>NC_071354.1:100463008-101131341 GCF_943734655.1 Sabethes cyaneus | reverse complement strand
TCTTACCTCGCTTTGAAAATCAAACTTTATGGCAAGTGTTTAAAAGTGCTTAACACTAATATGTTGGAAGTGGAAACTTTGGAGCATGAAAGAAACCTGTCGTTGGCGTTGATAAGGCAGGTGAATCCAATGAGTCTAATTATTAAATCTGATACGAATTGTTGTTGGCGATGTTCAATGATTTTTTTCACAGATTATTTAGTGAAGGTTGAAATTTTGTAACCCTGGCGCAAGAAACCCTGCAATTGTCCTTTACTCTAACAGCTGGCTGCGAAGTCTGTCATACAAAAATAGAAAGTCAATTTTCCATAACGGAACGTAGCACCTAGGCTTTACTTTGCTCTGACTAAAATTGCTCATAAAGATATTGTCCCTACTTCAAAATGTTGCGACAATGTACGATGGAAGTTTGTCGCTATTGCATGGAAGTTAGGACAATAGGCCGTATGAATAAAGGAGTTAGAGCAAATGCTCCCATACGATTTAAACGGGAAAAGCAAAGCAAAGTTTTATTCATACGGCCTAATGACAAGTTATCTTAGCTGTTTATCGTAGATACAGATGTTTCATGACAACTGTATTGTTGTGCACAAAAGCAATCCTAATCATGTCACACTGTGTCGGCAGCGGCAGTGTTTGGTAGTTAGCAAGGTAACGTTGGTAACTTTTGCACGCCAGACTTTAGGTCAAAGCAAGCTAGTCTTTTTCTTAAGGTTTTTGTCGTTTGTCCCTTTTGTTCAAGTTGCTGGTAAAGTATTGTCTTTAACCAGACGACTTGCAACAAAGACATATTTTATTGTATACCTGCATCACTAACAACAAGCGCTTGTGAGAGCGAGTGTGTATCAAAATATATTCTCACCGAAAGTTGTCCTTTTCACTGGTATGATACATTCATTTGTCCTAATATTTTGTTATCGTGATACATTCTGGTTGTTGCGTATGTTTGTTTCATAGGTAGAGAATAACGGGTTTATCGCTCTTCGTTTTTGTCGGTTATTTCTGTATTCTGTGATATTATGATTCCCTGGTCATAACAGTCACATTAAGGGTTCAATAAAATTTCCGTCGTTATTAGAGTGCTACATTATCAGGCAATTTTTCCGTAGGATTGTATCAAAAGGATTGTTTGTTTGTCTTCTTGAAATAGCTACAACGTGAATTCGGTGGTGATTGTTTTCGCCAGGGATAGTTAAATCACTTTGACTCAATTTTGACTCTTTTGAGCAAAATTTGACGCAGTTGTGTATGGGACATTTGGAGAACTAGCTATTATCTACAGTTTTTCTCTCGCGTTTGTAGGTGCTACAATGCTAGTACCTCATTCGTAACTAAGTGAACGTTTACTTGGCTACTAATGAGCTACTAGCATTGTAGCACCGTAAATACAAAAGATACAGCCCAATTTTATTCAGAGAAATTGTAGATAATAGCTAATTCTTCAATCGTTTCATATATAACTTTTTCCAATTCTGCTTGACTGAAACGGTATTTTCAAATGAATGTGAATTGAGTCAAAGTGACTATGCCATCCCTGGTCGTAACACTTATAAGTATTTCTAATCACGTATATCGCTTGCAAAATAGTACGCATATGGCAATTTTGCGCGTCGAATACGATTTATTAGCATGTATATCTGTACGTAATTTGATTTTTATCTTTTATATACATATGAAAATGCTAGCTGGGGACCGCTAGATATCGAGGTTTGATATGAATTGCCGGTAGTCATTTACGGACTTAATCAAGTCTCTAGACTTGATGCATTTGCTGTTTTTGAACATAAGGTGCTGCGAACTGTTTTTGGTGGAGTACAGACGGAAAGCGGAGAGTGATGCAGACAAATGAACTAGGGCTAGGGCTAGGGCTAGGGCTAGGGCTAGGGCTAGGGCTAGGGCTAGGGCTAGGGCTAGGGCTAGGGCTAGGGCTAGGGCTAGGGCTAGGGCTAGGGCTAGGGCTAGGGCTAGGGCTAGGGCTAGGGCTAGGGCTAGGGCTAGGGCTAGGGCTAGGGCTAGGGCTAGGGCTAGGGCTAGGGCTAGGGCTAGGGCTAGGGCTAGGGCTAGGGCTAGGGCTAGGGCTAGGGCTAGGGCTAGGGCTAGGGCTAGGGCTAGGGCTAGGGCTAGGGCTAGGGCTAGGGCTAGGGCTAGGGCTAGGGCTAGGGCTAGGGCTAGGGCTAGGGCTAGGGCTAGGGCTAGGGCTAGGGCTAGGGCTAGGGCTAGGGCTAGGGCTAGGGCTAGGGCTAGCGCTAGGGCTAGGGCTAGGGCTAGGGCTAGGGCTAGGGCTAGGGCTAGGGCTAGGGCTAGGGCTAGGGCTAGGGCTAGGGCTAGGGCTAGGGCTAGGGCTAGGGCTAGGGCTAGGGCTAGGGCTAGGGCTAGGGCTAGGGCTAGGGCTAGGGCTAGGGTTAGGGCTAGGGCTAGGGCTAGGGCTAGGGCTAGGGCTAGGGCTAGGGCTAGGGCTAGGGCTAGGGCTAGGGCTAGGGCTAGGGCTAGGGCTAGGGCTAGGGCTAGGGCTAGGGCTAGGGCTAGGGCTAGGGCTAGGGCTAGGGCTAGGGCTAGGGCTAGGGCTAGGGCTAGGGCTAGGGCTAGGGCTAGGGCTAGGGCTAGGGCTAGGGCTAGGGCTAGGGCTAGGGCTAGGGCTAGGGCTAGGGCTAGGGCTAGGGCTAGGGCTAGGGCTAGGGCTAGGGCTAGGGCTAGGGCTAGGGCTAGGGCTAGGGCTAGGGCTAGGGCTAGGGCTAGCTTAGCCGGCTTCTTCTGGACCGCTCCTAGATGACGCACAGTGGGGCCATTCTGAAAAAAGACGGTCAAAAGTCTTTTCTCGCCTTTCCTGACGTTTTTGAGCTTAGCTGTCTTCGGAGGAGTTTTTTTTTTTCCTGTATGGACTCATCACTGCGACCATTATGGTTAGATCTATTGTGATATCGCCCGGGTGTTTGTTGTATAACCCGCACTGCATTTATTTTGGCTATAGTCGCTATTGAGTGAGCGATATGCTTATTGAATTTTTTTTTTTTTTTTATGCGTGCTTGTGTGTAATTAGGTACCCTTCTTTCAATACTTTACTCTACTTTACCCACCTCGTTCCACATGACAGCGCACAGTCCCCAATTATAGTCATCCCTGGCGTAGCAAACCAGTGCATTTTTACTATAAGGGTCTCATTTTTGCACTGTCAATAGGCCATATCGGGATAATATAGAACTCAGCATGAAGGAAGGGCGATGAGGGGCCTGAGAATAAACCCATGCTAAAGTCACTTTGACATCGAATGGCCTGATTCTACTAAGATTCGAACCCATGACCATTCGCTTGTCAAAGCAGACTCGGTAACCTTGCGGCTACAGAGCCCTTCGGAGGAGTTACTTAAAATACTCTTTTACATCTTGTCATTTCTTTTTACAATTCGATATTAAGGGGATATCACACTCAATGTGCCTCTTCCTACGTCTATTGTATGTTTTTACTGGCACAGGACGACGACACTATGCAGGCCCTTACGACTTGCAACGTTGTTCGTCTGTCAACCAACCAGTTGTGTCTATAACCCAACCAGACGCGTCGCTATCTTGATGAGTGGGTTTTGCAGTCTCCTTTTGTCCAGCGCCTCGATGGTTTAAAGGTACAAGTAGCAGCGAACCACGTGCCCTGGCGGGTGTCGTGGGTTCGAATCCGGTTATAATATCAGATTATAACTTGGTTCGACTCATGCACCTTCCAGCATTGGACAAAGGTAGGAGTCAAAACGACTACTTGTTAAGCGTAGCTACCAATATCCCCCCCCTTCCTCATCTTTCCACTTTTCCTTCGCCTTCATCAAAATTTTTTCATTTCTCTCCCCTACCCTACCTTCATCAATTGTGGTTCTACCGTTTCAAAAATCACTAATGCTGATAAACAAAATTTATTTCCATATTGTGACATTACGGTTGTCGTCATATAAACCAGAGAAATTTTGAACTAAAGTGAAGCAAATTTACACCAATTAGAATGCGGTCGGCGCTAAACGTCGTAAGTAAACATAAGCAACCGACTCGCATAATGATCATGCCTCAGATCCAAATGTATCTGCTCAGATCTAAATGAAACTTTGTAGATATGTTTAGATGCTGTCTTATCAATGATAAGTGTTATTATGAACATGTTAATCAAATACATTGAAGCTCTGGTTATAATAACTAGATTAGTTAACAAAATGTTTTTATTCATCACAAATTTTCTTTTCTTTTTCTTATTTATATCCAAGGACCATTTTCCACCTACAACCCCTGCTAGCTAACCGTTTTCTCAGACTCCTAATATAGCGCAATAGCATACTGCGTGTAAGACTAAAGTTCTACTGGTGAATTTCCTAGAACAACCTGCGCTTTCCCCCTCCCCCCACATTCTTCCAATTTTCCAAAGGAAGTGTTCATATTGTAAACATTTGCCGTTGCTATCGAATCTATTTCGGGGTAAAGCTGGGCTAGAAGCACCTTTCCGAAAACCGACCATTCCAGCCACGTCTGGTTAGTTAGTTAGCCAGCAGAACAATGCCGGGCTCGAAGCAAAATAATGAAGAGAGTTGAAAAGCTGTTAATTTCCACAGCTTTGGCTGACTTGTCAGCACCAGATTGGGTGGGCAACGAGCCCTTCAAAGTTTTGCGATTGCCTGCCCCGACTGGATAAAGGCTTTCCCAAGTAACCAAGAGTTCGAATAATGGTGTCTAACAAGGGTTAAACAGCTTTATGTATATCAATCTATAACTTGCTAAGCAGCGTCACTTTTAAGTAATTAACCGAACTTTCAAGCTGTCTTGGGTTCACTGCATAGAACGCTAAGCAGCTTCGAAATAAACTGTCAAAAACTAAGAAAAAACAAATTTAGCAGCACTTCTATGTTCTATTTTTATACTTCTACCTAACTTCTATATTCGTTGCATTTGCCTGCTGTTGGGTTTGAACCCGGGTGCTCCGCGTTGTAAACCTATACCGATCCACTGCGTCACCTTTGTCGTATACAAGCGATGTGAATTTTGCCAATGAGTTGTTAAGTAAAAGTTCGATTTAGAACTTGCAGCAGCTTTATGCAGCGCGAGTTAATTATAGAACATAAAGTTTGGAACCAGGCAATTAACTGTAGTAGTGAGATACCGACAGCATATGCTACACAACACAATAATGAAGAGCATTACTTTCTAATTTATATTTGTAATTAGAAATGTGCGAGGATTAAATTTATTCAAGTGAAATAAAAATTAATCTCCAATAGTTTCAGGTTCTGCTGGTTTGATCACCAGAAATATAAACAAAAAAGCAACACGCAGAACTTGTTAGCAACTAAAGTTACTTCAGAACTTCATGTAGCATCCTAATAGCTTTGAAGTATCTATGAAGTACTCGCAGCACTTCTTAAAGCATTTAGTTCCACATATACTTGATATACACTACTAATCAACGTGAAAGTTCCACGGAACTGAATCTGAACTAATTATGAACTTTCGAGTTCGCGTGTCAAGTAATATTCGAACTTTTGGTTGCTTGGGTTATGTCATAACGGGTTGTAGAAGCAGTCATCGAACCAATTACAGCAAAGAATGAATGGGGGACTAGGTTCTTCTTGGGTGTTGAAAGGTATATACTTTGATCGCCATAATGGGCAGATGCTCGAAAATACAGTATATTCTTCCACGTAACTTACGGTTGATGGCGACGGTTTCAGCTCTTATAGCTCGTTGACATGCAATCTGCTCCTATGCCTATACGAGTCGAGCTCTTTCTCGTAGTTGGCATATCGTAGGTTTAAAATTGAACCGCATTGTGTTAAAGCTACAACAGCAAGTGATTGTTTCTCAATATCTTTTTATCATATTTAAAAAACTACTGTCAAATACGATACATATTTGCAAACATATTTTTCAGTCTTCAGTTTTCAGGCATGAGCATGAAATATCAGATGTGAGATCAGCTTGTTTACAAATCTGTTCAAGTAAATAACAACTCACAAGCGCTGAAAATGGACAGGCAGTCCAACCAACGTTAGTAAAGGAAAAGCTTCAGCCGTGGTTCATTTGAATGATAAAGTCTGGTTCTATTTTAATCATAACTCAGTAAAACTATTGCTGAGATGCTTTGAAGCACTATTTCACTACTTAACACGCTTACATTAACTACACCCAAAAGGTCCAAACGATAAAGTGACGGAAGCCGCACACATACTGGTAGTCATTTCCACCGTAATAAGTGTCCGTACGTTACGAGGTGCACATCATAATTGTTGATGTGGTCATCCTTGCTCCGCTGTTACACGCGTACGGTGGAAAGCTCTATGTAATTAGATGTCCACTTTGTAATTGAACTGTTCCGGAACCTCGGATCGGTTTATCCGCACCACAGCAGTGGCGGCTATAACCTATGATTATTTATACTGGGATGCACTAACAGCGAGTCTATGGGAGACGACAGGAGATTTTGGTTATGAAATCTAGCGAACGACGACGGTGAGTGTTAGTGCAGCTGTTGCGTGTCGCCGATGTTTTTGTTAGCGGTCGGTGGTGGTGCAGGGTAGATGATAACGATGCTGCTACTTGCTGCTAGTGGTACGTCCAGGGCAATTGTTTTTATGCTACATTACACTAATTAAGATTCAGTTTTACATAACCTCGTTCATGCTAGGTACATTCCGGTTCCACCAGGATATGGTTTCGTAAAATGTTAGGGATATGACAGAAACATCGCTTGCATGAGCGACTGTGTGACAGCGAAATATGTGCATATATTTAAAAATGATAGTTTATGTCAACATTTAGCAGATCGAATGTTTCTGCCTGTCTGCTTTATACTATTGAACAGGGTCGC
The DNA here is from genome assembly GCF_943734655.1 of Sabethes cyaneus. Taxonomy (NCBI): domain Eukaryota; kingdom Metazoa; phylum Arthropoda; class Insecta; order Diptera; family Culicidae; genus Sabethes; species Sabethes cyaneus. Next base: position 101,124,510 of record NC_071354.1, on the reverse strand, counting down.
ATAAATTTTGCTTTATAAATAATCGTTAGTTTTGATTATTTTACTTCAACGATTTCAACTAAGTTACTCTGTTTGTTATCTAGTCACAAAACTGATAGAGACATCAACATCAAACGTCGAACAAATTTTGCAAAAATGTAGGAAATAAATATTTATGAATACCTTAACTGCAGCAGAATGAAAATATTTATATGCGATTTTTATGACGACAGAATAACAACACTCAGCTTGCCGAGCTTGACCTTCCATTATTTTACGGCTTTTATTACCAACCGTTAATACACAGGACAATTGCGAAATCACAGTGCTGAATTGTCATAGAATTGAGTGAGAAAGAACCGATGACAAAAGCGCTGGCGTGCCAGGCTTTGGATGGAAATTCAAAATTAAAATTGCAGTCCGTGCGACGCGACAAGCAATTGATTTTTTCCGATATTGAGAATTTTTTGCCAACCACAATAATCAATAGATTTTATATTGTGGTTTCGTGTTCACTTATTAATGAACTCTGGTGGTATTTCACGATAGTCATCAATAGATAATCGTTATAAAATAGCAGTAATCAATGACAAATTTAATATTTTTATGTTTTGTAGCTGTTATGTGTTATTTCGATCCTTCACATCCTCGCCACATTTGGTTCTATTTTTCTCCGTTTTTTTCATTCGTTGGGTTTCATTCGTTCTAAATTTTAATCGCGTAAAGAAATAAATATCAGAGAGTGATCGATCAGTCTGGTGATCTATTAGCTACTCTGCCCATAAAAGAAGAATTGGCTAATATTATAGTTACTACGTATATAGTTCGGCGGATAGAAAAATCGGGAGCCAATTAAACATCAAAGGCGGAGCCAAACGTTTTTCAAAATTCGAATTGTAGGAGTAATGTTAATAAACACACTTTATTTTCATAGAACTAGTTATTTTCAACACCCGCTAGCGATTATTTTCCGTAAAAACCTGCACATTAATTTCAAATTTAATTTAAAAAATCAGGGATGCCAATTCGCCTGGTTTTCTATCCGCCGAACTATATATATAGTAACTATAGCTAATATGCCTCGAACATAAAATTGAGAAAAATGCAATTGTATTACTTTTGTCTGTTAAAGTGCTTTTACGCGGTAATGGCAACCTGTTTAATGTGCATATTACCCGTCATACATGCTGGAGCCATGCCATTGAATTGAAACAACGATACCTGTGGCCAAAATCCTTCCGGGGAACGTTTTTAACACAGTAGTCATTTTTTCATTTATAAACTCAAGGAGAGTTGACAATCTAAGGAAAAATTTGGCTAACGTGCATACGTTGTAAATTATCTTATGCTGGCGAGGCTTCAAAATGGGTTTGAACTATTTAAAACGCTACGGAAGCATAAACGAGGACGAAGTGGATGATGAAATAGCTAATCCGTGCACCCTGAAGAAATTGCCAATGATGCGTGAGGCTCAAGCTCATTTATTTTGGATATTAGCCAAATTTGTTTCACGTCGTGTGCCTCCGGAAATGAATTTTTTTACAATCGGCTTTCGTGGGGACGTTGTTTGGGGCGTATACTGTCATGTGATATTATGATCTCAATTTTGGAAAAAACGGTATATTAGCCAATTATCAACAGGGGTCCAGCAGTAGAGTTAATTGTCATACGTTTCCTCCGTGCAGCGAGCTAAACGAGAGTTATCTGATCAAGAGAATATATGCTGCCGGGTAAGCTTAGTTCATCCGTTATTACGGGTTCCTTTAAAAAACTTGAATTGGGTATTTGAGCGGTATATAAATTTTCACATATTATGGTAACATATGATGTCACTGTATCGTCACATGAAGACTTTTTCAAATTTGACGAGTGAAAGTGATAAAAATAGCATTTTTTTAATTTAAAATTTTTTTTTTGGGATAAGACGATAGCTGAAAAGTAACCCACTTTTCTTCTCAGCTCACCTCAGACAACACAGTGAATAGATAAACTATGGTCATCGGACGATACAGGTTTCATACGGGAGCCGTCAAAAGCTCGGTCAAAATGAAGAGCTCTATCAGAAAGATAGAAAAGAGGGAGAGAACTTCTGACATCATTTCAATCAATCAGCTTGGTTGATATCTGTCATACAGCAAATCATTCTATTTTTGATTTTTATTATTTTTTTCATTAAATATTGACCTAGTTGAAATAAAAAAAGAACTGTTAGATGCAGAAAACGACGAGCTATCAAATAAGGTGAAAAAATCCACTTTTTTGGAAAAATTAAAATACCCAATTCTGTACAATAGTCTTTAGAGCATGCAACTAGATATTCCTCAATATACAATTTAAATATAACTAAATATTACAATCATCTATATGCTTTATAATTTACAGCTATAAGTTGTATATGACTAGACGCGCGACTGCAAAACAACTTATTGTACACTTAGCTTTGATATAATCTAATCATTATGCAATTATAATGTAAAATAGACATGTAAACAACTTATTGTGGACTTTCTAGCACGATCTTGTGTTATCTGGGGGATAAGTTCTCGATTTATGCACAAATTTGTGTTTCTTAGAGGGGAGAGCGGTCTCAAACCATCATAAGAACCTTCCCTGGTCCCAAAACCCCCGCCAACAAATTTTCACATCGATCGCTTTAGTAGTTTCCGAGTCTATAAGGAACTTACAGACAGATAGAAATTCATTTTTATAGGTATAGATTATATTACTTCAGCAGACTAAAGTCTACATAAAAAATGGTTACTATAAAATATTGGTTCTTGTTTACCTTTGTACAAGCCTATGCGATGGCTCGTTGAAATTTAACAACACTTTCCCTTTCGAAAATGTCATAACACATGTGGTAATGAGTATACAACGCATCCAAAGACGGTATGATTGAACGGTATTCACAGTAAGCTGATAGAGCATGTAGTCCGCTGCGAAGTTCGAATAGCAAATAGAGGAAAAAGTCTGGGAGAATCAATTTTACCGATGATGACTTTAGCCATGAATACTGCTTGGCGAGTTTTTGCTCAGTAATCAAGCGAGTCCAGATCAAATACAGGGTGCTCCATCTTTTATGTCGATATGTAAACGCTGTATGACTTCCACGTTTACCAACCGATTTCTTTCATTAGATATGTTTTGGATACGCCATTTTAGTAGGGTATTGTCGTTATCGTCGGGCCACTGTTATGGTCGGCCCATCACGATTTTACAGTGTTAGTAACTCATGATATCTATGATACAACCATTGTAAAACTTCTTACTGTGATAGCTAACTTTTCACAATATTGTGAGTTTCAATCGTGTATTCAACACACCCGTACTGAATTCAGTGACTAAATCTTACAAAAAAAGTTTTCCAGGTGCAATGAACTTTTCTTCAAGAAATGATTCATGAAATGCAATTATCGAGATAAATGTTGAAAATGTATGAAGTGTGTTATGCTGCATACGAAGACTATAGAAAAATCCCCTCCAGTAAGGTGGTAAGGGAAGGCTAATGTGAAATACTAGAAAAGCGTTATTTGTAAAGGTCGGACCACTTGAGAAGTCATGGTTGGGCCATCATAACTTTAAGCGCAGAAACGCAATAATCGCTAGAGGATGTCAGTCACGTAAAATGTGATGAAATAAAGCAAAATTAATACGATAAAAACCTAGATTTTTGTTGTTTTTTTCATTGTACCTGTACACTTCGGAAAAGGCGATTATAGCAATATTGATTTTACAAGATCGCCAAAATTTCGCAAAAATGCAATTAAAAATAGGGTATTTGTACCTACACGAGCCGTTGCTCACGGAATTCATTCTTTTCGTGTCTCTATATAGAATTTCAATACGTATGTCTTGGATTTTCTTTGGTCGCCCAACCAGTACAACATGGCCCGACTATGACCACATTTTTTGTCTTCTCGTAAATGCCCATAACTTTTTTATTTTTCAAGCAATCAGTTAAAAGCTTTCCGGAAATATAGCTTATTATTAGACCTTTGCAGCGATGTATTTAGATTTCGAAAATTCCTCTTGAAACGAAAGTTATGGGCGAATTCCAAAAACGTGGCCCAACCACGACGACACTCCCCTACAATTTTCGCCATGTATCGCTTCACACTTTAAATCGTGACACACTGTGACACTTTAAATCGAAAATAGTCGTTCCATTGTGTTAACTCAACGTACATATCTGAAAAAATATCGCTGCAAAAAGGCACCATCTGACAATTCTATTCGTCGTTTCGTGTCGAATTTTTGACATAGGACTACGTCTTTCAGGAAGATAGCTGGTATAGGGGGTCATTCCAAAAAATCTCTCTCGAAAAGTGGTCAGGTTTTGAACACTAATAGCTTAGTCGGTTCCCGATCGATTTTCAATAGTCTTACACTAATCGATTGGAAAATCTTCTAAGAATTGGCCCAAATGAAGAGGAATATGGATTCATGATGTTGAACTATTGAAAAATTGAAAATACTGAACCAATGTTTTACCAGAATTCTCGCTTCGTGATTGGTTGGAAGATTCTTTACGATGATTTAAACCTATACCAATTTGATATCTGTGCTTGGGAAGTAAGCCAAAACAAGTGACCAACTTTCTTCATTTCAACAAGATTTCTTAGCACCGCGATCAAACGTAGACCATTTTGATGTCCTTGCTTGGGAAGCACGCCAGAAAGAGTGACAAAGCCACTTCGTGCCAACAGATTTCTTGCGAACGCGAATAAACCTAGTCCAATTTGATGTCTGTGCTAGGGAAGTGTGCCAGAAAAAACGACACAAGTTCGTTGTTCCAACAGATCGCAAATTCTTTACTGCGAGACGATTATACCTAGTTGCCGTTTCTTTAGAAGTGTAGTGAAAAGATGTGCTGTTGATAAAATAGGATTGAATTGGTAAAATCCCTTCAACGTGGGGAACCATGGGTAATAAAAACAATCTTTAATTTCTGTATGGTAGCAGGAAAGCAATAGTTTGTGTTCTTGACTTTGTTAGATTGTTTCCAAATGCACATAGAAATAACTCTGAAATCTTTTGAGGATTGAACGTATGCAATGTTACTACTTTGATGAATGTTACATACAACGCATGTAGCATGTATATATGTTGCATATAGCATGTATACATGAAGAATCGAATGATTACAAGCATGGATACATTCTACTATCACTACAAAGAGACTTACGTAGTCCTGCGTCACCTATATATGCGGTCGTGTCTTGTACACAACCCCTCTGATTTTTTGAGCACGGGACAGTAGGAGATCGTCAACACGCCAGATAAGACGTTCCAATGAACTGGTTGAAGCAGTAAGGGAGAGTGTTGCTCAGAGTGATTTGAAATGCGCGAAAAAGGTCTAGAAGGTTACTGGTTTCAACAGGACGGTGCACCATGCCATACTGCGAATTCAACAATTCAATTTCTGCAACGATAATATCCGGGACGTCTGGTGTCAAAAAGAGGCGATATTGACTGGTCACCCAGATCACCTGGTTTAACCCTCCCGGACTTTTTTTGTGGGGTTATCTGAAAAGCAAGGTTTATGCCAACCAGCCACAAACTATTGACGAGCTCAAGGCAAATATTCGTACGGAAATCGACGTTATAACACCCGAGATGCTCAAAAAGGTAATGGAAAACGCGGAAAAAAGGAGTCAATTTGTAATTTCTAATAAAGGTGGTCACTTAATTGATATTGTTTTCAAAAACTAAACCAAGAAAATTTTAAGGAACCAAACTAAATAAAAATGCATTTCTAATAGAAATTGGTTGTTTTTTCTTAAAGTTATTCAATGTTTTCATACCGACATAAAAGGTGGAACACCCTGTAGATGGCACCGATCCGAATAAGGTGGGAGGCACTAGGGATTACATAATGGTATATGTTACAGATCAAGCCGAAAGAATTTCCTTTTTACACGTTCCATGCGCGCTCGTTACTCGTTAACTGCTGAGGACACCGCGGTACAATTTTATTTTCAAGCAGCGGCCGAATCAGAGCACAATACAAGGCTTTGAGGCAATGGAGATCTTTTTCATGTTTCGTCCAATTTTTGAAATGATTGCGAGTTGACGTGTTTCGTTTACACCAGTCGATAAATGTATCGAGTGAAGCTTGCAGGCGGCGAAGCCGTGCATTTTTTCCACTGCCAGAAGCAATTTCAGATCATCAGCCTCACAAGACTGCAACCGATATCCATCATCTGAGTGACGTTGTTAAGAGGAACAGTGAAAACAGCAATCGTTCAATATTACTTCCTTGCGGAACACCACAGGTGTTTCGAAATTTTCTTTAAAATTCAAGACTTAAGATCTTGCAATATCGAAGACTTCTATTAAAAATTAAATTTTAACCCTTAATTGGTCAACCAAAAGCTCAATGAACCGGACATAGCTCTTTGATCCAGAACCTTTTTTGGTGCGCATTAGCTTTGAGCGGAAAAACTTGGTTTTAGATTTATGTAGCCTTTGGAAGAGTTTCTTAAAATTAAAAGTCCTATCGTCCAGCGGAATTCAAAATTTGATTAATCCCCCTAAAAGTGCAAGAAAATTTTTATTTTTCTTCAGTTTCAATATAACACATTGATGTGTTCTGCAAAGTTTTACAGCATATTATTACAAGAAATTTTGCTTTTCAGCAAAGATAGAAAAACCCTATTTCTCATAAATGAAAAATCGTAAAATCAGTTTTTCTATTTTAGCTGTATTTGTAGCTGTTGCAGGACTTTTTCTTGTTTTACAAAGTTATACAAATAGTAAAAATACAACATTGCTGAATATAGTATACCTCTATCTTTGCTTGTTTAAGAACTATAGAAATTTTACTATAAAAATACTATAAAAATTTTGACCCCGAATTACTCGCAAGAAGGCATAATCTTATTCAAAAACTCTCCCCAGAGAATCAGAATAATATCAAGCAGGCTGAAAAGTTTTACAAATCATGTTTAAAAGCACAAAAGTTAAACAAAGTTTATAGGCTGAAAAAATCGGGATAAAAAGCTGATAAAATCGGGGGCAGACAAAATCGGGGGTAGATAAAATCGGGGGTAGACAAAATCGGGAGCTGACAAAATCGGAATATTACTGTATGACCAGAACGCTCGCTCTTCTTCGGTACTATATACGCTTTCATGTGTCTTCGTGAAAAAAAGTTACTTTCTACCGCCATGTTCACTATAGTATCTATAGAAGGTAGCACGTACGCACAGAACAGAAGTAGAAGTCCGAACGATACGGCGATCAAAACTGGTAACAGAGACTTTTTTGCTTTTCTTTTTCTTTGGGAAGGTGGTCGCATAGAAGCGAATAACAGCAATATAAGCAGAACGCTCGCTGCCAATCAGTGTTACCAGGTCGATTGCCCATTTTCCCGCTGCTCAGAGGTTGATTTCCCGCTGAAATCCCGCTGTCTAGAGTCAATTTCCCGCTAGAAATCCCGCTGAATCAAAAGTCATATTATTCTTTCGTTTCTGGTGCAGAATAAAAAATATTCATTTCAGTAGGGCTTGCATTTGAAACTAAGATGACCTGCTTAAATTGAGAGGTTGCAATTAAATGAATATTATGCAAATTTACTGCATTCATGCTGACGAAGTTTTTGGCTTTAGGAAACAGAATAAGAAATATTTTGTTATCCCTCATATAATGACAGATTCCTACGAAATTTCGCAAGAATTATAAGATTAAGGAGTCTAAGAACACAGGTGAAAATTTCGAAAGAAGCATTTAGCAAAAAATTCTTTTTCTGTGTCTGGATATGATAAAAATCATGCAAAATTTTAGCAACGCTGGCAAATGGTTATGGTTTTTGGTGACAAAGGAAGATATGTTTCAATCTTTATATTGCGCTTTTTGCACCATATTAGACTTCTGTGCAAAAAATTTCTGCACATTGAACATTTTTACACACTCATACTTGGATTTTGTAATGCATAGTGTTGAACAAATGTAAACATTAAAGAATCTGACTAAAGAAATGACATCGAAGCTCAGTCACTCGCGGCCTCCTGTCATCATTAAACCTGATTTGCTCAACGATGATTGTTGTGCGTGACTCTGTTCAATGTTGCTTGAAAAAGTTCGAACAATGTTTTTTTCGAGCTCAACATTTGGGCGATTTTATAAACTGTACGCTACAAACTTGATTGCCTGGTGTTTTCGTTAGGCAGCACGGATCGATTTCGTGATGATACCTACGATGATATTTGTTGCCGTTTGCAACAGTCAATATTTTCTCCCGCGTTGATCGACTGATACTCCGCAAGTTTTCGAGCAAAAGATTCCGAAGGTTTCATCGAGATTCATGCGCACTTGGTTTCGACGAACCGAAAATGAGCTCCAATGTCATTTATTTAGTCAGATTCTTTATTGTTCTGTTTCCAATTCATGAATCAGTTGGATTTTGCCATTGGCAACGAATTAGTTTGTGGAAAAATGAGGAATACGCAAAACGGATTGTTTTGGTGGTCTTCTTTTTCAGTAAGCTCTAATGAGTATTTATCAGAACTCATCCCATTCTACCCAAAAACCACGGAGTTGTCTAACCAACAGAATATACTGAACCATCTCCCAATGCACGAGCAGACATTAGAATGTCAATAAACGAAGTGTTTTGCTGTCAACCTCTCTATCAGCACTCTTTTGTCTACCAATTATCGCTAAACCGAGATCCCGCTAAAATCCCGCTGAGTTATTTAAGAAAACCGCTAGATTCCCGCTAGCCGCTGTTTGGTTACAGTGAATCCCCGTTCGTTTGAACGATTCCTCATGCAAACTCACGGGGTTAGTCTTTAATTTGAACAACTGGTAACCCTAAATATGCTGGAGCTTCTGTGAACTGGCTGCCCTGTTCTTTGTTATTGTTTTGGTGGTTTGATTCAGTTGGCAGTTACAAGCAGCGAATATTTCATTCTCCGATCAGATTTCTACCATAATCGTTGGGAAAACGCATTGTGAAACAGAGTGAACACGCTAGATCAGTACAAACAAATCGTGTTTATTTGCATTGTCTGCATAAGCAAATGACGTCATATTGAGAATGACATTTGAACCAGTTTTAATTTGCACGTCGTGCAAACCAACGGGGTTCAAATTAAAAAGTGTTCAGATTAAAAACGGTCCAACAAACGGGGGTCCACGGTATTAGGTCCCGCTGTCCCACTTGAAATCCCGCTAAATCTAGCGGGAAAACCGCTGATCTGGTAACGCTGCTGCCAATCGCATAGCAGCTTTCGCAGCTTTCGTGTGCATTCGTATGCGTTCGTGTGTTTTCGTGGAAAAAAGTGACTCGCTACCGCCAGGTTCGCTAGTATCTGTAGAAAGTAGCATGTACGTGTTTGGATTTCTACTTCCACTTCTGTTTTGTGGGTTTTGTGCCTTAATGATGGAATTTTCAAATTGGAAACCAATTCAAAATTGACGAGCCAGAAGTGAGTGATAAGTTAAGAGTAAGAAAGTGTTAGAAACAAGTGATGAGTAAAACATGACGAGTGAGATGGGACAAAGTGATAATTAATCAGTAGGGGGTGACCATTGAAGAGAAAAAAATGTACTCAGACTTGCTACACTGAGAAAACTTTTCGTAAAGTTTCTATGTGTCCCACATATAGATTTTTGCAATGTGCCAAGTAAATGATCTTTATGTGCCAAACAGTGATCATTTATGTGCAAGCGAAAAATTAGCACATACTATTCATATGCGTTAATTTTTATGTGTATAATTGTACATACTATTCATACGCGTATAATTTTTATGTGTATTTCTGGAAGGATCGTGTTTATATGTGGCTCATGATAATCATATAGAATTTCATATGGAAATTTACTATTAGTTATGTGCAGATTATTTTGAGTGTAGTAAACGGTATGGAAATTCCATATGCGTAGAAATAGAAAATTATATCTTTTAACACCCCAATACGGAAAATATGTTTTGAATCAAGTGTTTTTTAAGTTAAAATAGTGAAAAAATAAAAGTCAAAATGCTTTGTAAGCTTTGGTTTACAACTTTTCGAGAAAAACTAGATCAAAGTATTGATTTGCTTATCTTTTAATTTAAGAGATAATACTGAGGCAGAACAATTTTGACTGTCATCAAAATAACGTGTGAATTGAATTTTAAAAAGAAGCCGGAATGTTTGCCCCATGTTGGACACACTGGAGGTTAACAGGATTTTCGATAAGTTCCGATAATGTTGGTTGTTTTTTTTGTGAGGAATCCACCTATATATGAACAGCACCAACAGTCGCAACATTCAACTTGCCATTATGCTGCCTAGTGCTTTTTGTGACAAAAAATAATATAAATCATTGGTGACAAGGAGGATTTTTTTTTTGCCTCGCGATAAGGCTTATAAAATATGGCCAATGTGTCGTGGAACGGGAGATTTTCAGGAAACCCGTACATAAAGCGTATGCAGGAGATGAGTTTAAGTTGTTTTTAAGCACGAAAGTGACATTCAGTTTGGGTTAATTATTCTTCATAATTCTAATTTTTATCAATTTTTACCTAAACTAGATTTTTAAACCTTGAATAATATATTAAAAATAATCTTTAGTTTTCGTTATCGTGGCAAGAGAAGACACAATAATACTTGAGCAGACGAAACCAATCTTTCATTACATTTATTGAGTATAATCAATATATATAGAATGCCAGTGTCGCTGCAGTGCGCGTGGTAAACATCACACATGTTCAGATAATGTATTTACATTATATATGCAAATGTGTGTGTGCCTGAGATTCATCAAAAGGGGAATCTCATTGTCAAACTTTGACAACCAGTTTAAAATTTCAACTATGGCTGCCAAATAATGTGATTGGAAACTTCGCTTGCTTCAAATTTCTGAAAAAAAATCGGTGCTAAAGGGCGCAGTTTTGGGATTCTATTCATCCGGACGAAAAGAAAAAGAACGTTTAACACCATTTGCATTTCACTGGCATAAAAACACAGCGGAGAGCGCACTGATGACAGCACCAACTAGCGCACAGATAAAGAACAGATAAATAACAATGAGAAACTTTGACAATGAAGTTCCCGATGCACAGACTGGATACAGATTGTTAGCATCATGTTTACCACAATGAGTCCTGTAGAAAAACAGCGACACTGGCATTCTATATATATTGATTCTACTATTTATTGTAATGAAAAATAATTCAATGAGTCGTAGTGACAGTTCGGTAATTTATATAGGGATCAAACTTCTTCAAAATGAAAAATGTTCACAAAACGAAAATTGAGGCCTTTAATGCCAATTCGTTTCCATTCGAACGTTCAGCCAATAGATGAGGAGAAAACTGCCGTCTACTTGTTTAATATCCGGAACTCATGCGGGATTGTTTATAGATTTTCGATGTTGTGCGTGTCAATCGGGAACCAAAATAAGCCGGTATTAATAGGATCGACAAAAACAACTGTGCTAAGCCACTTCGCACACTTGTTCTCGTCACGCTATAAACTTTATCTGCTCCGAAGTAGGTAAGATTGATCGATTATGTACAGTTCTCTTCCACGACGTCCTTGTCGATGGAGAAAAGTTTTGCCAAAATTGGTGGCGCCGTTGCTCCTGCCGCAAGGACGCAGATTTGTTTTAGCGCATTAGAAATAATATGGAGACGCGCTGGTAGAACGGAGTTTTGTTGTGGCTCAGACTCTTCAATATGCCGGTCGTTTAATGGATGATTAGTTCAGATCATACTGAACCGGGGGATAAGGCTTTGGTTCATCTGATAAAAAGGAATGTGCGGAATGATTTATGCTTATGTTTTATCTTAATTCTTTGCCGAGTGGTTAACGGTGCGAGAAAAACTAAATATGAACATATAATATTGCTTCTATATGAACTGCAGCACTTGTAGACCGTAAGTACAATAAACGTATAAAACTTGAAATTGACCCGAGATCCAGTGGGTCGAGCCTAACATATCATTTAACCTAGTTGAGTGCTTTAGCCAGCGTTTATGTGTTTGTGTAGAGCTCCCACATGAGCAATATAACTTTGAACATTATAAAGGCAGCTCGGCTGTCTGGAACATTAGTAGTGCGCGTATGACAGTTCCTCTGTCTATACGAAATGGAAAATTGTCACAGATAAATATTCAATTTATTTCAACACTTCTCCACAATTTGCTCATTGAACACATTGTATTATGTGTATCTATAGGTGACGCCTTTTGTGAATGCATCAACTGGTTGTTCTGTTCTAGAAATAAGTTGAAGTTTCAAGCCTGCCAGCCTCGCATTGGTCCCCGATGAGCAAATATTTTATATTCAAGTGCCTTGAACGTTGGTGTGTTAATATTTTTTTGACAATATGGTTCTACAATTGATGGAGGGACGGTAGGGGAAGGTAATGATTTTTTTTGGGAATGAACGGGAAAGAGTGGAAAGGAAGGGGGGGAGAGTACTAGGTAGCTACGCTTAACAACGTTGGTTGGTGTGTTCCTTTAAATTCCTCTGGATTCCTCTAATACACGGCGATACTATCTTCAATTATTATGAAAGGATTTATAGATATGTCCAACTCTTTTGGAAGCAATTTTGTTGCTGAGCTCAGGCCGACGCAGCTTTACCTGTTGATAGGCTGATTGTCGATTGTTGTTTTGATGACCATGAAATTAAATTGTCTTTTGTATGTTTATCTTAGTATTGATTTTTTATCGTTAGGATCGTTAGCATAATCTGCATCTTTTAATGCTCAGGATTCTCTTCAACCCTGACTAATGCTAATCGTAGCACAATTATTATATTTATTCAGTTTTAGTTTGGTTTTTAATAGTTCAAGACTCAAGTGAATCCTGAGCTTCAATCACAAGTTTTTGTTCTCTAATTCTCAGTAGTTGATCACAGTGTTACAACCGACGAAACGACTTGACACATAGAAGAAAATCCTTTAAAACCAATCGTATTCGAGAAACCATTTTTGCGGGGTTGTTGTCCGGCATTCTCACAACATGTCCCGCCCATAGTACCCTTCTTGCTTTAGCAACTTTCTGGATACTGGGTTCGGTGAAAAGCTGCGCTAGCTCGTTGTCCATCCTTCTCCTCCATACACCGTTCTCACCGCAAAAGATGGTCCAGAGCAAATGACGTTCAAAAACGGTTAGTGCTTTCAAGTCCCCGTCGAGCATTGTCCACGTTTCGTGCCCATAGAGGACTACCGGTCTTATTGGCGTTTTATTCATGGTACATTTGGAACGGGGGTGATGCTTACCACACCTTAGGGTCTTGTGGAGTCTGTAGTACGCACGACTTCCGGCAAGAATACGTCTGCGTATTTCTCTGCTGCAGTTAATATCCAACGTTATCGCCCGGATTTTATGAACCATTGACGTCGTGCACTTGTACCTTTACGCTGGTCGAAGACTTATTTGACTTCGGAATTGCTACCTCATGCGCTTTCGATAGAAAAATAACATGGCGTAGGATGCTACAATCGACTTAGTTTTAGATGTAGATAATGTCAATTGTCAGATGGATCGAACAATATACAACACAATACAATCAATGACCCGAGGTATACAAATTCGTTCACCATCTTGAACTCGTCCCGGTCGGCTATTACACTGTTGCCTATGCGAGCTCGACGTCCTTCCGACAATGTCCACGTCGTCAGCGAAACAGGTGAAATGGTTAGATTTATTGAAGGCCGTGTCCCGCACGTTTAAAACCGCCCGTTTCACAACACCTTCTAGCGTGATGTTCAACAGAAGACAGGCAATACCATCGGCTTGTCGAAGTTCCCTGCGTATTTCAAACGGGTTTGATAACGCGTTCAAAATCCTGATACAGCACTGTATACTTAACCGCTTAGCTGGTTTCGAGGTACGATGCTGGTCTAACAAGCCAGTCGTCGTATGTTCGAATTTCGGCTAGGTGGTGCTGCTAGATAGAGTCAGTAGGATTGTAGCACTAGCCTCGTAACTGTCCTGTACTCTAGTAGCCGGCTATGAAATCTGTCAATAAAGAAGTCTGTCAATAAAGAGGTCAAGTCTTAGAAAAGACGTTTAAAACCAAGGTTTTGCTTTTTGTACTGTACACTATCCATGGTGATCTTAATCAGTCTTGTAAGCTTCCCGGCCCTTTTTAGTTCATAATTTTCCATAGCTCTTTTCGATCGATAGTATCGTACGTGGCCTTGAAATCTATGAATAGGTGGTGCGTAGGGACTTGGTATTCGCGATACTTTTGTAGGATCTGTCGCAGCACAAAAATTTGGTCCGTTGTCGATCACCGGTCCACAAAACCGACTTGATAGCTTGCCACGAATCTACTTGATAGCGGCGATAGACGGCGAAAGATGATCTGAGAAAGCACTTTATAGGCGGCGTTGAGAATGACGATCGCTCGATAGTTTTCACATTTCAACTTGTCGCCGTTCTTGTATATTGGGCATATAACTTCCTCCTACCATTTCTCCAGTACCTGTTGTTTCTCAGATTCTCCTGGCTATCAGCCGGTGCAGACAGGTAGCCAACCTATCCGGGACCATCTTGATAAGCTCCGTTGCGATGGAATCTTTGCCATCGGCCTTATTGCTCATTTCTTCCAGGCAGCGCTTCTTATCCCGGAAAAACTCCACTCAAAATAAATTTCACGTCGAGATCATAGGAAATGTTATGTGAATATTTTCCATCCAGCTTTTCCTGTACTATTTACGTGATTTTCAGGTAGTTCGCATGCATACTAATGCGTTAACGTGAAAATCAGAGTTAATATTTTTTCCAGTAACAATCAGCTGAAAGTTACGTAACTCCCTGTAGAGAAATTTACGTGATTTTTCACGTGCAAAGGATGTGTTGATTATTTTGAGTGTGGGTTTTCTTCGTTTCTTCGTTTCGGTCTATATCGTTCCACGTTTTGACGGGTCTCCTGCTACAGCATCGACGCTCGCACCGCATTCTTCTCATCTAACATCTACTGGCATTTTTCGTCGAACCAGTCGTTACGTCGACTCCTCTCAGCAAACCCAGTCGCACCTACCGCTGTACCGTGGATGGCAGCTTTGGCGCTTTCCCAGCAGTCCTCGAGAGGGGCTTCGTTTAGCTCTCCCTCACCCGGTAGCGCAGCTTCAAGCATTGCGCGTAGTCTGTAGTGACCTTAGGTAAATTGAGTCGTTCCAAATTGTACCGTGAAGGCGACAATACCGAATGTTGGTAATGACGGAAGGTCTTTGTGCGCCATCAAAAGGTTGTGGTCGGAAGCGATGTTTGTGCCACGATAGGCTCTAATGTCGATGATATCCGAGAAGTGCCTTCCATTAATCAAAACGTGGCCGATTAGCGAGCCCGTCTGTTGTAGTGATCTTCAGGTGTACCGATATGGGAGGCTGTGCCGGAAGTAGGTACTTCGTATGGCCATATTTTTGGAGACGGCGAAGTCAATGAGTCGGTGGCCGTTTTCGTTTGTAAGCAGGTGTACGCTGATCTTTCCAATAAACGGTCTGAATTCCTCCTCCTGGCCAACCTGAGCGGTGAGGTCTCCGATGACGATGACCATTGTCGTCATGTCTTGGGCAGTTGCCATATTCACGTCCAAGCGACGCGTAAAAAGCGTCCTTATTGTCTTCGGCACTTTCTAGGTGTGGGCTATGCACCGCCTTTAATCCTCAACATGCGCATACGGCTGTTGATTGGCCACCACCCATTCACGCGCTTTTGCATGTCATCCCTCACGATAAAACTTGTCCCCAGCTCGTGTGTATTGCCGCAAGTCTGGACCCTTTTCAGCATACCTCCTGCAGCGCTACAATGTCGAACTTGCGGGCTCTGAATAAATCAGATAGGATGCGGATACTTCCCACGAAATTGAGAGACTTGCAGTTCCATACTCTGAGCTTCCAATCGTTAGTCCTTCTTCGTTGCCTTGGTCTATACCGATTGTTCCGGTCCTGATTTACATTATTTGTTTCCTGTACTGGTATGTTTTATGGATGGTTTGTAAGGCCTGAACCAACCCCCTGTATCCCTGTGGAGGACCGTCATGACAGTACTGTTTGGCGTCCCACACGAGGACGGTGATTCCCTCGGTGAGTCAGCATACGACCTTAGTTTCTACCGGGGTTTGTTACCGGTTTTTCACTAAGGTTGCTCGTATTCCGGCCGGTACCACGAGGAGGTAGGGATAGGAGTTGCTCTTATCGCTGAGAACCACTATGGGGTTTTTTTGTACGCAATCTCCAGCCGTTTACAGATCGAACTCGGGAACTATTCGGTTATTCACCGAAAATATTATGGTGGTTGCTAAAGCACGATGGTCTGGAGCATTACAAATACGCGTATGACAGTTTCCTTATTTATACGGAATGGCATATTGCAGCCGATAAATCGGTAGCAATTTTACAAAAGGGTGTAACTGCACAATGTAAACAACCCGAGAAAAGTTTTCTTTTACTGCGGTAGTCCAGCAAAAAATTGTTCCCACTCGGATGGTATACATTTTGCAGTAACGGGATTTTGAAAACTTGGTGCCAAAATATTCTATTTATTTCAACAAACATTGGTTATGTGTATGAGGAGATAAATCCCAAAAGAATTGCAGAAGAGTTTTTCCGGCTATTATTAAATAACTACAGCTTCAACTGAGTAACAGTTGAATTTCATATGTTAACGAATAAATTACATATCTTTTTTGCATGGAGTTTTAAAATACAGTTACTTGGCACAGCCAATCATTGATACCGTAAGAATATAGTGATCAGCACTGCTTGGAAAGATGATTACAATAAACTATACGTTAATAGTGTCACTGTTCGTCACTGATATGTGCAGGTGCAAGTGTCAGCAGAGCTTCGGAACACAAAATAAGGAAAAATTTAGGAACAACACGACTACATTCAATTGAATCACGGGAACGTCAACATAGGTAAGAGGTTTTAGTAAATTGACTCACAAACTGCAGGTGCACTTTGTTTAGATTGCGCTGTTTCACCGGTAGTGGATTTTTATCTATTTTTCAGACTCGTTAAATATATATTACTTTCACAGGCATTTACTACGAATTTTTCACTTACGAATTATTTTACTATTCTCCGATTGGTTGTTCCTCTCGGGTATCATTTTAAGGGAGAGACTGTAATCTCGTTTGTTCTTTTTCAGGGAAAGTGAATCTATAATAGCAGCGGTAGTTATGATGACATATGCTTATGATGAGGCAGAAAATTAGGTTGCACAGTTAAAAGCTAAATGGAATAAACAAATAAAGTTGTACCAATGAAGCGAAGATATCTCAGAATTGATTGTAAGTAATAAATGCTACCACGATAATGTAAATTTTTTGCTGTTGCTAAACTGTGATCAGTAATCAAATAATAATTTTTCATTTTTAGACAAAGCCAATTCTGAGATAAATCAGTTTCGCGTAGCTTGTTCGATGTTTTTTTTTACTTTTATTATAAGTGACGAAACTCAAATCAAGACGCTGGAAATGAGCAACAAATGAAGACCATGTCTAAGAGTCTGATAAATGTAATGTGGCCACTAAAGAGCACTCAAACTTGAGATATGGGTCACGATCTTTTAATTTATTGTAATTTTCAAATTTAATATTTTCCTACTAAACAAACCTACTAAAACATCTCAATTTCAAGTGCCCATTTTTCTCGAACTAGCAGCGTAACTAAAGTAGGAAAAGTGACAGCTTTGTACTAGTTGCTGGTTCGTTCACGGCTTATTCCTACTGACTGCGGTACACTCTCACATTGATAAACTAGACTAGAGGAAGAGTAGTGTAGTGAGCTTTACTCATAATCTGAACTAAATCCTTTAATTGGCAAAAAGCCGGGTAGAAGAAATTATAAAAGGATTGACGGAACGGAACTGGACTTTAAAACACATAATCCATCTAAACACTGGTTTTGTTAGTTACTGTATGTCGTTCCATAATAAAGATAAGTGTACTGTAAGCGGTTTGTTAATATGGATGTAATACAAAGTAATAACTGTTACCATTACTAAACGAGATTAAAGTTATTAGACATTTCTTTACTGATCCATTCAACGTTGTTCGATTTTTTTGGAAGTAAGTAAGGGTAATGATTATAGAGATAATAACTGCGATTCTGTGGTGATTGGTATGAATATTTTTAACAATGGTCAGATCGGAAGGAGGAGATGGCGTAAAATGAGCGAACAGAAACAGTGGAATATGAAATGGAATAGCGAATAGAAGAGCCTATAGAGAATGGCTCCAATAGAATAAGATTATGGGCTTAGTTGTAAAAAAGGATAATTACCTCTCGCACTGTCGAAGCGTCCACGATGCTATTATCCATAATGAAACCATGAATACTAGTAGGACCGTTCCCGGGCATATTGTCATTAGTGTTTTCAGCACAAATCTGCAAAGAGTGACCGACCGGACCGAGCGGCATAAAATGGAAAGAGATGGTTTATCAGATCAGCCGGAATTGCTATCCTTGATGCAGAGTGGTCTGTGGGTTTGATGGGCTTATTGATGTCAATTATGTCTGATTACTGGGTGACATCGTGCAGAAACTTGCTCTTGTAATCTTTACTACAAATGAGTTCAGATCCTTCGGATTTGAGTGCAATGATGGGTGGAAATGGCCACAAATGATCACTTACCGCGTGTTAAAATTGATACGATTCAGTGCGCCTATACTACGTGATGAGGCATCGGTAAATAGTTTCGAATGTAACAGCATCACACGGCATATCAGGTACAAACGAAGGAACATTGGCAAAGATAACGCGACGTCGTATGGGACGAGTTCCGCTCCCATGGCTTTATTCTTATTTGCTAGCTTAGTTGTCCATAGAAAATAATATTGACCTGGAATGGGATGCACCGCACAGATGAGTAATTCTAAAGCTATTTGGCTCATTCGCTGCCAGGTCATCGCTATTCGCCAGTCATCCGCACAATTATCTATCATAAAAAGCTGAAACCGATACAGAGATGAAGATGTTTAGTGGGACGTTAACGACTACTATCAAAAGACCTGTATGGAAACAAGTTTTATTATTTGGCAAGGTTGAATATTTGCAGCGAAACTATTCAACCAAGCCAAATAATAAATATTTTACGGTCACCAAAACTTGAAAGGAAAGTTTTGTTATAGTATATTAAACGGTTAGTAAAAGAAAATTACCAACTACTAGTTTTGCGGTGCCCCTAATAGATAAGCTTAATAGCACCAGCAAAGCATTCATATTCGTAATAAACGGAAACCTTAATCGAAAATATTGATTGTTTGAAATGATTCGGATCTTTTCGTCATATAAACATATAAACTGTAACGAGAAATTAGCAGTCATCAACTTTTTCTCGGAGAGCCCAATTTCGGAAGTAGTTTTTGAGCCCAAAAGCGGGGTTCTGTTTATAAAAATGTATTCACCGCCTTTTTGTTGCCAATATGAACACAGCGAATATATTTTCATGAACAGAATTTTTGTTTCAAACAAAAAAACTGCTTTTGAAATTGGCAGAATCGATGACGACTTTACCTTAAATAAATCCAAAATATAAGGATACGATACGCTGATAGTGGTTGACAGTATAAAGGTAGCTATCGAACAAGAATCGCTAGAAAGGCGGACAGTGACAGTAAGCTTCTAGCCGATTTTGACACTTATGTGTTGTATCCATAAAATGAATTAAACTGTACACCTTCGTGCACAGTACTTTGTAATGTCAACAGATAGAATTGAATAATCTCTGGTAGCACTGTCGTGTTACGAGCATAGTCTGGATAAACAGAAAAGTAAATAAAGCCTGCTGATCGAACTCAGCAAAGTTAGTTTTATGTTACAACTCGAAGTACGAACGCGTGTGGTTATTCGGGCCTATTAGAAGAACCTCCCTAAAGTTTCAACTTTATTAAGTGGCGACGAGAAAAGTGGAAAATAAAAGTGTTTAACCGGTAGTGTTTGCTTCGGAAAGCAGAAAACATTGTTGCAGTGGCGTTTTGCACCTAGTGGATTTAGGCAATTTAGTGTGCGAGAAAACCAGCGAAAGTGCAAAAATCCGTGGCTTTGATTGCGTTTTCGCAGCCGGATAGTGTACAGGTTTAGTTTGCAGCTGTTTTGTATTCAGTTGGTGTCTGCGTAAGTGGTAAAAAACTGCTTTTGCGTCCGCTGTGTTGCGCCATATTTTTCTGCTAGGGGAAGAATAGATTACTTTGTGCTTCTTTTATTTCGGATACCGCCATTATTTAATATAATTATTTGCCAAATAAAGAAATTTTTTGTTGCCATTTTGTGTTAACAAAGGCTGCAGTTGCTTTTTTGTTTAAAACAAATAATTTTGACAGCTTTGTTTCATTATTTTCCTTTTTCTATTTACCAATAGGTTTTTAAATCTCACTGGCTCTTTGGAAAATTGCTGACAAATCATCCAGTAGGACAAACGACCGGATTATTTTAATTCAGAGTGGACCAAGCTCCATGAAACGTTTTAAAAACGGCTACTGGATAGATTTTCTGGACATATTTTGAATCAATCGGGTGCAGCCCGAAGAGTTTTTGCAGCGTAAAAAAAAGAGGATTGAGCCAGCGATTCTGGTCAGAATATTCCTTTGACGGACTTTTGCGGTCAAGAGTATAGCGGTATCTGGTGTCGATTGGAAACGTCGTCATCACGGCACATCGTAGTCAACTCAAACCAGCGAAATATTCACCTGCTAAGGCGTGCGGAATAGTTTTCCCTGGCGCTAGCAGCGATAAGGAGGTGCGTGTCGAAGGTACCAACCGCAAGCGAAGTTTTCGCTCAACAAGTTTTTGCAACGAGGAAGTGTTTCGAGGGTTCGAAGAACCCGCCATCAAGAGTCGGAGAATGGAGTCGTCTAATGAAGATCGAAGAGAAGCAGCAGGCATTACAACTCGTACTTTAAGGAGATCCAAGCGTTTGAAAAAAGCTAAGATCGAACGAAATTTTATATATGGAAATACTTGTAAATAATTACTATCGAATTTAATATTTTTTCAAATTATGAATTGTATTTGTAAACATAGATTAAGC
This sequence comes from Sabethes cyaneus, assembly GCF_943734655.1. Classification (NCBI taxonomy): domain Eukaryota; kingdom Metazoa; phylum Arthropoda; class Insecta; order Diptera; family Culicidae; genus Sabethes; species Sabethes cyaneus. The sequence goes on along the minus strand of NC_071354.1, from coordinate 101,103,547 downwards.
TAGCATTATAACTAAAAGGGTAAAGAGTTGTTGTATCCATAAAATGAATTAAACTGTACACCTTCGTGCACAGTACTTTGTAATGTCAACAGATAGAATTGAATAATCTCTGGTAGCACTGTCGTGTTACGAGCATAGTCTGGATAAACAGAAAGGTAAATAAAGCCTGCTGATCGAACTCAGCAAAGTTAGTTTTATGTTACAACTCGAAGTACGAACGCGTTTGGTTATTCGGACCTTTTAGAAGAACCTCCCTAAAGTTTCAACTTTATTATTATGTTGGTACAGTTCTATTGATTTATGCAAGATGTGGAAGGCTTTGTTATGTTATTTAGTAGCACAAATATTGTAAACATTTATAGAGCGCAAATTGATGGTTGGAATCACTTCACTTTGCAGTTAAAGTTATATTGATTTGCTGCTAAATTACCAAACAATGTTTGTTTGGCGAGACAAATATACATGCTACAAACCAAACACTCAATATTTTGCACGTTATTTGCAGGTATATTCACAATACTTAAGCACAAAAACAAATACTTTAACTTCAGAAATACTTAATTCATCATCAGCTCACCACACGTGACGTTGTTCGTCCGTTATTGTGTTAGCCGAGATTCTCAAACGCGGATCTTCGGGTTTTTAAGGCTCCGGTCCTATGGAATAGACCAACCACGTGACCAGGGGGGGCCCTGTTGCCGCAAGGTTACCGAGTCTGCCTTGATAAGCGAGTGGTCGTGGGTTCGAATCTTAGTAGAATCAGGCCATTCGATGTTAAGTGACTTTAGCATGGGTTTATTCTCAGGCCCCTCTACATCCTTCCTACTGCATTCTGCATTTACTAGTAATGAAAGCCTCTTGCCAGGGCAAGTTATAAGAGTGGTACTCGCTTAAGGTGCGAATGAAGCCTCTTGTTCAAGGACAAATTATAGCTTGTTCCGCTTCCTGGTTATAGGAACGAGATTGGTAATGCATAAGTAGTAAGGAACATATACATACACACATACACCCCCTCACTCTGTGCTGAACTCTGCTTTACCGACCATGAAGCCTTTAGCCGGGACTGGTTATAAGAATGATACTTGCTCGAGGAGCGAATGAAGCCTCTTGTCCAAGGACAAATTGTAACTAGTCTCCGCACTTCCTGGCTCTAGAGCTAGATTGGTTGAAAAGTAGTAAGAAGTGTAGAGGGAAAAAGGGGTGAAAACACACCGACACTTTAAGCACGGATAATAAGCAGTTCGCTCGCTCTATAGCGATACTGCAATAACAACGAAGTGCGGAACAACACCTGGATAAGATCACAATAGATCAAAATGGTGGTCGTAGTGATAATACCCACATACACAAAAAAATCAGCTTACCAATGGAGCAGTTTTTGAGGTTTTTGATAATTTTTCTGTTTGGCAGCTTTCGGAAAAGCACGAAAATATGTTTTTGGAATGCTTTGAGTTGTTATCTTGCCTTGGGAACAGGCTTTCTGATTGCCATTATTGTTCTTAGCCAACTTCCGAACGGATTGAGCAGAATTCCGATGATTTCAATTGATCATTGTAGGTATCTTTTGCTCATGCTTACCGCTAGATGGACACTAAATCCCCTACGTGGCATATTTGAGGAAACTTCAAGGTTGATACAGATTTCTTGCCGTTCCGTTGTTGTTGACGGTTGATAACGGTTAATCTGAACCGGTCTTTTTAGGTGGACCAATCAGATTGCAAGGCAGTTTGACAGTAGATCGTAGACGTTCGTCGAGTGTGTTTTACAGAACATGTCTATGCTAGAGCCATCTGTGAATTTTTTTAGCTTTTTCAATGATCCATTGGCCTAGTTCTCATGGTCTCTTTTCTTCTAGCACGGCGCCCAAAGACATGTTCAAATTCAAGACTTATAGAACATTACGCTTCTCTGTGCCCCTTTACAGACTCTTTGTCGGTTTTCTGAGCCCCGTGCGGGACAGTCGGGTTGGTCAGCAGGGCTGAGCAATCAACGACATAATTCGAATTAGAACAATCAGCAAACAGCCTCCCAGGTGCGCTCCCAGATTTTGTTACGTCGTCAATAGCAAGATAATTCGTAGGGCATTAGCTGGCGGGTTTATGGGGGCCCGTAATACTACAGAGTAAATTTTTACTTTCCGCTAAATCCTCCAGAAATGTCGGAAGTAAAACGTGCCCACGCATCATACTTTCTTGGATTTCAGGGTGATATAGTCGAGTGCGAATAGCTATGGCAGATAATGCACAAGAACAGTTTTCCGCCCAAACCCAGCTGCGGCTGATCAAAACTACCTTGCAATAAGCGACGTGCTACGTACTAAGCTGACAGCTATACTTAACGGACTTCGAACTGTAGCTTACGGAAGACATACGCTCATTTTGCCTCAGACTGGCTATGAGAGATTTCCATTGTACACGTGCAGTAGTCGGAAGGCTACGGTTTGCCGGATGCCGAATGACTCTGCAGTGCAATCTATTCTCTTCAGTACGCCTGCCGTCACCAGGAATAGAGGTGTACAACGTGCTAGATGGCTCGATCAGATTCAAAAGGACTTGCGAGTGTTGAGATGCTCAGCAAATTCATGATCGGAGCGTGTACACCCGGCTCTAAACTGGAAAGTTGTGTTCTACGCTCATGACTGTCAGGAACTTTATGAACCTACTCCTCCTGCTAAGTCTACCTTCTTGCAAAGTTTTCCCCCCTTGCGAAACCCCCCTGTGCTGAATTCACCTTCCTTGGTAAGTCCTTCCCCTCCTGCTGAGTCCATCCTCCAGAAAAGTCCACCGCATCCGCTCGGTCTGCCCCCCTTGTTAAGCGTGCTCCCTGTAAAATCTACCCCCTGCAAAGTATACCCCCTGCGAGGTCTACCCATCCCTGCTAAGTTTGCTCTTCATGCTAACTTTACCATCCCTGCTAGGATCACCCCCTCCAGCTGCCTCCTGCCTACCCAATTCTTAGCCTACTTTCCATGTTAAGTCAACCCCCTTGCTAAATCTGTTCCCTCCCACTAAATTAACCTCCACCACTAGGTCTGCTCAGCCTGCTGGTTTTACACTCCTGTTAGGCCTATTTCCTCTCGCTAGGTCTGCTCCATTGCTGAATTAACTCCCTGCTAAGTCCACTAGACCCCCCCACTAGACCTATCCTCCCCACCAGGTCTGCGTCCCCTAGCTCAGTCTACCCCCACTGCCAAATCCGCGGCCTCTCCTTCTGCTAAGGCTACCCCCCAGCTAATCTTGCCCCTCTTGCTAAGCCCCGCCCCCTTGCTAAGTCCATTTTCCTTCAGGTCTACCTCCTGCAAAGTCTACCCTCCCTTCTAAGTCATCCCCCCTGCTAAATCTGTCCCCCCTGCTAAGTCTACCCGCCCGTGCAAGGTCCGCCTCTGCCAGATCTGCCACTCCCTACTGTGTCAACCTCTTCTGCTCGGTCTACCTCCCCTGCTAAGTGTAACCGCTCCTGCCAAGTCCATCCACCCTGTGACCCTGCTGCTGTGATCCCTGCTGTGATCCAACATGACCCTGCCATGTTCACTCCTACCCTGTTAAGTCTCCGTAATTTGTTGTGACTGTGGAGTTGGTGCATTGCGAGGAATGTGTAGATTTACTATCAAATATCAATATCAAAGCAATTGTTGCGAATCATTGTCGGTCGAGTTTTTGATACTATGAAAAGTTAACTCAAAGCGAAAAATGACAGTTGGTCGGTATTACCAGTCAGCCAGCGAATTTATTTAGAAGATTTTTATTTAAGCGGCTTATTGAACAAATGAAACCCTCCCTGACCGGCAGGAGAACCTGAAATATTCCTTCAATGTAAAATAAACTATTATCTTTGTTATTTTTTACCAGCACTGCAATTTTGTACTTCATATGAGGGAGTAATTGTGTTTTTATGAAGAACGATCTTTGGAAGAACTGGAAAAAATTATATGCCAACTTTGAAAAATAATTGACTCTGCAGGTGGGACTTGAACCCGCAACTCCTTATCTCGCGTCGAGTGCGTAAATCGGGGGGCAAAGAAATAATTTGTAGGACACGAGTAAATTTTTTTTATAAAATCAATTGTCTGTGGGCTCTATAGCCTGAAAAACATGAAAAATGAGTGTACGAGTTGAGTTAACACTTCTAGCACGAAATAGAAATGAGAATTCGAACAGTGGAATTTCCGAAAATCGGCAAAAAAAAAATTTCCTCTCGTTTTTGTCTTTTTTCGTAGATTTCTGCATGGGAAATAATTACGTATATATTAAAAGCAAGAATAGATTTGCTTTTCGCGTTTAAACTGTAAGTAAAAATGCCCAAAATCCATTTTTGTTGCTCGATTAAAATTAAAATTGCTTTTGTTTTTTTCCCGCACCACCACCCCCCCGCCCCCTCCTTCAGAGGCCCAACGCCAGAGGGACAAACACTTTTTAAAATATTTGTAATGGCATAATTGGATAAATACTCAACGAGAGATTAAGAGTTGTTGGTTCAACCCAAGTAACAATTTGGGTTTTATTACACTCTTATGATGGAATTTAAGACCAAAATTGGTCATGAAGACCACCATAAGAGTACAATAAAACTCACATTGTTGCTTGGGAAGTCTCACCTGAACAGTCAATTATTTTTCAAAGTATGCATGTAATTTTTCCCAGTTTTTCTAATGATCGTTCTTCACAGAAAACACATTTACTCCTTCATTTGAAATACAAAATAACTTGACCTGTATAAGTTGACATCAAAATGATAAAAGTTACACTGCAATTTATTTAGAAAATCTGAAATTTATAATTTTTTATAAACGTTTTATTTCGTGGAAACAACCAGAAAACTACATGCTGTTATAAATAGGGCTCAATATCCAGAAAACAACGAAAAGAAAGTCAATATTATCGATTACTCCATGTATACATGGGTCCCGCTGTTCCAATATTTTTCTCTATGAAGCTAGTCGAAAAAACTAGCAGTAGATAGTAGAGCTTCTCAAGCATGATGGCAATATATTTTCCGGCATGTAACCCTTGAGAATGAGCACAAGAGCATTGAGTGCACTGTATGTTTGTCCGGTACAAGTACAATAATTTAACTACATAGAAGTGTAACGTTCAGAATTTGTTAGAAATAGTGAAAAGTTACTATAAGTTAGACTTTTAGTACCTAAATAAATATCTGATAGGCAACTTGGAAATAATTATCATTCATTTTATGTTAGCTGTTTTTTATGAGTGCAGACGTGTTCAAAATACGCTTCATAGTTTTGCATGAATATTATTTTCTAATTTGTTGTTACCTTGGATTTTTCGTTTCTAATTTTACTCTATTACTATGCAAATGCCAATTATTTACTTTATTTGTATGCAACATAACTTATTCAAATGATTTCTTTAGATAATAAAGTAATTTTTAATGTAATTTAGAGTAAAGTTTACTTAGAGTGTTAAAATAACAAATTAACAAAGTGCCTCTGGGTGTCATACTATTATCTTCCCAGCAATTTATAATTGAGCCAAACGTATTCGGATCAATCGTTACTACTTTTCGTAATTATTCTGATCGGATCCGATTACTCTTGTTGCTGTCATGTTGTCTCAACGGTTCAATTAGTTGTGTTACAACACGCCAATGTCCGTTTGCCTGAAATGATTGCTCCGACCGAACACGCAGCAGTGACAATTTAGTGGGAATCTTACAAATCGGCAATGGCGAACAGCCAAACCCACTTGGCCGGGTGCCGAAATCATCGTTGTCTAGATGTTTCATTAGATATTTCCGTTGGGTTTGCTTTATTGAGCTGTTCAGCATAACTTCCTCTAGTGGCTCTGTAGCATAGGTAAGAGTGCCCCGATGTGCATAATTACGTCTCGGAAATAGAATCAGCAGTTGAGTGGTTGGAAACACGAAGCTGCCGAAAATTAATTAATTTCCATACGAAGATTGTCGGTTTTTACTGTTTGGTAAACTTTCTTAGCTGAAGCGAAGTAACAGAATATTCGACACACAAGTTGTAATGTTGAATTCTGGGTTGGGCAGTCAAAGCTTACAAAGAAGGCGGACAGAGCAGTTTCTTCCTGCTTGTATGGTACGGTCATCGTGGCATAATGTGAATGAAGAAAATGTTCAATGACAAAGAAAAAGGTTTTTGTTTTCGGCGGAACTGCCTTTTGTAGATGGTATTGTGAACATGTGATTTGTTCTGGTGATGAATGTGAAATTTTGACATATCGACTGCCGGTATGTTGAGCATAATGATTGCGTGACACCTTGGATTAATGGTGGCAATCCACAATATTATGGATGTTTAATTGATTTCCACTTGTTCTTGTAGGATCAATTAACACTTCGTGTATTGGCTTTCGATGTTGGATCGAAGCGAGTTCAGCTAGGATTGTGTAGGTGGATGATATTTAATATTCCTGAACTATCTTTCAAAAATAAATCAAAAGAGGATTTCCAAATAAGATTTCTGTTGGAAATCATTAGGGGTATTCACGTAGCGCTTCCTATGTTCCGTATATGTTCTATTCCGGGTATATACTGTCGTTATTCGCATGACGATCCCAATTTCTATGGAGATGGAACTGTTATACGAATAGCGGCAGTATTAATACGCAATACATCATATACGAAACATAGCAAGCGCTACGTTAATATCCCTATTGTTTTTAAATATTTAAATTTGTTTTTAAAGGTTGTCGGTTATCAGTAGGTAAATGTACATTTACACAAAATGCTAAGCTAGCAATGTATTTTATACGTATTAAATAAACTGGTGTTGACCAAATATATTTACCTGAACTTCCAAGGCGTGGTAGGCTACAATGAGCCCGAGTAAAATCACAGTCGATACGGATATTAACGTTTTTAAAGCAGTTGAATAAAAAGATGCCTGTTCGGGAAAAGAAAACAAAAATAAGATCATTATTAATTATTGTTATGTGATAGGGTAATGGGATGAAACTTTTCATTTTTTGGCGATTGGTGATTTAATGACATGGGAAATAAGTTTGTTCAAAGCTGTTGCACCACTGTTGCAAATCCACCTATTTGTTTGTTGCTGATAGAATTAGTTATAGGTATTTGATCCAATAATTGTAGTAGCACCCATAGTCGCGCTAATATTCATTAATAACGTATATTTTCGTTGTTTTTCGAAGCATTGTTCAAAAAGACTATAGCAATGCTCCATACTTTCTTCGGCAAAGTTGTTCGACATAAAATTTCCCATCTATACAGTATAGCTACGTTGCACGGAGACACCGTTCGATACCCTGTTTTGACGTTTATTTAAATGAAATTTCGAAAATTTTAAATTTTTGCCGAATTCAATAAGTTTTTCTAACCAAATATGACTCCAGACATGTCACCATAACTTTTTGTGTCAGATGTATCAGAAGTATCAGATCAGAATGTATCATATCCCAATGATTGTGAAAAACATACTTAAGTACCTTGTTTCATCTATTATAACATTTCTAAAAATATTTTTTTTTGAATTTACTCCTGAAAAATGCCATTTTTTCATAAAACTCAAATGTGCGACCCCAAAATCGCTGCAACCAATGTTGGCGTCATATAAAAGTTTTGTTGTGACACCCTAAGCTATTATTTGAGGGGTGAGCCCCCGGGTTTTCTGACATAGTGCTATTTTGGGACACTCTACCATAGCATGCATTGAATTTGTAGATTTAAATCATGTCGTTTTGAGCCTTGAAAAAGATATTTAAACCAAAACCATGAGAAAACATTAGTTAGTTGCCAAAGCCTATCAGGTTTTATAATGTTTTTCGTCAAGTGAATTTTATCTTATTTGATTAACATTCTGAAGAATGACTGAAGGAGACTTGAAGAAACACCCATAAAACTGCATTCTGAATAAGTGTAATTCACCTTATAAGCGGTTTTAAAGGAAACTTGATTTCTGTCCAAAAACGACGCTCCTTAAAACTTAACAATAGTTTTGAAAAAAATTTAAGGTATTCTTCTGTAAGAATGGTTTATCTTAACAATGCTGCCATAAAATTCAATTGAAACCGTATATTCTTGAAAGAGAAATCATACTCTTGAGGAAGAACATTCTAGTGTAAACAACTAATCTGTCAAAATGGGCGTTTGAACCTAGAGTAAATTGGAAAAATATTGGAATCTTTTATACGAGAATTAAGCAAAAATTTGTCCAATGTTTTGAAAACTTTTTCATATGAACGATCAGCGATTGTGACTTCGCTGAAGATCTAACAATGAAGATATCAGGAACAACTGACTATGGTGTGTTAGTAAGGATAAGCTAGGGAAGGACGGTTCCGTTGATGATGCACTAGTAGATTTGTATGAATTGGATAAATTTGGTTCGATTGTGTTTTGCCGGCGGCGGTGTGGATTTCCTCTAGACTTGTTTGTATTTTTGAAACTTTATTAGCCAGTGTATTTGTTTGGAAAATGCTTGGAGGGGTTGAAGCAGACGAGGCATATTTTCTAATAGCGATAGTAAAGATAAAGTACATTAAAAATTCTGTAGATTAAACTTTACGCATGGACGTATGGTCGTACAGTTCTCTTTTAATTTTTAAAATCAATTTATATTGATAATCAACATGACTGCTATACTTTAAAAATATTGAGCTCAATGCAAGTACATGAATCTCCAGCACAAACAATACGTTACATCGACACTTCGTTGACGTTTTCTTTGTTTATACTAGAATGGTAATCTTGCAAAAAACTTGGTGCCTTGAAGTAATTCAGTATAATCAATATATATATATAGAATGCCAGTGTCGCTGGTGTTTCATGGATATTTTGGTGGCAAACATGTTGCTGGTTCGTGTCTTGGATACGGGAACTACATTGTCAAATTGCCCAATAGAAAATTTTCCTGCCGACGAAATACTCCAAAACGACCAAATCTGGTGATTTATCCTAGGTGATTTACGGAAAAGCAGAAGGATTTTTTATTGGGTTGCCTTTTTAGTTTGATAATCAGATTCCCGTTTCGAATCGATCACTCACACATATGCGCATACAGTGTAAATACGTAATTTTCAAATGTGTGATGTTTACCACGAGCACTGCAGCGACACTGGCATTCTATATATATTGATTCTACTAGTAATTCAAACAATTCTTATTCAAGCGTAACTTGTCTTCTTCAAGAATGCAATAAGTATAGATGAACTTATCACTCTCTTGGATAAATTTTCTTTGTCTTGTGCAAGAAATGTTAGTCTAATAAGCGCTTTCTGGTTGATTTAGATAAAACCAACAAAAAATGGCGAACATGGCTGTTTTGATTACTTTTGAAATTGTAACCAATTGCAAATGGGTGTTTAAAAATATGGTTTTTACAGTTCCGTAAGTATTAAATAAATGTTTGAACATGTAAAAGGCTTTTTGCCGCAATTTGTTAAAAATTTGGTAGTTATCACTTTGGTACTTCTTCATGAAATTATAGAATTTTTTTATTGATTAAATTTTTCAATAATCTAGCAAAAATAACCGGCGCGTTAAAATTTTCTAACTTTAATGTCACAAAACATCGACAAACTGAGCATGGCACGAAAAAAATCTCATTTATAGGCAACCTAACAGCTGCTTTTATTACCATTTTTATTATCTATATCCATTTTGGAGAAGCAATATCTGTGAATGCTGTTTTCTCTTATAGCTCTTATAGTCACTTTAAAAAAGTACAAGGGTCCATGCCTAGTGGCACGGGTGCAGGCTTGAAGTAGGACTACGAATGTAGTGCAATTCGTCTCCCAATGCTAAAGCCGGTGATATTTGTATGAATCTCATATATAAATACTCAAGTTGCGCATTAAAGAATTGTGTTCTTACATGTGATACATGTTGGTGCAGATTTGGGGAATTATTTCGAACAGTTTCGGGTAGATGTAGATTATTTTTTGCAAAAATCTGGCATCCCTGGTTCCGCTACGATACGATTTGTTTCGACTACATCATGGACACGCTGCTGTTTTGTTAAGGAAGGTTGGGAACACGATTACGATTCTGCCTGGACTGGCACTGGACCGCTGGCATCTGTATTTTGTTTCGTGATGCCGTAATTTACAGCAATTCGCCATTACGCTATGAAGGTCGTCTATGGTGTGCTGGAAATGGCAAGGTCGCAGAAGTTTTACTATTTTCGCAGCTAAATAATAAACAAGTAAAGTAAAGAATGAAAGTTTCAATTTAATCATTCGTAAGCAAAATACTGCACCAGTCTGGCAGTTTTGTTTTAAATAGATCGATGTTTCGAATCCAACACCGTCGGCGTAATTTCCACTCCACACCAAACAATAATCGGCTGCTGCCGAGTTTTACCAACTTTGCCGCGTCCGGACAGGGAGATAAAATCGTAACTCTCATTATTATTTGTAACCCAAACAACGCGAAAATGATGCCGTTCGCAAAATCAATTCAACTGCTTCATATACTTATTCAGTAGTTCTTAAAAGAACTGATTGTTTTCTACCAGCTGTTAATAATACAAATCGAAGAAATTTACTGCTTGGCAGCAGTTTTTTTCGGACAGCATTCTCCGTTAAAACTTCTTTTGGCTTTGGAGTTTTCGATGCCTTTGCTATGGTCTTCATTGACTTAGTAATCTTGCTTCTCGCTAGCAAGTTTGGTAGGCGAACGAACCAGAAGCGCCAGTTCTTTGTTTGGACCAGCTTTCTCTTGTTGAAAACTAACTTCAAAGCCTTTTTCACGAATGTGTCCAACCTTGAAACGTCACAATTGTAGCTGGCGGCGATATACTTCTAGACGGCTTGCAACGAGGATCCGTTGACTCTTCGGTTTATTGGCGTCTCGCTTAGTGAAATTGGATGTCTTCGTAGCCTTATTCCGGGGAAGAACAGCTGAAGCTCAACGATTTTCGAGGGTGTTCTATAGAGCGTAAATTAAAAATAATCAAACTTTGATCCCTTTGATTCAAAGGGAATTTAATTCATAGCTCTTCTCCTATATATTTCTGTCATCCGTGTTAGGGAAGCATTGGCGTGGGAAGGCAAAAATTTTTAGCAAAAATAAAATTAAAGCAACGTCATGAGTTAGAAGACCGCATAGTGAGTCACCACATATTTAACGTTTTATAGATCAAATCAGAAGAAATTCTTCATGATTTAAAGAATCAGCGACATTTGGGAATTTAGTATACAGAAAATTTTCATCTCTTCATAAACAAATTCGTTCGTCCTAAAAAGGACGGATTGTGGTAAATTATGTGGTTGAAAATCCGTCCAGCAGAATGGCTTGAATGTTTGAAACAACACCTCCCAGGACAATGGTGACAATGGTTATCGGACAGAGCATTTTCCATTGATTCAAGCTCTTCCGCTCCCGCAACCAAATATTCTAATATAGCTGATAATAGATCGATGATCCGGTACCAACGCGTTCAGCGCACTCTACACCAAACAATGATCCGCTGCTGCTGCTGCCGCTGTGCTGCGTTTTACCAGTTTGCCGAGTCCAGTGAGGGAGATATAATCGCAACTCTCTGTCTGTTCTGTACCGTACCGATGCCAATGCGAAAATGATGCCTTTCGCCGGCTTACTTCTGATTATATACCAGAGCAAACGGCAGCAAGCTGTAACAAAGGCGGGTCAACGTAGGGCAGAGAATCATAGACACGAAAGAATGGCTGTACAACGAAACCGTACATTGTTTGAACAAAACCGGTGTCCGGTGCTTCCTTAATGAAGAGCTACCAGTTCCTGCAGAGCAACCTAATATGAAGCATCGTCTTCATGCCACCGAAAACCAGTGGAAAGGCCGCAAAGCGCGATAGGAAAAAGAAGAAGAAGCCACGCCACTAGGAGAGCAACGCTATTTTCTTTCATTTAATGCCGACAGGGATGGCACGGCCACGGGCATGGCAGACGTGCACTCACAGTTGTGTGTGGTTGTGCCGGGTGAGTTTGCCAAGCGCGCCGTCTCGGAAGGTACCAAATTTGGTACTTAAGTATACCGGCCTATAGTAAATGTATCTGGTCAGGCTTCTGTAACTATACAACAATTAGCCCTTTTTAGGGCCTAATATATAAATGAAGATGCAATTCGATTTTCTCACTAAACGCTTAGTCTCGAATTACGAAGTGGCGCAGTTTTCTTTTGCCAGATAGTGTGGCTTACTCGTTTCATGTTTTTAGAAAGAATCTTAAATTCGTATTATTTTGCATGTGTAGGTATATGAACAATTTTGTTCAGAAATATTCTTCGGAAGGTTTGTCTTAATACAGTTTAAACATGTAATTTCTGACGGGCTCATACTTCGAACGCTCATACTAAACTGCCAACAACACTTTAAAATGTGAGAAAAATCAATTTAACTGTTTCGTATACTTTTATTCAGTAGTTCTTAAAAGAACTGATTGTTTTCTACTAGATATTAGTAATGCAAATCAAGGAAATTTACATCTAGGCTACAGTTTTTTTCGGGCACCTTCTCCGCTGGAACGACTTCCTTTGACTGGGGCTTTCGGTGCGGTGCCTGCGGTGCTTTTCATTGGCTCAGTAGATTTTTGTTCGGGGGCACCCGCATATTTACTCCAGTAGTACAGCTTTAATCAGAGCCGCCTTCGCAGCAGTTAGCAAAGATATTGTTTTCGTCCGTTTTATCAACCTTGAACAAATCGGAAGCGCCTTTTCTTTTTGTTTGGACCAGCTTTTCGACAGCTAATTTCAAAACCTTTTTCACAAATGTGTCCAACCTTGGAACGTCACAATTGTGGCTAGCGGCGATTTACTTCTAACGGCTTGCAGCGAGGATCCATTGATTTTACTGGGTATTGATAGCAGGAAAAACCATATCGTTCGCTGGCGGGCGAGTCGGTGACTTCTTCGGTTTGTTGGCGTCTTGCTTGGTGAATTTGAATGTCTTCGATGCCTTATTCCGAGCAAGCAGCACCCACTGAAGCTCAACAACTTTCGAGTGGATTCTATAGAGCGTAAATTAAATACAATCAAAGGTCAGCTTAACCCATAGCTCATCTCGTATATATTTCTGTCATCTGTGCTAGGGAAGCATAGGCGTGGGAAGGCAAAAACATGTAAATAATGAAATAATGAATATACGTCTAATATTTTCTCAATTATTAAACGTCTGTTTGGGAAACATGGAATCTATTGTATTGTTATGGTTTTTTTGAAAAATTTCCAATCGATTGATACCAATATCTCTAGAATCTGTTGACGGATGACTGAGTTATAAGCGTGCAAACCATAACCACTTTTCGTTACATGTTCCCTTTTCGTTTTTTTAAAGTGCACCCCAATATAGAAATCAAAGAAGTAGTCCTACTTCAAAATTCAAGGCTGTGAAAAGTGTATGTTGTCTTGCAAGTGTACTTTGAGAAGACAACCATAAAAGCATCAACATTTGTGGTGGTTTTCTTTTAGTTTTAAGCGACTCTTGAAAATCACTAGAAATAGACATCGATAAGAAGTACAAGTTTTAAAAGGACCTTGGGAAATATTCTTGAGAACCTTCTTTAGTGTGGGCCTCCCTAGTTTTATAAGGGTTTTATGGCTCTTTTATCACAGTTTTGTAGAATTACAAGTTTTATGATCTCTTTTAAGGAGCAAATGCTGGAAATCTCTTCAAGTGCATCTTAAAATTGAATTTGTTACTTGGGCTACGTGGTCAGTGTTAAGACCGGACCGATTCGCAAAATAAAATATTGAGTGAATAACAGTAAACGATCAAACATTTTCTAAGCTACATTTTAATCTAATTAGATTGCAAGCAGTCAGAGATATGGGATGATTTCGATCTATCGATCTGCTCAATCATCACAGAGCAGTAAACATTTGGTTTTATTTGATTGATTAGTTTTCGAGTTATGAGTAAATTTGTTATTTGTTATTTGTTATTTTTATTCGAGTACTTCATCTGACTATAAATTGTCTACATGAATAAAATTGATTACAGATTATAGTAAATTAGATCTGCGTATCTCTTGCGCAAATAAGTGAGAAGTCATACCGAAATCAAAAAGTTCTTCGACTTTTGAGAACACCCTGATGCATTCCGTAATCGGTTCATTAGCTCCAAACGCGGTCCGATGAACCGGTATTTGCAGCAAGCTAGTTGAGCGTAATGTCCGCTGCGTTGCCGGAAGCCGAAAGTTAAGCTTAGATGGCAATTTTGGAGAATCTTTTTCGCCGTTGATGAGTTTAGCCACGAATATAGTCTGATGCATTTTACGCCTGAATTCGAGTGTATCGAGGTCAAGTAGACGACATCTATTCGGGTAAGGTGGCAGGTTATCAGGATGCCGCCATGGGAGATGTCGAAAAGCCAGCCGAATAAACCTTGAATTTGTATAAGAAACCCCGCCCACTCTAGAGGTAGGGAGGGATCATAATTCCCCTTCTAAAAAGGAGAGGGGTCTCAATTCACCATAGAAAAAAAATTGCCTCCAAAAACACCCACATGCCAAATTTTGTTCTATTTGCTTGATTAGTTCTCGAGTTATGAGGAAATTTGAATTTCAGTTTCATGGAAGCCCCGCCCCATCTTAAAAGGGGGAGGGGTCATAGTTCCCTTCCTAAAGAGGTTACGGGTCTCAATTCACTATAGAAAAAAATCCTGCCTCCAAAAACACCCACATTTGATTTTATTTGCTCAATTAGTTTTCTAGTTATGCAGAAATTTGTGTTTCATTTGTATGGCAGCCCCTCCTCTTAGTGAGGGATGGGTCTCTTACCATCATAAGAACCTTCCCCGGCACAAAAAACCCCTACATCCAAATTTTCACGCCGAACGGTTCAGTAGTTTTTGATTCTATAAGGAACATACGGGCAGACAAACAGAAATCCATTTTTATAGGTATAAATTTGTATGGGAGCCCCCCCTCTTAGTGGGGGAGGGCCTCTAACCATCATAAGAAACTTCCCCGGGCCCAACAACCCCTACATGCAAATTTTCACGCCGATCGGTTCAGTAGTTTTCGATTCTATAAGGAACATACGGACAGACAGACAGACAAAAATCCATTTTCATAGGTATAGATTAAATTAAAAGAAAACATATCCAATTTAATTGTACTATTATTATTTATTCTTGACAGATACGTATTTTGCCTACGACTTGCAGGCTTCGTGTTCGAAAAAAGACACTGAGGAAGCTTGCAAGTCGTAGGCGAAATACGTATCTGTTAAGAATAAATACGTGGCCCCGGGTGGGTATTTCCAGCCTATTAAGCGGTAGCCTGAACAATATTAAGGAATTACGTTGAAACTATATTTATTCGAGACAAGATTTTTATACCAGTTGATAGAATATTATTTGGTTTAATGAAACACTACTGAATTTGAGTTATAGTCGCGAGAAATGATGAAGTCGCTGCGGTTAAATTGAGCCCATTTTCTATAGTGGCATCTGTGTTTTTTAAATCCGACAGGCCGAAGCAGCCTGCACAGGGATTAGATGCTTCGCAAATCCAGATCAAAAGAGATCAGGGATGGAAAAAATCGCTTCTAGCGATCAAGATCATAGGAGCGACCAGATTCATTGACATCACTACTTGTAAGTGACAAACACTTTGTCGCGGTCCGTACACATAATGACAAACGGCATGTCAGATCATGTTCATTGCATGATTGCGTTGCGAAATATAACAGATACAGACGATTGCATTGGTTGTGTGCATCGTATGAATCGCAATACAAACAACATATGTGACCTTTTTTCTCGCAGCTAGGTAAAATGTAACACTATGATCGACTGCTGAGACTGTTTAGAGAACAAAATCTTGTGATCAACGCTAGAGATTCACTGTTTGTCATGATCTGTACGGATCGCGATCTGTGCGTGTGGCGATAACTCACAGATTTTATCAAAATCACTGATCTTCCATCCTTAAAAGAGACCGATGGATAACGTTTAGGTATTGTCTACATTCCGGGCTCATTGAAGATAATTAGTTTTGCAGTCACAACAGCTTGCTGCTATGTCTAACTAGCTATGTCAACACGATAGAAGCTTTTCAGGCGTTTCATGCCTCACATATCGGTAGTAGTGCAAATAATGCACCATATGCTGGAATTAAAAACAAAATGCAGCTAATGGCTAGTGAATGAAAATTGATTTATATTTTCATATAAGAGGGGAATTTTTGTTTTCTTTCGTTATAAAAAGAAGTAGAATTGTTCTGTGATAGCATATTCACAGCTGTTTAGTTTCTAGAATAAGTAAACGTGATCATAATTGTGTATTTTCCAAACCATCATCAAGAGCGGATACGCGTAAGCGATTGCTGCTGTTTTTTTCAGGATTACGTGCCAGTGGAAAAACAGTGGTCTTGATGTTTATTGAATAAAATTTAGCTAATTACTTAGATTTTTATGAAAATTGTTATAACACATTAAAGCCTATGAGTGCTACATTCGTTTCAGTATTGTTATATAGCGGCAAAGTTTTTGTTTGGGAAAGTGTAGCCAAAAAAGGTAATGTATGTCAAAATTAGAAGCGTGCTGGGAATATCCTCCCGTACCCTACATAGTAGAATTAAATTGGATAAGTTTTCTTTTTATTTAATTCCAGGTTTCGTATTCTACTAAAGGTGCGTTTAGATTGGCAACATTGTGGCATGCAACTTTTTCCAAACTGTTGCCTGATGCTTCCAAGCAACATAGCAACGTATAACGAATATTCAGGTGGCGACAGAAGCAACGCTTAGCAACAATTATCAACATGTCGCATTTTGCATGTTGCATTCCACATGTTGCCAAGAAATTGCCCAGTCTAAACGCACCTTAAGACGCTCCGAAAACTTCAGAAATATTTTGAATCAAATATCAATATCTGCGATCCACATGGCCTGAGGTAAAACTTAGGTTCGAATCCGTTATACAGAGATAACTCAATATAAGTCAATTCATCATTTCAAAATGTTATCTTCTATTAAATCATGGTTTTGCCCTATGTTGCGTTGTGTGTGTGACGCACACATAAAAGGGATTCCTTTACCGAGTTATGGGAATCCAGAGGATTCATCTGTTGGATTATCATACAAGAATCCTGGTTCTACAAGCACGGCATTCTGTACGAATCTTATGCAGAATTCCACCACACGATTTCAATGCGAGGAATCCCAGAGTTCTGTGCGAATTCTTTTGGTTCGTCCGGATATCTGTGTTTAAGCAAAATGAAACATAATGCGCCTCCATTGGATTATGTTGATGGAAACAGTATTTAAAATACAGTGTTGGAACAGTATATAAAATTATTACATTGAATTTGATGTGAAGAACTTGAAATCTGAAAATCTTGAGAGACACGTAGCCTAGTAAATTTGTTATTTAACTTATTTTAATTGAATATGTATTTTACAATATATCATATTGTTATTAAACAAAATAAGGAAAAAAAACCCTAGTTTCAGAGTGTGAGTGTATCATTGAATCATTTTTAAGTTGTATCAAGTTGGTAATAAAGCACTTGAATATATGCACTAATGGAATTAAAGCAACTTAAAAAATAAGAAAAACGCCAGGAATTTTGGAGTTTTTTACAATAAGTAGAAAAGAGAACACAGAATATCTCTTGTTAATTTTATTTGAAATTCTTCAAACTGTCGTCTGTAACACCGTTGCAACGCGTTACTGTTATTAAAAAGCGACACATTTTGTTATCCATAATTCAAGCATATAAAATACTTAACTGGATTAATTAACATTACAATATTCATCCAGTTGTTTTACTAACTGACGTTTAATGAATGTGAAAGTATATAACGAGTTATTGTCGTATCTGATGTGTTTGTCTAGTTCAGCAACACATTATCACACCTCAAACAATGGAAGCTATAAGCGAAGGGCAATAATTTTTACACCATGGCAATAAAATTAAAAACCAATAAACACTTCATCCATTATGCCACGTAAAGGAGAATTTTACTACCCTGCAGTTGATATGGCTTCCAGTCAGGCAGAAAGATGAGAGGCTCGTGAAACCAGTTTTACCGCTTGCATAAACCGCAGGACTCGTTCGGCATTAGATGTAAGGTATAATAGAGCACAGCAGCTATTAAGGGAAGCTCACTGGCCTGGTGGCCGCTTCTAGCATGGCGCCGCCGCCGCGCCGATGATAGCGGAGCCTAATCTGCTTAATGATAATTAAACAAGTTTAATTTTGTTTTCTAAAGTTTCGCGAATGACACAGGCGTTCGCTTATTGTTGTCACTGGTTGAAACTATTGACGGGCTTATAGCGCAAGTTGTTATGTTGTTGTCTGCTTTGGAGCTTAACCAGCACTTCTAGCTTTAATTGGTTTTATTGGGCGTTCTCAAATATAAAAATTTGCATTTCACAGTTTGCATAGCAATAACTGTGGATTACGTATTCTGATGATAAGTGGGCATGCACTATATTACGAATAATCAACGTGCCGGGTTAAACACAGCCTTCACGTTTCTGGCACAAATTAAGTACGCTCTAGTAGTAGGGATGACCTTACATGTGTACGACTGACCGAGAAGGGTAAGTATTTGTAGTAGGTACAAGCATGACATATTTAACTGACGCGATACGGTGGTGCTGTTGTGGGTTTTCTAATCACTCATACATATCAGGGCATTTCAAAATGGTAATGACGTTCCATTTGCGCTTCGCTGCATTGAAATTATGTCAGTTGTATATAGCTAAAGATAGAATTTAGAGCAAATATTTTGTCTCGATTGTCGCATAAGGCAATAATAATAGTTGACGCTAAGTTAGGTAATCTAACGAATTTCTTATCATTTATACTTAAACCAGATGAAAGATTTGCGGTACTGAATGTGTTTAATAAATAATCTGAGTTGAAAGTTACATGTTATCATTTGCATAATGCTTCCCGATAAGTCTCTGCATTCTCTCGTACACAATGCAAATTTTATTCTACGAAGTTCTTCGTACTGCATTATTTAGTTACTGCGGTATCACCGTCATTCTTGATGGGTCGTAATCCATCAATGTCAAATGCATTGTGTAAACTAAATTACTTATCTCGAAGATATTATTTCTTGTTAGGATGATTTTCTGTCATATAATATAATATTGGCAACTAACACTTTTGTTCAACTCAGTGAAACATTTATACCTAACAGAAATGAATCCTGATTTCAAAAGAGTAATTTTTAAGTAAAATTAAAGTAAAATCTAGCAACAAAATAATAAGAGCAAAAAAAGTCTATGAAATATGAATAATTTATATATGAAACATTTTCTGGAATACGAACACAGTTTTGTAAGAATTATTGTGCATTTCAAATTGACTCTCGCTTGGTGTTTCATTTGAGATTATCATTGAGATTCAAGTTATCATCTTCCAGTCCCTTCCTTTTATGTCCAGTTTGCGCTGAATTGTAGTACATTTTTGCAGTCACTTTGCTGACTAGAAAAAAAGTTTTTCATAAATTTTAAATTTCAATCTTCTAGCGAGATGTTTACAGTCCCGCTCCGGTTGAATTAGTTATTTTCATTTTCCAGCAATTTTCGCCGCTCCCGGGGTGAAACGAGATTAACCCTTGTGAGCATCCAATTAATATTGAATGATAAATTCCCAACAGTCGTTTTAAACACTACCCTAGTTACCGTTTGATTGAATTTTTGGCTCAAAGTTCATTATCAATTTCGTTGCCGGTGGATTGATGATTCAAATATTAGTCGTTGACGTTTGGTTTTACACTCCATCGTAGGAAACATGCCATTCACAAAGAGTGAAAAAAGGTTTACTTTTCACCAACCTAACCGCTATACTACATTAATAGTCGTTATAAGCTGTGATACGTTTGGTGGGGACCTTTTGCGACGGTCGAAAAAATCACCTTGTATGTTATCGGTCCCTCTGGGAACATCCGAACTGTGGACTTGCTTATAAACGATACACCTGTGCTGAGTGGACAATAATACTGGAATAGCCCTTCAGCAGGCTAATAAAAGCTTTTGTAGAACAGAAGTTTAGGATGGCGAACCAATTGACATCGCTTAATTTTTTGTGTCAAGCAGTTTTTCCCATTTTAGCCAACCTGTTTGGAGTAAGGCCTAATTCACATAACAAAAAATGAGCTTTTATAGGAATTCTATGTTTTTATGATCGAAAGAGGTGAATCGATGGAAAGCTCACTAACGTGCGGAGATCTGATTTAGTGATTTCATTCTAAATCTAGAAGGTATTTTAATTTAAGAATATACTAAATGTGCCTAGAAAGATGATTTGTTTAGGCCATTGCAAATCATTTTCAAAGTTTTAGTCACCCACCCCCACCCCCTTAGAAATTGGCTTGAAAAATCGGGGGGCAAAAAAATAATTTGTGGGATATGAGTTGAATTTTTTTTATAAAATCAATTATCTGTGGGCTCTATAGCCCGAAAAAGTCGAAAAATGAATGTACGAGTTGAGTTAACGCTTCTAGCACGAAATAGAAATGGAAGTTCAAACAATGGAATTTCCGAAACTCGGCCAAAAAAGTTTTCTTTCGTTTTTGTTTTTTTGTTCGTAGATTTTTGCATGAAAAATAACAACGTATTTATTAAAAGCAAAAATAGATTTGGTTTTCACGTTTAAACTTTAAGTAAAAGTGCCTAAAATTCATATTTTTTACGCTCGATTAAAAAATTCTCTTTGTTTTTTTCGACCAACCCACCCCCCCTTCAGTGGCCCAACACCGGAGGGGCAAAAACTTTTTTAAATATTTGTAATGGCCTTATTTATAGGGTGAAAAATACACAAGGAGTCTACAATCTAAAAAAATTGTGTTTAAAGATTTATGTTTAATTTGCTGAAAAATGATGCTCATTGAATTTTTACCAACCTCAGAATATTTTTATAGTCAATGGTCGTGAATGTGGTAGTTTTTTATATATTGAGAAAATTTAACTTGAATGTTCTTAGTTGCAAATGAAAGCTTATTGTTGCTCTAAAACTTTTTGCTATAGTATAGAGGTGAAGAGTAGATTTGTCAATAAAGTGTATGATGATAAAGACGCACACTGCATAATAATATAGCATAGCAGCGAAACGAAATGATAAGGTACAGAATAGCAAGGTACCGTTCTGTTGATAGGGAGGATCATACTCGAAAGTGGTCAGCAGAAAAGGTATTTTTGATTTTTTGTAGGAATTATAAGCATTTTTACGTGTTAAGTGTTCTTACACCGTAAACCGAAATTCTAGCATACCACGAACACCAAAAATAAAAAATTTAATGAATTGATCGGCATAGGACACAGAAATGATTAATGGATAACGATTGCAAACTTTGGCACGAGATGGCATGCTTTCCGAGAGCTGCACCAACTAGAAGAGTAGATCGCTGCTATTCAAGAAATTCGATACTTAAATTTTGAATAAACTACAAGGTACTACAACCCCAAGGGTTGTAAGAAAGGGTGACGTAGGATTGGACTATATCAGATCATTAGATCAAAGACTAATGTAAACTGCATTTCTGGCATATGTATGTTAGTGAGTAGCCTCTTACCTAACAACTCCTACCCCTACCTCCTTGTGGTACCAGCTGGGATACGTGCAACCTCGGTGGAGATCGGGTAACCAACCCCGGTGGAAACCAAGGTCGTATGCTGACAGGGGAGGAGGGCTCCTTCGAGCTACGTTGGCCCTCCGGGGATACTGTGGGGTTGGTTGCGGGCTTTGCGATTCTTCAATATAAGCATAATTAACGTGCACAGCCCTCACCTCGGAAGTACCGATGATGACAAAGACGAATTCTACGCGCAGTTGGAGCGTGAATACGACCGCTGCCCAAGACATGATGTCAAAATTATCATCGGGGACTGTAATGCTCAGGTTGGTCAGGAGGAGGAATTCAAACCGGTGATTGGACGGTTCAGCGCTCACCTGTAAACGAACGAAAACGGCCTAAGACTTGTCGACTTCGCCGCCTCCAAGAACATGGCCAAACGTCGTACCTTCTTCCAGTATAACCGCTACCATCGGTACACCTGAAGACACCCAACCAGACAGAATCACAAATCGACCACGTTATGATAGATGGTCGGCACTTTTCAGACATTATCGACGTCAGAACCTATCCGGGCGCTAACATTGAGTCGGATCACTACCTAGTGATGGTAAGGATACGTCAAAAACTATCTGTAGTAAACAACATACGATACCGGCGCCCGCCACGGTATAATCTAGCGCGACTGAAGCAACCAGAGGTCGCCGAAAAATACGCGTTGTCTTTCGAAACCGCGCTGCCGGAAGAGGGTGAGCTGGATGAAACCCCTCTTGAGGACTGTTGGAATGCCATAAAAACATCCAATAACAGCGTACCGGAGAACGTCCTAGGCCGTGTGGCACCGAATCGACGTAACGAATGGTTTGACGAGGAATGCCAGCAGATATTGGCTGAGAAGAACGCAGCGCGGGTACAAATGCTGCGTAGAGCCACCCGTCAGAATGTGGAGCGATACAAACAGAAGCGGAGGCAGCAAACCCGACTCTTCAAGGAGAAGAAGCGCCACCAAGAGGAGAACGAGTGCGAAGAACTCAAACAGCTGTACCGCTTTCACGACACACGGAAGTTCTATCAGAGACTCAACGGATCTCGCAAAGGCTTCGTGCCGCGGGCCGAAATGTGCTGAGATAAAGATGGAGGTATCTTGACTGACGACCGTGCGGTGATCGAAAGGTGGAAGCAGCACTACGATGAACACCTGAATGAGGTGCAGGCGGAAGACCATAACAGCGGAGGAAGTGACCACGTTGGTATAGCAAGCAACGAAGATGTGCCACCCCCATCGATAAGGGAAGTTAAAAAAGTTAATCACTATCCTGAATGCCGCCTACAAAGTGCTGTCCCAAGTCATCTTTCATCGACTATCGCCAATAGCCAATAGATTTGTGGGAAGTTACCAGGCCGGCTTCATGGAGGGTCGGTCTACAACGGACCAAATCTTCACCCTGCGGCAGATCCTCCAGAAGTGCCGCGAATTCCGAGTTCCCCACGCAGCACCTGTTCATCGATTTAAAAGCCGCATATGATAGCGTAAACCAACAAGAGCTATGGAAAATTTTGTACCAAAACGGCTTTCCGGGTAAGCTTACTAGGCTTATCATGGCTACGTTGCATGGGATCCAGTGCTGTGTGAGAATCTCGGGTGGATTGTCGGACCCATTCGAATCTCGCAGGGGACTACGACAAGGAGATGGTATTTCCTGCCTGCTATTCAACATTGCGCTTGAAGGTGTTACAAGACGAGCTGCTCCACAAACACTTGCGGTCGAACAATTTGAGCCCCCGTACAAAGTGCACACTGTACAAAACGCTAATTAGACCGGTTGTCCTCTACGGGCACGAAACGTGAACACTGCTAGAAGAGGACCTACGGAGCACTCGGAGTTTTCGAACGGCGGGTGCTAAGAACCATCTTTGGCGAAGTACAAGAGAACGGTGTATGGAGGTGAAGAATGAACCACGAGCTCGCGCGTCTCTACGGCGAACCAAGTATTCAGAAAGTGATTAAAGCTGGACGGATACGTTGGGCAGAACATGTTGCTAGAATGCCGGACAACTATCCTGCAAAAATGGTTTTCGCATCAAATCCGGTAGGAACAAGACGAAGAGGGGCACAGCGAGCAAGGTGGCAAGATCAGGTGGAGCGAGATCTGGCGAGCACTGGGTGCCCGCGGAACTGGAGATCAGTTGCCTTGGACCGAAACAGATGGAGAAATTATACTGCGCAGGCCTTGTCGTAAGACGTTAGGCCTATTAAGTAAGTAAGTAAGTACGTTAGTGAGTACCAAGCTGGCTTTCGTGAGTCTCACTACGATTATGTTTACTGTGTCACTAGCTAGTTTACTGTCCTTACTGAACTAGTTCCGGGAGTATAACTTGCTAACTCATCATTTGTTTGTTTATTTATTTATTTATTTATTTATTTATTTATTTACTATTTGATGGGGCTTTCAACCGTTGGTTGGTTCGCCCAAAATTTGTTTGTTGATTTCAACCTGGCGTACGATTCAGTCAAACGATAAGTTCGTTCGCTGTTCCAAATAATGCTAGAGTATGGTTTTCCGTCGAAAGTAGTTCGATATGCTGAGCGAATGTGGAAAGGAATGGGACTACCATCACGAGATAATACAGGATTCTTGATTTTGCCGATGACGTCGATATTTTCGGAATCATCCCAGAGCAGTTTAAAAGGCATAACGGGCTAAAGTTGGAAACAGCAAGATTGGGACTCGCCATCAAAACTGTCGTTACGAAGTACATGGTTGTTGTCAATTCACGTGAAAATTCGCGTCTTTTGATTTGAAAAATGCTTAGAGCCTTAGGTTTTCTGCAAGCACTGCGTTTTTAAATCGTTTGGTTCTCATTTTACAATAGGTAAAAAAGGGAAGGGGAACAAAAGCGAAACGATTTAGTACGCACTTATGATAAGAGTGTATTTCTTGAAGAAGCACAATAAGTTATTGAAACTGCCAAAATGTAAATAGCGGGGGTATCTAATAAATTAATTAAAATGCTATCGTAGGAATAACCATGCGTCTCCTTTTACAGTGAAATCAATAGATGCGATTCAGGTGAAACCATAAAAATTTTGCTCTAAGAGCTCCTCCATCCTTCGTCAGGCTCGTATAAAGAATAGAAAATCACACTTTCTAGGTCGAGGACCGGTTTCTATCAATAAGTACATAAAAGAACTTAACTATTATCTCAATTGATTTCACAGACAGCCAAAAAATTTGATTTAAAACTTTTTTTTTCCTGTGTGGACTCATCACTGCGACCAGTATAGTTGATCTATTGTGATATCGCCCGGGTGTTTTCTGTATGACCTGCACTGCATTTCTTTTTGCTATAGTCGCTATTGAATGAGCGATATGCTAATTAAATTTTATGCGTGCTTGTGTGTATCAAGGTTTACCCTTCCTTCAAAGCTTTATCTACTTTACCCACTTATTCCTCACTGCCAGTACTATCCCATATTACAGCCGTCCCTGGCGAGGACTCATTCATTCCTCTGACCAGTACACTTAACTATAGGAGGGACTTTTGCACTGTCAAGAGTGGATAAATTTAGAATTCAGCATGAAGGAAGGGTAAATGAGATGGGGGCTTAAGAATAAACCCAAGCTAAAGTCACTTGACATCGAATGGCTTGCTTCTACTCAGATTCGAACCCAAGATCACTCGTTTGTCAAAGTAGACTCGGTAACCTTGCGGCTACGGACCCCCCTGATTTAAAACTTAATTCACTTTAAATTGTGTGAGTTTAGTCAAAAGCCGCAAAGTGGTTAGTGCCACCGGAGTGAATTATGCAAACTTAAAGTCGTAGACCTACTGTTGCATTAAATGGTCCGTTCGGCACATCATGGAAACAAACCACACTCTGTGCTGTGGCCATAAATCCACCAAGCCGGGATAGCACAAACTCTACGTTCAAAGCTTTTGCTTGCAACCACACTATACCGCCGCCAATGCAGTGGTACAAAAGTTTTCCATCCAGGCAGGTGCCAGAAAAGAATCGTTCCAAATAGTTTCCATTGCGCTCAGACGCTCATTTTTAATCGTTATTTAGTGATGAGTAATGTTTTCTGAAACAGTTTAATTTTAATTTATGTAGGTATTGTTTACGCAAATTGAATAGCGAAAAAAGAAAACTGCAAAATCGTTTCTTGATATGCCAAAAACAATGCTTTCCGGGTAGTTAAATGGTGTTTTGATATATTGGTATCATATTTTACTATTGACGTGTACATAGATATTAGGGTTCAATACGCATAACTAATTTTTTGGATTTTAAAAGCAGTTTTTAAGCTCAAAACAAAAGTTATTTTCGTAAAACTGTTCTTGCTTCATTTTTTTCTAGCCAGAACTTAACGAATGTATTTTCGTGAACATTTATTTTGGACACAAAAACTACTTTTGAAATAAAAAAATCAATGATGCATGTTTGAATCTTACAATTAGTTTACCTTTTAATTTTTCTTATTTCTACCTCAGCTAGACCCTTAAAATATGTACATCGTAGCTTTTGAGAATGGTTATCGAAAACTTTCGTCAAAGTGTATGACTTTCAATTTACCACACAGTAAGCATTTGGCTGTGTGACCTCGTTATCCAACCAGAACTTTTTTTCTTCTAAATGTCTGGTTGTTCTACATTACTTTTTCATCTAACTTCAAGCTGTGTTGTCGGTTTTACGTACCTATCTGCCGGTGTGTAATGTATCTTGGACTATTTTGACAGGGCAT
Organism: Sabethes cyaneus; assembly: GCF_943734655.1. Lineage (NCBI taxonomy): Eukaryota > Metazoa > Arthropoda > Insecta > Diptera > Culicidae > Sabethes > Sabethes cyaneus. The sequence continues at coordinate 101,077,343 of NC_071354.1, read as the reverse complement.
TTCTGGTGCTGGTTTTCTCCGTCAACGGAGAAAGGAACAAAAAACTTTGCGGACACAATCTAGTGGCCCCTTCGAGAATTGTACCTAATGCAATGCCTTTTTGTGTTTGTAATTTTCGTACTTTTTTTTGATAGGGTAAACATTTTTTTCGAAGGGATTCCATAAACAGGTAACAGAATAGAAGAAAATTGCCTTGAAATATGTCTCTCTGGATTTGATGTGGTCGTTTGTGAGTTACTTTTTCCTTCATTGAGTTACAACAAATTGACAAATGTATGTGTTGTGGCATTTGGCAGCTTTACAGCGGTAGATCCGATCTCATTCATACGAGGCCAGAAGTCCTGTGTGTTTTGATTTTATGTTTTCTTTACAGCCAGCCTGAGAATCTTCTGGTTTACTCACTGTATCCATCGTTGCAATGATTGTACACAATCAATAAAAGATTTGTCTTTTCTGTCGCGGCTCGCAGCTTGTGAGTTACGCTTTACATCTTGTACTCATAGGTGATAAACATTTCGTTGATGATGCAGGTGTTTGAGACTCTCTTCTTTGATGATTATATTATAGCTAACGAGATATGCTGCAGTGTGTGTGCCAGAGTTGTTGGAATAATTTAGGACATGAAGGTATGTATATTGCGAGCGAGCAAGTAAATTTTGCTTTGGAAAAATTTGAAGAAAAACGTTTTCTTAGGTGTTGAATTTTTGTGATCACAAGTTATAAGATTTATTTAACAAGCTTAAATGTACTGGATGGTTGCCACAATGGTCTTGCCTGGTAAATCATATGATTTTGGATTTTATGTGCAAATTTTTGAACCTTTTGGAGATTTCTCAACCAAAGACGAGTATAATTTCGAAAGAAAAGTTGTCCCTGTGAAAAGTTTTTATTTGCTGATATAGAGTATGTTGCTGCTTCGTCGTAATTGCCTATTCCCGTCGTATCCAACATAAATTATTAAAAGTATCAGCATTTTTACGACATACAATGCAAAACTAGTTCTTCCCTAATATTTTAGTCTATTGTCTATCATATGCGATCAATCAAAGCGAGCTGGGATATATTTAAATGCTTTTTATCATTAACGAAGTCCTACCAGCCAAATTTCCTACGTTTTTTCGTGCGACGAAGAAGAAAATATCGACTAATCGTTTTAATTTCCGGCATTCATAAATGAAAATAACTCACGCAAGGCATTGTCGTTATTCTACAGCCAGGAAAACTTGCCTGACCTGCAGAAATTTTGCAGAATAACATTTGTCATGCCGTCATACACAAATAAAAGCGCGTTAGCTTCGTAAACATTGTTGTGATTTTTAGAATGGCTTTACTTACTATGACGGGAATTAGAAATAAACCCTAGTTATGAGATATACAAATTGTCCAGCTAGCATTTTCATGTGTATATAAAAGATGAAATTCATCATTACGTACCGATATACATGCTAATAAATCGTATTTGATGCGCAAAATTGACATATCCCTACCTTTTCGTAGGCGATATCCGTGATTAGGAATAGTTATTGACGTTCCGACTATATCAGAATGTATACACGATAATATTCGATTAAGCGCGACTACTGCTATACAATTCAGTGCTGAAAATCGTTTGTGTGTCAGTGATTATCATTATATACGACTGAAAATCAACTTCAGCGCGCTTTATCAGGTTTTAGTTACGATTTCGAATTTGTTAAGAGATATTAACAATAATTTTCGTACATTGATGTACGAGTTGGTGCTAGCTGGGTGGTTTCGTTTAATCAATGCTGAATCGTTATTTTGGTTGAAAGGTTAAGTACCTAGTAAAGAATTTTTTCACTCCTTTATAAAACTAACCTTCAAATAGAGAACTGTTGAAATAGACACATGACTTATTTGAGCACAATAGCGAAGTCAGCCAGAAAGTTGTTGTACAATGCACATCCATAAGCGTTGTCATTCAAAGTGCAATGCACTACCGGGAATCGCCAAACATTTCCTGGCGCTCATTAATAATGTTTTATGCTTTCAAACCGTTTTAGCATATATACGTTTAGAAAATTCAATTAAGTTTTATTGCATGTCGTATACATCATATTCCATAACTCCCCAACCTAAATCAATACAGTCCGAAAATGCATGGAATTGAGACTTCATGGTTTGTTCAGGCTATGGTGATTTGCGTTTTATAGATTTCATAATGTTTGAAGCTAAACCATGTACGGTACGACGTTTGTACTAATCATAAACTTTATCGTGCAGTTCTGCTAATTTACGCGTAGAGCGCGCCATGAAGCGAATAATAGGAATATTAGGTATAAAAGTTTACATTTCAGATTTTGCATTTTATGAATTAGTGCTTGTACCTATTGTGATAACTTCATTTTTAGAAGCCGGTTGTTAGTAATAATCCAACCAATCAGAATTGTGTAGCAAAATACATCAAATTTATAATTCCACTTATTATTCTTTACTGTAAAAAATCAAAGGAAGATTTATACAGGGTGAGTAATAATAACAGTCAGTGTCTTTTGGAAGTATTAAATTAAAAATGGGTTAATCACAGATGTGTGTTGTATGTGCATATTATTCCTTTAGTGTGTATTCAAATGTCAACAGAGCTTGCTAGTTTGTTTTGAATTTTCATTCGTTTAAGGTGAAATTAGTCGTCATCGATTCTGCCAATTTTAAAAGTAGTAAAAAAACTACTGACTTTGAAACAAAAATTCTGTACATGAAAATACTAATAATGTGATGTATATACTGGACACTATCACTTGTTGTTCTTACAAAATAAAATAAACATTTACCTTATTCGCCAACCGGTTTCGGGTAGATGTTACCCATCATTGGACCTAGCCCCGATGATGGGTAACATCTACCCGAAACCGGTTGGCGAATAAGGTAAATGTTTATTTTATTTTGTAAGAACAACAAGTGATAGTGTCCAGTATATACATCACATTATTAATTCAATAGTTCTTACGTTGCACGAAGATACGAAAGTGAAACATGAAAATACATTTGAAGTATTCAGATTCGCAAGAAGAATGCAGTATTTACAATTTTACGAACAAAACTTCGCTTTTGGGCCCAAAAACTGCTTCCAAAATTGGGCTCTCCGACGAAAAGCTGATGACTGCTAATTTCCCGTAAGAGTCGTGGTAATCAAGGACGCAAAAAAGGCACTTGTGATAAGTTTGTTTTTGAAAAATTGTCAACCGTGTGATATTTTAAGGAAATTAAAGTCACTCGGAATAAACGAAAGATTCCTCTTTCGTACCATCAAGCGATACATGGAAACCGGTTCATACTCTCCAGATCGCAAACGCACTCACTGTAAGGACACCGGAAGCCATCAAACGAGTAAGAGAGCGAATTCGACGGAAACAAGATCATTTTGGACTTAAGATGGCCAAGGAATTGGGAATTTCGCAGTCAACCATGAAGAATATTTTGAAAGACGACCTTCGATTGATTCCATACAAAAAGAGCGGGTGTATGGTTTGACTGAAAAGCAGAACGTTGCAAGACTCGAAAGATGTCGGCAGCTGCTCAAGTGACACGGTGATTGTGAAATTCTGTTTTCGGACGAAAAAATGTTCCTATTACAGGATCACCAAAACCAACATAAATTGATCGAATATATGCAACACATCTTTCTGATATTCCTCGGGACAAACTGGCGGTTCAGAGGTTGCAAAATGTTTTCAGGGTGGGCATGACACGGGGATGTTTCTCCAAAAATTTGAACCTGGTGTTAAAATCAACACTAAATATTACTTCGATAATGTTTTGAAGAACCATTTGCTTTCCACCGACAAAAAACACCACAAAAATGTATCATACAACTTCCAACAAGATTCTGTTCCGTCTCACCAGGTGAAAGACACACAGGCTTGGTGTGAGGTTAATTTTCCGGATTTTATGTCTTCGAAAGAGTGTCCTGCCCCTTCGCCTGATTTGAATTCCTTCGACTTCTATGCAGGGGTTACATGCGAGGTAAACTAGGGATTACCATTGGATGGATTGTGGATATTTTCAAGCAACGTATGCAGAAGATTTGGGATGAAATGTCTCAGAATATCGTGCGTACCAGTTGTAAAATTTTCCAATAACTATAGCGGCTGGGAATTAAAGCAAAGGGAGAACTATTTGAATTGGACTAATTGAGGGCAAATGCACTGGATATTCTTTATACGCAATACACTCAAAATTAAAATTTATGCACGCGTCTTATCTTTGTAACCATTTACTTTACAGACAGTTATTAATGCCTACCCTGTAAATTTGATAGTTTTTATTGCACTATTCTAACCGCCTAAGAGAAGTCTGTAAATCTCGGAAAAGTCTGTAAAATCGAGATCTGAAAATAAATTGTGATTTTTTCAAAATTTTCAGTCGTCTATGTATCCTTAACCAGTAGATGATATTGTTTACATAATTTGCTGTCAAACAAGTGTATTTTTGCGCCCTCCATTTTGCTTAGCATAATCATTAAATAACATTATTATGTACTTTAATTAACTGAAAACCTGCTATTAAAACATAGCCTTCATTTCTAAACATTTCATGCAGGTATGTGTAATGTTATTCAGTTTGAAGAGCTGTAAGAGCTATCGAAAACTACCGAGCGATGAGCAAAGCAAACCTTAAACCGACCTTTCCTGCTGTACAATGATGCAGCAACAAGTGCACAATCGCGCCATGAAACTTACATTAGTAATAAAATAAGTAAAACAAACTGCATGGAACCGTATTTCTGTACGTTGCAGGCAGATGCTATGTGGAGCAGTTTCATGTTCTCCAGCAACTGCACACGCATGTGAATGCAAGTCTTATTATGTATATTGTAGGTAATAAATTTGCTGCTTCCACTCACGATGGTGACGGTGGCGATAATGTTACTTATGCGAATACATTCTGCTTCACAGTAGACTTAGACAGTGCCAATGTAGGCCAAAGGATGAAATAATCGTTAATGCACAAAGATTAAATTTACCCGGTAGAATTAAAAATACTTGGCTAGAGTTTTTTTTTAACGTAATTTCCCATTTATTTTAAGTACTTTTGTTTTGTGTATTAGAATTTGAATGAATTTTTTGTACCGTCAATATTTACAATAGAAAATGATACGTGTTGTCACCAGCGTTTAAGATTTCGGGTTTATGAAGAAAACTCCGTCTATTTCAGCAGCAGACGTTTAATCATAAATGTGTGGATACGTGTGCGATCTAGTGATCGCATTAATGGGCTTGAAGTCAATGGCGCTAATCGAAGGTGCGGACATCTGCTTTGGTTCTCGAGGGGCGCAGTAAACATTTCTTCTCGCTGGAATGGTTCCCGTCGGTTCATGAAGCGTAGTTCCTTTATCGCCTACGTCGAGAACCGCTAAAGAGACGGCTGATCGCTCGTAAATCCCTCTGAGTGCAGTTTGTATTGTAGCCCATCATACATGTTCATCTGGTGACGGACAAGTAGCAATTACTCGGCGCGTTTCAGACAATATCACGTACAGCGCTAGCTTCAGCTTGTTCTACGAGTTTTGTTCTACGAGTGATGGTAGATAGAAAATGACCAAAAGTCACCAAAGTCCGAAAATCTTTTCTGTTATGCTCTCTACTCTAATGGTGAAATTTTTCTTCTCATGCGCCACCGCCAAGACCTCCGGCGGATTCAATAGCAAGCTCCGCATTTTGAAATTAGCCATGCTATACATTTCTGTCACGTCTGGAACTAATTATATTGCTTTCTCCTTTGTTTCCACGTTTATGATCATGCCGTCGACATAGTGCTACCTGATGGTCGGGTTGGTTGCTTTTGGGTAGGCGGATTCGAACTGTTACTGTTCCTTACGAACTGAGTCAGATCCTATCAAAGCGCAATGTTGATTTGGACCACTACCTCGTGATGGTTAAGATACGCTCAAAACTATCCGTTACAAACAACATTCGGTGCCGACGTCGCCGAAAACTATACACATTTGCTTGAAACTGTGCTGTCAGAAGTGGATGAGCTGGGCAAAACTCCTCTTGGGTATCAGTATTGAGTATTGAGTATTGCGTAGCAAAGACCATCTATGATTGTAGGCAGGTAATGGATGAGGATGAGGAACGTTTTGAGGGCGTCACGCGCTAGAACGTGAAAAGACACCGATATTAAAAGATGCAGCTAACTTAAGACCTCGGGGACCTCGGGACTAACTTAAGACGTGCATTGTTTGTGGGATTCACGAAACTTCTACTGGAAACATGACACATTTTGTAAAGGGTTTTTACTGCGAGTCACAATATGTCGGCATAAGAATGATAATATTCAAACCGATCGATCGTAAGATAATTTGGACGAACATCGGAATGGTGCTCAGGCAGAAAACCATAGCGAAAGTGAAAGCATTTTTTCGGTAGGGAAAACGTGGAAGCTCCAACGATAGGATAAGTTAAGGAGAAAATCAATTAGTTGAAGAACAGCAAATATGCTGGATAGAAACGCAATGGGACCAGCTTATTTAGATGGACCTGGTTGGTTGTAAGAATTTGGGGTATATAGCAGCTACCGGAGGAGCAGAAGGCTTTACAAGAAAGATGACAAGAACTATCGAACGATTACCGATCTCAATGCTGTGATGCCCCGCGGTTCACCATCTAAGGCAAACCGACTACCGTTTACGCGCAAAGCTGTCAACCGACGCACTCACTTTCTGCCAGTTACACGCTACTGGCAGCTACCTAAGTATTGTCCCAGGTAGCATTTTCATATGTATAAAAAAGGTAAAAATCAGCATTACGTACAGATATACATGCTAAAAAAATCGTATTTCATGCGCAAAATTGGCATATCCGTACTATTTTGGAGGTGATATACGTGATTACGAATAATTTTGAGCGTTACGACTATATAAGTATTTATATACGATAATATCCGATTAAGCGCGAGTCGCTCCGTACTATGTCAGTCATTATCATTATATACGACAGAAAATCAACTTGATCCCACTTTATCCAGCTTTAGCTACGATTTCGAGTTTGTTAGGAGACATTTACAATAGTTTTCGTACATTGATATACGAGTTGGTGCTAGCTGGGGTGTCATAAACACACATTATACATTCAAGGCAAATCCTACAATATGTTATAAATACCAGGATGCCACAAATGTCTCCACGTTAGATATAAGAAGACCGGCCGTGAATACGGACTTACCACACACCATTTGTCTAAGGACTTTGAACCTGCATACGATAACATCGACCGAAAAGAGGTATGAAAAATCATGGACGAGAACAGCTGTTCAGGAGGGCTGATCAGACTAATCAGAGCTACGGTGTTTGGTACCTTAGATTGTTAAAGGAACTAAATATGCCAATCTTTGATTTCCTCATACATGAGTAAAAAGTATGCCTTCAGCATTATTTACTGGCGCAGGATTTACTAGACTATCATAGTCTTTGTATCGCCTCCTCATTCTATACATGGATTTGTGATAGATGATATACCCAAACGTGGCCAAAACTGGTTTATGTGTTTAATGGGTGCAAAATTGCAAACTAACAAAAAAGCAAAGCAAAGTCTTGGTGCTACATTCCGCTTTCGAAATTAAACCTTTTGTTTTTATACGACAGATTTCGCAGGCACCGTTAGAGTACAGGGCAATTGCGCAGTGATAACAGACACAGTATCCAATCAATCAAATTGCAGTGTCTGCTTATACACTAGTACTACCTGCAACAATTATGAGAAATTCAGGATGGCTCCTGAAACATTCAGTTTGAGAGTAAAATATTGACCGCATACATAGCTTGCTCCTACTACATAATTTGGTGGAATTTGGTCGCACATTTCCCACTGTGTCGTTTCGTAAAATAATCTACTCATCGTAAGGTGTAAGCTAAGTTCTGAAAGACGACAGGTACATGTTAGTGATTTGTTTGTAATTGTTATTTATTTGAAGCCGACCAGCCAAGAATAAGAAATTGTAGAGCGTCTTCGTCAGCATTGGGCTCGTGCTGTTTCAAAAAGTCGTCTCCATTCAACTCGATCTTGGGCCACTCGTAGCCTATTTCCCAGGCGTCTCAAAAGTCGCAAATCGCTTTCCACCTGGTCGCCCTATCTTGCACGTCAGCTACCTTTGCTTCTGGTGCCGGCGACGGTTGTTGAAATTGCAAGTCGTCTTCGTTCGAAAAATTCCGCTAAAATATTTAACAGTTTAAAAATGGTTTCAACAAACTACAGTTGACTCCAATAGTGAGTGCTTGCCAGGGGAATTGCCTAGGTAGTACTTTTTGTGTAGCTATTTACCATTCCGACTATTTCCTAGTTTCGACCGAAAATAGTTCATGAAAGCATCATTGAAGTGACTCCGAAATTGCCCTGTACAGTGAGACTCTCCTGCACACTTTATCTCTAACAGCAGCCACGTAGCCAGAGGTGGGGGCCAGGAGCCCTATATTGGCTCCTAATACATTATATACATATCTTACTGCTTATAAATATAATACATTACTATACATTTAATGTATTGTAGTTCTAAACGAAAAAATATGCATATAAAACAGTTAAAATCAAAATTGGGCCCCCGGGCCCCCCCTTCTGGCTACGTGGCTGTCTAACAGAAGGCCAAATTCTCATTGAGGCACCTACATACCTACCAACGAGTTTTAGTTTTTCTTTTCGTTTCGAACCGAAAATCACCGTGTCCGCAATGTGATGAATGACATCTGCAATGCGAAGGGAAGAGGCATTCTCAATCCTCATTTCGAAAAATCATCGCTACTTTGTAATGCCATACACCACTACTGCTGTACAGCTTCTGCTAGTAGCGGCCGATCTTTTCGTCGCTTCTCGAGAAAAAGTATGATAATCTCCCTAGAAATTTAGAATTTAGTTTTCAACTCAAATCATCGGGGCACTAAGGTTTTCTGTGTTTGTAATGATCCATTTTAATATTCTAACCATTTTAATTAATATTAATGGTATAGCTGTCAACAGGCAATTCAGTTACAATCGAACTTATAGCTTATAAAAATGTTATTTGAAAAGTTAAAAGTTATTCATTTTAGATTTTGGAAAATGGTTATCCATTTCTAGTTGCAAACAAATATAAAGCATTTTTGAGGAAATAAATACTTCAAGCATAAAATTTATTATTGGGCAACCTGTAGTTAAAAAATTGTGCAAAGGAATGTAAATAGATATATTATTTCAATTACTTACAGATCAATTGAAGATTATCTTGTCATGTATTGTTGCAATGTTAGTGGTTTGGATTTTTGTTGGCTAATTAGTATACTGACAAATCGGTTCTCTATTTCGTCGAATTTAGTCTTAGTAAAATTGAGATCCGACGGAATACAAACTGGGGGTGTATAGTTCAAATTGTAGACAATCATTCATTACCTACTTACGTTAACAGTAGATTGCATCACATCGGTAGGTAGATTGAATAGGGTTTTAGGAATGATTTAAATTGAGCATGTGCCATGTACCGGACATGCATGCATGCGGAAGTATTACTGTGCAGTTACACAAAACTGTGGCATGTTTTGTCATCGTTGCTTTCGTTTGAAAGTAACCTGTCTCATATGAAACTGACTGATGACTTCTGCACGGGTAAAATTTTTTTACATTATTTGAAGCAAATCTCCACTGTAATCGAGGCATGCCGCACGAGTTCACAAAGCAACGAGAAGTGAAATTCGTTGATTTGGTTCTACTTTGAGACAGGATATGCCTCGCTTTATAAACTGTTACCGGTCACTTTTAAATGAAACGGTACCAATGCCATGGCGTCAAAGTTTTGTGTTTTTATTTGTAGTGTGTAAGTCTAGTTATTAAGTGTAGTTTGTAAGAAAATTCATAAATTAGTTTAGTTTGTTCAACTAACTGGCTCTTTTTGATTGTTTTTTTTTCTTTTTTTTTTGGTTTCCCGGAAGGGCATTAAGTATGGGTTAAAAGGCCACTGCGACAGTCTTAATGATCGTCTTTTGTGGTAGGCCCCGATTGCTGTACACAGTTTACGGATCGTTCATGCCCATTGATGGAGTTGAGCGGAATAGTTGTAATCCTGTGCCCCAATTCGGTACTACATGGTTTATAAAGCCAATGGAGTAAGAAGGAAACTTCCGAAGAAGTTCTGCCTTGATAATGCAAGAGGCAGATGCGCTGAACTTTCAGGTTCAGAGTTACAAAAGCGGCAGATGATACCTTGCCGATATTCTTTAAATGATAAAGAGCGGGGCTGTATCCTGTTAGGAGTCCCGTGATAGTGTATAGTTCACTACGAGTTAAATGGAGTAGTTTTTTTAGCTACTGCAGGGTTTGGGTAGATAAACTGTTCAGCTTGTCTACAACCCTGTGTTTGATTCCAACGGGATACTATTTCTAGCTTTTCCCATGTCATCAATTCACCTTTTACGGCGGATATGGAGGTGCCCAGAAACGGTTCAGGACCAATAAATTGCAGAGCTGATCCTTGTCTTGCTAGGTTGTAAGCGAATTCATTGCCCTCGATTGCGCAGTGACCAGGCACCCAAAGTAATAAAATTTTGTTTTGGCGAGAGAGTTCCCTCAATGCTGTGCTGCACTCCCAAACTAATGTGGACACGCATTTGGCGGACTTGAGTGCCAGTGGTGCTGCTTGGCTGTCCGTGAAGATACCGATATTCGCATGCCTGTACTTTCGTTTCAAGCATATTGTTGCACAGATGTATATCGCATAAACTTCTGCTTGAAAAACGGTGGGCCACTTTCCTAATGAGATAGTTTCCCTGATGCCGGATCCGTAGACTTCAGAGCCTGTGCAGGCCCCCATTTTTTTAACCATCTGTAAAAAACAGATTGTTCCAGATGGAAGATCGGGCCTTCCATTATTCCACATTGAGCGATCTGTTTTAATCACCTCATATGGAACGTCCATATTGGGCCTGGCTTCCATGCAGTCAGAGACTGAAGTTACTAAGGGTATTTGACGTGGTTATCGACTGTATTCAATTATACTTTAGACTTGGGTTTTATCGCCTCATCAGTCATAAGCCGATAAAACCCAAGTCTAAAGTTACTAAGGGTGTCAGATTGAATTCCCGAAGTATGCGAAGATGACCAATTTGGTCACCTTCGAGTAAAGTTTTATTCCTTTGCAACCGTAGTGCGCCGAGCTCTGCTTCCTTCTTCACATGAAGATGCAAAGGCAGTAAGCATAGCATTGCCTCCATGGCTGCAGTAGGTGTTGTACGCATGGCACTGGTAACTTTAAGACAGGTCAGGCGCTGAACTTTGTAAAAATGATCGATGCGAATGTTACCATTTAGTGACATGAGGAGGATTGATGGCTTAAGACCCCAAAAGAGACCTTCGGCGTCCACCCCGGAACATCCAGACCAGGTGTTGGGGTTTAGCATGGAGGCTCTTAAAGGCTCTGTAAGAAACCACCTAAGTCAGAGTGAGGTGTCCACCAATATATAGATATATCACATTGGCATTTTATGCTAGGAGTTATACCCCTCGCATTTGATAGCAGTGCTGGAAAGGCTTATTGACGTATCGCAGGGTTATCCCTCGTTGACGCCAAACGACCGAAGCAGCTGTCACTATCGCCGGTCATTGTTTTGCAAAGTGATATAGAGGTAAGTCGTGCTATCTGCGGCTCGGGATATCCATTCTTCCCTATGTCGGGTGATTCCACTCCAGTAAGCGGGTCTCACACCATTCTTCTCCATTCTTTGACGCCTTCTGGTGGTTATGCTTCGTTTCGGGTAAGTGTCGGGTAGCCAGAGTCCTTTGAAGGTCGGTTGCCGACCCTGAGATATAATGAATTGAGCTAGCTGGGTTGAGTGTGAGAACCAATACTTATAAAACAATGATTTTTCCTGGAATTAAATAAAAAGAAAACTAATCCACTTCAATTACGTAGTCGTGCTAACGTAAGAACTAGAATGACTCTTAAATGCCTTTGGATCCTAATCCAATTTAATTCTACTATGTATATTTATTCTTGACAGATACGTATTTCGCCTACGACCAGCAAGTCATAGGCGAAATACGTAACTGTCAAGAATAAATATACATAGTAGAATTAAATTGGATTAGTTTTCTTTTTATTTAATTCCAGGTTTCGTGTTCTACTAAGACGCTCTTGAAAACTTCAGTCAAAGTTTTTTCATATTTTTGATTTACCATTTCTTACAACATCGTACAAGGATATACGACATAAGCTAGTCTCACTAAATAAACAGTTCAAGATAAGAAGATTGTGCTACGAGTTAATAATGCGTCGAATTGAAATCGTAGTCATAGTAGTTGTCACCACCCGAGCCGATAAATCTTTCTTCTTTCCTCTATTCTTCTTTCCTCTATTCATATGTATAAGAGAATTGTCTGTAGCCAAAACCAGGTCTCTGACAGGACGTCATAAGAGGCTTATCGGCCTCTGAGAGGACGTCATGCTTTCGTAGCAACGGGTTCCATTCTCAGTCACCTCACTGGTCGACTGCTGGACTGCTCAACTGGTCGACTAGACTACTCGACTGGACTTGTCGACTAGACTACTTGACTGGACTGGTCGACTTAACCACTCGACCCGACTGCTCGGTTAGACTGCTTGAATAAACTGTTCGGTTTGACTGCTCGACTCAACTGCTCCTCTGAACTACTCGATCCAATTGCTAGACTCATTTGCTCGACTTACTACTGGAATCGACTGCTCGACTTAACTACTCGATAGAACTGTTCGACTTGACAGTTCGACTCAACTCCTCGACTGGACAGCTTTATTCAACTGCTCGATTTGACTGTTTGACTCGACTGCTTAACTTAACTGCTCAACTGAACTGGTCGATTGAACTGCTTGACTGGGCTACTCGATTGAATTACTCGATTCAAATTCTCGACGCAACTACTTGACTCAACTGTTCGAGCCAACTGCTCGATATGGCTTCTCGACTTGACAGCTCGACTCAACAGCATGACTGGATTGCTTGACTCGACAGCTTGATTCAACTGCTGAACTAGACTTGACTGCTTAATTTGACTGCTCGACTCGATTGCTCTACTCTACTGTTCGACTGAACTGGTCTATTGAACTGCTTGACTGAACTGTTCGGTTCGACTGCTCGACTCAACCACTCGACCCGATTGCTCGACTCAACCACTCGACCCGATTGCTCGACTCAACTGGTCGACTAGACTGCTTGACCTAACTGTTCGACTGTTCAAATAGTGCAAATACAGACAGAATGTAGAGAGAGGCACAGATGTATGGCCCATTGGTTCAGAGATGCCAGGTGATTTTTTGAAAAGTCTTCACGAATCAAGGAAGAATATCTTCATATGTCTGCTTTCGGCTTTCCGCCCATTTAAATTGCATTGTGAAGACATGTCAAGTACAACTAGAACGGCAAATTGCCCTGGGCCAAGTCCGGTTGCAGACCGGGATGTCCAAATCGTGATATCCTTAGCTATCGAATGTACTTGCATGCAGTCGTGGCGTGAACCAAATGCTAGCAGTTAATATGCATAATCTTCCAATGCCGTTGCATAAGGAACACTTTTCGATTCACATGTGTGCCACGCCCAGCTGACGGCCTGGGTTATGAGGTATTGAGCTTGGTCCAGTTGCATACGAGCAATGCATGCATTCGCCAATTGCCGAAACGTTGAAACTTTCATTTCATGACTACTTTCGTCAGTATGATCCTGCGAGCGGGCATCGAAACGAGAACTTTCGTTATTCACTTTTTTGTCTTTGTTTTCCTGTTTTTTTCGTCGTTTGACTGTTTTGTCTTTTGTCTAGAATTTACCGTCTTTCTTTGTAATCTGTACTCTGTCGCCTTTCGTGGTCGTCTTCTGGTCGTTTTTGCTATTTTTTGTTGAGCGTTTTTCATTTTTTAACATCTAGCTTTCTGGCATCGTCTTTTTGTCTCTTTTCAACTATTTGTCGTTATTTTTATGGTCTTTTGTGGCATTGTTGGTTGTTTTTGATGGTATCTTTTGGTCATTTGCAGCCCTTTTTAGTATTTCTTGTCGCCGTTTTGCCATCTTTCTATAGTCACTTCAAGGTCTTTTCTGCATCTATTTACTGTTTTCATCGTTTTTTATTGGCTTTTTTTTCGCTTTTTTGTGTTTTTCAGCGTGTTTTTATTATATTGTTGTTGTCTTTCGTTTTTCTATCGTTTTTAACCTACTTGTCATAACTTTGCTGTCTTTTCGCCTCCTTGTCAAAGTTTCCGGGTAACAAATAACTGAAAACCTCACAAGACAAACCCATTTAATACGTATTAAAATAACAGGCTTCTCATTTTTGTAACGAATAAATTGCCATGCATGTCAACCGTATAAATTAATTTGCTCTCAATAAAATACGGCTTGATATCATTCTCGACTTTTTCGTTCATTGCTATTAAGGTATTAAACAAACTTATTTACATTCCGCCGGCACGAATACGTGCGAACAATTATGAGTTGAATTTCATTGCTGCTGTTAAAGTTTGGGAGTACACTGCGTGGCAATGGAATTTATTTTCCTCTCAGCCTTAAATAACTCATGGCGGACAGCCATTAAAGATTTTTCCTTTGCTAAAGATATAATTACCAGTAACCCCTTTGTTCAAGAACTGATTACGCTAGTGTCGCTGGAACAGAAGTTAACTTCCAGTAAATTGGCTCATATTTTTGATACAACGCGCGGTGTCGGACGTTAATTGATTTTCACCGTACGCTGCACTGGTTGGGCAGAAACTCGAAATACGCAGACACACAAACATTCACTAATGATATTGTGAAATTTATGAAACTAATTAATTAACCATCAGGCAGGTAGCCGCTGAAAAATGTTTACCCATTTGTTCCGGAATAAAATCTGTCATCACACACTGCCTGTACCGCGGTGCGAAGGAGTGTGGGGTGGAGGCAAAGCGGCGCATTTCGCGCCCGCCTGCGGAAACCGGCCGCCTGTCAACATAATCGGTGAAAGAGAACGTGGAAAAGCGATTTTTTCACGCTCTGCCTTATCTGTGTGGTTCAACGGTTACCCTTTTCATCCGGTTTGGATTACTGTCAAGTGACCATTTTCCTCTAGCCTGTCCGGTGGGAAATCCACTTCAGCGCTCATTGTCAGTTAAGATCAAATTATAATAATAGTCACTTTTATTGAATGTTTGAAAAATGTTTGTTTTGTGGAGTCTATTATTTTTTTAACCAGCACAAATGAGCATGTTTGAATAAATTATTGAGCCAGTTGCCTTTTGTAATTTTGATTGACTATTTAAACGTTTAATTAAGGCACCATTCAATAATAATTTTCAGTACATTTTCACATGCTAGCCCAGGGTAGCAATATTTAATACGTTCAGAATATGAACTGCACAGCAGTTTACACTTTAATTGTTTAAAAATAAAAATCACAACCCTATCTAAATGAAATTCCAAAAACAACCCACAGGGTTGAAGCTCGTGGAACCAGAGGTGAATTAAACCTTCGCTCTATCTCTAAAACATAGTTCAGCTAGGTATTTAGTCCAATATGTCTGCTTCTGCAGTGCGGTGCAATGATTCCCAATCACGCTGCCAATCAATTTCGTTTTCGCTTACGGAGACAATTCACCGATTGCCACAGACAAATACACGGTGGCCAAAATGTTTGCTCGAAATGCTTCACATCCAACAGAACGTGACACTCCCATGGGACGGTTGTATGTCACAAAAGCAAACTCAAAGTATGTATGGTCAAACTGCAAATAAGTTTCCGGGTATCCTTTAGTGATACCGACGCACGGTGGGACGGAATAAAAACAAGGCAGGAAGGTATTAGGTTTGGCTAAGCAACTGTTAGTCTTTTCCCATCAATATTTTCGTAACAGTTTTTTTGTTCTTTGCTAGTATGGTATTTGTCGCATTTTCGTGGAACATTTTAGTTTTTGAAGGTGACCAGAAGTTGAACTACATCAACTGTTGAATTTGTACTCTTTTGGTAGTTGTGGATCTGCCACATTCACTGTTTCTCGTTACTTCATTTTGCAGAAAAATGTCCAACTTCAGTTTTTTTAGTGTTTAATCGGTTATTTGAATGAAAACTTCTTAGAGCCATAAGAAAATAATTGTAAAATTTGGGTGAAAATATTTAACAGTTCTGATGATTTCACTCCAAAAGCTGCTATTTTTTCTTTTCATGAATCCAACCCACTGTGCGACGCTTGGTGAGAAGTTAAAGGGAAATCCGCAATTGCTCGGACCGAACACGTTTTGCTTATTTCTTATCATGTTTGGTGACTGCTATTGACGAAAAAAAAACAATGTTTCTTTTAGTAGTCACTTGCATTCGTTGTTGGCTAGTAATTTTGAGTAAACATGTTCCGATGTAGGGTACCTATACTAATGAAAACCGTATGTGAACCGCGTCAATAACATTTTCCGCAACAGTAATGCCATCAAACGAGCACAAATACAGTCAGTCAAAAAAGTATTCGGACAGCAGCGCATAAATTCTTCTTTTAATAATATTTAATATTAAATATTATTAATGATAATATTAATAATATTTAATAATATAACACATTATTTAAAACAATGTTACCCTAAACATATTTAGATACACGGGAATAATTAGACGATAGAGTCCGTTTTGAAGATAGAGTCCATATAGTTTGAATTGCGTAAAAATGTAATCATAATTCATAATCATAATTCGGACATAATAAACTGTTGAAATGAATGTCCTTCCTCTGTAAGACCATCTACATTCTTGATGACCTGTTTCAATCTGTTTGGGATAACATTAACTAATTTCTAAAATCTTCCTGTATGAATTGCTGTCCATTTTTTTACAAGAGCTCGGTTTAAGTCATTTTGAATGGAAATCGAATGGTTTCTCATTACAGTTTTGAAATTATTTCAAAAGATGCTCAATGGGGTTCAAATTCACACTACATGCTGATGTAGGCTGTGAAGTCTGTCGATAAAGAAGGGTCAAGTCTTAGACAGGACGTTCAATCCCACGGCTTTGCTTTGCTGATGTTTGATAACGCTAGGACAATTGTATGGTAACCACCTGCCACCGTTATCGAAAGTATGTTTATATTTATCGGCTGCTAAACGGCTGAATAATGCGTACCGTCGGTGCCTGGCGCACCTGTGGTTCACTGCCTCTTATTCAGCAACTCCTATCCCCACCTCCTTTTGGTACCAGCCGGGTTACGAGCAATTTTGGTGGAGATCAGGTAACCAACCCCGGTGGAAGCCAAGGTCGTATGCTGACAGGGAAGAAGGGCTCTTTCGAGCTTCGTTGATCCTCCGGAGATAGACTCACGCAACGAAAAAGGACTATATATTGGAAACCCGTGACGTTGAACTATCGATTTCTCAACTTCCAAGGTAGCACTCGAGTGCTCTAAGACGTATTGTAGAGCCGCAAATTCGAGGTCATAGCACTGCAGGGGTGTCCTTTTTTATATTGTTTATGCAAGGAGAAAATCTTCATAGACAGCACCTCCACGGTGCCGAATAGGATTCGCAAGGTGCCAACATGCACCTACCTACTAAAAACTGTCCTGCTGCCTATTCCCGAACCCCTCCCGGAACTACCGTTAGGTTTTACTTCAGGAGGGAGGACGTGCCGACTTATCCGTTGCGTATGTGGATTCACACAACACCCTTGTCACTTCATACCGCCACTACCCTTCACCTAGGGCCTGGGCTGCCCAATCACCCCGTTACTGACCCTAGCTAAGCTATGTCAGGCCCTGTCGTTGCAAACGTTCTAGCCGTTGCAACTCCGTTATCACATCCGTACCTCACCATGCCTTCTACCGATCCAGGATGATATGTTCTGGATCAGCCTATAGGTTCACCTGCCGTGATCGGTGCGATCCCATTCCGCCTGCCAACGCCTAATAGAGTCCAGCCTATTTCTGTCTCTAGCGCCCCTGACGTTCCTCTGCCTATGGCACTCAATGTCCTCACCTAGAAGTATGCATATGGGAATCATGGCTGCAAGAACCCCAATCGCATCCAACGATATAATACAGTAACCGCACGCAACGCGCAATGCCAACAGCCTGAACACCTTGTTCAGACATGCCTGATTGCGCTTACTCTCCAAAGCCGGTGCACCCATGCCGGTGCGCCATACCGTAGCACCGACATGGCAACGCTGGCCACCAGGCGTCTCTTACTGCTGCTACGACCGTAGCAGTTCGGCATGATCTTGGACAGCGCAGTAATCGCCGTTGACGCTTAATCACAAGTATAATCCACATGGCTGGTGAAGTTCAGCCTGTTGTCTGCCATAACACCCAGGTACTTCACACTTCGTTTGGAGACAATCACCTGTCCTCCCATGATTATTTTGGCCTCTAAGGCCGACTTGCGGTTGCTGATCATCACCGCTTCCGTCTTGTGGTGGGCCAATCGTAGATTGACGCCCGCCATCCAACCCTCTATTATGCTTATGGCGTCCGATGCCAGCATTTCCACCTCCTCTAGAAACTCGCCTACCACTGTAAGGACGATATCATCAGCGACCCCAGTGGGTAGTTCGAGCCTCAGCACCCCATCGTACATGGCATTCCATGGGGCCGAGAATCGAGCCCTGTGCAACACCCGCTGTCACTTTGTACTTCTTCGCCCCATCCGCCGTGTCGTACACTAGCGTCCGGTTCTCGAAGTAACTTTTAAGCAACCTGCATAGGTGGTCCGGTACCCTCATCCTATGCAGCGCTAACGCGATTGCACCCCAGTTAACGCTGTTAACGGCGTTTTTGACATCGATTCTGACTATGGCACAATACCTGTCGCCTCGTCTTTGCGTTTCATAGGCTTCTCGGCCCTCTCTACCACGGACTTTATGGCGTCTACAGTGGACTTCCCCATACGGAATCGAAGTATGTTTTCTCGCTCGAATCTCGGCTGGGAGGGGCTGTAAGTTGGTTAAAAATTATATGCGTTATAAGAAATGTTACTCAAATTCAATTCATTTGCGTTAAAAGTTAGTGGCCTTCTACTTTTTGATAAAAAAGTAAAAATGAAACTTTAAAACCGATCGTCGCGATGAAGCGAAACCCGTTATACTGAAGCTGATTATAGTCAGTTTTGTAGCGAAGCGGTGTTGCTGCAGTTGAAACCGAAGCTTCATTGCTTCATTGCCGAGTGAATTTACAATTGAAGGTGACGTTGTCGGGCTCTACTTTAAACTGGGAAATTTCGAGCTTGCAAGTGTAACCCATGCCTGTCAAGACCGTCATCGGGGATTTCAAAATTCAGGTCGCAGGTCGGCCAGGAGGAGGAATATCAACCGGTGATTGGAGGGTTCAGCGCACACCAGCGGACCAATGAAATGGGCCTAAGACTTATCGACTTTGCCGCCTCCGAGAACATGGCTGTACGTAGTACCTTCTCCCAGCACAGACTCCTACACAAGTATCCCTGGAGGTCGCCAAATCAGACAGAATCATAGATCGACCACGTTTTGATCAACTGTCGGCACTTCTCAGACATTATCGACGTCAGATTCTATCGGAGCGCTAACGTTGACTTGAATGACTACCTAGTGATGGTTAAGATGCGCCAGAACTCTCCGTTGTGAACAACATTCGGTACCGATTCCAGCCTCGGTTAGATCTCGCGCCGCTGCTGAAGCAGCCAGACGTCGCTACGAACTACGCGCATTCACTCGAAGCGGCGCTGTCGGAAAAGGACGTACTGGATGAAGCCCTTCTTGAGGACTGTTGGAACACCGTCAAAACAGTCATCAGTACTATAGCGGAGCGCTCCATCGGGAATGTGGCGCGGAATCAGCGGAACAATTGGTTTGACGATGAATATAGGAGAGTGATAGATGAGGAGAACGCTGCGGGGGCGGCTAAAATGCGCAATGCCACATATCAGAACGTGGAAAGACACAAACAGAAGAAGATGGCGCGAAATTAAATCTTTCGGGAGAAACAGCGCTACCTAAAAGAGCAGGAATATGCAGAGTTGGAGCGGCTGCATCGTTTTCAGGAATCGCAAAGTTCTATTAGAAACTGAACGGATTCCACAAAAGCGTTGTAACGCAAGACCGATAGGTGGAAGCAGCACTTCAATAAATATTTGAATGGCGCTCAGGCGGAGAAGCAAGGCGGCGACGCGGGAAGGCGACTTCGACGGTGCAACCCCAGCACAGCCCCAACGATAGGCGAAGTTAAGGAGGCCATCATGCAGCTAATGAACAATAAGTCGGCTGAGAAAGATGACATCGGAGCGGAGCTTTTGCACCGACTAATTTTTAGAATTCGAGATACATAACAGCTACCGGAGGAGTGGAAAGATGGGGTTATCTATCCGATCTACAAAAAGGACGACAAGTGGGACAGTGAGAATTACCGAGCGATCACCGTTCTCAATGCCGCTTACAAAATGCTGTCCCGAATTATTTTCCGCCGACTATTACCACTTGCTTCGTCGAAGGTGCTCTACAACGAATCAAATATTTACACTGCGGCTGATCCTCCAAAAAGGCCGTGAATACGCACCATTTGTTCCGCATAAGATACCATCGACCGGAAAGAGCTATAGAAAATCATGGACGAGAACTGCTTCCATAGCTCATCAAACTGATTCAACCTACGATGGATGGTACACAGTGCTATGTTCGGATTTCGGGTGGATTGTCAAGTTCATTCGACTCACACAGAGGGCTTCTTCAAGGTGATGGTCTCTTATGCCTGCTATTAAACATAGCATTACAAGATGCTATCAACCGAGCGGTTATCAACACGCGGGGCACGATCTTCAACGAATCTAGTCAATTCGTCTGCTTTGCCGATGGCATGGATATTATCGGCAGAACATCTGCGGCAGTGGCTGAACAGTACACCAGACTAAAACGCGAAGCAGAAAAGATTGGGTTAAAGGTAAATACGTCCAAAACAAATTACATGCTGGCCAGTGGAACCGAGGCCCATCGACACCACTTGAGCAGTAGTATAACGATCGATGGCGATGAGTTTTAGGTAGTTAACGAATTGGCAGGGTCGTTTGGGGTGATTTGAACACCTGGGGTAAAATGGACAGGTGCTTTATCTCGGAAAGTTGTAACGGTTCTGGCAAGTAGCTCAAGCTAAAGTAGTGTTTGTATGGGTGGTGAGTGAGCTTCGAGGTACGATGCTGGTCTAACAAGCCAGTCGACGTATGTTCAAATCTTGGCTAGGTGGTGCTGCTAGACAGAGTCAGAGTCAGGGACAGAGTAGGATTGTTGCACCAGCTCCGTAATTGTTCTATACTCTAACAGCCGGCTGTGAAGTCTGTCGATAGAGAACGGTCAAGTCTTAGAAAGACGTTTAAGCCCAAGGCTTTGCTCGAGGTTTGAGTATAAAACCTTAAAAATGTAAATGCCCTGCAGTACAAAAGCCTACAAATATTTGTTACTGCACAATATGCAGCAGAGGGTGCTAGTGTTTGCACACTATGGAGCTAATTTGCGGTTGTGTTAGTGCTTAGTGGTTTGTTTTCCCCAAGTTAGAAAAATCCTACAACGGCATCATAGAAAAACCAACAGCAGCAGCAACAAATCGCGTGTACGTATACTAGTATCTGCTCATAGCTAGTGGGAATAAACCATTTGCCATCATCAAATTGCCTGTAACAGGATAAAAATTAACTACTGGAGAAATTTCATGAATTTTGGCATATATATTGCTGCTGTTACTATCCGAACATGTTAGTAGCCTCATAGAGCCCCACGGGAATCTGCTCCGAAGTGGCCATTCCTGGGACAAGCCATCAAATGTACTCAAAATGGATAATAATCAATTCCTGGACGAAATTCATGAATTTTAGCATACATGTTGCTAGGGTTTCCATCCAAACATGTTAGTGGCTTCCTAGGACCCTACGGGAATCTGCTCCAGAGTGACCATTCCAAAGACTACTCGTTAAATCGACTCAAAATGGATAAACATCAACCCCTGGAGTGATTTCATGAATTTTGATACTAACATTGTGTGGTTTTAGTGACAATCAATTGTACAAATTTGTCTAGGGTTCGGAGATCCGAAATCACGGGAACCACATAAAGACGTAAGGCCGTTCCGGTCCTACATGCTAAAAATAAACAAATTTTCCAATCTTTCTTTTCAAAATCGGCCAACAAATGAAAAAGTTAGAAGCATTTTCTTTCGCTGGGTACCCTGGTACCCATCCGAGCACTTATGGGTGTTAAATGTCCCGTACACATAACGGTTAAAAGGATTTTCTTTTGTAATATCCGTTCGTCAGTTCGTGAACTGTCATGTCACGTGAATTCCAGATAGTTCATACCCAAAGTAGTGCGTTTATGTGACAATAAGATAATTGTAATTTTTTATATTAATGATCGATTGAAAGTTGCGTAATTTGCTGTAGAGAAGTTTCTGTAATTTTTCACGTAGAAAGGATATGTGGGTCATTGTGTATGTGTATGTGTACGATAAACCAAAACTTATTATTTCATTCACATCAAAGTAGGGTACGGGAGGGTAGGTTTCTAAATTCAGCTTATTTGCCTCTTCTTTCGCCAATAAAAATACTTAGCCGACATACAATTTTAATATGGTATAACTATTTTCTCAAGACTGTAAGAAATCTACTATTTTTAGTTCAAAGAACGTCAAACCCACCTGTTCTTCCATTAGAACTAGGCCATAGGCCGAAAAAATAGATGCCATCGCTTAATGGGCTGAAAATACGCTTCCGTGCCCTATTTGAGCTCACGAACAATCGCTGGTTGTGATTTTCCAGTCAAATATTAAGCTATCACATTATTAGGTACGTTTGAATCGTTTATAACTTTTTAGCGTTCACCTAAATAATACTCAGAACTATCATTTAGTAAATCCATAGACAGCCAGTATGACAGCTGCGACAACGGTCTGAAGTTGGTGACAATTCTAGTGGCGGGCACTGAAAATAGTGTTTGCAATCCCATCCTGGAAAGTTTCCGATTCTAAGTTATGCGTTTAATTTGAATAGTAAATTAGCAGAGTGAAGCGGCACTCCTAAATATTTGATAACAGTGAACAAATGCATAAATTTTCAACTAAATTGTGTGATACACATTAGAGATGGTGACGATGCGATGGTTTAATTCAAAACACGAAAGAACAATATTTTTCTTTGTCAAAAAATACAAAAGTTAAGAAACAAGTAATGTTTCAATATAATATTTTAGCTGATATCAGAATGCGTGAATGGAATGTGATTTTGAATCTTTGTGATGCATTTTCGGGTACTCACCTTAGTATATACACCAGCGCTACTTAACTCATTTTCTATCACCATCACAATTATGCCGAACATACCCATGACGAGGGCGTAATCACTGATTCGTTTACGCTTCTCGAACAGCGCTTTCCGCCGCCCGAGTCGGTATCCTACATTCGGTTTGTGCTTTTGACCTGGACCGCCTTGCACCGTGCCGGGACCTTTACAGACGCCGCCACCCAGGCCTCGCTCCTCCATGTACCTTGATGATAACATTCATTAATGTTGTTATGTTGCCTTGCCGGAGGAAAAGTTTATGTTCGTGTTATGGCGGAGCAGGTATTGTTATTTCTATTTGTCTCGAGCCGCACACACCGTCTTGGCGCTGGATTGCATTAGCGCCCCGAAGACTTAGCTTTGATCTTGGCAATTCCGCAAGTCGGAGAGCCGCATGCTCGAGTTTGTCGGAAGGACACTGGGAGAATGGTAGTAAACACACGGGGAGAGAGGATGGAACACACACATGGAGAGGAATAATTACCTGGGATACTCTGAGTGTACGCCCACGAGCGCGATACCGGCTTCTTCTGTGCATGCAGCCGATACTGATTCTCGATTTCCGGCGCACGGCGTTTTCATCGATCCAGGAATCGACAGCGTGGACACAGGCTTTCGGAGCTGCATGTCGAGATGGAAAGAAATAAAAAACGGAGAAACTGTGGTTACTGGTTGGGTTTATTTTCCGACAGGTAAATTTGAACGTAATAAAACTTCGAGAAGAGGAAGAAAGGTACAGGAAAGATATCGCCGTCTAATCTATGCGGATTTGTCAATAAAAGCTGACAGCAGGCAATAACATTACAATAAGCTTTGAAAAAGCAAGCGAACAGCGTGCACAGGAAAGCGTAAGGAGCATGAGTTAATCAATTCGTCCCGTCTTTTGAGGGTGATAATAATGATTAACGATACGACTACTGAGTGTCAAGGTCAGCTCAGCGGGAAGCAGGAAGCATGGAACATGACAATCATTGCGTTGAACGCTAACACGGTACGAATTTACAGCTCGTGATTAATGAGTAGTTTTCAATGGATTACGGTTTCAACAGCTCAGCGTATGCTGTTGTGGATAGTTCAACTAAAGTAATATTAATTGCTTTTCATAATAAATTTGCTGTCGAATCTATATAGTTGAAGATCTTAAACTTTGTAGATGAGAAATGTTTTCAACCATAAAGTACCTAATAAAGCGACATTGCCATGGCAGTAACATCAAAGTAGATGCTTGGCAGGAATATATTCCTGGAGGTGTTAATCCAGAAAAACTACTTTACATAAAGTAATGAAACCGTAACCTATTCAGTAAAGGACAGTTGCTACATGTATCAACGGTGATTGCTTTACTGGTGATTTTGAAGCTTTAAAAGTCTATATTATTGTGAGGTGTTTCAAATGTGCATTGCATATATTTCACTACATATTTTTACAGATATTGTATTTTCATGAATCGGTTTGATTGCAATGATGCTGAAAAATGAAACCCGCTGAACTTTCGCTAAGCTATTGCGTAACAGATTTCTTGACACAACGGAACATACAATTGTTCTTTGAATATATATTTTTTTATTTGACTTTAAATTGCACTGCTTTGATCAACTGACACTAGATAAAACAAACCATCATGCTGTTTGCTACTGATAGGATATTTTCAATTTCGAGAACAGGAGAAGCGCTACTATCATTTGCATTTTCTTGGTTACGTTGAGAAGTGTATTGCTTGTTTGGTTTTATCTGTATTGCGTACAAATGGTTTGCAATTTCCTGTTTGAATGGGATTGGTTTGTTTGTTTGTTTGAAATTTCTATTTCGGTATTTAAGGTTGACAGCCGGTTACTAAGTCGCTGGAGTTTGAAATATAAAATAGATGCATATGTTTTATAAGCCACTAGTTAATACTGAGATTTGATCGATTTTTAGGTGGGAACATTTTTGAAATGCAATATTTGTATAAATGGTTACCAGCCATTATACCAAAGAACATGAAATGTTTTGCAAAACTAATGATTTCCTTTTAGATTAAGGTTTTATCGGCTCATCAGCTCTGGATGAGTCTAAAAGTCTAAAAGATTATTGAATACAGTCAATAACCACGTCCAATACTAATGATTTCCTTTATTTTACACTATCCGTTACTTTGTTTTGCTTTGTTAGGCAGGACAATGCAAGACTATACTTAATAGAACATTATGTAAATCATTACGAAATTCTTTCAATATTAGAATGAAAATTTCTAAAGACTAATGATTTTTCCTTAGTATACACTATGTCATCCGTGTGGTATCCTAGTGAATGGATGAGGTAGAGCGACGACGTAGAGGAAGTCCGGTGACGGTGCGTTGAATCAGCAGCAATTGTGCTGGAATAAGAATCTACGTTGTCTTTCAATGAATATTACATTGGCGATCTTTTCAAAAAAATTTCTATTCTGATATACAGTTACAACTCGAGCTCTTGTGCTTTTCGATAGAAGATGAGGAAGGAGTTTTTCCAAGCAGTAGGTAATGAACAGGTAGGGAACAGTAGGTGAATGAACAGAAATCTACGTATAATAAAAACAGTGTAGATTTTCTTGGGTTAACCCTGGATGGTGAAGGAAGACTTCCAATGCGGGAAAACTCTCCGACATAATGCATTTTGATAAACCTAAAGATACTGCAGATTTTCGAACCTTACTTGGCATCAGTCCGTTCATTAGAAAGTTTTCTCATCATACTAAGCCACTGCGTGATTTACTATCAGGGGTATCTAACTTCAAACGGAACAGAACGCATCAAGATGCTTTCGTTTTTCTTGAATGGATGGATGAGGTAGAATTAGTTTCGAAACATTGCCAGAAACGAGTCGGGATGCACCTCCCTCCAAAAGGCAGATTGCCAGAAAAATAAAGCGTCCACGAAGATATCTTTCGAATCATATTTTTTAGTGTAGGTTAAGCTTTCTTTGGAATGTTCATTGCTTTAAATTTAACAAGGGGAGGATGTAGTATCCTAGTGAATGGATAAGTGAGCGCGACAACGTAGAGGCAGTCGGGTGACGGTTGTAGAAACTAAGAAATCATGGAAAAAATGAATCCAAAGCAGATTTCAACTAAATTTTCAAAGGCGATAAAAAATAGTTTACTTTTTTACATGTACATGCACGTTTGTCTGTAGTAGCACTTAAAATGATAGAACTGATGAATGTGCCAGTAAAACGCCTCGTTCTCTTAGCAAATTTATCGAAAAATACTAGCAGAACTTTTAATGCTTAATTATAAGAGCAACTTCAATTAGAAGCTTTGAACATTTGCCAATTTACCGGCTGTTGATATTCGATGAGAGAAAACTATAGTTAGTTTATCTCTTTATGGCCTAATGACTTGTCCAATTGCTGATGTTCGATGAAAAGGGATCAGTACATGTACTGCATGCCGGAAACGTAATATAGAATGTAGAGAGTAACACTGGCAGGATGATGTCTTGTGGCCAAGCTGACATGCTGCGAGAAAAACTGCATCGATTTTTTTAATAATATTTGTAGTTATTTTTCGATAGGTAACCAGTTATATGTTCAAGTACAGACTGTACACGAAATAAAGGGATACATTAATTAGTTTGTTTAAGCGTGTGAACGTGGTTAAACTATTACTAAAATTTGCTTAGATTGTATTGTTTACGTTGGCAGAATTTCAAAGCAATCTATTAAATGCTTATTGAGATGAAATCGGAGCAAGAGGAGATCCAGCAAAACGTCATTACCGCTGTCGTGGAAAATTCGACTGCGTCTCATATCTGAATCGGGAAATATCTGGAAATCCACCGTTAGAGGGTGTCCCAGGTGATGCAATCATTCAACGAGACCCAGAGGACCCGGCGTTGGTCAGGCTGTCGGCTGAAGCTGTCCGTAAAACGATGAACCTTTCCGGCCTTCAAATCTTCAATGTGCGAACAGCACTGAACCGGAACGACAAGCAAAATCCGCACCCAGACGTTGTACCCAAACTGGCTGACGAAACCGAGATGCGTCGTGTTGGAGGACGAAAATGATATCAAGGCGGACACAACACAGTGGTTAGGGCACAACGCGTACTATAAATTGATAAATCTACCGGGACAAGTACTTTCAGAAGCGCCTGCTGCGCCGCAGGAAGGCGGTAATTGTGTCCAGTTGAGAAGTTTTGGGCCATCGAGAAAGCTAGACTTCGTATAACACCTAAGATAGTTTTGAAAACAGTGCGTAAAAGTATCAAAAGAAGGCCGTGCTATCATTGTCCATAATTGTTAAGATCGACTGAGGTATATATAGTGTATTGCGGATTTTCGGCTTTCCAGTCAGTTTTATATTGAAAACGGCTTTTTTATACTGCCTGACGTTTCGGCCTTTGGTTTTGGCCTTTTTCAAAGGTAATATGGTTACGTTTTCTTGTCTAGTCGTTGATTGCCAACAGAAGGAAGTTCAAATTCTAACAGCTTCAAATGCATTGGTTTGGTAACAAAATAATGTGCACACCTAAACCTTTTGACCATAGTGCACAACTCAGTGCACAACAGTTGTGCACTATGGTCAAAAGGTTTAGTTCACAAAGTAGCTTCTAAGTAACCTAAGTAACCTTTGTGCAGCGCTGGGACGAACGGTCCGCAACTAGCCCTATTAAAGGCGTTTTGACATAAATCGTGACTATGGCACGATATCTGTCACCCCGCCTCTTTTGTCTCATTGACTTTTCTATGACTGACATTGGCTCTCTCCGACTGACTTGATGGCATCGATAGTAAACTTTCCTCTATGGAATCCATACTGCGTCTTTGCCAACCCGGTCTCGCTCTCCATAATGGGCGTTACTCTGTTCAAGATTACTTGCTCTAACAACTTCTTAAGTTAGCAATGAGGGATCTGCTGGTGGTATCCCTGGCTTTTGTAGCAGCACCAGTCTCTGTATTTCCCATTTGTCTGGAAATTCGCATACTTCTAGGCAGTTCTGACACATCTCTCTTAACATATCAGGATATGCTTGAATCGTCACCTTCAGTGCCTCGCTTGTCATGTCGTCAACCCCTGGCAACCGCATTAAGATCCTCCTTCGGAGCGAGGGTATTATAAGTTTGACTGTACGGGGTCGGATGCCCCGCCACTGGATTGTGCTGCAGGAATAAACCTTCCACGATGACTCTTAGCTTTCGAGGGCAGGTTTTCTGCGGAGTCGATGCATCTTTCATCTTTTTCATTACCACCTGGTAGGCACTGCCCCAGGGGTTTAGGTCTGCGCAGTGGCGCAGTGTAAAACTGACGTTGTACAAAGCTATAACGGGGGGCAACTAAAATTTTGGATTTTTTTTCTTAAACTGTCAAAAAAAAAAGACAAAGATTCATGAAGAAGATCTGTTTTACCGAAATTAAAGATACATTATCCAATGCTAAAAAAAATTAGTGTACATTTAAAAACGGTCTGTAATCGGCTGTTCGGCGACGCTTTCGTTTGCCGTCGGAACAGGAGCCGTTGTACGGCCGTCATGTCAACTTTGCGAATGCATCTCTTGATTTACCAATCAACTGTTTGAAATTCGTGGCTCTCCAGTTATTTTTGTACACCAAGGAACTCAAAATCCCGAAGAAATCTTCGATTGGGCGCACTGAGACAGATTTTTCGGGTCGTGGTTTTTAGGTACAAATGGGATCGAATGGGTATTCAGGAACGATTGTTTTTTTGGCGTAATGCGATGATGCTCTATCCGGCCAAAACAAGTATTGTCCATCTGCATGATGTTTTTGTAGTGACGGGATCAAAATTTCCTTCAAACATTCGTCTGGTACTTCTTAATTGATAGCCAAACTAGAGGGCTTGTTGTTGAAGGCACGAAAAAGAGGACGATGTCCTTCTGCATCCATAATTTTGATTGGTCTTCCATTACCTTGCTTGCGAATAGTTGTTGGGCATCTTAGGATATGGTAAAAAGCCGAAGGCGCAACATATTTGCTTTTTAAATGTTGTACCGCATACTTTTTGCCGAGATTTCTGTTGCAGTTCGTAGAACTGTACAACGCGTTCCCGAAATGCTTCTTGTTTCGACGACATTTTTAGCAAAACTGGGTAAGCATAAACAAAACAAATAATATTCATTAAAAGAGGAGAGAGAGAGAGAGCTAATACATACATACTTTCATTTCTCTCTGAGCTCGTTTGTTGTTGAGCATAAGGGCCGCGAAAAAAATCCAAAATTTTAGTTGCCACCAGTTAATCAGACCGGTAATTCTTTATAAATTTGTAACTTTAACTTTGTTTACGGTATATCTTCCGTTCTATTACCGTATGGATGGAAACAGAAGGTAGCGTAGACCTAGTAACCATGAGCTGCAGGCACTGACACGCAACAGGCACGAAATGAAAAACTATAAACCGATCAGTGGAATCAGAAACCAAACAGTACCCACTCCTGTAATGTGTGCTAACAACTTGGTTAGTGAAAAACTTAATAGAGATATGGTTCGAGGAAGAACTCCCTGTGGACTGCTAGGAAGGTCTTATAAGCCGTATCCACAAGTGTTAAGCGACCTGACTGCTGAGCACAGTCAGTCGTCTGCTGTTGGTTAACAAGTAGACTTGGGAGATTCTTTGTGGTTGTAAAATAGACCTCATACAACAGTCGCGACAATCGCGATTTGCTCAATTTGTTTAACATAAGTTTTCAATCAACTTCAATTGAAGAGACTAAGGAAATTGTAGCAGAAAATAATGAAACTGAATCAAAATGTGACAAGACGTAAAAGTGGAGAGGGTCATTAAACCAACACTTATAGTTTAATAGTTCGTTTCTTCTTACCAAGTTTAAAGTTCCGCGGATTGAACCAACCTACGTTTTCGGGTTAGGCTCCTTTGGAATAGGTTAACCTCTAGGTTGTGTGTATCAGGTAATATTTCAACAAACCTACAAAATGTGGCGAAGCGCTCAAACGAATCATTTTCGTTGAGGTTACTTACGTTCGAAGGCTGCCTTGCATCAATTTGGTGTCCGTCTTCAAATGCCTTGCGATGAAAATTCAATAAGAATAATGCCAATTCGTCTCTTTTTGAAGAAACCATGTTGAATAGGTAAAATATATAATTTGTCGGTAGTCGGCGAAGTCAAACTTGTCGTAGAATTTTCCACCTCTCAGAAAATTTCACTTCCAATAGTATGGCACGATTTCGTTCCACGCTGTTCTGTCTGCATCATAAATCCCAGTTGAACATTCTTGCCTCGTAGAAAAAAATCTCATTAAAAGCAAATTATACTTATCGGGCAGAAACATTCAGCTGCCATCATAACTGTTGCGTTAAATTTATTCAAACGAGGGCATCATTCTATAGTTTTATATGCGTTGCCCTGATGCTGTCAGTAAAAAGAAAATGAATCCAGATATGCAACACTCCATCCCAACATCCCAAGAACCCACCCGAAGCAACTGAATTAGCTTCGCGATTTCGATCTTAGAATAGTTAGCTTAGTTATGAAAACTTCCGGCATACATGGGGATAAAAAGATTTCCGCTGCATTTGCTACCGCGAGCAACGGCGAAATGTGCAAATGCTCATATATAAATCAACCTAACGCAGCAAATGAAAAGAAAGGAAAAATTGAAATGCACATCAGTTTCGTTCGCATGGATTCACGATGACATTTGGCTTTATAAATCTTCATTTTGTGGGTTGCTTTTCACCGCGTTATGTTGCCCGTTAGCCTGCCGCGGATAATGCCTTTTCATATAAAATCATGCAAATTATTGTGGGTGTGTGTGTGTGAAATAAAACTTACGATACTGCATTCCGCTTCGAGACGGTAATTGGAAGTTATAAAAACTGCACTGAACGTGTTGAATATTGAAAGTTTGAAACTTTGAATAGTTCTGTTGCTGGGATTGCTAGTGGGATGAATTAAATGAGTTTTCAATTGACAATGGAATGGAATCGACAGTATTGTTTTTCTTTTCATTTCGTGTCGTTAATTGTCATAAGTTATCATTGGAAGTGAAATCTTATTATTCAGAGGGTCTGTCTTTTCTGATTCTGGATTGACAAGCGACGTTGCGTTGGTAGTTCGATTATCACGCAGAATGCGTGATTGAATACTGCAAAGTCTGACTAAAAGTAAATCTGGACGCCCCTCGTGCGTCACCGGTACGTCTTTCGCGGGTGGTACTGGAACTAATTGACACAATTTTGTTTACATCCTTATGACGAACAACTGGTGCAAGTCCCGTCAAAACCAGCACATTGCGGAGTAGTACAGAACGGAACAGTGGGGAACGGCGTAAAAAAATCTTACACAAACACTTAGAAAATCGAGAGTTTCCTGGATCAAAGTTGGACAAATCAAAGTGCCAAAATCAACTGTGTGTAATGATTTGAAGGGTTATAAGGAGAACCTACGTGTGAAAAGGCGGCAAAGAACTTTTAAGAAAATCGGAGCTAGGGACCGAGAGCTGAGCAGGATACGATACCGTTGAACGCGAACAGCTATGGCAGATAATGCACGAGTACGGTTTTCCGGACAAACTGACGCGGCTGATCAAAGCTACTCTGGAACGAGTGATGTGCTACGTGCGCGTTTCGCGGACACTTTCAAGCCCTTTCGAATCGCGCAGAGGGTTACGGCAAGGGGATGGACTGTCCTGTATGTTATTCAATATCGCCATTGAAGGTGTGATCCGGCGAGCGGGCATCGAAACGAGGGGAACGATCTTCAGTAAGAGTAGCCAACTCACAGTCTTTGCAGACGACCTCGACATCATTACTAGAAACCGTGCGACGGCGGAGATAATCTACACCAGACTAAAAACGGAGGCTAGGAGGATAGGATTACAAATTAATGCGTTGAAAACAAAATATATGTTAGGAAGAGGCTCCCGAGAAAGTAACGTTTGCCTCCCACGGCAGTGACTATTGACGGCGATGAACTGGAAGTGGTTGATGAGTTCGTATATTTGGGATCTCTGGTCACCGCCGACAATGATACGAGTAAGGAGATCCAACGACGCATTCAAGCTGGAAATCGAGCCTACTTTTTCCTTCACAAGACGTTTCGAACAAGGAGCATACGCCGCCGCACAAAGCTGACGATGTACAAAACTCTAATCAGACCGGTAGCCCTCTCCGGACTTGAGATAGTAACTTTATTTACGCAAGACATACGTGCACTTGCCGTTTTTGATGATTATAACAGACCGTTGAATTTTTATTAAAAGATGTGGCTTTTCGGTCTCGAGTTTCTTACGAAAACTTTATTTTACGTTTAGCTGACGTTTCGCAGAACTATGCCTTCATCATCGGAGCAGCTATTGTTATAAAACATTACAATTATTTAAACAATCTTCATCACTACACATATAATTACTTACAACGTTGACAAATGTTTTCTTAGTCAAGTGTTTAAACATGAAAATGTTAATATTGTTGACCCTCTATACTGAAAGCATAACAAAATGAATTGCCGTTTTTGAACGAAAGGTGTTGCGGACTATTTTTGGCAGAGTACAGACGGAAACCGGAGAGCGGCGGAGACGTATGAATCACGAGCTACATGCACTGCTTGGAGAGATTCCCATCGTGCACCTGGCGAAAGTTGGGAGACTACGGTGGGCTGGCCACGTCGCAAGGATGCCGGACGACCGTGCAGTGAAATCCGTTCTCTTCAAGAATCCCACCGGCACCTGGACTCAACGTGCTAGATGGCTCGACCAGGTTGAAACCGACTTGCGTTTGTCGAGACGTGCAACGAATTGACGACGAGTAGCCCAGGACCGAGTACAATGGAAAGGAATTCTTGATACGGCAAGAGCCACCCCGGCTCTCGGCTGAATAAGTAAAAAGTAAACTTTGAAGGACGACGAAACCTACGTGAAAATGGATTACAAGTTACTTCGCGGTAAAAAATATTACATTGCCGCTCGGTGTGGTCACGTCCCAGGCAAGTATGAGCTCGTGTTTACTAATAAATTCGCAAAAAAGGTCTTGATCTGGCAAGGACTGTGACTGTAGACTGAAGACCGAGCTTTTCATCACTTCCTCAACAATGACATCAAGTGTACTTAGGGGTAATCCGGGTATAACCGACACTGGATAAAACCGACACCCCTCGATTTTTTAAGTAATAAGCTGTTTTTTTGCAAATCGTCTAATGCATTCTGTTTATACTTGTTATTTCTTACGTTTCGAGTCATTTTAACACCGCCGAAGTTCTGCAGCTGTCAATACAAACAGCAAAACAAGATCGGTAAGCAGTGAAGCAACAGTCCTTGTAAAATTTCGCAAGCGGAATTTAAGACTTTTAGTAGGAAAAAATTATAAAATTCGATGCCTTTTGCATCCTTGATTTATCAGCGATTATTATTTAGTCTACTTTGTAAAAATACCGACGATTTTTTTCGTTTATTGGTGCTCTAAACCATTGTTTTGAAATTTTGAGTCAATTCGGGGTAAAATCGACACTTTTAGTCAGGATAAAACCGACACAGGTTTTGTGCTTCTAGATAGTATGTGTTTTAAGTTTAATGCGTTTATTTTTATGTTTTGGTATAAAACTGAGAGTCTGGGCTGGAAAACAAGTGAAAATGTCAAAATTACTATTGACCGTTGAATTAAAAAGGACAAATTCAAGGATAAATGAAAAATCAGGGGGAAAGGAGGGGAGGGGGTCAATTCTTCCTCACTGTCGTTAGGGGTACTATAGGCACCTTCCCTGTAATTTTTTTTAAGAAATGATTTCACTTGATATTTATGAGGTGTCGGTTTTACCCTGACAGGGTGTCAAGTTTATCCGCACTGCTGCTTGTTATGCCTGAAGACACATAATTTTCTTTTTCATTATATATCAAAAACATTCACAATAAGTATCAAACAGACCTTATGGAATAAAGGATTTAGAGAAACTAAGATTCTGGGAGATTTGTTGGACAATAATTGATGTACAAATATGAAATTTCTGTGAAAATTGTTAGGGTGTCGGTTTTACTCACAGTTCCCTTATATGGAAGAATGCTTGAAAAAACGCATTTTGCCATTCATTCGTAATCACAAAGATAACGTTATATTTTGGCTTGATTTAACTAGCTGTCGATTTTGTGCCAAAAGAGAGGAAACCTCCCAATTTTCCGAGGTTTTGTCCCATTAGGCAATTTTCAAGCAACGACTTCGACGAAGTGGGGGGGACTGTCAACAGTGCTAAAGAAATGCTTTCAAAGTGAAAGGAACAGGCTGATTCAGTCGCATCTTCAACTGTTGCAGTGTATAATGAGTTCTTTTAAGAAAAAAGTTCGCGATTTTAGCAGAATCAGAGAAATGATGCAATGATGTAATACTGTAATACTTAAAGCCGAGTAAAAGTTGTGCAATTCTGTCATTTATGTTTTTTTTTGCGACGCTCCAGTTCCGAATTATAGGTTGTTTTTGCGTCTAGATTAACTTTTAGCCAGGCTTCAAGTACTTTGTTCATTTGGTAGAAGCCTATTAAATTAATTATCAAAGAAATTGGTTAATTAATAGACCAGATTGATGCGGGTAGATTGATGATAATGTTACAAGTATTTGTTCCACTCAAAATAGTAGTTTCTTCAATCTCAGCGGGCATTTCAGATCTGTTTATTGATAATAAATTTCCAAAAATTTATTTCCGATGACGTTTGACAAGTAGTGCAAAGTTTCGAAAAAGAAAAACGCTTGTTTCGAAATATAGCAGATGCAAGAGTAATTCCGTAGAATTTAC
Source organism: Sabethes cyaneus (assembly GCF_943734655.1). Lineage (NCBI taxonomy): Eukaryota > Metazoa > Arthropoda > Insecta > Diptera > Culicidae > Sabethes > Sabethes cyaneus. Next base: position 101,042,386 of record NC_071354.1, on the reverse strand, counting down.
CGAATGCTTGGCGTACGGCATTGGCATGACACAGTTATTTTTCGAATCAGATGACTTGTCTAGTTGCCAACTTGTCCACTTGTCTACTGGTCTACGCTAACGCACGCTGGCTGGTGTGGACAAGAACAGAACCAGACGCAGTATTGTGCACTCGTCCAGCAATTTGGGAATGCACAGACTCGCTGGGTGATTTTTAAGTTGAGAGAACGTAAAACGTTAGGGTGACGATGGCTGCCTGGAACAAAAACTAATCTCGAAAAGAAAAGAAGGTTCAGAATGACTAAAATTACGTAAAGTACACAGGAACGCAATTTCGTACCAGATAACATCCGATTGCGTTAAAATTTTGCTTCCTAGTCTTACAAACAATTTTCGTTTCAGATTTCCTTTATTTTGAGATGGTCAATTTTATTGTTACCCTAACGAGCAAACGATGCTTTCCCCGTTGAGTTGATCAAATTTGGAAGCTCAAATATGTGGTTGGAAAAAGCAGGAACTGGGAAGCATCCTGTTTGTTTATTTTTCACAACGACGACTGATGTCGCATTTCGGTTTCTTTCTAGTTTTAGGTAAACTACTATCGCCGTATTTTCTAGAGAAACAGCGTAGATAGATACACTAGTTTGAAAACCAAATCAGAACCTGCAACGATGGCAAACTTTCTAATGGAGTGAAAATAAACAAATCAACTGTTGGTTTGGCTTTATTAAGCATCAGTTGCTGAACCAATCAACTGGAACCAACCAAAAAAGTGGAGAATAAAAAATTAGATTCATCAAAGAGCAAAAAAGAATTAAAATTAACTAATAATTGGGATAACTTCAATTAAATCTCTCGAGCACGAGCAATTTACAGTTTGGGATAACTGTAGCATTTTTTTGTGTTAATCCAATATTGAAATTTTAATTATCACCATGGTGCTTCCTACTACCTTCGTCGCGGGAAATTGATTTAGTTAAGCTTGTGCTTTTGTGGGATTTTATTTCAAATAACGAAATGCACAGCAGTGCTGGTCGTAAATTTGTTGGTTAAGGGCATCATCGGTCAGCTGCTGGGTGTTGGGGTCGATGTCATCATGGGCAAAGTGATTGGAAAAATGATTTTAAATGCTCTCAACTGTAAGTCTGATAAAGTAGAGCGACATAAGAAGTACGATAATGGGTGCAGCATAGTACAGCAAACGATTACTCTTTACAGTAGTAAATGTTGCAAGCAATGCTCCACGGGTGCTGTGGTAAGGGTAGTTCAAACGTATAAATCACTAATGAAGAAATGCTAATGTTGATGATGGAATCATGCAAAAAACTAGGATGAAGGAACTAGAAGAGCATTCTTACGGAATTATGGTGCACTGAATATTAAATTTTCTCCACTTCTCGTGTTAGGAAACAATTTATTTACAGTCTTAAGAAACGTTTTAAGTTATTATACGCGTTTAACCTATTAGTGCTTTAGCATATTTTAGCAATTCAGCAATTTTGGCAGCTGATAATCGAGCTGGTTGATGCTAAACTACAACCGAACTACCTCAAATTTCTTTTTTGGGGACTGAGGAAATGTCTGGTGCGAAGAATGATAAATTAGATGAACTGGGAAATGGAAGGTAGGGCTTGCACCCACGTTTTATCGGTTGGTACCCGAATGTTTTACTTACTAAATTACTGCCATACTCTTACTTTGGGTGGTCTAATACCTAGTTTTTATGTTTCTCCCAATTCTATCATTCCACACACATAATCATATCGAAATTTTTCAGTTCAACTAATTTATCATTCTTCACCCCAAACATTTCCTAACTTCCGCAAAAAATAGTTTGGGCCTTAACCGCGTACAGTCTATTCAAATACAAAAAAGAAAAACCATACCCAGTGGTGGTAAACCAACTAGACTTGCCGTAGCTACGTCCGGCAACAGACTGCCTGTTTCTATCGCGAACCAATCGAGTAGATAACAGTCTATTTTCGCGGTGGTAGAAACAAAGAGCAATCATGCAATCATGCAATTGTCGTCACCGTCACGTGAAAATTTCGATTCGCAATGCAGCGAAGAATCCGCTATGTTTCCATTTGGATTGTTTGGTAAACGATGAAACAAGGTCCGGAATCACGGGAGAAAGTTGAGAGTAGAGATGGTTGGGTATGAAAATTTGAATACCTGAACCCGGCCCGAACAAATTAAAAACTCGCACCCTACCCGAACCCGCAATTTTCTTTTGATACCCGAACCCGATCAGAACTTGTCGAGTGCGGTACGGGCTCCGGTACCCGACCATCTTTAGTGATCTCTGAGTTCAAGAGAGATACCTAAACCCGATCCGTACCCGATTTCAAAACAAAAATTAAGAACTCATACCTGGTCCGAAGCTGAAAATTATTTGTTTTCAATCCCCGAACCCGGCGCGTATGGGTACGGGTGCCGGTTTCGGGTAAATGTTCCGCTAACTGACCATCTCTAGTTGAGAGTGGTTAACGAAATGGAGGTGCATCGTTATGGATGACGAGGCTTACATCAAGGCGAGCACAAAGCAGGGCAGGAGTCGATCATTTTTGAGTAAGTAAGGAGGAAGAATGTGGATAATTTCGCTAAATTGTTGTTGGGTTGGCAGGTCATCGGGGGTTCAAGCGGTTCACGCGATGCGCCCGGGAAAGGGTATTGTTTTGGAATTTAATTCTTTGGCGCGTGACAGGTTTGCGCACTCCCGCTTCGCTTGCGCGTGGTGCTCAGAGACCCTCGGTTTCTGGAGCCAACAACCCTCGCGCGCCCATGCCTGCGGCTTCGCGTGCATGATCGCTGACGATGGCTTCTTGTGTAACTACGAAAGTTTCTGCTTCTGAAGGGCACTCAGCCTATTATTTCTGCTGGAGTGCGCTTTGGCGTGATAGTAGGTCAGGTGACCGTACCGTTTCACAACGCCAAGGCAAACCAGTGTTTTCTTTTTCGGCTCAGGCTGCTTTGTCCTAAAATTGGGAGAAATTTCCGGTCGAGATTTGATCTCGTCGGCCCGAGTTGGGATTTTATGCCGCAGGTTTGTTAGGGCCGTTGCACATGGAAATGAGACGCGGTTTTCACCACATGTGGCATCTTGCCACTACGGGCGGCCGGTTTAGATTTGTACAAAGATAACAATGTTCATGTTGTACCAAAAGACGCCAATTCACTCGCTGAAATTTCACGAAGGAGGAAGTGCGGAAAGTAAGATAAGGGAGGGCAATTAAAGCTCCTCTAATTTGGTTTGTAGCTCGTACCTTTTTATCAAGCTGGAGTCATAACCGGATTCAAACCCAACTTATCTTCTAGTACAGCGTGAAATTAAGGACGCTATAAATCAGCTCATGAACAATAAATTTCTCCACAAAACAAATAATGAATTCTCTCACCAATTACGAACAGGCATCCTTCACCTCAACGACGGATCTACGATACGGTAAATCTCCCAAAAATGCCGTGAATGCAGAGTTCCCAAACACTGTTGGTTCTGTGACTTTAGGGCTGCATATGATACCATCGACCGCAAAAGGTTATAGAAAATCAAGGACAAGAAAAACAGGTTTATCAGGCAGATTTAGGCTTCTTTTGTATTGTTTATGCAGGGAGAAAATCTTCATAGACAGCACCTTCACGGTGCAATAGGATTCACATGGTGCCAACATGCGCCTACCTACTAAAAACTATTCTGCTGTCCGTTCTTGAACCCCTCCCGGAACTACCGTTAGGTTTTACTTCAGGAGGGAGGACGTGCCTAAGCACTCCGACTCATCCGTTGCGTGTGTGGGTTCACAAAACACCTTTGTCACTTCATACCGCCACTACTCTTCACCTATGGCCTGGGTTGCCCAATCTGCCCATTACTGACCCTAGCTAAGCTATGTCAGGCCCTGTCGTTGCAAACGTTCTAGCCGTTGCAATTCCGTTATCACCACCGTTGCCGCCCTATCGACGGCACCCCATGCGCGCTGCTCAGCGCACATTCTCTGCACGATGTTGTCAGCGTTGTGTCTTCCCCAATGACCGAGTAGTCGTGAAACGCGGGCAGTGAAACATCACATGCTCCACCGTTTCCTCAGCTACCGTGCAAACGGGGCAAAAGGGTGAGCTTACCCGCCCACGCGTATGTAGATACTTCTTAAAGCATCCATGTCCCGACAGGAACTGGGTAAGGAAAAAGTTTACCTCACCATGTCTTTTACCGATAAAGGACGTTATGTTCTGGTTCAGCCTATGGGTCCAACTGCCGTGATCGGTGTGATCCCATTTCGCCTGCCAACGCCTAATAGAGTCCAGCCTAACTCTGTCCCTAGCGTTCGTAATGTTCCTCTGCCTGTAGCACTCAATATCCTCACCTAGAAGTAGGCATATGGGAATCATGGCTGCTATAACCCCAATCGCATCCAACGATATGGTACGCTAGCCGCACGCAACGCGCAATGCTAACAGCCTGAACACCTTGTTCAGACATGCCTGATTGCGATTACTCTCCAAAGCCGGGGCCCATGCCGGCGCACCGTATCGTAGCACCGACATGGTAACACTGGCCATCAGGCGTCTTTTATTGCCTAGGACCGTAGCCGTTCGGCATTATCATGGACAGCGCGGTAACCGCCGTTGACGCTTTACCACAAGCATAATCCACGTGGCTGGTGAAGTTCAGCCTGTTGTCTGCCATAACACCCAGGTACTTCACGCTTCGTTTGGAGACAATCACTTGTCCTCCAACGATTATTTTGGCCTCTAAGGCCGATCTGCGGTTACTGATCATCAACGCTTCCGTCTTGTGGTGGGCCAATCGTAGAGTGACGCCCGCCATCCAACCCTCTATTATGCTTATGGCGTCCGATGCCAGCATTTTCACCTCCTTTAGAAACTCGCCTACCACTGTAAGGACGACATCATCGACGAAGCCAGTGATCTCGGCCCCAGTGGGTAGTTCGAGCCTCAGCACCCATCGTACATGGCATTCCAGAGCGTGGGCTCGAGAATCGAATCCTATGGAACACCCGCTGTCACTTTGTACTTCTTCGCCCCATCCGCCGTGTCGTACACTAGCGTCCGGTTCTCGAAGTAACTTTTAAGCAATCTGCATAGATGATCCGGTACCCTCATCCTATGCAGCGCTAACGCTATTGCACTCCAGTTAGCGCTGTTAAAGGCGTTTTTGACATCGATTGTGACTATGGCACAATACCTGTCGCCTCGCCTTTTCCGTTTCATAGGCTTCTCGGCCCTCTCCACCATGGACTTTATGGCGTCTACAGTGGACTTCCCCTTACGGAAGCCAAACTGCGTGCTTGCCAGTCCGACAGATTTAGGCTGTGATGAGTGGTATGTTGTACTGTGTGCGGATTTCGGGTGGATTATCGAGTTCAATTGACTTTAAGAAGTTTCGTCAAGGCGATCGTCTGCCTGGTCTTCAACATTGCGCTGCAGCGTGTTATGGACAGAGTGAAGGTTAATACGCGCGGCACTTTCACAAATCTAGTTAACCCTTCTTTATCGACAGTCTTCGCAACCGGTCATTAGAGTATAGGACAATTACGAGGCTAGTACAACGATCGTATTGAGTCTAGCAGCATCACTTAGCTCCTAGCTGAGATTCGAAGATATGATGACTGGCTTGTTAGATCTGCAAACTGGGTCAAAGTCGGTCCAATGACATCGACTGTCGACGGTCGACTGGATTTCGCAAGGACATCGTAGAATAAGCAGACCCAGTGGCTTACGGTGATGTGGTTTAGCCAACGACATCTGGACTCGGTTGACGAGAACCTGTCCTGGCGACGGGTGAAAGCCATGGCGAGTAACCGTCAACAGTGGAGATCTCTGATTTCAGCCGTTTGTTCTACCGGACCGGCGGACATGGATACATAAGCAAGTATTAGTGAAATTTTGATATCAAGAATCCCTTGTCGCCAATTCGTCTAGCGTTTCGACACACGCTTGTCGGTTTTAACCTGGTTACACCAGCACATTGCACAGAGGTCCCATTGGTATCAGAACACGCGTTTTTTTAATTGCGCCGAAATGGTTGATTATACTGGTTAAGTATGTTCAGAGAAATTTCTCAGCGTTAAAAGTTCTTTCACATGGCATGAACGATTATTTGATTAATCCCCCTAAAAGTAAGATAAAAAATTTATTGTTTTGAACAGTAAGAGATACATACAGCAAAACAAAGTTCTACAATTTTTTTGAAAAGATTATTATAAAGAACTTTGCCAAAGAAAGTAACCTTCTAGCTAGTATACTTTAGAGATAAAGAACAATTTTTTTGGAGACTTTACGAAAATCAATTTTTTGACCACAGTTCTTTCTACAGTATTTATACGCATTTGACATGTTCGGCAAAGATTTTCTAACAATCAAATTACATACTTTTGTAGAATATAGTAACTTGCTATCGTCCATATTTGCGGAGAAAATTAAAGTTTTCGTTTAAAAATTATACAATTTTCAATAGCAATAACTCCCAAACATGCAAATATATTCAAGCCATTTATTACCCATGTGAAAGTACAAGAAAAATACTACAAAATGCAAAACAAATTAGCTTGACCCTGGCTATACCTCTACCAAAACACTCGCATTGAAAATTGTTACTCGGTTGAATTTAATATGGCGTAGTGTAAAAAGCTTGTTGTTCCGATCAAGTAAGTGTGCAATATAAATAATGAAAATGTGTAATCCAAGCAGCATGGATTATTTGTAGAGATTCAGAAAAAGATTTTCAAAATTCGTTTTCGGGTGAAATTTAATTACTACAGTTTGAGGTGTACAAATTTCGAAGTGTATTTGAAGATACTTCATCCTCACTACCGCTATTATTGTAATGGGACCACTGTGCATTGGGTCCCTCTGTTCATGGTGCCTGTGAGGTTCTTGAAGAGAACGGGTTCCACTGCATAGTTATCCGGCATCCTCGCGACTCCCAACTTTCACCAGGCGTACGTTGAGAATCTCTCCAAATAATGCCACTCGTGATATGGGATGGAAAAAAATCGCTTCTGGTGATCAAGATCATAGAAGCGATCAGATTCAAATTCATTGACATCACTACTTGTAAGCGACAAACACTTTGTCGCGATTCGCACAGATTATGACAAACCTCATGTCAGATCATGTTCATTGCATGATTGCGTTTAGAAATATAACAGATACAGACGATTGGTTGTGTGCATCCTATGAACCAAAATACAAACAAAATGTGTGACCTTTTTTCTTGCAGCTAGGTAAGATGTAACACTGTGATCGACTGCTGAGACTGTTTAGAGAACAAAATCTTGTGATCAATGCTAACGATTCACTGTTTGTCATGATCTGTACGGATCGTGATCTGTGCGTGTGGCGATAACTCACAGATTTTATCAAAATCACTGAGCTTCCATCCCTGCTCGTGATTCATACGCCTACACAACTCTCTGCTTTCCATTTGTACTCCACCAAAAAAAGTCCACAACTCCTTTCGTTCAAATATGGCAAGTGCACGTATGCCTTCCGTAAGCAAAGTTACAATACGCAAAGGTAGTCTGTAAAGGACTACCGGTCTGAATGGCGTACAGTACATCATCAGCATTGTGCGGCGGTGTATGCTCCTTGATCGAAGCGTCTAGTAGAGGGCAACGTAGGGTCGTATTCCAGGTTGAATGCGTTATTGAATCTTCCCACTCGTATTATTGTCAGCGGTGATCAGAGATCTCAAATATATGAGCTCATCAACCACTGTCAATAGGCACCATTTAAATTGGTCGCAGTTCTAGAGAGTTCGGAGTAAATTAACCATCTTAGTCTTGTACCACTCCAGAACGTCTTTCGTGTAGTAGCAGAAGTAATCTGAGAAATGGTAAATGGTTGAATAATGCGCTCCAGAACCACCATGAGGTTCCACAGTCTCTGAATCAGCAACTCCTATCTCTACCTCCTCGTGGTACCATCCGGGATACGTTCCTTAGTGGAAATCGGACAACCGGTGGAAACTAGGGTCGTATGCGGACAGAGAAGGGGGCACTCATGCGAAGGCTGAAGTGTAAACTCTCCGCCTGCAGGACGGTTCTCTTGACTCCCAGGAACCAAAGCAGAGGGTCCAAAGCCCCTAAAGAAGATGATTGTAATAGCTGTTATCCATGGCTATTATGTAAAAACTTGAATGGATAAACCCCTAATCCAAGGTGTGACGCGACCCGTGCCGAGGGATGAATGGTGGACGGGGTTCTATAAATTCTCTCGCCCCAACGAAGCCTGTGGAGTACCAGGGCGCCCTCCACAGCAATCCACAGCTCCCTTGCTGCATCAAGCCGGTCACTGATGCAGTGGACGATTTCTTACCGTACTAGCTCTTTCTACCGAAAAGCAAAGAAACGAGTGAGGTGGAGCGGAGAGTAGGGGAGGAGCAGGACTTGAACGATGCGCTAGCAGAGGTACAGTCCTGATCCTCGTCTATCCTCAACACGCCGACTCGTTGTGAGTCGACAAACGAAGATATGGCTCCAACTCTTTACTCACGAGTTTCACTCTGTCTGATCTCTGACTGTGTGCTGGGCTGAAAGAAAAGGAGAGCTGAACAGTTACGGCCAGTAGGATGGCTGTACAATCGCTCAATCAATCTAAAAAAATATATAACGTCGAGTATCCACCCCTAGGTTACTCAAAAGTTGCTGAGTTTCAATAAGAGAGATCTCAGTAAGCATTCCGGTCTTGCGGCAGGATATTGTCCGAGTAAATATCATCTTCGGAATCTCAGTTTCGTACAAGAGTATATTTAACCTCGAAACACTTGCTCTGCAATCGTGGAGCACAAATAGTACACAGACTGCAGTATCTCAAAAAGGAGAGATTTGGTTGGCGTCGCCGATCAGGGTACTAGGTTCATAAACCTAGTCATCCCTGATTGGCACAATGGCATTGGCACAATTGGCATCCCTGATTGGGTAACAATGCTGGTTTTATCACACATCACACACAAAATTGGATCTCAAAACCGAAATAAGAGTGCAATAAAACTCAAATTGTTACTAGGACGCCGGGTGTAGAACTTCTGTGCATTTGATTTCTTTCCCCTATTCTGCCGTTCATCGTTATTCTACGCCTTTTGGACTTGGTACGTGTGTAGTCGGTCATGTTTTTTTGCCTTTTGCAGGAAAGGTTTGTATAAATTAGGTTTTTATGCCACATCTCTTGCTGTTTGGATCCTTTTTGAAAGCTTGAACTATTCGCTTATGATTCTTTTTATTATATGGAGATCTATTTTGACCATTTTTACTTTCCGATCAATAGTCAAACGCTCCTTCTATTCATTTTTAACGTGACTTAGATTGTATCATTTCCAGCTATCTGTTGGTAGCACTTTAACAGTGATCCGGATTTTTGAGCTACGTCGCTGCTGTTTTTCCTACTCTCTAAATGGTAAAAAGTTACACCCATTTGTAAACGATGCAATTTGATTCCGTACACCCTTTACCAGTGAGGTTTACTGATGCAGCCAAGTTTAAAATTTTTAAAGGCACATACAATATTGCGTGGGACTGGTTTTTGTTATGACAACTATTACAAGAATATTCGGTAACTAATTATCTAGACTAATCTCAAGTGTTTAGTCTTGACCTTGAAATGAGGTCATACATATAAATTAATATTTTTTGAAACGATGGTTCTACAATTGATGAAGGGACGGTAGGGGAAAGAAATGAAAATTTTTTGGTGAAGGAGGGGAAGAGCGGAAAGGAAGGGGGGGGGGGGTATTGGTAGCTATGCTTGACAAGTAGTCATTTTGACTCCTACCTTTTGTCCAATGCTGGAAGGTGCATGAGTCGAACCAAGCTGTAAGGTTATAATCTCAGATTACAGCTTGGTTCGACTCATGCACCTTCCAGCATTGGACAAAAGGTAGGAGTCAAAATGACTACTTGTCAAGCATAGCTACCAATACCCCCCCTTCCTTTCCGCTCTTCCCCTCCTTCACCAAAAAATTTTCATTTCTTTCCCCTACCGTCCCTTCATCAATTGTAGAACCATCGTTTCAAAAAATATTAACTAATTATCTGTTTTTTTTGGAGTTTGTTATTCATAACAGAGGGCTCAACCAATTCAGAAAAATTAACACCCAGTACCTACAGAACTCAGACTCAGAATCTGTTGAAACCCAATGAAAGTGTTACCAGTGCATTCACTAGTCACTAGTGAATTGACATCTTGGCTTTTCACAAAGTGTAGGTATCTATTGCTTTCTGCAATGCAGAAAATGTCATCACTAACCATTTGCTCGGTACTCAAGGAGTACCTAATAATGCGGTGCAGTCTGCAGTATCTGGGCAAAGGCGCCTTTAAGCCTGTCGAAATCTGGTCTGTGCTGCCAATTACGGTAATTGGTTTCGTAAAGCATATTATCCGTGGTTTGCAACCATCACGTCAACCCTTATGTTATCTGAATAAATGGCTGGTAAGTTTGAAGGACGTACCAGAACAGCATGATCCAATGCTTCATCAGAGCTAATTCAAGTAGGCAATAGCAAGGTGGTCCTATCCACTGGTTATCATTTAGTGATTTCGGGGGTATTATTATGATTTGCTCAGTTTTATTTGCTATCGGCCAACAATTTAAAGATTGATTTTGTTATTATACAGGAAAAGTTTCCAGTTACAGTACAAAATAATTGCCTCGATAAAGCGATATTCGACAAGCGATTATCACTTTAGTTGTCCTTATCCAGTAGAATATCCAGTGTGAAGAGTTATTTAGCACAACATTAAACCACCAATATAACCAGGGTCCCGCGTCGCTAGCCAGCGAAACAATATTGAAAATATGTAATTAGATTTGCACTGCTTTGTCATCAGTTTAGTGGATTCTAGAAATAATTGAAATTTTCACGCTTTTCCGATTCCAATTATCATAAAATTTAATTATTTTCGTTATTCGACTGTGCCGTCCTTTCTTCTGTTTTTTCACCATCCATCAGGCACGGTAGGTATGCGCTAGGTATAACCTATATAGCAAGTCGGTCGATCGGCGGTTGGTTCGATGGCGAAATCTGAATTTATGGTTGCTTGAACAACGATTTGCTAATATTGGCGAGACCAGTGACAACAATTAATTTAGTAACTCAGCGCTGCCAGCGGTTTCCCCATTGTGTGGGATTCGGAAACAACCGCTGATGCGGAGGACTTTGCCAGGTTAATCTTCACGAATCCGTGCCACAACGGACGATAAGAAGCAGATATCGAAGAGTAATTGCTTTGCTGTTGCCAATATCGAATGACTTCAATGAACTGTGCTGTTCGGTTGAGTTAGATAAGTCACAGCAGCAATTTATTCGGGTTTTATGGAAGGCAATCCCTCAAGTTTCTCCCCCTTGGTGTATTAATGAATAAATTATCATTCATTACAATTATGAAATGTATTTTTCATCTAATTAGGGAATAAATTATTAATTTTGATAGAATGCTGATTTTTCACAAGAGCATGAGAACGTTTAAATTTGTCTATTCTCAACAGCGATTCTTGCTACTGCTCTTTCCGTAATATAGTTTAATAATATAGTAAAACAACTTAACATCCTAATGCAATTTTCACTGGTTAAAAGTAGATAGATATACCGCATTTTACCACATTAAAAATGCATGTTTACCATCGGCTGCTTATAAATAACGCAAATGATCCATCTAGGACCTCGTCAGTGCCTTGCAGAAACTCGGGAGGTGATGGTCGAATTTCAAAAGTCTCATGAACTTTTTGCACATAACCTACTCTTTCTTCGATGGTTGGCGGATTTTTGCGGGGTCGACATGATGGTCGAAAACTACCGTTTCAATGTGCGAACCATTTTATGTCTCGGTGCACTGATTTTGAACGTAATCAGTGCAGTTTACAGTGCCATTTTCTACTATCCGGACTGGATGAACATACTGAAGCTGGCGATTCCCCTTGCATTCGGTGCCCAGGTATGTATTTTTTAGTCGTATCGTGATTGAGGGTAGCATTGCAGAATACTATTGCAGTAGCATGACATGTTAACAATAAAAAAGCAATAAAAATAATAAACAAACATCAGTTTAACGTCATACTATAAAGTTTTAGTAGAAAGCAATAATACACTTCGTTGTTATTGATTTATTTTCGAACTTTTTTGAATAAGTTTAGTTCCCATCTTTTATTGGGCTAGCTCAATTAATGTGTTGTATTTTTTTACGCCATTTCTGCGGGTATAGTAATAACTTCGTTTGGTTCTTTAGGGTGCAATCAAGTTTTACAATGCCTATGTTTATCGACATTTTTTCGCATTGATGTATGGGCGACTGGAGCGATTCCACTACAAGCATCGTGATCATTCGGAAAATAATGCCGCTTTACTACTGTTGATGGAAAGGATTCATCTGATTTCCAAAGCGCTGGCCATTTTATTTTTCTCAGTCGGAATAGGATGTTTGGCGTACGTATTTTACACGTATTACTTTTATCACGAAAGAGTTCTGATGATTGCTTCAAGATTTCCGTGGATTGACGCTGATTCAATCCTTGGCTACAGCATTACGACGGGTATCCACGCGTTTATGATTATTGTGACCGTTACTGGAGTGGCAGCTGCCGATTCGGCCATATTATTGTTCGTGGCCAGCTTGGCCGGCTTTGTGGATGTCTTTACCAATGACCTGAACGAGCTGAACAAGGAGTTGAATTCTGGTTATGCGGATAAGAAGTTTATTCGGTGGAAAGTTAGAAATCTTTGTACCCAACATCAGGACATCATCGAGTGAGTTAGTTGATTGTTAGTCTAAATAGTAGAATTTATTATGAAACTACTTTCACATTTTAGGTATGAATCGGATTTGGATGAAAGATATATTGCTACTTGTTTTGTACAGGTTGGAACCGCCGTTTGTTGCATGAGTGTTTCTCTTTTTCTCGTGTATGTCGAACATTACCCACCGGGATACCTCATTTTGGTAGCGAGCTTTTTCGAATTGTTGGAATTTTGTTTGCTAGGAACGATTTTGACAGTAAAGGTAAATTTGTAAACATTTTTAGGATGAATTCAATCAGTTGCTTTTCTACTTATAGAACGAAGAAATTTCAGAAGCTGTATATGCTACTGACTGGTTTCTAATGGACAAGGCGGAACAGAACTGTTTCCAACTAATGTTGCACAAAAGTCAAATATTCACGGAGATGACGGTAGGCGGTTTGGCTCCACTGAACATAGAAACATTCGTTGGGGTAAGTGAAAATAAATTAAGTGAGTTATTTGTTCTCAAATAAAAATGTCTATTTCAAGATTATGAATAGAATATACTCCTACTTTACGATGATGATTAGTTTCATGGAGTAGCATTCAATAGTGGCTTATAACACAACATTTACAGCATTGTTCAACTCTAAGGTTTTGTAGTTCCATTTCCACAATGTGAATTCTGTGAGCTGAAGTACTGAAATAGCTATCAGTTGAAAGTAGCAAACAGTGCCTTTATTATTAAATATATTCACAATGCGGCGTTTGTTTTTTCTTCTTCTAAATATTAACTTAAAAGTACGTACGGAAAACAAGAGAAGAATTTCTAAATTTCGTCGAAATGCAAAGAGCCGACAGTTAATTAAATATCTATTAAATACTTGAATTAGGCTTAGAAAATCTAGAGAGCATCAAGTTTTTATCAAGTTTTTAATTGTGAGATTACAAGCTTTAGTCAGGAAGTAAAGTGCAGTATTTTTGACTGTTCAACTTCTATTGGTAGACTGTTCTTTAGACAATGCACCACCGTTGATCTCTTAGTTTTCTGTTTCAGTTATTGCTGCCATACCTGTGCACTTCCAATTAACGACTTCTGGAATTTATGTTGTATTTAACCCTTGTTAGGGTTAAATCTAATCAGGAACTACATATCTGACAAGAATTGTTTCTTCTTATCTTATACAACAAATATAGTGCTTGATCTCTTCTCCTCTCAGTTTACTAACCACTCAGAAGTTCCACAAGGAGCAACTTGGGACCCCTTTTGCTCGTAAAGAAATTTAACAAAATGATTTGTTCAGCGATTAAGCTAATTTTTCATTAAATGGATGCAAAACCGGCCCATTTGGAGTGGATAGAATTCTCGTACCATTGCCATCTAGCCGTCTTGAAAAAGTAATGATGGGGTTTAATGGGCCGGTGTAATCATTTGTTAGTTTTTCTTTCGAAACAATGCCGGTTAGAAAGTAACAGCAAATGGTGACCATAACAGAGATCGTGATCGTCGATTTTATTGCATCACAATTAGGTACCCTTAGTGTGGACGGACAGTGGCGGCAAAAAAGCAGAACATGGAGTCGGTTTCGTAGTGTTGGGAAAACAAAAGCAACGAGTTATCCGGTGGTGACCCGTAGATGTGCGTATATGCGTGTTGAGGATTAAGGGCAAATTCTTCAACTACAGCCTAATCAAATTATACGCACCGACAAATGATAAATCCGATGATGCTAAGAACGAGTTTTACGACAGGCTTGACCTATGGGGGGGACCTATGGAGAGTGCCCAAAACACGACGTGAAAATCAACATCGGAAATGCAAATACACAGATCGGGAGAGAGGAATTCTTTCGTCCAGCCATTGGAAGGCAAAGCCTTCATCTGTCGACCAATGATAACGGTCCGGGGCTCATAAATTTAGGCACGGCCAGAGGAATGGCCATCTGTAGCACCTACTTTCCACGTTTTAATATTCGGAAACAAACCTGGACCTTGGAGGCATCCAAATGGAGACTCTAGCTCTCAGATCGATCATGTCTTGATTGACGGTCGACACTTTTCGGATGTTATCGATGTACGGTCTTTTCGGGGACCAAATATCGACTCTGACCACTATCTCGTAGTGAGTAAGATTCACGCAAGGCACAAATCTTCCACATGATTGTGAGGAACGTGCTGCTCGAGCCAAAGATGCTGCTGATGCTGAAGATTCACGCAAGGCTGTCGAACACGGCGAAAGCTCTCACTGAGAGGACGCTGCGTTTCAACATGCAGCGGTTAACGGCAAACGGCGTAGCAGTGGAGTACACCAGGAAGCTTGACCAACGAATCGCAGCACAGCAGGTAAATGGGCTGTGAAGTAACATTCATGGTGCCATCGAAACAGCTGCGAGAGAGGTGGTAGGCACGACGCGTGGAAGTTTGCGTAACAGCTGGTTTGATGCCGAATACCAGAGAGCGATAGATGAAAAGAACCAGGCCAGGAGACGCATGCTGAATGGGGAGGTAAACGCGGAGAGCAGCAGGGAAAGGATAGGAATTGTAAGCGATGGTCAAGCTGTGGAGCCACAGGAGGAGGTTAAAAAGGCAATCAGTGAACTGAAGAACGGTAAGGCTGCTGGGAAGGACGGTATCCCGGCTGAACTTCTAAAAGCAGGGAGCGAGCGGCTGTACGAAGCAATCCACCGGATCATTGTCAGGATCTGGGAGGAAGAACAAATGCCAGAGGAGTGGTTGGATGGCCTCATTTGCCCAATTTTCAAAGCTATCGTAAGTGTAAAAAGTGTAAAAACTATCGAGGAATTATAATGCTCAATTCTGCCTACAAAGTGCCGTATGCTGTTCTGCAGATTGAGACCGTTAGCGGTGTAAGGACTCCGACGAAGGCGTCGGCGAGTACCAAGCTAGTTTTTGTGAGGGTCGCTCCACGACGGATCAGATGCTTACCCTGCGTCTGTTGCTAGACAAGTTCAGGGGGTACAACTTGCAGACACACCATCTGTTTGTGGACTTTAAAGCGGCGTACGATTCAGTTAAACGAAATGAGCTGTGGCAGATAATGCTAGAACATGGTTTTCCGACGAAACTACTTACGCTGATTCGTGCGACGCTGGACGAATCCAAATCATGCGTTCGAATAGCGGGTGAGACCTCAGCTGCTTTCGTGACGTTGGATGGACTGAAGCAAGGGGATGCAATCTCAACCTGATATTTAACATTGCCTTGGAAGGTGCATTACGAGATTGGGACTCACCATTAACACCGCCAAAACGAAGTACATGGTTGCTGGTAGGTAACATGGGAGCCCAAGTGGTGTTGGTACACTCGTGACATGTGACAACAATGTAAGCCGCGAAGTGAAACGACGAGTTGCAGCCGCGAATCGGACTTTCTACGGATTACGTAGCCAGCTGAAGTCCCGTAGTTTACAAATTCACACAAAACTGGCGCTCTACAGAACACTAATCCTCCCGGTGGCCCTTTACGGACACGAATCATGGACGCTAAAGGACGCTTGGTGGCAAAATGGAAAATGGAGTGTGGCGCAGACGCGTGAATCGCAAGCTGTACCAAGTATACAAATATACTGATATAATGAAGGTAGTGCAATGTGGCAGGCTGCGGTGGGCTGGACACGTGGCCAGAATACCAGACGAAAGAGTAGCCAAAACTATTTTCAGCAGAGAACCAGGAAGAGGCCGTAGACTCCGAGGCAGACCCCGCAGCCGGTGGGCGTCTGCTGTCGAAAATGATGCACGTTCAACTGGTGTTCGTGGGGATTGGAGAACGGCAGCACAGGATTGAATGTACTTACGACTTGAATCTATCCTTAGCGGCAATATGAAAGCGCTTATCGACAGAGCCAAGCATCCGCGAATCTACATCAAACAACTATGGAACCCTAGCAACTGTGAAGTACGCACGACAGTTTTAGGCGGCATATCCCACAACAGAGAACTTTCCAGTATGGTTGGATCCGCACAGTCGTATGAGAATCGACGACCTCAACTCCAAAAGTAGAGGCGCCAATTGACAAAAACGAGGCAATCAACATGAGGATCGTGATGATAAGGAACTAAAAGAATTGTTCCATGCTTATAATATATGAAAATTATGCGCAAAGAAGTCAAAAAAATTCTACTCGGAACATTCGGCATGGACAGAGGCGACGAAATAAAGACATGCAAAACTAGGTACCTGGAACTGTAAATCGCTAAATATTGTTGGTGGCGACAGGGTGCTGCTCGATCAGTTAGAACCCCAAAAGCTCGGCATCGTGGTGCTGCAGGATATCTGTCGCAAAGGCGAGAAGGTTTGGAGGATCCGTGACGGCAAAGTCCAATTTTACCAGAGAGGTGGACCGCCTCAGGCTTCGTAGTGATGGGCAAAATGCACAATCGCTTAATGGACTGGAGAATAAAAGACCGTTTCTTCAACTACACCATCATAAACGTGCATTGTCTACACGAAGGTAGACCCGACGAAGAGAAAGAAGCGTTCAATGTCCAGTTGGAGGCAACGTGATCGGGCCCCATAGCCTGCACACCGACACGAACGATGCATCAACTGGCAGCTTCCCGAGACTTGGTGATCAGAAGTACTTTCTTTTCTCGCAAAGACTACCACAAAGCCACCTGGAGATAACCTGACCAAAGAACCTTGAACCAAATCGAATATATTCTCATCGCGGACTGATTTTTCTCGAACATCACCAACGTATGCGCCTTACGGGCTGCAGATATCAACTCGAGCCATTACCTAGTAGCAGTATATGAAAGTTACGCGCGCGTACTGGATGAAGCTTTGCCTTTCTCTGGGGAGCAAGATGCTTCGACCCTCGAAAACGCATACGCTTGGTCGTCAACGAGACCGTTACCGCGGTGCCAGGTGTGGAAACCTCGAGTGCACGAAATGATTGGTTTGACGGGGAATGCCAACAAGCGATAAAGAGGAAAAATGAGCTTAGAAAACTATCTAAGTATATCCACGAGAGAAAATTTGGTCAAGTATCGATGAGTGCGGAATGAGTTGACCACGATCCTGAGAAGGGCCAGAAGGAGGCTAGAGATCATGAGGAGCTGGAACAACTATTCCAGGCTAGTGAGTACAGGACTACACACCTAAACCTGACATGTGTAGGAACGAGGGAGGTGATCTAAGCACAAGCGAGCTCGAGGTGATCGACAGGTAGACGCAGTTTATCGATGAGCTCCTCAGTGGCGATATAGCATAAGGAGTCGCAACGGTTAAGAAGAAGACGCAACGCAAAGTTAACCTGGGAGTGCCTACAAACGACAACAGTGTGCCGGCTCCCGATCTCGAAGAGATCCGGTATCCGAAATCGGTATGCTGAAGAAAAATAGAGCCGCCAGAAAGGAGTGACTCCCGGCAGAGCTCTACAAAAATGGCCAAGAACGGCCAGCAACGGCACTTCACTTGATAGTTTGAAGGAGTTGAGAGGAGGAGAGATGTGAATGAAAGGTGTCTCATCTGTCGTCTGTCTCTACATCTACAAAAAGGGCGACCGGCTAGATTGCTGTAACTACCGCTAGTCGTCGCCGTCTACGAGGAGCTCTCCAAGATTTTATAGCGTCAAGTATCTCCAACAGCAAGAGCAAGAATTCGTAGAGCAGTATCAGACGGGGTTTATGGGGGCCCGTGCTACTAGGAATCAAATTTCTACTCTACGACAAATCCTCCGGAAATGTCGAGAGTACAACGTGTCCACGCATCATGTATGGGGCATTTATAGAATCAATTATTATTATTATAGAACTAAGTATTGCTCTATCTTAAGTAATTACGGTGCACTCCCAGTTCACACTGGGCGGTGCACTGAGAGCGCTCTCTGCGCACCATCCTCTGTGAAGCGAGAGGGCGTCGGAAATACTTAAGATAGAGCAATACTTAATTCCGCAATCTTATGTATAATAATTGACTCTATAAATGCCCTATACATAACATTTTCGAATTTTTCTTGGCAGAGGTGTTACTGTTAAATAATCAAAATAGGTGCACTGCGTTCAGGACAGCCCTGACAGTGACTATTGATGGTGATGAACTGGAAGTGGTAGATGAGTTCGTATATTTGGGATCTTTGGTCATCGCCGACAATAGTACGAGTAAGGAGATTAAATAACGCATTCAAACAGGAAATCAAGCCTACTTTTTCCTCCGCAAGACGCTTCGATTAAGGAGCATGCGCCGCCGCACAAAGCTGACGGTGTACAAAACGCTGATCAGACCGGTAGTCCTCTATGGACTTGAGACAGTAACATGGCTTACGGAAGACATACGTGCACTTGTTGTATTTGAACTCACTTCAAAAACCCCACCGGCACCAGGAATAGAAGGGCCCAACGTGCTAGATGGTTATGCCAGATTGAAACCGACTTGGATATGTTCAGACGCGCAACGAAGTGTCGACGAGTAGCCCAGGAGCGAGTGCAATGGGAGGAATTTTTGATACTGCTAGAGCCACCCTGGATCTCGGCTGGTAAAATAAGTAAGTATCCTAATCTATCCTATCCTAGCAATAAGCAAGAGTAACTGACCCAGAAATAAACACATCAATTCCTATAGGAAGTTGGCACACTGTGTTCTAAGCTGTAATTCAAAAAAAAACTTTTATTGAATTCTACTGTGTGTTTGCGCAGTAATCACAAACATTCAAATGCATTGATGCATTGCATTGATGATGCATTTATCATGTCTGACAGTCAAGCAGCTCTAAATCAAAATATATATCATATCAAAACATGTCTGGGAATGTCACTGAAAACATTATTTAGTATTTTTTAAGAAAAATATTTATAAAAATTTATTCGTATTTGTATATCTTCATTCGTATTCGAATGATTCGTATTTGGTACGAGAACACATTCGTAGCTCATTTCGCACCAGAACGCATTTGATGCACGGTTATTATCTAGCATCGCTATAGACGAGTTCGGGTTGCGAAGATTATATGGAAGTACTTTTTCTGTCCTACGCATTCTCGACTATGTAGTATGCATGCCCAATGCTCAAACAACATTTGTTTGTTCGAAAATACTCGAGAAATTTAGGAAAATAGAGCTGCTCTGCTAATGGATTCATAGATGACGTAACTCCCGGCATAATCTACTAGCATAGCAACCTGCTTTTCACGGACTTTACGCCAAGCAATGAGAATAAACGTTCAACAAACAGTCTGTTTATTCGCATAAATTGGCGTATGCATTTTTGAATACAATAAATGAGAAATGAATCTCGAAACCCCATCGACCCTCAATAATCTTTACTAAATTGACAAATTATTTGCTTGAAAAAGTATACAGTTAAGATTATATGGCCTTAAACATTATTTCCGATCAAAATGCGTTTTCGTAACAATTTTGGTGTTGGATGTTACGTCAACTATGCATCCATGGGTAGTACCTATAGTCTATAGTTGAGCGACAATTTTCAATTAAAGGTGATGTCGAGCCCTGCCGTGAATATAATGACACATCTCTTTTATGTTACTAGTGTTATTTGAAACTACCTGTTGAGTTATTTTAGATGTGGCATTCCAGCGGAAATTCCTTTTTTACTTTTGTCAAATAAAAATCCTGGAACTTAACAAGCAATGTTGGAAGTTGGATATCAATTGTTGAAAGCTAACATTGTTGCTAATCAACACTGTGATAAAAAACAACCAAAAATATTTCATTCGAAACAACCGAGAAAATTACACTCCCACATTTCACAAACATTTCAACCGACTCAACAAAGTTGCATTTACATTCCGCCAAACAGATGTAGGTAGGTATCTATCCACTATATATATATATCTATGTGTGTGTGTACAGTCAAAATAAATTCAGCGCAAAACAGGCTTGTTTTCCAACCCACTGGCTGAGCTGAATGGCGCAAAACAACGAGGAAGAAGATAGTAGCAGCAGAATGGAGTAGGAAACACTAAGAAAGACAACAGCGTTTCAATCGACCATGGAAAGATGAATGAATTTTCGCATCGTTAGACCACCCGCAGAATGGGGCTCTGTGAGTGAGCGCCCGGCAGAAAGCTCCCGTCGTGGTTTGGAAATGGAAATACATACCACATAGTTCGCTAAGTGTGCCGGACGAGTATTACTGCTAGTCGTTTCAGTGTATCCGCACTTTTTTTTCTTCCTCTCGGCGAACAGATGAACCATAGAAGGTCGGAAAAGCGATTGCAAGAAAATAAATAAAGACCGGCTGAGCGTCTGCCCGAGCTGAAGGATGAGAGCGTAGGAGCTTCATTGTGATAAATGAGTATCCGGGGTAGTGTGAAATTTATGCAAAATCCTTTTTCGGTAGCATTTCCTTTCTATCTTCCGGTCGTTGCACTCCCTTCCATTACACTACACGCAATTTATACACGACTCAAGTGGTTTGTGGTACACTGAAATGTTACTGTGGTTCAAAAATGTAAATTGAAGAATATTCTAGCTGCAGAAAGTTTGACAAATAGTTTGAGTATGTAATAGTTAGCTCATCCGCAGAAACCAACCAACCAACTCGCGCTGTGATTAATTATCCTGCATAACTGTTACATATTTTGCACTCACGAAGCTTTCGCGAAGCAAAAATGCCGACAAAGATGAGTATGCGTTTGACCACTGTGCAAGCTAAGCTTCCCGGTCCCGCTGAAACAATTCTGTCAATGAAAAACGAAGATCGAGCCGTTTCCATTCCACCCGGAACGCCAGTCGCCTGGTGCCTGGTGAAGTGGCTGCAGCCTGCAAGCGAAACAATAATCTTTTCCCATTTCTCATCTGACTATATGGCACTTGAAGGGTTTTCGGTCTCTTCGACTGTACTGTACGGGTCTGCCGGCGAGTAGAAAAATGAGAAAGCGGTGAAATATGGCAGTGAGTGTTGTAAATGAAAGCGTTGATGGAGTGTAATCTGGTTGTTCTTAACAGCATCTGCATTAGAGATCATGTGGAATTTTGAGATAATTCACTCTGTTCTACTGTTTGAAGTTACCACATCACACAATGAATGTAGTTGATGATTATGTAGCGGGAAAACAATGCTTCCACACAATTATTTTAAAAACAAACATTTATTTCAAATAAGTTACATCAAAGAAAATCATTTAAATTGTTTTACATCACACTTTCTGCCACGTGGGATTTCTAAATGTAATGCTTTGATAAATGATTTCTGTAGCCTAACAATCCCACCATCACCAGTGAAGTATTAGATAAAATTTGATAAGATGGAAGTATAAACCAAGTAGCTATCTTCGTCTATTTCAAGATTAGGTAAACTCAAGAAAGCATTTACCGTATTAAATTGTAGCTTAATAGTACATATAACTGAATTCCACTAGCTTTTAGCGGTGACTATGAGATGTGATTATCTCATTATGCCAAAGCTGAGAATTAGACGCGGATAAATTTCATCTTCGATTAATTTGATTTTCTAAGTCGTGGATGTATCGTCTGGACAGTTGTTTGCAGCAACGTATAATTGATTACTGTTGAGATGATAATTGGTAGAATGATCTAGTAACAGGATAATTCAATTTTCTCCAAAATTGTATTTGTCAGAGTAAATTAAAACTAATGATGAATGTTGGATCGATGAATAAAGTTTATGCAGTAGTGCAATTACGGATACAAGCATGGACAAAAAATATATCTATCACTTATATAATAGGGAAGTAGTAATTAATTGAAGTGCGAATTACAGCTATTATTCGTGTAATTTCTTAATATAATAAAGTAGCTATATTAACAGCAACAAGCAATAAGTAAAGTGAGCAATAAAGAAAGAAACATTTTTGAAATACGTTTTCTTGACACATCAAATTTTTTTACTAATTCGCTGTATTGAAAGTTGAGTTCTTCCGGAACTCGCAAGTTTAGCAGTGTGATATGATTATTATGTGATCTATTAAGTATAGTAAAAAGAAATGCATTCTGTGAGCATAAAATTCATTCTGCATAATGACAGTGATCCGATTTAGGTCAAATACCGAGCAAAACAATGCAGCTCGGTAGTTCCGTTTTATCACTGTCGTAGAAGTTTTAGTCGTTAATAATTGGGGCAGTGAATATATGCACAAGTTTATGGCGAATTTGTCACCATTTAAATCATTACTCATAGACAGCAACAGGTGGTAAATAAACACTTGGTGTCGTGTCCGGACGGTGAAAGTGTAAAAGGAAACTTTCAATCACGCGTGGTTTTCCATTGTGCTGATGAAACACAATTCCTTTCTTACTAGATAAATAGAAGTGTCTTGTTGACAGTACAGGTCCGAATTAAGCGTTTGGCTGTAAGCAAGTTGCTCACAATACTGAGATGAGTTCATGCCAAATCCATCAAACCATTCTTTTCGTTAATCCTAACTTGACCATAGATTGGAGTGAAAATACTAAAATACAGAATAATATGGCATGTTTCAAAATCAGGAATAATCCCTATCAACAATATGTTTTAGACATATTGACATAAATAACCGTCGAGAAAAAGCTAGTTGAAACATCCGCAGAAAACATTCAAGCTTTTATGTGTCCCCAAAAATTTCATCCAATGCCCCTCACCATACCTATCTAACCTTTCTTAAAGGAGAAAGGAAAAAAACTAAACGTCAATCTTAAGCGTCTCTTCCCATTGTCTCTTAGCAGCGGACAGCCAGTCAAGTTGCTTCGTATTTCTTTCTTTCATAGAGCGCATAGCAACAACGAATCATCCAAACGCTGCTGCTATCGTTTTCGTGGGTATAATCTGTCACGTGTTTCGCCTAAGACATAACGACAGCCAGCATTGACAAGAAGGAGCCGTTCAAGTGACCAGCTGTCTATTCCGGCAGGCAGCTCAGTATCGACAAATGTATCGGTTTCATTGCTGAGAGGTTCGTTATCGTACACATCTGTCACCGGATCATGGAAAAGTTGAAAAACATCGTACCATTCCAGCGAAAACAAGACTGTCAGACTGTAATTTCGAATCGTAAGAGACGCAGGTGTACGACGGTATGTGGCGTGAAAATACACAGCTATTAAAATTGATTTTGCATCTGCGGAGAGTAGAAGCTTCACGTGTATCAGCAATTGCAAGAAAAAAGCACTATCGACGACAGTGCTTTATTTCAAGAATTCGCTTCTCCTTAAGAATTCTTAGACTTGTTTTTAAATAAATTTAAACAAAACATAAATAAAATCATTTTCCCCGATTTACCCTTTTACTTATTTTGGTAACATACGTTCAGCATTAACGGGAAACTAGCTGTCATCAACTTTTCGTCGGAAGCAGTTTTTAGATACAAAACTGAGGTTCTACATTTAAAAATGTATTCACTGCATTCTTCTTACCAATGGTGAAGGTGATGATGGTGAAATTAGTACCTTAAGGAGACACCGAAAGTGGCTAACGTTATTGTGTTAGAGCGACACCCACTGTACTGTACATCTCATGTGTTCGTTAAAAACCTAAACGTTCATTTGCAGTTTATGTTGCATTAGTATTGGTAATATATATCAAATGGCAGAGCTTACAAACATAAACACAGCTGATCCGCAGCCAACCGCACCGACTACGAACATCCCGAAATATGGTTTATTTTCTTTAACAAGACATTCCGATTCATCTAAGATTTGCAGCAGCAATTCTATTGATCCTATGCATTCAATAGGATGGCTAATTAATCCGTTTGCATTGAAGGTGAGTTTTTGATTGCTGGTCAGCTGTTAATTTGTTTACATTCTCTAAGCTTATCGATGCAGCAAAAGCAGAAAGCTCTTTAAAAGCTCATTGATGTGGCGAAACTTTGAGACCGTGGTGCTGTTTTTTCGAGAAAGCGCTAGTGCAACGAAATATGTGCGCTACCAAATATCTATTAATCAATTCCAGATTATACATTTATGAACCCGTAATGATCTATATAATCCGTTGAATTTATTTTCCATTAGCAATTATGTTTTGCTGAGCGTTTGTTGATATATACCGGGTCGATAAATGGAATGACAAGATTTAGGAAATTCTAACAACACTGGGAGCACTGGTTACGTGCGCTGCCAATACACATGCATTTTTAAGGCACAAAACAATACATGCATCGAACGGTAGCCATTAATCCAGCCATCTTTGAGCCATTTTGGGTTTCCCCTTAAACAAAAATGGACTAGATTTGGATGGAAACAAAAAAACTGCAAATAGTTTAAATCACAATTTCATGAAACGAAATTTCCACAAATCCTTCGTTTATTAAGCCTCATATAAAAATGCTTTAACGTCCTGCCGGGCGGCTTTACGGCAATCAACCGAAACCTTAGCCATGGCCGATAAAAAATGGTTGTCGGCATGTTCTGCAGCTCTTTCGTGGTCTTGGCGGTTAGCTGCTACTCCGTTTTTGAACTGAAATTATTGGCGTAGATCTTCCGTTTGAGGTTCATCAAACAATCTCTTTGGATTACAACTGGGGAACGTTGGAACCGTTGGCGATCTTAAGTACAACGGTCATCAGATATCAGTCCGTCTTTTGGCCTAATGAGACGAAGCCAGGTCCGGCCAAAAGACCGCAGCCTCCGTCGCGAGATATCCTTTCATGAAGGCGTTAGCTTCCGGCAGGCACTTCGTACTGCATATCCTCCTATTTGCCGTAAGCCCCGAAACGAAGGACAGCTTAGATATTCCTTTTTGTGCAGATCGTCACTCACAGGAACTTGGTGTGGGAGATCTATTTGATGTCTCCGCTTATCTCCTTGGTGGGAGACATAAAATAACATACGTATGATCATGACGTCGAGTTTCGCCGGAAAGATGGTTTTCATCAGTACCTTCAGCTTCTTCTGGGTGACTGCCTGTTGCTCAGACACGGCTGGCCCCGACATTCTGAACAGATACCGTTTGGCCCGTTGCTTTAACGTTCCGGCCTTGCTCTCGGTCTTCCCCTTCAGCTTTGGTGCTGTTCGAACGAATTTTCTAGAAGAGTTTGGTTGCAGTTTAATACCGGAATGACTGAATCCGGCGGACACGACGTCCAACCGCTCCGAGGTGGAGCATGCAGTACACGCAAAGCATCGAGCGTAGTTGTTTAACTGTTTTAATGTCCAAATGGTGCAAATAAACTAATAACGGTGTTGATTTTTTTCTGTACACAACGGGTTTGCTACCATTATTGGCGACACATAGGTGGATACGGAGATTCTGAGATGTCCAAATAATGGAAGCAGCACTTTGACGAACACCTGAATGACATCCAGGCTGTCGCGGCGGATAAAGCAATTTCGTCGGTGGAATAAACATGGAAATGTGCAAACTTCAACGATAGACAAAGTTAAGGATAGTATCACTCAGTAAACGAACAATGAACCGGCTGAGAAGCATAGCATTGAAGCAGAGCTCATTAGGATTGGCTCACAAAAACTGTAACAGGAATTCAGGATACGAAACAATTACCATGGGTTTGTGAGGATGGGGTTGTGTGCCTGATCTATGAGGAAAACGTATGGCCGGACCATCGTTCTTAATGCTACCTACAAAGTGGCTTTAATTTCTAAAATCAAATCCACCAACTTCAAATAATTGCGAATAGATTTACGGCTGGCTTCGTTAAAGGAAAGTCAGTGATGGACTAACTTTTACGCTGCGGTAGATCCTCCGAAAAGGCCCTGAATACAGGGTCCCCTCGGACCAACTGTTCATCATTTTCGAAACTGCATATGATACCGTGAACCGTAGTTATCGTTGTCGTCATCGTCAGCATACACCCAGGCTGGCTCGTGATGCTTCAAGCAGTTGTCTCGATCTTGGGATACTCGTTGCCAGTTTCTCAGGCATCTCAGATGTTTTAAGTTGCTTTCGACCGGATCGAACCATCTTGCACATTGGGTTCTTCTGTACCTGGTGCTGGTGGGGTTGTTGAAGTGAACCGTTTTCATCGTACTGTTCTCCGTCATCCTTATGACATATCCAGACCACCACAACCTATCGACTTTAGCCAGATGTACGATGAAAATTTCTCCAAGCCGTGCTTGTAGTTCGTAATGCATACGCCTCCACTACTTTCTACTTTCAGTTTGTACTCCGCTAAATATCACCCGTAGCACCTTTCGCACGAACTCGGCAAGGATACGTATCCGTGAGTAATATTCCAGCTTCAAGTCCATTAAGAACTACCGATCTAAATTGGGTTTCATAGAGTGCCTGCTTTATATGGTGGTGCATGCTTCTTTATCAAATTTTTGCAAAGGGCAAATTAGGTCTGACTTCTCGCTAGAATGCGCCACTGGAACTCCTAACTCATACATATCACTAGTGTTGTTGTTCGCGGTCACCAGCGATCTCAAATACACGAACTCATCTACTACTTCTAGTTCGTCGTCGTCTATGGTAACTGTCCTTGGGAGGCGCGCGATTGTCTCCTTTGAACCTCTTCCTTTCATGTATTTGGTCTTCGACGCATTTCTGTTTAGCCAAGTTTTTTTAGACTCCGCATTCAGTCTCAAGCAGATTGCCTCCGCCATTGTAAAGTTTTTGGCTATGATATCAAAGTCATCTGCGAAGCCTAGGAGCGGTCATCGAAAAGTTTTGGTGGAGCTCATAGTTTTATTAGCGGTTTTATGGAATTGGTCATGAAAACTACTAGTGCAACGTAATAAAACTTAAAATTGTTACTTGGGATACAGCTCTGATCAGGGCTGCCATTCGCTCACACTATGCACCCTATGTTCCAATTTTATGCATAGAGCGATTTGGAAACACAGCAAACGGTAGCAAGAGAGACGCAGAAGGGAATATTGGGAGAACACACAACGCTTGGCGAGTTTTGTGTTGTTTGAGAATTTGTGTTTCTTGGTCTGCGCTGCGGTGTATGCCACTCCTGGCTATGATTAGTCGTTTCAGTTCGTTCAGAAAACCGTGTTCATGCAGTACCTGCCATAGCTGGTCTTGATTGATTGTATTGTGTGCCGACTCCGATAAAGATGCGTAGACACGTTGTACACCCGATATTTCTGCAAGATCTGCCGGATGGTAAAAATTAGGTCCACAGTAGCTCCCCCTGATAACACGACCGCAAAACGTTATGGAAAATATGGATGAGACTGCCCTAGTAACAATGAAGGTTTTATTTCACTCTTATGATGGTTTTTATGCCCAAAATTGACCATAAATACCATTATAAGAGTGCAATAAAACTCAAAATGTTACTTGGGTGGTTTTCCCGATCACATGATCAGAATTATTACTAGGTAAATAAGTCCTAATCGAAGTACATACTGATGGATACGAGGTCGATCGACGCTGCGTAGGCAGTAGTGTAACAACTGACGGCGATAAGTTGACGAATTTGTCTACTGCACGGATAGAAATTGCATCACAGCAAAATGAGTAATGATTTCAGGTTTTTAGCTTATGGTTTAAGGAAATACACCATGAAAAATAATCATGATACCACGACCTTCTTGTGGTAAAACACAACACAAGATTATGAATTATTATTCAGGATTTTGTGCTACCTGATATGACAGTTCAGCCATGATTTCACAGCAATTTACAATTTATGCTATTAAGACTTCCGTCTGAAGATGGTGCTTGCTTCAAACCCGGTATGGAACAAGACTACTAGGAGTACAGCGATATGGTTAGCCCAGACAGAACGAGATTTGGCGGCGAGTATCTGGTGTTCAAGGAATAGCGAGAGACCACAACTGAATTAATAAAAGGAATTTTGTCCTTCAAACTATGTTTAGAATAGAAAACCAACTTTGTAAGTTATCGCTATCCCGCTATCGTAAGTTATCACAATGGCACAATCTTGGACGTCAATTCACAGACCCATTACGCGAAATTATTCGTTCGCCGAATATTTCTACAATACCTACATGAATTGTTAAATGTGCGGTGCGGTATTATGCACCATCTTGTTGCAACCACAGTTGCTCCACATTAAGGACGCTCAATTGTAACACAGAAAAGTCGGTAATCGGTCACCTGTAGTGCGTAGCGGTCACCACTAACTGCTATATTCTGGTCGGCATGTTTTTGATGACTTTTTCGAGATGCAACGATGTTTTGAGGTTGATAAAGGGTTTATTGAACCAAAAAGCAATGACAACAGAAAAAGCATACTCTTGCAAATAAAATAAATGTATTAAATTCATGTTGTCAGGAGGTTATTTCCGGTGACCGGACGAAAGCCATAAATACGATAGCCATACGGACGGTTGCCATACGTACGAATGCCATATAGACGAATGCCATAATGTATGTTTGCCATAATGGACGGGAGCCATACAGACGAATGCCATAATGTATGTTTGCCATAATGGACGGGAGCCATAATGTACGTTTGCCATAAGCTTTGAACTGGTCGAAGTGTAGTTCTGAACCACCATACCAAAAATATTATTTATGGCAAACCTACATTATGGCTTCCGTCCATTATGGCAAACATACATTATGGCATTCGTCTCTATGGCATTCGTACGTATGGCAACCGACCGTATGGCAAACGTATATATGGCTGATGGGGTGGCGGCGTTATTTCCAACCTTCAAATTTTACATCTCATGGTACATTGTTTTAAAACTTTTAACCCCA
This sequence comes from Sabethes cyaneus, assembly GCF_943734655.1. NCBI lineage: Eukaryota > Metazoa > Arthropoda > Insecta > Diptera > Culicidae > Sabethes > Sabethes cyaneus. The sequence continues at coordinate 101,013,113 of NC_071354.1, read as the reverse complement.
TAAAATATGCGTTTGTTGCAGTTGGCTTTACGAGAGGCAGTACGAGAACAGAACTATGATAACCGAAAACTGGTTTTCCTTTATCTGAAGTTGCACCCCAACTTCTCCTATTCCCAGCGAACGCCGTATTTTCTAAGTCGACTGACGGTTCATATCGGCTGTGGCAACGCGCAACCGAAAGGCGAACGCAATCCCTTCTCGTGTTTCCAACCGGTCGATGGAAGACGCATCGTCAGCATGCGGACACGGAGGTGACTAGGCGGAAACCCATCCGGCCTGGAAGAATTATGTGACACTGATGAAGGATAACAATTGATGTTTCGCACTAATAGCAACTTCTCATCCTGCGTTGGATATAGCTAGCTAGCCAGCCCAGCCAGCCAGCTACTGCCTACCTGGACTAAAGTGTGTTGGTCGTAGCGCAGTTCACTGAACGATGCGACGACGACCGACGGTGTCGGTGCGGTGCGGAGCGGTGGTGTCGTCCGACGAATAATGTCTTGATGACGCGTGTGCGATGTTTTGCTAACGCGGTTTGATTGAGTTCGATGACATGACAATCAATTGCATTAGTTTTGTTTTATGGTAGAGTGGTTTGTTAGAATTGATGTTTTCCTTTCGAGTTGAGTAGATAGAAATAAAATTCTTCTTAGATGATTTATTTAAACGTTCAGCCTGTTTTATTGGGAGTTCAGAGTTAGTCAGAATGACTCTGAGCATTCATTTCAACGGCAGTCATAACCTTAAATTTGCTGATCGGGAGATTTTCTTTTTGCGGCGCAATCAACTCTCCCATTAGCAGATAAACTATATCTCGTTAACTTGCATTATCTGCATTGGTTTCAAACCACATAGAGCTTAGATTTCCAGCAATTCCACGTCCCACCGGATGGTCTCGCTTGATCGCATCCTCCGTGTGCAACATTTAGGAAAATTCCATGAAACGATCTAAATTGAATGCTGGGCTTGGTATGTATGTATGTTTGTATGTATGTATGTTTTATCGTGATAGGAAAAAAAAGCCGGCTTATCATTTCCTAATCCTGTATACGGCCCGGCAAAAAAAGGACGGTAAGCGACGAGCGACGGAAACGAACGAAAGACCCAGCAACGATGACGGAAGTGGCGAAACTACCGCTCTGCTACTGTAGATAGAACGATAAGAAGGCGTGTAGAAGTGAACCGAAGCGTTGTAGTTATGTGTGGGAAAGTGAGTGTTGTAAAGAAACAAGAATGCCTCTGCTGAAATAATGGTCGAGGAAAATGGCTGTAGAGATGGGCGGTAGAGTTCGGGAAAAATATGTAAGACGAAGCCATATAAATTTTATTGCCAGAGATGCCACTCGGAGACTGAAGATGGATTTGCGAGGCGGATGAATCCGATAAGAAGAAGCTTTTACTTGCTCCGACGTGTTTTTACTTTTCCCTTTCATTTCCACCAGTCATCTATATTGTGCGTTTTTTACGAGCTCGGTGCAGCTCTTGAGATGTACTTTTTTCTGCATTCGAGCAAGAAGCAATCCGACTGCGGGCGGGAGTTTAAACTCTCCGGATCCTTTATTCATGTGTTCCAGGGCTCCCGTAATCAGAAGGGAACGCTGTAGCGGACAGAAACTTTTTTATTATTTGCTTTACGATAATCCACTTTGGTCCACATTTTAATTCGGAGACGATGGTGAAAGAAGTTTTCAACGTTTCGAATTTTCATGGCACCGGTATATGCGATAGAGTGCTGACTTGAGATGGTGCATTTTCCTTTTGTGCAGCACAGTTCGAAACAAAATCTGAACTAATACGTTTTACTAGTGGTTCACAATTTGACATGGTAAACTGGCGAAGGAGTTACGTGAGATTGTGTTCGAGGATAGAACCTACCATCGGGCGATTTAATTCTAAATCTGGTAATCTGGCAAACATCAGCAGTGAATTAAAACTGTTTTTCTTTTTACAGTGTCATTCCTCGATAATGATGGTTCAGCCAATAAAGAGATAGTGGGATCACCGTAGTGATGGTGTTCATTTCAGCACCGCAAATTGTCCCTATGCTTCCAGCTCTGTAGAATGTGACCAACGCTGCTGATAGCAAAAGTGGCTGTCTTGGTGGTTCGGTTCCGTAGGAAGCCTCATCTTGGATTGGGATTTTCCATCTCGGTTCCATTAGAATCAGTCGACTGGCTACCAAATGGTGGACTGTAAACCACTGAATGGAGTAGAACCGAATCAAACTGATGGGGATTAAGTAAGACCCAGAAACAATGCCGGCGAGACCATTCTGTGCGGAAAATCTCTCACGCTGCTGGAAGGGAAAAGATGCATGTCGATATGTGGAATGCTGCAAATTGGCGCTCAGTGTTCTAATCCGTTCGAGAGCATTCCATACCAAAGAAATAGAAAATAGTTTTGCTTGGTGTAAGTCGGTTAAGCTTTGTAAATATGTTTTTCCGGTAGCTTATTTTGCTTGCACTCGGATGGAAGCAGGAATGTTGCCATGACGCACCCGTCGTTGATTTTCGAAGATGTCATAATTTTATGCTTTGAAACTACCCAAGAAAAATTTAGCTACGTAGATAATCAGCCCGCTGTGTGGGCCTTTCCAAAAACTAAAGCGAATAAAAAGTCGCGTTAACATACCATTCACTTCATGCAACTTGCACCTGTCAGTTGATGTTTTAACCAAGGGTAAAAAGCCAGAAATAGGTGGAGGTTTCTTTTACATCGTTTTTCAATTTGCGTAAATCCGGGTTAACATTTCAGAGCAAATTGATGCGATAATCATGTCTCATTTTTCTTCAAAAAATACTTTACGCAGTAGTTCAAAAACTGATTGTTTGGTTTATGGTTTTCGAATTCGCTTGTGTTTGACTGCTGGTCAGTCCCCATTGGTTTTACGCCTCGCAGCGTGTTTGTCCAAATTGTTGACAACAATAACTGTCTGTTTCGTTTTCAATTACCACAAAGTACATCGTATGTAAGTAGACAGAACCAAATGCACACACTAGCTGACATTTTGCATTACATACCACATTTCACATTTGCTATGCTCCGTGAAAACACTACATACTTCTGGCTTCGTTGTTGTTGACTTTACATTGCCGTGTTGTGTAATTTTAAAGCAGAGCAAACGTTTCGTGTTCTGTTCATTGCAAATTTGTAAGATCAAAACTGACAAAAACACCACTATAATTGATACCGCCGGATGTTAGTTTTTGAACAAGACTCGAAATCGAAATAGGATGAGTACCCATCCTTGTTGAACATCAGCTCATCCCCTTATCCCGCCAGCCTGTATCAGTGCGGGAAACGATTTTGGGAGGACCGTCTACTGACTGGGGTATAGAATTCGCTGAATGCCGCATGGCTTTGTTTACTTTTTGATAAGGTAATAAAAAAACTTTTACGGCTACCCACCCAGCAGTGACCAAAGAGGAGAAAACATGTACGAATCCAGAGCGTTAACGGAATACACGATTACCGCCCCAGCAGGGGACATCGATGTGAGCATCCAATGTGCCTTGTATCTAGCGTTCGCAGACCATAAAAGTTATGCCATCATTATCGGTTGGCTTGCGACGAATTTCTCGTTAGATGGGCGCACAATTGTCTCGGCACCCGTATAGCGTAATGAATAGGGAAAAATTTCTCATTTAATTTTAAGTAGGAACGTGACTACACCTTTTTTGGTAAATTATTTTGAAAGTAATCGAAAAGCTAGAATACTATCCATATGAAAATGATTTTACTTCTGCATTTTTGGAGGATTTTTGGTGCACCTAGTGAAAATGTGAAAAATCGGGTGCTTTCCTAGGTAGCGAAAGCCCCAACTTTCGTATTCTAACGCTGTAGAAGGTATGTTGGTAGGTGAAATTGGAACGTAGGCATGAGGATGGTCATCTACTAAAGCTACAGAAGCGCATACTAGCTTTTTATGATGTGCTAGATGCAGGCGCGGGTGGTCGGGTGATGGCCGATCAACCCCTGAATGTGGAAATTGAGAATAAAAGGCTGGTTATTCAACATCATCGACGGGCACAGCGGTTACCTACTACAGTGCCGATGATAACTAAGATGAATTGTACGGTTTAAATATGCATATAAAATTCTCTCCTGCATCCTGTTTCATAGACTGAGGCCGTTGCAGGAAACATTTGTTGGCGAATACCAGAGCGGTTTTCAAGAGGGACGCTCCACGACGGACCAAATGGTCACCTTGTGACAAATGCTTGAGGAATTCTGAGAATTCAACTTGCAGACCCATCATTTGTATATAGACTTCAAGGCGGCGTACGATTTAGTTAAACGAAATGAGCTGTGGCGGATTATGCTTGAACATGGTTTTCCAAGAAAACTGTGCAATTCGAAAGGCAGACGTGCATAGAAGTGGTACCATCATAACGTAATCTCATATGCTCCTAGGCTAGAGCTAGGATAGAGCTTTGGAAGAGGCGTATACGCATCTTGAAGAAATAGCTACGAGAATAAAGTTTTCCGTACACTCTGCCAAAATGAAGTACATGGTGGCTGATAGAAAGCGTTGTGGCTCTTCGGGAATTTGAACTGCGGTGGTGATAGATGGTAATACTTTTGAAGTGGTCGACAAATTTATTTACCTTGGTGCATCAGTGACATGTGACAACAATGTGACCCGCGAAGTAAAAAGGCGGATAGTGGCTGCCAACAGGAACTTATACAGATTACGTAACCAGCTGAGGTCATGCAGCGTGCAACTCCATGTGAAACACGCGCTCTATAAGATGCCAATTCTCTCGGTGGTACTCTACGGCCACGAAGTGTGGATGTTGAAAATGAGCGACCGACGATCTCTTGGCTTTTTGAGCGGTGATGGTGATCCTGCGATCATTTCTTGGCGACATATTAGAGGATGGAGTGTGGCGCAGGCGCAACTAAAAATAATATTCAGCAGAAAATCCAGCAGAGGCCATCGACTTCGAGGCAGTCCCATACTCGTTAGATGAGCGCTATTGACGAGGATGTTAGAAAAACGGGTGTTAAGGACGACTGGAGAATGGCAGCCCAAGACCGAGAAGCCTGACTTATAATTAGTAATGGGTGGCAACTAAAATTTTGGATTTTTTCTCAAGATGTCAAAAAAAGACAAAGATGCAGATCGAAGATCTGATTTACCAAAATTAAAGATACATTATCCATTGTTGGAAAAAAATTAGTGTACATTTGAAAACGGTCCGTAATCGTCTATTCAGCGAAGCATCCGTTTGATGTCGGAATAGGAGCGTTATACGGCCGTCATGTCAGCTTTGCGAATGCATCTCTTGATTCTACCAATCAATTGTTTGCAATCCGTGGCTCTCCAGTTATTTTTGTATACCAAGAAACTCAAAATCCCAAAGAAATCTTTGACTGGACGCATTGAGACAGATTTTTCGGGTCGTGGTTTTTGGGTGCAAAAAGTAAAGCCTTGGGTTTATACCGTCTTTAGACATTACCCTTCTTTATCGACAGACTTCGCAGCCGGCTGTTAGAGTACAAGAAAATTACGGGGCCAGTTGCAACGATCCTACTAACTCTATCTAGCAAGCACCGCCCAGCCGAGATTCAAACATACGACGACGGGCTTGTTAGACCAGCATCGTACCTCGAAGCTAATTGGGCGGTTTTTGGGTACAAATGGGATCGAATGGGTCTTCAGGAGCGATTGTGTTTTTTTGGCGTAATGTGATGATGCTCTATCTGGCCAAAACACGTGTTGTCCATCTGCATGATGTTTTTGTAGAAACGGGATTAAAATTTTCCTCAAATATTCGTCTGGTGCACATCTTAATTGATAGCCAAACCAGAGGGCTTGTTGTTGAAGGTACGAGAAAGAGAACGATGTCCTTTTGCGTCTATAATTTTGGCTGTCCTTCCACTGCCTTGCTTGCGAATAGTTGTTGGGCATCTTAAGATATGGTAAACAGTCGAAGCCGCAGCATATTCGCTTTTTAAATGTTGTACCGTATACTTTTTGCCGAGATTTCTGTGGCAGTTCGTAAAAGTGTACAACGCGTTCCCGACATGGTTTTTATTTCGACGTCATTTTAAGCAAAACTGGTCAAACATAAAAAAAAAATTTTCCTCCGGCATCCTCCGGCATCTCAACAATTTCATATACCGCATGCGAATCGACAGTGGGAAGTTGCCAAGTGGAGCTGAATGGGGAGCGGTTTGAAGTAGACGAGGAATTGCGACATGTGACAAGGACGTGAGGTGCAAAATCAAACGATGGGTTGTAGTTGTAAATTCGCATAAAACTTTGCGTTGTGTAAAACGCTGATCCTTTCGATGAACTTTCTCGGGCATGAAAAGCGATCGAACCAACAAGTGCTCTAAGTTTTTGAGTGTAAGTCGCTGCTTTCAATTCGTAGTGGTAAACTACAAGACGCGATCTGGCGCCATTGAGTTCATGCATCGAAGTTCATATTCACGAATTGCACCAAGTTTACAAACATGCTGCGATAGTGAAGGTCACGTAAAGTGGCAGGTCACGGGTTGGTAATGGTCACGTGATCAAAATGCATGACGTAGGAGCCACCAAATTCATTTTCGGTATGAAATTGGCAAGTGCAGGGATGGCACGATCACTTTGACTCAATTCACATTCATTTGGCAGTACCGTCTCAGCCAAGCAATATTTGACAAAGTTTTATATGAGACATTTGTAGAATTAGTAATTATCTACAATTTTGCCGAAAAAAGTTTTGCTGTATCTTTTGTTGTTACGGCGCTACAATGCTAGTAACTCACTAATGACTAAATGAACGTTCACTTAGTCACTAAAGAGGTACCAGCATTGTAGCAGTGTAAATACAAAGGATACAACAATACTTCATTCTGAAAAGTTGTAGATAATAACTAGTTCTTCAATCGCCCCATATATAACTTTTTCAAATTCTGCATGACTGAGACGGTGCTGTCAAATGAATGTGATTTGAGTCAAAGTGAGTCCCTGGGTATGAGATCGTGACTTTGGAGTATGCCCTGTATTTGATTAAGATCCACTTGACTGAAAAGCCCAAAAACCGTCAAAGAATAATAATTTACAGTCGATAAACTTTCCCTCTACGTTAGCGATTAGTTAAATATGATTTTAACAATTGCAGGAGCCTTATCTCGATTCCGATTTTTACAATTTAAAGAGTAGTATTGGCGTGTTAGTATTGGGGATCAAATGTTTCCCTAAAACCCATATTCGTGGCTTCTTCGTGGTTTCCATTGAATTATTATTTGAGTATAGCGAAGCAATTGCAGGGAATATTTCACGATGGAGTTTGAAATGAAGTGATAGGATAGGAAAACTATTAAAAGCTTTTGTATACATTTAAAATGTCACTCTTTCTTACGCACCATTGAACTTCAGCACAACAACATTGTGTGAGTATGGATCTGAGTTCTCACTCACTCACACTGAACGACACTGCTGATCAGCCAGACGCTTTGCCATTAAACAGAACAAGTGATAGTCGGACAGCGCAATATCTGGAAAATGTGTCGAGTGGAGGTTTAGTACTAGTAATAATTTTTAACGGGTTTGGGAACGTGAGGCCGAGCGTTGTTCTACTGTTCAATCACTTTTTCGTTATAAATTCACTTTAAATCACCGGCATGTTGCGATAAAGAAAATCCTTTCGGATTGCCATTGAAGCAGCTGTTCACAGAAAGAGAAATGGCGCTCAACTTCCTTAGCTCAAAATCATGTGGAGCCCAAGTACTTTACTTTTGAATCATTACGAAAGCTTGCAATCACTTGGAAGCATAGAGTAAGGACTCCTTACTCCTTAGGAGGGGTAAAAGTGCGATGGGGGTAAAAGTGCGATTCAACGATTTATCGGTGCAGATTCCGAGTAAATTGACTAAATTGGCATGGATGAGTGACTACTTTGACAGCTTGAATCTAACGTAAACTTTGGTTACTTACGAAGCATGGTGGCTGAGTTATGTGCAAATTTTATTTTAGAGCGGTTTTGATGTAATTTTTCGTTATACGGCAAATACGATATCAATAGGAGGATATTACTTGTTGAAAATTTGTAGCAGCATTTTACATCACTCACATATCTATTTTGAAAATACGGTGAAAAGTGCGACTCACGGATGGGGCAAAATAGGAAAGGTGCAAATTGAGAATATTCCTTACCGAAACATACCGTAGATTGAAAATAATATGGTTTTGATAGTTCCTACTGTGCTAATTTCATGGATTCGAGCTTCGCATTTTTGCCTCGCGGTATTCGAACTTTTTCCCCGCTAGTGGGGTAAAAGTGCGAATCGGCACTTGATCAGAAGAATGAAGAATTTATTTTGCATAACACTAGTATTCCCGATGATTTATAGTTGAATTGAAGACATTGAGTTACTGCACTATAAAATATATCCTGAAGTTGTCCTTCTTTATATCACAGGAAAATTGATGACAACTTCAAACATCGCACTTATGCCCCGCCCTACTCTACTGACGGCTAACTCGTAATTCTATGCTGTAGTAATTTCTTCCTGCAGTTGGCAAAAATCTAACAACAAAAACAATGTCCTTGAATTGATGGAACCAATCATCACATGTTTTTTAGCTTAGAAAAGTATCTCCATAATTTTTTTGAGCTATCGACGCGCTTCAGTCGCCGTTTTTGACGTAGGACTACGTCTTACGGCAAGGTTTGGGATTTTTCGAAAAATCGAAAAATGCGAGCGTCACGAAAAATGATAGGTTTTGAGCGCTAATAGCTTAGCGGTTTCCCGACCGATATTAAATATTTTTACACCAATCAATCGGAAAATCTTCTACGCATTAACCCCAATAGAGAAACCTATTGTATTAAAGAACGCACTATTTAAAAATTGGAAATAATGAAGCATTGTCCAACTGGCAATCCTCGCTTCGTGATTGGTCGCAACGTATTTTTAGAAAAAAAAGTGACAAAATCTCTCCGTCCTAACAGGTCGAGGATTCTTTGCGACGATTGAACCTAGACCAATTTGCTATCTGTGCTTGGGAAGTACGCCAGAAAGAGTGACAAAGTCTCCCCGTCCCAACAAAATTCCTTACGAATGTAATTGAATCGTTTGTTTGAGAAACCCCACATGTGCATTTAATACAATTGTAGGAAAACAACAAAAAACTGATTTTATCGAAATATTTTCAACCCCAATTTGTGGAACCAACCTTTTTTCCGGAATTTGAGCGAAGATGTATAAGTCCCCGCGGGTTCAAAACTATCAAAAACTCATAAAAGTCGACTCATGTCTAATGACGCTTGTGGGGTTTCTCCAACAAACGATTCAATTAAACCTAGTCCAATTTTAAATCTGTGCTTGGGAAGTATGTCAGAGTGCCAAACCACCCCTCTTCTTCAACCGGTGTTATCGTTTAAACATTAAATCTAACCAAATTCGATGTCCTGTTGGTGAAACTTCATAGAAAGTGAGCGGCAATCCTTTCCTTTTGCCAGATTGCATCCATATACTGCAACAATTTGTTCCGAACTGTTATCTTGCTCGGCAAGAGAGCTAGAGAGATTTTTCTGTATGTGACGTGACGCAGCAATTCTCAGAGCGAGGAAAATCAGCAATTCTCTTATCGTAGAACAGTTGTGAACGTTTCATTTGCTACTTTACGTCAGTTAGTTGCCTGCAATTCTATACATAGTTACAATAGTCAAGCATTACATTTAGATTAATTTCTTTCGAAAATTATGGACAAGACAAGGCAGAAGGGATCCGTAGTGATGTCAATTTTTATTTGACCGTCAACTCGGCATAAGACAAGAAGGTACAAATCATTTTCCAAACAACTTTAACTTACGTATATAGTAGCTTGCAATCATGAAAATGAGTAGAAACATGTAAAAAATTATCGACTTGCGAAAATTTGAATTTCTCAACCTACTGCACATTCAAGCCATTTTAACATAACAATTTTTGATGTCATCAAAATGAGCTGGTACCGAATGGCCGAAACACAAATGGCCGAATCACGAATGGCCGAAATCCAAACGGCCGAATTCCAACAACAGTCACAGAAGGCCGAATCACGAAAGGCCGAATTTGACCGAAAAGCCCAAATCAACAAAAATTTTATTGCTCATTTTGTTAGACCTTATACATTTAAAAAAAAATTTTCATCTGTTTCTCTCCACGAATTTGAAACATCCCTTCAAAATACCTTTAAATTTTTCCCCTTATAGTATAGATGATTGATAGTTGTTTCTTCCCTTAAGCGCGAATGATTTACGTTTATTATAGGGTACGAGCAAGGTTGCCAACAAGTTTTCCCGAAAATCTGGCGAACACGAATAAAAATGTCTGGCAAAAATCTGGTGGTCATTAGTCCGATGGGGAGGCGTTTTCCTGAAAAAATCTTGCTTGTTTTGCTCACTGTAGATGCAAAATTTTGTTCAAAATTAGAAGTGATGACCTTTTTGCAAGACGGTGGATCGGAAATCTGGCAAAAATCTGGCACATTGCCAAATATCTGGAAGATTTTGAGCTTTGTCTGTTTGTCTGGTGCGCAATCAAAATTCTGGCAAAATCCAGATTTATCTGGCATACTGGCAACCGTGGGTGCGAGGCCTATTGATCGTGTTAGTAGCAAATATTTCCTAGATGATTCAGGGCGAGAAGGCCGCAGACCGCGAGTGTGCGCTGGTGATCCGCCGTCGGAAGCGCCGGCCACTGCGGGGGGCAGCCCCCCCACAGAAACCATTACTATTTAGGTGCATGCATTTTCCTAGGTTTACTAACTAGTAGGGATTATCCTTTAGTTAAGTCCGAACGAGCGGTAGCGAGGAAGGACAGCATATACCCAACATTTGTGCAGCCTGAAGGCCGAATATGACGTGCATGATTATTTTGGGCCGAATATGACGTTCGGCCATTCGTGTTTCAGCCTTTTGTGAATCGGCCATTCGTGATTCGGCCGTTTGTGATTCGGCAAGTTAGTCTCAACAAATGCTGCACTTAGCATGATGTACCTACATGAATAATTGTATTATTACATGCGTGGATACATGCTACTATAACTACAAAGAGACTTACGTAGTCCTGCGTCACCTATGCGGTCGAGTCTTGTACACAACCCCTCTGATTTTCTGAGATGGCAAAAGTAATCAAAATTGTCCAAAAAAGGGCGATTAATTGATACAAAACGCAACATTTACGTACAACCAAAAACGCAGGACGCCAAAAAAAAGGACAAATGTGACAAACTGGTTTATTTAACGTATATCTATGTCTGGTATGTGAATTTTTGGACACATCGAAATCGTTCTTTACTACTTTACTTTACTTTGAAGTTCCTGTTAATTCAAAAAAATATTAATAATTTACTCAAAGTCTCAAAACTTTATTCAAAGTAGAATTTACAATCAACGTTCCGTGTGCTTCGTGAAAAGTTGTAAAACTGGCAATTGCAATTTGGAAGCCTGATTTCCATTTGCACTAATAGTTACGAAAATTAATCATTTTCAGCGGCAGATCTAATCCAATTGCTGCTCTATTTTTGTGTGAAAGCTTGTTTTTTTAAAAAAAAAAATTTTTTTTCATCTAATACTGCTTTTCAAAAGCATATACGTTTCTTCTGAGTACAATAATAGATCCCCGGAGGGTTTCCTTCCCGTAGAGTGATTTATACGAATCAACATACAGATTCCTTCCACACTGTGCTTGTGTGAACGTTTCATCTTCGCTGAAGCATCGTTTACGAATGGTACCACAAGCTGCGAGGGGATGCAAACATCCATGAAGATACTAGCGTTGCATTTTAAGCTTGTTTGGAGCGCGGTTTGATTCTATATTCCTACCTACCTGCTTATATGTATTTCTTCAGATGCGACGAATCGCACTGTAGTTTAGACTCTTTTAACATCACAGGATTGCGTACCTGTACTTCAAACGGGAGGAGTTTCCAACTTCAATGGAAACTTACGAGCCATTGTGATGTATATTTGAAACTACTTTGCGTCTCCATCAGACACATGATTGAGAAGTAATTTTACATTTTTTGAGGAGTCATTTCCTGCTACATGTTAATCATCTCTGTTGTATTCTTATTCAGATTTGGTTTCTAAGCTTACAGCTAAATATACAATCTGCGTAAAAAATTTCAATAAAATAATCAATATTTAAACTTTTGTTCTAGGACTATTGATATTAGCAATGTTTTGGTCTGCCGGTCATTTTCCATATAGCTAAATAACACTCGGACATTGTATGATAATAGCAGCACATGGAACAGTTGCTATAACTGAGATAAATGATTGACTGGATAATCAAGGCATAATCAGTTTTTGCAAACAAATAAGAGAAAATCGTGGCACAAAGCAATGGCATAATCGTAGGATCGTATGTTCATCACAAACTGCACGTTTCAAACAATTACCTGTCTAGGGTCAGCTATATGGTCTCTAATATTTGGTAATTTTGAGACAGGTTGGCGCCAGATGGAGGGTAGGGTGTGCACCGCACGTGATATAAATAAAACATTTCGCATCCATACCAGTCAATAATACTAAGCCAGACCCAGCAGGGCTCAGGCTGTGCGATGCGTGGAGCTCGGTGCCGCGTTACGTGGTTGGGATGTGTAGTGTTATTGTCCCGCTGCGTGACTGTTGTGTAGCCGTGACATTCCGAAATCTCCTCAGCCAGCAGTTATTTTACTTTAGGCAGCAGATGTTTTCTCCGTTGGAGATTTTATTTGCTCGTATCAAAGGTCAGACTTTTTTCAGTCATGCGGAAGGGAAAAAAATATGTCGCATTTTATTTGTGAGTATCGAAATTTTTTGGATGAAAACTCATAATTGACGAGAGGTACGTTTTCGATACGCTTTTTACAGGTTTTGTATTGTCGAATGAAATTCGCTGTTGTTAAACAGTCTACGTCATTTTTTTCGTATCACAAATCATAGGACGTGCTCAATCATTGGTGATCCATCCAGGTGTTGAAAAGATATATTAAGCAGTGCATTATCCTCCGCCACCCACAGGAACGATGGCGAATAAATCCCTCAATTCATCACAACCGACATCACACAGTTGAACAATTCTGTACGAGTTTTGGCTAAAATCTAATTTCAACGTAATATTTCATTACAATAAATGACTGGTAAATAGCTGAATAAAATAGGCATAAAATAGACCCCGCAGTGGTGCTCAGCCTCTCATCCAGCCGGGAATTCAACTTGCAGACTCACCATTTGTTTATAGACTTCAAGGCGGCGTATGATTCAGTTAAACGAAAACATGGTTTTCCAACAAAATTGATTAGGCTGATACGTAGTCGTAGGATGCCAACGAAAACAATATTCTGTAAAGAGTCCGAAAGAGGCCGACGACTTCGAGGCGGACCCGTTGGATGAGCGCTGTTGATGAGGATGTTGGAGCATCGAGCTTCGGGGGCGGTTGGAAAGCGGCAGCCTGAGACCGACAAACGTGGCGACGTGGCTCCTATTTTTGGCACTGATTGCATAATCGCATTGTCGCCGAAAAATAAATGAATAAGTTTCACAGTAGATAACGTTGTGTAGTAGTGCTTAAGCTAGTAATTAGAATTCAGAGGAATGCATTTCAGTAATAGGTTGGTGTAAAGAGCCAAGCTAGTTGTTTTCGAGCACTTCTCTTCTAAATATTAGAATTAATTTATTATATATATGAGTATTGCCAACTTCTCAGATCGTAATTTTATCCTCAATTCTTTGTACAGACCAAAAAGTTACATTTTGTTGTCTTTAAGAAAAATATCCTGCATTTTTTCCTATTTCTCTTTGAAATGATCGTATCATGATTCAATTTTTCTATTCTTCACTGCAATGGATTTTTTTTGGCAAGCTTTATTCCACAGTGCATCGATTGGTCGCTATGGCGGCCGGCTGAAAGCTAGGGTATTCAACAAATGCAACCAACCGTGCCATCCGGAGAAGATGGTTGTCATTATTCATGATGATAATTAATGAGTTTCATTAAGTGATCTTTTGACCCTACACGCTCTGGCTGCCGGCCGTTTGCTGCGGCTGGCGGCTGATGGCAGCACGCTTTCTGCTCTTCCTCGGACCGTTTGCGCTGATCAGCTGATTTGTGGTGTGTATTTGTTGCCCTTTTTCGGATTTGGGGACGTGATGAATCCTTTCATTTTGTTTTCTGATCTTTTTGTATTTTTTTTTAAAGAATGGGGTGATGTCATTGCTGGTTGTGCCTTGATACAGATGGGTCGCGTTGGCAATATTTTATTTCGGTTCGTTTATTTTAGATCAAAAAGCACGTGTGTGTATGCACGCTGGAATAAAGCGTAGCTAATTTTTAATATTGCCAGCGCTCTACCAAGACGGAATTACATTATTGTATAGAGAATATAGCGGATGCCACTTTGTTTTGATGTTTTTTTTCTATGGTTGAATTTGAAACGCTTTTAAAACTAATTTGTCAGCTCGGAAGCGCTGACTTTAAACAGTACTCGAAGCGTAATTTAATTGGTGTGATATGGGAGTTCTCGCTTTGTAGTTGTTAAGAATTATTTTGGGTTTTCCTCATTTTCCAGACTTTTTCTGCTTTATATTGCACCAACAGAATGGTGACAGAAAATCCGCTGACAAAATATTGATTCAATATTCAATTTCAAATGGTGTTAAACAAGATAACATATTTTCCAGAAAAAAACCATGGATAGTTCAAAGAAAATGACCTAACTTTGTGAATTAAATATTTTTAAAAATAAAACAGTTCGAAACTCAATTAATGAAACAAATCTAAGTTGAGCAACATAGCGGTAGCCTACCAAGCGTACAGTTTGTTTCAAACGTTTTCCAATGCGATGTCATGCACAAACCAGACCAAAGCGAGCCGGAAATGGGTTTGCACTGCCAACCCTGAATCCCTCTGGGCTGCTTTTGAACTTTTCAGCCCGCGGAAATAGGCAAGTCGGAAACAGTCGACGAAGGATTTGAACTTTGCGAGCGAGAGAGAGAGCGGCGAATCCTTTTCGCCGGATTTCTTATCATACGAAAGCGAGCTGAAGCTATGTGCCAGAGGGTATTATTTCATTGTTCTTTTTTGATACCGCTGGAGAGCTGTGAGAATAGTTTCGGATGGATATCAACGGACGTTTGCCAAGAGGCGTTCTGGATAAATGCAACGGTCAGCAACGTTAGGCTGATGTTGGCAAAAATTTTCACTGATTTATAATTCGAGCCTTGGAAAAACATTAACTTCTGGTTGTTCGATCAGCCCCATTTATTAGCTGATGACTAAAATTACATTGGATTGCATGTCTAATTCCGAACTGTTTGAGTAGTGATAAATGTACACTAGAACTTTGGCTCTATCCAAAAGTTTTGTAAGGGTCAAAATTGGATTGGACGTTAGCCAGCCAACCAGATGATGGGTAATCCAATGTTTGAAATCAGTCGACATGAGAGATGAAGTTTGTTTTATTGTTTTGTTGTAAAAGCGATAAGAATGTGTGTGATCCAGCAGTGTTTTAATGTTTTTTGGTGGTTTTATGGTAGCAGATAATCTTGGACAAGCGATGAAAATTACATTATAATACATATTTACATATTATAATACATAACTTTCTCAAATTCAGTTTGGTTAAAGCATTCCCAAGAAACATATATGCGCAGAATAAACATTTTAGCAGCCATTATTATTCAGCCATAGCTGAATATGCATTGTATAAAATTTATGTAAACAACTGTACAATACTTATTCAACCGAAATTGGAGAACTTATACAACCTATTTTATTCGAGACGGAAAAACACTTGTTAAGCAGTTATATCGCCTCAGTGCGCCTTGTTTCCAGCTTTGCGCAAATTGGTTATTTAAAAACGCGGAAGCCTCTACTAGGCTACATTACAGCTTCAAAGCAGCTATTAGCAAGCCCGAAGCATGACTTAGATGTTTAAAAGCTGAAAAAAGGTTTTTATTTCTAATACTAAACTATAGTTCAGCCACAGGTTGAATAAATTCAGCTAAAAACGTTTGATCAACCTGGAATTGTTACTTAGGTAGCTGTTTTCAAAGCTGTAATGAAGCTTAATAAAGGCTTTTGCGTGTTTTTAAATAAAAATTTTGTGCAATGCAGTCAATTTTATTTTTAGAACGAGATATAGTTTTGCAATGCTTTTTCAGTCGCTTAATCAACGTCTTATCAACCTTTAAGCAGCCAAAAAATGATCTATTTTTAAATTTAAAATAGAATAGAACGCGTCATATTTATTTTGCTATGGCGTCGTATGCTATGTTTTAAATTTTGAATAACTTGAATTTGTATATGCAAGCTGATTAAAAATGCAAGTCGTCATCTTTCGGGAATTGAACCGCCATCTTTTGATCCATAAGCACTCATCGAATGATCCGCCCCATCTGCATCTGCAGAACAGACAGTGAAAATGTCTTTACACTTGAAGCAGTCGATAATGTCGGTAACTGACATATTTTTGCTGCCAGTCGAATTGTGAAACTCTATGATCTGACAGTATGTGTACTGTGAACCGAAAGAAAGCTTGGTATTAGTCTGTAAAGCCACTTTAACACCCTTAAGCTGCTTTAAAGAAGTTTGAAAGCTGTGATCCTAATGAAAGCGTCTACTGGTTTATAAGGCCACTTTAACACCTTTATGTTTTATGTTCTTTATGTTTATGTACTTTATGTTTATGGCTGTTTAGAAGCGGATTGTTAAGCAGAAAAATCCGCTATTAAGCTTGTTTATCAGCTTTGGAGGAAAGCGGGTTTGGAAAAACTTAAAGTAGATTAAACATCGCTTGGTCAAACACCATTTGAGTGCTTACTTTATGCAGCTTGGATCTCCTAAAGCTCCAGAGCTCCAGAGCAATTGCTGTTTACGAGTTGGTTTAAGGCGATCCAGTGTACAAGATTTTTCGAAAACATATACTGATGAAGCCTGCATTTCGTAGGCGAAATACGTATATGTCACGAATAAATATAAATAGCAAAATTCAGTTGGAAAGATGTTAATTTTAGAAGATGGCGGTTCAATTCCCGAAAGATGACGACTTGCATTTTGAATTAGCTTGCATATACGAATTCAAGATATTCGAAATTTAAAATATAGCTTATGACGCCAAAGCAAAATAAATTTGACGCGTTCCATTTTTGAAATTTAAAAAAAGATTATTTTTTGGCTGCATAAAGGTTGATGAGACGTTGATTAAGCGCCTGAAAAAGCATTGCAAAACAATTTTTCGTTCTAAAAATAGAATTGACAGCATTGCGCAAATTGATTATTTAAAAACACGCAAAAGCCTCTATTAAGCTCCATTGCAGCTTTGAAAGCAGCTACCCAAGTAACAATTTCAGGCCAATCAAACGCTTTTAAAGCTGAATTTATTCCACCTGTGGCTGAACTATGGTTTAGTATTAGAAATAAAAACCTTTTTTCAGCTCTTAAACATGTATATTTAGTGATTTTATCAAGCTTTGGGCTTGCTAATAGCTGCTTTCGAAGCTGCAATGGAGCTTAATAGAGGCTTTTGCGCGTTTTTAAATAACCAATTTGTCCAAAGCTGGAAACAAGGCGCACAGAGGTTATATAAAGGGCGATATAATTGCTTAACAAGTGTTTTTTTGCCTCAAACGAAATAGGTTGTATAAGTTCTCCAATTTTGGCTGAATAAGTATTGTAGAATTGTTTACATAAATTTTATTCGATGCATATTCTGCTATGGCTTAAGAATAATGGCTGCTAAAATATTTAATCAGCGCATAAATGTTTCGTGGGAGGGCTGTTTATTAAGATGACAAATCGTTTATTCAGCTAGCATAGCACAATTATTAAGAATATTGACGGGTTGTGGAGAGGTTGAAGATGCGCCTAATCTGCTTGTTACACTATTATGTGAAGCAGCTGATTTACAGCGCATTCGTTGGCTGCTTAATCACTTATAGAATACAGAAGCCTTTGCTTAAATTTAATCAGCGTCTACCACCTGTATTCAGAGTTAAACCAGCTGTGACCAAATCATAGCATTTTAATTCAGCTTCGGTGTTTGTTGGGTTGCTCTTGGTTAAACCCAATTTGGCGCCCTCGCGTGCATTTTAGGTATATACTAGCATTATCTATGATCGAAATTCCAAAAAATTAACTTTCAACATACGTATCCCTCAATTAGGCAAGTGTTTCGATAAAATAGCCTTCTCTTGCTTCCGTTGAAAAGCGTTACTTTAACGAATACGAAGACAGATCTAAATTAGCAGAAATGTATATTCATCCGCTTGAGAATGGCGGAGGCTTTTGATCATGCGATCATCATTAGACTACTCAGAGATGTGCTTACTTTTCGATACAGCGATGGTCAGAAAATTATTATTAAGTTGTCTGTTGCAGTAGGTTCCAGTAAATACATCCGGGTTTTCAACCTAGCACCGGAAGTAAAAGATAAGGAGTTTAGCAGTGTAT
Organism: Sabethes cyaneus; assembly: GCF_943734655.1. Taxonomy (NCBI): domain Eukaryota; kingdom Metazoa; phylum Arthropoda; class Insecta; order Diptera; family Culicidae; genus Sabethes; species Sabethes cyaneus. Next base: position 100,994,696 of record NC_071354.1, on the reverse strand, counting down.
TGGTGAAGTACGGGAAAATTAAGAAACTAGTAAAAGAGAAGCTTCCTCCTGAATACGAATTGGATTTTTATACAGGCATCAGGGAGTTCACCTGAACGTGTAAAAGCCAGTTCCTGCAGCTGGAACTGCAAAGCAAGAATCTATTATGAAGGGTTCAAAAACCTATCCCATGGCATCTGCCACGCTTCCTGAAACCGCCACATTTTGAGGTGGCGCTACATGCGTTTCGCTTTTAATAAGCAGCATTCACACAACAATGGAAGTGACGCGAGTGACGTGCCCAAGCCAACGAAACTTAATCACGTTTGTATCAATTAAGTGATATGGCAGTGAAGATTTTTTAAAGGACGGTTCATTGATAATTATAATTTACATTCAACTATTGCCCCTTTGATGACTATTTAGACTACTGTGATAATTATTTAATGAAACATACCGCGTTTTGCACTGTTAATCTGACACTAGAGTGGCTTTTAGTTTAATCAACTTATGAGTCTGACTTATTTTTCTTTGTTGGCCTTCTTTTTCACTTCATTTTGCTTGAGCGAAATCGTGTGCGAAATAATCGTGTAAATCGGGGTAGTCTAAATAGGGGCAAATGTCGCAATATAAGAAAACGTCATTTTTCAGATGAGATAGATGATAACCCAACGAAAATTATTGCAGGTGCGACAGCAATACCGCGTGATTCGTTCTTTTGCATGCACACTTGCATGCAAGTGATCCAGGGATCCAGTCACTGTGGGCTTCAGTTATTTTGTTAGCAAACGTCATAGTTGCCACATAGTTGCCGGGCTTCGTAGTGCTGGGCAGAATAAAAAATGGAAGGCGATCAATGAGATGATATGCTTGTTGTTACTTTCTCAAGAAGGAATTCTACACGTAGTTGGAATGTAAATACTCCATCTGTGCAAAACATGACACCCCAAGCTAGCACCAAGTTGTACATTAATGTACAGGAATTATCGTAAATATCTCTTAACAAATTCGGAATCGTAACGAAAGCTTAATAAAGCCCGCTCAATCGTATATAATGATACTAGCTGACATACATACGATTTTCAGTACAGAATTGTATAGCAGTACGGAGGGAGTCGCGCTTAATATTTACGTATATAACAACGTATCTAGATGAAATATGTGTAAATATTCTTAATCACAAATCAAGTTCGTTAAGCTGATTTTTAGCTTCTATCTTATATATAAAAATGGATTTCTGTCTGTCTGTCTGTCGGGATGTTCCTTAAAGAATCAAAAACTACTGAACCAATCGGCGTGTAAATTTGCTTGTAGAGGTTTTTGGGGCCAGGGAACGTTTTAATGATGGTTAGATACCCCTCCCCTCACTAAGAGGGGGGGGGGGGCTCCCATACAACTGAAACACAAATTTCTGCGTAACTCGAGACCTAATTAAACAAATAGAACGAAATTTGGCATGTACGCGTTTTTGGTGACAAGAATTTTTTCTTTGGTGAATTGAGACCCCTCCCCTTTTTAGAAGGGGAATTATGACTCCTCTCCACTTTATGAGGGGGGGCTTCCATACAAATTAAATAAAAATTTTCGGAATCAAATTTGACATGTGAGTGGTTTTAGATGGCAGAATTTTTTTCTATGATGAATTAAGACCCCTCCCTTATATAGGAGGGGGGAGTCCATACAAATGAAATTCAAATTTCCTTATAACTTGAGAACTAATCAAGCAAATGGAACCAAATTTGGCATGTGGGAGATTTTGGAGTCTTGAATTTATTTTATGATAGCCCCTGTGGTAGGGGGATATGGACTCTCATACATATTTGATTTGATTTGATTTGTTTATTTCAAAACGGCTTAAGACTTAAGTCTTTTCCTTGCCATACCGGTCAAATTACATAATACAACACTTTTCAAAAAATTTTTTACAACAAATACAAACAAATTTTTGCGAAACTCAAAAACTAATCGAACTCGAGAAATTCGAGACTCTTCCATAAAACATTAGTCAATAACAAGACCATAAAAACTATCTAAAGTAACACTAGATCATTCAGTACGAGACGGCCGCGAGTGTTGCCGGTGACCCACCGTCGGAAGCGCCGCCCACTGGGGGGAGACAACTCCCCGCAGCAGGGATGCCACATATAATTCTGTGTTTTTTGTTGGAAAAATTTGAGAATCTGTACGGCAAGGAAAAATATCTGTGCAAAAATCTGTCCAATGCAAAACAATGAGAGTGAAAGAGATAGAAAGTCATTTGCTGACTATTTCTGTCTCTTTCACTCTCATGTAAAAACTCAAAAATCTGTTTAATCTGTGTAATTTGGTGAAAATCTGTAATCTATGCATACAGATTCTGTACAGGCGATTTCTTTCAAATATCTGTTAAACACAGAATAATCTGTGCATGTGGCAACCCTGCCCCGCAGAAATCACTACTATGTAGGTTTATTTGTTTTCCGAAGTCTACCTGGGTTTCCTGGAACGAGCGACAGTGATCGCGATCGATCCCGCGGTTTGCCGCGGCCAGAGAGATGGCCATCTGTAGCACCTACTTTCCACGTTTGAATATTTGGAAACACACCTGGAGGCATCCAAATGGAGACTCTAGCTCTTAGATCGATCATGTCTTGATTGACGGTCGACACTTTTCGGATGTTATCGATGTACGGTCTTTTCGTGGACCAAATGTCGACTCTGACCACTATTTTGTGGTTAGTAAGATTCGCGCAAGGCTGTCGAACACGGCGAAAGCTCGCACTGAGAAGACGCTGCGTTTCAACATCCAGCAGTTAACGGCAGACGGCGTAGCAGTGGATTACGCCAGGAAGTTTGACCAGCGAATCGCAGAACAGCAGGTAGAAGAAGAAGATATAAATGGGCTGTAGAGGAACATCCATGGTGCCATCCAAACAGCAGCGAGAGAGGTGGTAGGCACGACGCGTGGAAGACAGCGTAACAGCTGGTTTGATGCCGAATGCCAGAGAGTGACAGATGAAAAGAACCAGGCCAGGAGTCGCATGCTCACTGCGGCAACGCGTCAAAACAGAGAGAGATACAGAGAGACTAGAGCTGCGGAAAAAAGAATTCATCGTCTATAGAAACGCGAGTACGAGGAGCACGTGCTCGCCGGCGCAGAGGAGCGATATGCCAGCAACGACACACGGAGTTTCTATAAAACGGTGAGATGCAGGAATTTTGCCATGCCTGTGATGTGCAATGATAGTGCTGGCAATCTGCTTACCGACAAAACGGCGGTAGCAGCCAGGTGTAAGGAGCACTTTCAGACACTATTGAATGGAGAGGTAAATGCGGAGATCAGCAGGGACAGGATAGAAATTGTAAGCGATGGTCAAGCTGTGGAGCCACCAACACAGGAGGAGGTTAAAAAGGCAATCCGTGAGCTGAAAAACGGTAAGGCTGCTGGGAAGGACGGTATCCTGGCTGAACTTCTAAAAGCGGGGAGCGAGCGGCTGTACGAAGCAATCCACCGGATCATTGTCAGGATCTGGGAGGAAGAACAAATGCCGGAGGAGTGGTTGGATGGCCTCATTTGCCCAATTTTCAAAAAGGGACATCGAATGGAGTGTAAAAACTATCGAGGAATTACATTGCTCAATTCTGTCTACAAGGTGCTTTCCCGTATCCTGTTCTGTAGACTGAGACCGTTAGCGGAGTCCTTCGTCGGCGAGTACCAAGCTGGTTTTCGTGAGGGTCGCTCCACGACGGATCAGATGTTTACCCTGCGTCAGTTGCTAGACAAGTTCGGGGAGTACAACTTGCAGACACACCATCTGTTTGTGAACTTTAAAGCGGCGTACGATTCAGTTAAACGAAATGAGCTGTGGCAGATAATGCTAGAACATGGTTTTCCGACGAAACTAGTTACGCTGATTCGTGCGACGCTGGACGGATCCAAATCATGCGTTAGAATAGCGGGTGAGACCTCAGCTGCTTTCGTGACGTTGGATGGACTGAAGCAAGGGGATGCACTCTCTAACCTGCTATTCAACATTGCCTTGGAAGGTACATTACGAAGGGCAAACGTGGAAAGGAATGGAACTATCATCACGAAATCTCACATGCTTCTTGGTTTTGCGGATGACGTCGATATCATCGGAATCAACCGTAGAGCAGTGAAAGAGGCCTTTAGGCCCTTTAAAAGGGAAGCTGCGAGATTGGGACTTACCATTAATACCGCCAAAACGAAGTACATGATTGCTGGTAGGGAACGTGGGAGTCCAAGTGGTGTTGGTGCCGAGGTGGAGTTAGATGGGGAAAGATATGAAGTAGTGGAGGAATTCATATACCTTGGTACACTCGTGACATGTGACAACGATGTAAGCCGCGAAGTGAAACGACGAGTTGCAGCCGCGAATCGGGCTTTCTATGGATTACGTAGCCAGCTGAAGTCCCGTAGTTTGCAAATTCGCACAAAACTGGCGCTCTACAGAACACTAATCCTCCCGGTGGCCCTTTACGGACACGAATCATGGACGCTAAAGGAAGCTGATCGGCGATTGCTTGGGGTTTTTCAACGTAAAATTCTGCGATCTATACTTGGTGGCAAAATGGAAAATGGATTGTGGCGTAGACGCATGAATCACGAGCTGTATTAAGTATACAAATATGCTGATTTAGCGAAGGTAGTGCAATGTGGCAGGCTGCGGTGGGCTGGACACGTGGCCAGAATGCCCGATGAAAGAGTAGCCAAAACTATTTTCAGCAGAGAACCAGGAAGAGGCCGTAAACTCCAAGGCAGACCCCGCATCCGGCAGGTGTGTGCTGTCGAAGACGATGCACGTTCAGCTGATGTTCGTGGGGATTGGAGAACGGCAGCTCAGGACCGAAGGTACTGGAGGACCATAATTCGTTCGGCGCAGGATCGGTAATGGACCGTTGCTACTAAAGTAAAGTAAACTGTGACGGCTGGTCCAGACCGTGACCGAAAAAGGTCTACACCTGCTGATCAATGGTAAAGTGAGAGCATTTCTTCGAAATAACAATAAATAATTTGTTTAGATAATGTTATTACCTTTGTCTTAACCTTAGAAAGTGATTCGATCGAAAGAATGATTAAAAACTGATTCGAAAGTGCCCCATTTCTAAAACATCTAAGATTTATTTGTAGACCTCTAAAAAAAGAGAATTAATTGTAGTGATGTGGTCATCTCTGCGAAAGACATTATTTCGAAGACAAAGCTCCTTCTAACCATGTGACGTTGAATAGTAAAAAAAGCATTGGAATGATTTTCTCGCAGCTGCAAAAGATTATGTTTATAAATAAAGTAGGATATCGCCAAAATGTGTTGTTTCAGTGGTTAGTCTCGGAACTTATTGAACGATGCGTTGTCAGAAACACGTAACCACAAAGCAGAACGGCGGCGGCATCATCGTATTAATTCACCCCCAGTGAAAGTAGCCGAAGGAAATCTCGAAAACAACCGGCAATACAAACAAATAGCCTAGATTCATAGACGGTCATAAGCCGGACCTCCGATAGAAGCGATTACGGGGGATAGAGAAGCAGTTGCTCTCTAATCCTTCCTCCGGAAAAAATAACAATCCGAACTGGAAGGAAAAAAATAAAATCTAGCTTTTTTTGTATACCTCACAGAAGAGAGCGGTTATGGTTTCCTCTTATTTGTAGCCCCACATAACAAGTGATACACATTCATCTACCCAATTTCGAAAAATAGGCAAAAAAATACTAATATAGCCTTTATGACAAGTGAATGAAGATAAATATTCAAAACTCCAAGTAACCAAGTAAACCCAATTAAATCAAGTAAAACCAAGTGCTTAGAATCAGGTATGATTGCTTTAAGACCTAATAAAATAACTTCATAATAGTTGTAACCAATAATTTCCAGAGTAAAAAAAATGCTGAGAAGACCGAAATTTTATCCCTTTCCAATTCACAATTGAATGTTCGTTTTTTTATTGACGTCATTACGGTTTGGTCGACTACTATATCAGTGGCGGAAAGAATTTGGCGCCATTCAGAGCACACAATGCTGCTGGGAGATTTGCTTGCTCTTGCCTGGGAAAATAGGAAAGACATCAATGAAAAGTTCCAATCCGTGAGTGCTTTCGTTTCCTCCTTTGTGTGTGCCGGTACCTATGATTTATGTTTCGGAACATGGCGTTCACCCGAATCGCTAGAAAGAACCAATCATTCGACCGGCAGATAGTAAGGTTCATTCAAGCAAAGCAATCACATCTATAGCACCTAGTTTTTGGTTCTACAGGATGCGCCATCCTAGTCGACATCTCCGAGTCGCAGCGGTGAATTGTAGGCATTCACAGACTATCGTCGTAGTCACGAAAAGGAACGGGGTTGGGTCGCTCGGTGAAAGCAAAAAGAAACGAGAACTATTATCGGTGTAGCCTTTTAACCCTTTATTCTACTGGTTGGGCGTGCAATTTGTAACGGTGGGGTGGGGGGTAAAATGATGGGCAACTGTGCTGAAACGCTGTTCCACGTGATAAACAAATTTTGATTTTCTGCTTTGGTGAGCATTGGCTACGTAGTCTGTGCACTGGGACGGAGATTCTGTGCGAATTTTTTTTTTCTTTGTCGGTCAAGGATACAATCTGGAATTGACTGAGGAAATTTATGAATTAATTTCGAACAAACAACGTACCGTACCTCCCAGATGAAAGCTCGGGGTTAATGTTCTGGCGCTTGGTTGATTGTCGATCTTTTGTTTTGCTCGCTCGAATATCGTAAATTTGGGGTGGGCGTTTTAAGCTATCGGATCGAATGGGGCTGAGTATGAAGTTTGGCAATGGCTCAATAAAGAATTCGACTGTAACAAACCTATTATTTTTCATGCATAATAAATGTTTTTGCAATAATGATTTGATTCTGGCATGGCCGTTGGTTTTGAATAAGTTAGGTTGCAAAAAATTTGTGCAGCAAAAGCTGTTGTCTGCTTCTACCTCTTTTATTGGCGAGTATTTCAATTGTATTTTCTTTTCCTTCTCCAATCTTTAATGTGCCGATTTTCCCAGTTGCACAGGATATATACCTCCATTATATTAGCATGAAATGGTCGAATAAAAAAAAAAGAAGCCATAAGGCTTGACCGAATTTCGGAACAGGCGTCTGGGCCTGCTGGGAGCTGGTTTATTCAACTCTCACCAAACGAAAACGAATGAACGGAATCTATAATACCAGCAGCTCAACAGCGTACCCTGTAGGGCAGATAATGGCATGAGATGGCATTATACGTTATGATCATTACCATTATAAATATTATGCGCAAATAAAGCACTTCGTTGGTAACAACTGAATCGGCCCGAGAGAAGGCGGGCCCCAGCAGCGCAGCGTGTGCAGAAAAGAGTTCCGCGAGGAAAGCAAAAAATAATCCGATCAATATCGAATCAAGGAAAATAGTCACAGGGAAGCGATTGTCTAGTGTTTACCACAAGGCAGCGGATTTGGTTCAACGATGGCCAATTTCAGTACGGTTAAATTTTGTAAATTGGCTGGGAAACGTGCGTGCTTGAATTTAGATGGAAATTCGTGCAGATACCAACGGTGTACGGGCAATGCTCCAATTGAACTTTTATAGGTATTAATAGCCAGTTAAATCCTGATTGGAAAGCCGCTGAGGTATCTTTATGTTGAAACAATTGAATTTTATAATAATTTCCGTAATCGTTTACCATCAAAGCTGGGACATGATATAATGCAATAGGTTAAATTTTTTGTTTATATCAAGACGAATTTTTGGTTGATTTCTCAACATAATAGATCCTCAATTATTATGAAATATACGTGTAAAAAGTTGACTCATCATCACCACCAAGTTGTTAAATACAGTCTACTTTGGTTACTAGAATAAGCAAGTAAATCTAGATGCTAGATAATTTCTAGTATCCTCTTCATCGCCTCCCTCGGAAGTGGGTTCGTAGCACGCTGTCATCGCGAAGCCTCCATCGCAGACAATTATGTGCTGTGCAGCATCCTAATGATAATTAACTGTAGCCGCGTCTATATGTATGTAAACTCTGTTATGCCTGTAACGGCTAGAAGTGGTACCGCTAAACAAGTGCCACTTGAAGTTTGAAGTTTTATCAGCAACGAACGGGATTGCGCAGCGAAGAATGGTTCGTTCGACATAGCTTAATTAAAACAAGAGCAATCTCTTGTTATTGGATATCTCCGAAGCCGGTCTACCTATGTTTTTCCACCGATGTGTTGTGGCAGGGAAAGTAAATTCCAAACAAATATTTGATTGCGATTTGCGTTCCGGAGTTGAAAATTGCTTCGATGTTTTCCTTCTTCTTCCTGATACAAATGCATGTGCTACTCTAAGAAGCAACGAAACAGAAGCAGAAATCCAAAGACAAAACTTTAAGAGTGTAAAGATTAAAAAAAACTTTTCTATTAGTATGCTTTTCTCATCGCTTCCTACGAAGTGTATCACGTGATCTTCGGCTACAAGTCGATTTAGCGTTGTTCACAAGTTCAAGTATGATCAAACAATAGGATTAATTTCAGGTGAACCAAAAACAAGACATAAAATCGCAATTGTTGTGCAACTTGAGAAAATATACTTGCCAGTTGGATACCGAAAACTAAACTCCAACAATGCGAAACATCAATACTGATCAACATATGCCATATCCAGACCGAATGCTTACTACTAAGCGTATCTCTGGAGGATATTTGGATTATGGCCTTTTTCCTTCAATAATTATCATCATAATAAGCTGTTTTATACCAAATAGTTCTCCTGGCAGTCTGCTTGAAGCATGCTTCAACGAGATATTTTCAAAACTCGTTGCTTGCTGACAAGGAATTCAGACATTCTTCTTCGAAAGGTGGTTTCTGGGATCTGCCTAGGTCCTATAGTAGTGCTTGGGACATAAAGTAGCAGCACTAAAGTGATTTTTCTAAGAGACAGAGGGATAAGTTGAGGGTCTTGCGAGCTAACATCACCAAAACCTTTAGCAATGATCGAAATAAGAAATAATTCGAAACAGAACTAGCGGCAAAGGCCTACACGGACACGATGAAAACGGACGAAATGAACCTGTATGTCTACAAATTTTCTTCAAAGTACCCGTGTGCTCCGGGGTACGAAGCCGGTCTAACAAACCAGTTGTCGTAGGTTCGAATCTCAACGGGGCGGTGCGCTGTTGAGTCAATAGGATCTTTTCACTAGCCCTGTAGTTTTCCTGTTCTCTAATAACCGACTGCGTTGACCAGACCAGTGTTGCGAAGACTGCACACGTGTGCTCCAGTTTTCTTACTTATCTTCTTATTTTCCTATGCCCTGCAACGAGTTTTTGCAAGTGTGTATTTCGCTATCTACCACGGTTGTCGCACTCGCTTGCCATTGTAAATCAGCAGTTGACGCTATATCGCACGCGAGCATCCTCGTATGTTAGCATGTTTCTTAGGCTACCTATCGAAGCAGGGAAAATTTTCCCACCTTCCTTGCATCCCTAAACGATTTCTCCGTATGAGAAACGTGTCTTCCTATTCTAGTCATTGTTATATTGCACTACACGTGTGAGTACCTCGTTCGCTCTCATTCCCGCATAACCCCATGCTGGTAAATAAATTGATAAACAAAGTTGGTTAAGCGGAGGGCGTCTCCTGTCACTCTTTGCTTACCGTACGCACTCTCCGATATATTGGCCCAGTTGAGCGGTAAACTCTTAATTGCCTAGGCTGCTGGCAATAGCAATGAAACGTTACCACGTTGTGAATATCTATTAATTGTTCATATATTCTCAACATATATAACAAGGCATACGAAAGAAATAGGTGAAGTTGACTTTTGTTTGTTTTATTTCAACTTCAAGTTTCAGCTTCAGCTCACCCTGGGAGAAACCGGGCCGACGCATTCTAAAAAAGTTTTTATACTTTTTATGCCGATGTTGCCCGTTTTATTTTTCGGACCAGCGCGGCTACTTTGCCATGGATTGACGGGATTAGTTCTTTCGGATCCCGGCTAAATCTCTATAAAGCAAGTTCGCTAGAGGGTAGGGTCCCTATACTTGTACGGAGTAAGCTGGATGTTGCGAGTGTTGCATATACCTAACTCATATACAATACTAACCGCTGCGACCTATAGGAAAGTTGCTGCTGCTCCTCAGGATATATGACGGATTTCTCGCCAACTCGTCTATGGGATTGGCAGCACCCACTCAGATTTCAATGAAACTTTTTGTGTGTAAAGAGCTCATGTAAATAAACAACTTTGCATACTTAGTTTTTCGAAAATTGGTGAAGACTAACTTTTGGAAAGGAGTAATTCTCGCTGAAACGGGGCCACTACTGACACGAGGTCTTCAAATATTGAAACTTTTGCGCTTAATTGGTTGAAAATGGTTAAAAAATAGGAATTGCACTTTTGGTACCTCGAAATAGTGGCCCCCTCGTTTGCCAAGGGGCCTAACAGTTTCAAAAAAAAGTTGAATTTTGAGCTAACCTTGAGATCTATATCATGTGATCTTACATATAAAAATAGATTTCTGTCTGTCTGTCTGTCTATCTGTCTGTCTGTCGGGATGTTCCTTATAGAATCAAAACCTACTGAACCAATCGGCGTGAAAATTTGCATGTAGAGGTTTTTGGGGCCAGGAAAAGTTTTAGTGATGGTTAGAGACCCCTCCCCCCACTAAGAGGGTGGGCTTCCATACAAATGAAACACATATTTCTGCATAACTCGAGAACTAATCAAGTTTGCTAGAATAAAATTTGGCATGTGGGTGTTTTTGGTGACAAGAATTCATTCTATGGTAAATTGGGACCCCTCCCCTCTTTAGAAGGGGAATTATGACTCTTATCCCCTTTAAGAGGGGGGGCTTCCATACAAATGAAATACAAATTTCCTCATAACTCGAGAACTAATCAAGCAAATGGAACCAAATTTGGGAAGTGAAAGTTTTCGAGTGCAAGAATATTTTCTATGGTGAATTAGGGCCCCTCCATACTTTAAGAGGGGGGTTCCTATACAAACGAAATACAAATTTCCCCCTAACTCGAGAACTAATCAAGCAAATGGAACAAAATTTGGCATGTGGGTGTATTTGGAGACAAAATTTTTTTCTATGATGAATTGGGACCCCTCCCCACCTTAGGAGGGGGGCTCCTATACAAATGAATTACAAATTTCCTCATAACTCAAGAACTAATCAAGCAAATGGAACAAAATTTGGCATGTGAAAGTTTTCGAGGAGAAGAATATTTTCTATGGTGAATTAGGACATCTCCCCACTTTAAGAGGGGGGGCTTCCATACAAATGAAATACAAATTTCCTCATAACTCGAGAACTTATCAAGCAAATGGAACCAAATTTGGCATGTGGGTGTTTTTAGAGACAAAATTTTTTTCTATGGTGAATTGGGGCCCCTACCCACTCTAGGAGGGGGGCTCCTGTACCAATGAAATACAAATTTCCTCATAACTCAAGAACTAATCAAGCAAATGGAACCAAATTTGGCATGTGGGTATTTTTGGAGACAAAAATTTTTTCTATGATGAACTGGGACCCCTCCCCGCTTTAGGAGGGGGGGATCCTATACAAATGAAATACAAATTTCCTCATAACTCGTGAACTAATCAAACAAATGGAACTAAATGTGGCATGTGAAAGTTTTCAAGGGCAAGAATATTTTCTATGGTGAATTAGGACCCCTCCCCACTTTAGGAGGAGGGGCTCCTATACAAACGAAATACAAATTTCCTCATAACTCGAGAACTCATAACTCGAGAACTAAGCAAATGGAACCAAATTTGGCATGTGAATGTTTTAGGAGGCAAAAATTTTTTCTATGATGAATTGGGACCCCTCCCCACTTTAGGAGAGGGGCTCCTATACAAATGAAATACAAATCTCCTCATAATTCGAGAACTAATCAAGCAAATGGAACAAAATTTGGCGTGTGAAAGTTTTCGAGGGCAACAATATTTTCTATGGTGAATTAGGACCCCTCCCCACTTTAATAGGGGGGCTCCCATACAAATGAAATACAAATTTCCTCATAATTCGAGAACTAATCAAGCAAATGGAACCATATTTGGCATGTGGGTGTTTTTGGAGGCAAGAATATTTTCTATGGTGAATTAGGACCCCTCCCCACTTTAGGAGGGGGGCTCCTATACAAATGAAAAACAAATTTCCTCATAACTCGAGAACTAATCAAGCGAATGGAACCAAATTTGACATGTAAGTGGTTTTGGAGGCAAGTTTTTTTTCTATGGTGAATTGGGACCCCTCTCCTCTTTAGAAAGCGAGTTATGACCCATCTCCCCTTTAAGAGGGGGGGGGGGGCTTCTACACAAATGAAATACAAATTTCCTCATAATTCGAGAACTAATCAAGCAAATGGAACCAAATTTGGCATGTGGAAGATTCTGGAGTCTTGAATTTATTTTATGATAGTTAGAGACCTCTCACCCCTGTGGTAGGGGGTTATGGACTCTCATACAAATAAAACAGAATTTTTTGCGAAACTCAAAAACTAATCGAACACGAGAAATTCGAGACTCTTCCATAAAACATTAGTCAATAACAAGACCACAAAAGCTATCTATAGTAACACTAGATCATTCAGGACGAGACAGCCACGAGTGTTGCCGGTGACGCGTCGTCGGAAGCGCCACCCACTGGGGGAGGCAACTCCCCGCAGAAATCACTACTGTCTAGGTTTATTTGTTTTCCTAGGTCTACCTGGGTTTCCTGGAATGAGCGACAGCGAGTAAGGAGAGGATCGCGAAATGGTACTGTGCACAAAAAAGTTTTTCGTGAAATGGTACATTCCGCTTAAGGTTTTTCGCGAAATGGTATTCGGCGAAATGTTGTACAACCACGGCGAATATTGCTGTGAGCTTTCTGGCTAAGCAATGAGGGAAGTTGTTTTATAATTTACTGTGAGGAAAAATTGCAAATTTGTATATTAAACTAACCATCCCAGGTAACCAATAAGCATTAACATAAGCAGCAAATCAGCATATCTGACATTTTATACTACACGTTGTAGTATATTAGCTTTTTGACTCCATAGGTATTGTAAATTGGTATCCAAAACTCTATTCAAATTCTTCGTGTAGGTAATTAGCTGCAAATTAGCATTGTCAGCACTATAAGAAGGTTATCAGTAAAGAAGCTGTATATTTTGCCAAAATAGCGTTTAAGTAGCATTTAAGGCGACTTAAATGCTTATTGGCCTACATTTGAATAGCATTGGTGATGTTTATTGGTTACCTGGGATGCTTTCATAGTTACGTAACTGCCAAAATGAATCATCTAAGGTTGAACTCCTCAGAAACTTGCAAAAATCGAGATTGTGATAAAGATCACCCGAGATTCATGATTTATGTACAACACAAGTTAATTTGTGGCAATACGAAGCTTGTCGGGTCAGCTAGTATTTCATAAATTTGCCATGAAACAACTAACAAACGGCCCGGTTCTGTAAAGAAGATTTTTTGGTAGCTATCTTGAATTTGGTCACCATATTGGACCATATTGGAAAACTGGCCGTTTTAACTATGAGCCCCCCAACCGATTTTCCTTTTAAGACCGCCAATGGAAAATTGAGAAAAAATGCTATGAGAAACATTCATGAAATTAGGTGTGCAGTAGCATTACCTGAATAAAAAAACCAATTTTTTGCAGCAAAGTTCATATTTTTCATGTAATTATTGTGATATTTCCAAAATTTGCTATGAAATAAACCACAAACGACACGGTTTTGTAAAGAGGAGAGATCGGGCTTATGAATGAAATGAAAAAAATTAGCAGCCATCTTGGATTTGGCGGCCATGTTGGATTTTATTAAAAAGTCGCCGTTTTCGCCATGAGCCCCCAACCGATTTTAATTTCAAGACCACCATCGGAAAGCTGAGAAAAAATGCTATAAAAACATTCATCAGGTTAGGTATGCAATGGCATTAACTAAATAAAGTGGTCTATAAAAATTATCTATAAGTGGGGAAAAAAATAGTTTTTACACTGAAAAAAAAGCATTTTAAAAACTAAAATTGATGAATTTTTTTTTGAAGATAGATAATTAAATGGCTTACAATTCTTCCATACATCGCAAAATGGGCATATTTAGTTTTCGTTAGAAAATATTTTTTCCCTTAAATATACCCATTTTGCGATGTATGGAAGAATTCTGGCCATATAATTATCTATCTTCAAAAAAAGTTTCATGAATTTCTGAGATGGCCTTTTTTTGGAAAATTGGATTTTAGTATTTAAAATGCTTTTTTTGCAGTGTAGAAATGATTTTTATTTTTTTCAGTATTTTTTAATGAAAATTCAGAAGATTTTCTAAAAGTTATCCATAGATCATTTTTTTGTAAGTGCTATAATTTTCATATTTGACGTGGTTATCGACTGTATTCAATAATCTTTTAGACATAGGTTTTATCGGCTCATCAGCCTGACTGATGAGCCGATAAAACCTAACTCTAAAAGCTATAATTTTCGAAAATACTTAAATAGCTCTTTTCCGGAAAGGGCTTCAAAAAGTTTTTGTTAGAAAAACGCACATAACCCTTATAAAATCAGAAGTTATTTATGGACTTTAAGCGGTGACGCTGCTCACGGAGTACATATGCGCCCTTGGCGTGTTCGAGCAGAAGGTTCTGTAAGTGTTATTTGGTGGAGTAGGTATAAACTAAAAGCGGGGAGTGGCGGAGGTGAATCACGAGCTACAGGCACAACTTGGAGAGATTTCAATCGTACATCTGGCGAAAATCGTTAAGCTACGGAGGCCCGGAGGTATCGTAATGATGCCGGACGACAATGCGACGAAAACAGTTTTCTTCAACAACCCTACCGGCACCAGGAACAGGGGGGCTCACGGTGGTTCGACGAGGTCTAAAGTGATTTGCGACTTCTGAGATGGCTGGCAAATTGGCGACGAGTGGCCCAAGATTGAGTAATGAATATGACTGCAGGAAACAGCACGAACCATCTTGACTCTGTGCTGTTGACAACGATGACTGTAATAGCTTCTAGGTAATAGGGAACTTCTAGTGGTTGCCTCGGTTTTGATAACAGTACTAATTTTTGCACTTTCCTTTCCTTTCTTTTGTTTTAAAATTCACGTTCATCAACGCAATTTTGAAACATATCAAGATATTCTTGGATCGACGCCTTCAATACCTCGCTCGGTATGCTATCAGAATCAGTCGCTTTCTTCGTCGTTAGTCGAAGACACATGTGTGACTGGAGTGACAATGTCATTTGTTGGGTCGGAGGTTACATCATAGGATCGTACTGCAGGAGTAACCTTTTCACGATTACTCCTAGCTTGTACAACAGGCTTCCTGCGGAGTTTTTGCATCTTTTTCATTACCGCGTAGGTGCTGCCCTATGGGTTTGAAACTGTATCATGGCTTCGATCCTGAAAACAGGAATTCTTGCAACGTTCAAACTTCTCTTAGCGCCAATCTAGCCGCTATATGTCCTTCGATATCCGTACTAGTTTAGGCTCATGGCATGCACCTTTTTGCTCTATGGTATCAGGAACGGAGGAATCATGAGACCGATAGTATCGTTCCACCAGTATACTGAACGTGGCCCGTGCCCGTGGCCGGGCGGTTGCTCTCTGCGCTGGGTACTTCCACAAATATCGTCTTTATCGAAGAATTTGACCTTACATCTCCGATTTTGTAAAGTTTTGGTCTACAAGGCCATCTGTTATGAGCGCCATTCGAAAGATCCATAAAAGTACATATGATCAGTAGGTCCGTCTGATCAGTCTGGTACCATCATGTGGTGTAGTTTGACTGTCAAAGTTTTGAAAAGCTTCCGCCTTCTCAACCTGTCGCCTTTATACTGAGATCTTCATTGGAGAGATTGTTAGTGTTCGCTCCCTTCGTCCTGGTATTTACAAAGTTGACAATGACATTTACTGTCTTGGAGCTACTAGAGAGATCATCAAGCTGTTAGAGAGATCATCAAGACAATATCGTCCGTACTGCTGCATATGATCCGTCAGTAGCTGGTCAGCACTGTTATTGAGTTCACTACTAACAATAAGGAGACAAAAAATGTCGTACAATAATCTATAGTTCCCATTAGCGGCAGCTAAGATGTTGACCCAGACAGTCTTGTCCCGTCTACAAGGCTTTCAGTAGCCATATCATTGTAGACATATCGTTGACGGGCTTCTACCTTAGCAACATAGATTCCTGCACCTTTCTTCGACCGTCGATCATTCACTAGTTTTCATCGTAAATGCATTCTCGCCGACCACTGCGCACTCTGCGGAGAGTTTCATCGCTTGTTATTAGAAAGGCTCTCAAGTAACAACTAGAGTTTTCTTGCACATTTATAATAGTTTTTGCAACAAATTTGTTGCTTGGGCGTGCTTAATGCTGGTTGTCTTGATTGTTCTACAACAATTCTGCCAAGTGGTAGCTACATGCGCGTTTCGGGAGCACTCTCGAGTCCTTTCAAATCGCGCAGAGGGTTTCGGCAAGGGGATGGGCTGTCCTGTTTGTTATTCAATCCGGTGAGCGGGCAATTCCTAGTCTTTGCAGACGACCTCGATATCATTACTTGAAACCTTGGGACGGCAGAAGCAATATACGCCAGACTCAAAACGGAGGCTGCGTTGAAGACCAAATATAAGGTAGGAAGAGGCTCCAGAGAAAGTAATGTTTGCTCCCATGGACAGTGACTGTTGACGGCGATAAATTGGAGGTGGTTGATGAGTTCTTAGTTTCGAATCGCTGGTCACCGCCGACAATAATTCGAATAAGGAGATTCAACGACGTATGCAAGCTGGAAATCGAGCCTATTTTTCCTCCGCAAGACGCTTACTTCGATTAAGGAGCATACGCCGCCACACAAAGCTGACGGTGTACAAAACGGTAATCAGACTGGTAGTCTCCTACGGATTTTAGACAGTAGCTTTGCTTACCGAAGACATACGTGCACTTACCGTATTTGAACGAAAGGTGTTGGCAGAGTACAAACGTGTCGGCGTGCCTTATGAAGCACGAGTTGCAGGCACTACTTGGAGAGATTCCCATCCTACAGCTGGCGAAAGTTGGGAGACTACGGTTGGCCGGCCACGTCGCAAGGATGCCCAACGACTATGCAGTAAAATCTGTTCTCTTTGAATTGAATCCACTAAAATGAATCTAGTTTTGTTTGTTTTGGTAAAAGTCTCTAAAAAAATCATTTGAAAAAATCGAAAAAATCTCAAATGTATCAAAGACAAGCGTACTGCTAACGAATGTTGCTATGCTCTTCATCTGAGACATGAACATTGAACACACATTTCCATCAGTCTCTTCTGCTTTTTTTGTTTCAAATCCTGTCGGACATGCACTGGTGCACCCCTTAAGTGGTGTTCGGGACGCAAAAGGAAATTAATTCATTGCAATCTGTCTCTAGTTTCCAATGCAGTAATAGTGGGAGGGCTAAGATACATTGTTTACCCTCAACAACACATCTCGTAAAACTTTTTGAACTTTTTTTTCCTCTCTTCTTTTGCTTCTGGTAATTCCTGTGGTGCAACATCTCATCATCAAATGAACATGCAAATGGGCCGAGAGGACCATCGGTTCTATCTCGGTGCTCTGTTTAACCTAATGGTGACATCAGTTAAGTTTCAAATGCACTTCTATTCTGTCCTGTACCAACCAAGGCAAACCGGTTTTCGAAGCTAAAATCCTTCACCGACGGTTGGCTTTATTCTGGAAAGCGGACCAGTGTGCTTGTACTGTGCTTGAGTTTTCAATGGACGATCGGTTTCCAAGTGACATTAAATAAACGCTCGCCGAGAGACTGACCTCAAAGTCGTTGTCGTCCGATAGTGGACCATATGGAAAGCAAGTTTAATCTGTGCTTTATGAGACCCATGTTAGATGCACAGATTACTCCGAACAATGCCTGAAGCAATTAAAAATTGTGCTTTAGATGGTTATCCGGTGTGCGGAATAAGTTCTATTACGTGATAATTGTCAGAGAACAAAATTTTCATATCCTGCCGAAATACGACGATGCACATTCCGCCGGTGTCCTTATTGCATACCGAGCCGAGCAAGACGGCACATTCTCCGCTGCTGGTACAGAAATGCAGTAATTAAAATTTTTCTGCTTCTAGCTCCATGTTTCTCGGAAGGAGGTTTCCAGTGGCAAGCTTGAGTGAAGCTTCTTGCTTGCAGACGAGTGCATAGTCAAGTTTCCTTTGTTTTAATTAATGACACTCTAATCAGAGCATCTAAAATAATGTATCAATACAGTAGGTATCAGATGGAAATATTAAGAATATACAAATCGGATGTTTTAGCAGCAGTGCCTAATCTGTTTACAAGAGCTGCCTACAGTGCATCCATTTACGAGAGAGCGACTGTGTTTGGGACAAAATTTTACTGATCATTCAGAGTTCAAAAAAGACTTAAAGAAAAGACCGTATGATTGACTAAGATAGTCCTCAAATCATCTTTCAAACTGTAATAAATCACGATTATCTTTTCACCTGAAATTTCAAATCATTTTTTCTGTAAGTTCGGTTGAACAAACTATATTTGAAATCAATCTGGAAGCACCTGCGTCGAATTGCTACTCGTGCTCCTGTGTGAAACGTGCATACCGGTTGGATTTATTGCTTTTACTTTGCAGTTCTTGACAACGTCAAAGATAGATAGATAGATAGACAAAACTGCAGCTGCCGTTGCAAATATCGAAAATAAATGATCAGAGCTTTTCAATTCATGCCACTTTTGACGAACGACGAAGAGGGAAAACTAGCATGAAAACGCACCTGTGCCAAACCTCGACGTTGCACACAAGAGCCGATTATCGTCGAATGCTTCCGTTAGTAGTGTATTTTTGTGAATCCAAAATCAAAAACTCGCAGTGTGCAAAAAACCGGCAGTTTTTTTTTTGTTCTACTATATTGGGTTAGTTCAAATTTCAATTGCTATTTCGAACAATATGCTGCACTTCGCTGTTATATCTTCCATTATTCCGTAGCTTCAGTATCATTCACAAACGCCGAGAATCCTTCACTACTTAAATGAATAAAATGCAACCTAGCGGGTGTGTTTACACTACCCGTCAAATAGATTTATTTGTTTAAAATGCATTTTTTAAACCGAACAGTGATTTCGCGCATTCAAATGGAAAAACGGATTTAAGCAAATGAAATACCACTTATCGTGGGCTAGAGGGACGAAGGGTCATGAGAGGGAGGTGCAATCAAAGAAGCGGACAACAATTTGAAGCCAATAATTCACTTCGACTGCCGGCCAGTAGCGTGCTGCTGATCGCTCACGAGATTCAATTCAATTCAGCTCCAGCTGACGAGTCGCGTCAAACGAGTTGGACGTGAAAATTCCGTAAGGATCGGACAAATTGAATTTAGTTCTGGGTGGGTATTATAGCCGATCAATCAACTCGATATTTATAGCTGCCACATTGCTGCCTTGCTTGCGTTGAAGAGAACCACTAAGCCGGCAGTGTGAGATTCGGAAACTGCGCCAAAAGGCCGCTGCTGAGGGAGAGAGCGACTATGTTTGCATTCACCCACTCCAACCAGGGTGCAAAGTGACGATGGTTGCTAATGATGATTGGTTTGCATTACCCAAAAACGATCGGGACGAAAACGTAGTGCGAGGGGGGGGGGGGGGGTTGCAGTATGCCGCTCGGTTAGAGATGAGGAATTTTAATTAAAAAGGACAATAAAAACAATAGCGAGTGATTGGCACCAGGATTAACATGTGTGAAGTGGATCGTAGGACCACGCTTTCCGCTGCGATGAAGCTGAAATTGGAATGCTTTTCTGCGGCTGCTCTAATCTACAACATGCTAGTATGGTGGAGTATAAGAGTAGTTTACGATGAATATATTTAGTTGTGAATATATAGCATAGTTTCAAAAGCAATTGGATTTAATTTCATTGAACGCCAATAATATTGAACCATAAATAATACTACGAAAAGGAAACTTTCGGTTTGAACTTCGGGTTGAATTTCATACAAGCTATATTAAAGTGCTGAGTACAGCTTTTATAGTGATGAGCGTCATGCAGAAGCGTATAATTGGGTTTTGGATATTCGACAACTGCATATGGAAGTAGAGGATTAGTGGCTGTTTTTTCAAAGTCAGGATTATTAACGTGCATAACCAAAGAGAATGATATGGGCGCTTTTTAGGCGCTGGAATATGAATACTGCCCAGACATTATGTCAAAATCACTGCTCAGGTTAGCAAGGAGGAAGCATTCAGGCCGCTTGATGAAAAGTTCGCAACAAAGCCTTATGAATGAAAACGGCTTTCGAATCATTGACTCCCTAAAAATGAAACCTTATGAAGTAGCAACTTTCGGTCTAGTATCCTATACCAATACGCCTGGAAGCACTGTAACTGACCGAATCGCATATGGACCGCGTCTAAATGGATGGAAGGCATTACGCGCGCGGATATTTATTTATTTATTTATTTATTTATTTATTTACGCGCGCGGATATTATCGACATTAGAACTTATCTTGGCGTAAACATCGATTGTGGTCGCTACATTTTGATAGTTACAGCGCGCCAAAGATTTTCTGCTGTTACCAATACTCGGTATTAGCGCTTACCGCCCGCAGTACAACCGAGGTCTCTTCTCGGGGACTGCTGGTTTAGCGTTACTGCAGTTACTAGCGGCGCAGTGAAAGGTACCATTGGACTCGATGATAGTGCTGTCAAAAAATTAAGCGGTAGCTACAGACAGAATACAGAGTTCTCTAGCATCATTTGTTCGTTGACTTCAAAGCCGCAGATGAAACCATCGACCGGAAAGAGCTATGGAAAATCATGTACGAGAACAGCTTTCCCAGGAAGTTCATCAAACTGATTAAATCTACGATGGATGGTACACAGTGCTGTGTTCGGATTTCGAGTGGATAGTCAAGTTCATTCGAATCACACAGAGGGCTTCGGCAAGGTGATGGTCTTTCATGCCTGCTGTTCAACATAGCGCTACAAGGTGTTATGAACCGAGCGAATATCCCAGCCGTGAGATTCGGAGGCGTATTATCAACGGAAGTCGTGCTTACTATGGGCTCCACAAGCAATTGCGGTCGAGCAGACTAAGTCCCCGTACAAAGTGCACCCTGTACAAGACGCTTATTAGACCGGTTGTTCTCTACGGGAATGAAACATGGACAATGCTCGAGGAGAACCTGCGGGTGCTCGGAGTTTTCGAACGACGAGTGCTAAGAACGATCTTCGGCGGCGTACAGGAGAACGGAGTATGAAGGCGGAGGATGAACCATGAACTCGCACAGCTCTATGGCGAACCCAGTATCCAGAAGGTGGCTAAAGCTGGACGGATACGATGGGCAGGGCATGTTGCAAGAATGCCGGACAACTACCCTGCAAAGATGGTGTTCGCCTCAAATCCGGTAGGAACAAGACGACCAGGAGCGCAGCGAGCAAGATGGTTAGACCAGGTGGAGCGAGATCTGGCGGAGACTACTCGGTGTCGGAGGAATTAGAGAGCGCTAGCCCTCATGGAGAAACTTTGTTCAACCCTCATGGAGTTACATGGAGAAACTTTGTTCAACACGCTTTGTCTTAAGACGGCAAGCGTCGTCTGGGCGAGTGTAGGGACGAGGCCAAACGAGAAATCAGGTTGTTGAAGACCAACAAAGCCGCTGGTAAGGATCGCCTACTGACATACTGAGCTTTATAAACATGGCCGAGAGAAACGCTAGAGTCGGCTCTACATTGGATTATTTCCAATACATGGAAGAAGGAGAAGCTACCGGAAGAATGGATAGAAAATGGGCTCAACAGCTGCAACTATTGCGGCATAATGCTGATAAACGCCGCATACAAGATACTGTTACGCAGGTTGTCACCGGTAGGCTCACGCAACTACGGACCAAATTTGTACCCCCCGACAGATCCTGCAGAAATTTCGGAAGGAAAACGTGCGCATCTTGATTGATTTTAAAGCAGCGTACGATGCCGTCGATCGAGACCACCTGTGGAAGATAATACACGAACATGGTTTTCCGGATAATCTTACGTGACGGATCAGATCCATATGTTGTTCAACATCGCTCTCGAGTGGGCGATGAGCGGGCATCGAAACGAGAGACACGATTTTTACCTCGGGTAGCCAATTCTTAGGCTTTGCACATGCCTTTGACATAACCAGGAACTTTGTATTGGCTTTCGGGTTGAACCAGCAACTTTGTGACGGCGGAAGCAATTTACGCCAGACTGCTAGTGGAGTCTAGAAAGATTATGCTAAAAAATAAATACGACGAAGAGCAAATACATGAAACAAAGAGGCTCAAAGGAAACAAACGCGTTTCTCCCACAGACAGTAACCGTTTACGGCGACGAACTAGAAGTGGTAAATGAGTTTGTGTATTTGGGATTACTGGTGAACATGGAGATCCAGCGGTGCATTCAAACGCGTAATCGGCCTTGCTTTGCCCTTCTCAAAACGCTACGGTCATCAAGCAGACATCGCCGTACGAAGCTGACAATGTACAAAATCTTTATTAGATCGGTAGTTCTTTATGGATTTGAAGCCGTGACGCTGCTCACCAAGGAAATACGCGCGCTTACCGTGTTCGAGCAGAAGGTACTGCGGGCAATATTTGGCTGAGTACAAACTGAGAGCGAAGGGTGGCAGAGGCTTATGAATCGTGAGTTATACCCAAGTAACATTATTAGTTTTATTACGCTCTTATTGCGATTTCTATGACAACTTTTGGTCATAAAAGCCATAATAAGAATGTAGGGAAACTCAAATTGTTACACGGGATAGGCACTGCTTGGAGGTATCTCCATCGTACATCTGCGTAAGTCGTTAGGTTACGGTGGACTGGACACGTCGAAAGGATGCCGGGCGACAGGGCGACGTAAACAGTTCTCTTAAACAACCTCACCGACACCAGGAACAGGGGGGCTCAACATGCAAATTATCTCGACCAAGTCAAAAGTGATTGGCGACTTCTGAGACGACTGGGAAATTTGCGACGAGTGACCTAAGATCGAGTTCAATAGAGATGACTGCTTGAAACAATACGAGCTACCCCGGATCTATGCTGCTGATGACAACGAAGCGCTACCTGGAAGAAGGTACTCAGGAATCGCGTAAATTCCACAAGAAACTAAATGTTTCCAGGCCGATTTTATGGACGGACGATCGGCAGTGAACCAAATTGTGTTTTGTATTCCAGCAGAACCTTCAAAACTATCACGAATACCAAAGCACTACGCACCACCATGGAGAAACTGAACCGCGCAGAAATGATTCATTATTTTATGCCGTCGTTGGTCGTTTTATATCCTGACCAACGCGGTTACTTTAACATGCCACGAAATGACCGGGATGTAACCCTCTGGGTCAAGGCTAGTTCCTAAATTTGTCACGCGAAGGGTGGCATCTTTACATCGATATGGAATTCATCAATTTCAAAGCTATCAAACGATTGTGGTACGAGCAATTGAAAATAATGCATGATAACGGCTTTTCCAGGAAGCTAACCAGGCTGATGGATGATCTACTGTGCATTGCATATCCTCACACAGCAACGCGCATTAACGCAACGTTGGAAAGCTCCCTTGAGACACGCAAGGAACTTCGAGTGGACAATGGTATATCTTGCGTAATGTACAACAACGCGTAAGAAGTTGTTATGAAATGTGCCGGCTTTAGCGTGAAGGGCACGATCTTCAAAATATCCAGTCAAGTTATTTTGTTTTGTTAACGCCGTGGAAATTGTCAGAAGAACATTTCAGGCGGCTTTTGATCAGTGTGTCAAGCTAAAATGTGAGGTAAAGAAGGTTGGGTTGGCTGCGTATATGTTAAAAACCAAGTATCAGTTATCAGCAGAGATCGCATAGGCAATAGTGTTGTAGTCGATGGATCCAAGTTCGAAGTGATAGACGAATTTGTATACTTCGGATCGTTGTAAAGTAAGTAAGGATCGTTGCCAGTATTCTTGCCAGTCGTCGAGGTTGCTATGAACTCCACAGCAACCTAAGGTTTGGTAAGCTTCACCACCGCACTAAGTGTATCATGCATAAAACGCTAAAAACACCTGTAGTTCTTTAGGAGTACGAGGCGTGAACAATGCTAAACGGGAACTTGCAAGCGCTGGTAGTTTTTGTACGTTGAGTGCTTAAGTTCAGCTCTGTTTAGCTCTGCTGGATATGGAATGTCGCTAAAGCTGGAACGATACAATGGGCGGGACATGTTGTGAGAATGCCGGACAATAACTCCGCAAAAATGGTGTTTGCCTGAGATCAGGTTACTACCAGTCGAAGTGGTGAGTAGCGTTAGATCGAGTGGAGCATGACCGAATAATGATTGGATAAAGAAACTGCCCAAGTAACAATTCCAAGCTTTATTACGTTCGTATAGTGGTTTTCATGACCAATTTCATAAAACCGCTCATAAAACTATGAGCTCCACCAGAATTTTCTGATGACCGCTATAAAACTGCTTTCTGACCAAGTGTCCCACTCCTCAGAATGTTTTCATAACCGCTGTAAGAATCAGGTTATAAGCTTAAGTAGTCGTATCACGCTCTGCTGAAAGCAGCAATAAAACCGGTTAAGCTATCGCTGCTTGACAGCCATCGCCATAATTTAAAAAAGCTTTTCGCTTTTCTGGCAAAAGTTGTCAACTTGAAAATATATTCGTGATCAGAAAAGTTTAAATTTTACTGACAGATCATTTTGAACGATTTGGTTTATAGCGGCCTGAATAAAATATCCCATAGAATATTTATTAAATTTTAAGCAATTTCTTTGATTTGCAGCATGTGCGCATTTAATTTCATCGTGCATATTGGTATGATAGGTCGATATAATCAGCGCGCCACTGAAATTTTGCAATTTTCGAAAACTGGTTGTTTTAACAAATTAAAAATATTCTGTTAGTCAATCTTAATTTCTAGCAAAATCATTTTAGTTGCTTCCTCTGACAGGAAAACCGATTGATAATAACTTTCTTTCTGCAAAAAAGTTTGCTTTGATGAACTCTTGTTTTCGAGCTAAAACAAAATACTACAATATGGCAATATGGCATCGCATAAAAAAATGATTTTGGTGTTGAACTTTGGTATTCTTCATAATAGCAGCAAAAAACTGTTTGGTTAGGATGTTACCGTTTCACTAGCTCTATAAAACTAACAGATTTATTGAGGTTTGACAAGTAACCGCGATAAGATCAATTTTGATTGGTGCGCCATTTTGTATTGCCACGCCACACTTATGGTAAGTTTATAAGAGATGTGGTGCAGCCAACAAGTTTTAGCGTGGTAATATAAGCAATCACAATAAATTTGCTTTATTAGCAGTTTTATTATGGTTTTCTAGCTAGCTATAAGTGTGCTTGGACTCGTATCCTCATGGTTTTGCGCAATACCACAATAAACCCAGAGGTAATGATTAATGCCGCAATAAAACCTTTATAGAATTCAAGTAAAACCAAGTGGCTTTAGAATTGTTACTTGGGTGGAGACAGACAGCCAGGACGGTAATAGTTTATGACCGAGGCATTGCACGTATCATATAACCTCAGTTACGAGAACTCTTCGCCTTACGTCCAAGCGGTATTGGGTTGAGGGCGACCAAATTGTTCGGACTTTCGATTATGTGCAAACTGGGAAAGAGGACCATTTAGTGCCTGTGGTTGGCGAAGTGTTATGTTGTAAAAAGGCGTGCGAAGCTCAAATCCCATTAACCGGTTGCGGACGTCGTAACGTCCTGTTAGAGCTCAGGACTCAAAATCCAAAACCCCAAAAATTAGGATCGGTTCCAGATCATAATCTTGGTGTACTTGATATACGGGATATGCTTGATAAGTTTGGAGACCGTCGCTGGTCTCAAGATACATTCGAAATTCGTCATCCCGTCTAAGTTGGTGATTGTAGGCTCAAATGTAACATTCCGCACTAGCGCAGATCTAGCCTCGCACTCTAGACCCTATTAAGGATAGTGGTATAACCCTCGCATGGCCTCACTGCTTGCAAAGAGTGAACTAAGTGGGAGTGGTACGGTCTAAGGGTGAGCTGACCGGGGAGATGAGACTGAGCTAACCGGTGGAAAGGGACGGCCAACAAGGAGGAATAAGGAAGCGTTAAACCGGGGGGTAAGAGCGAGATAATAGGGGGGGGGGGCTATGGTTAGCTAGCCGGGAAGAAAAGGACAAGGGTGATCTGACCAGGGGATAAGGGCGATTTAAAGTTGAAAGCAGGGGTGGAATGACCGTTGGGGCATCTATCTGAAGGAACGAGCGAGCTAACCTGTGTGTGAGAAAGAGTTAACCGGCGGTGTAAGGGTGAGCTAACAGGAAGAGCAAAATTGCGCTAAGCGGGGGGCAAGGACAAGCTAGCCGGGGGAAGAAGATTAGGGAGAGCCAACCGGGAGGATAAGGGAGAGTTAACCGAGGGGATAAGGATGAGCAAACTACGTAGAGCCGACTTAAAATGAACTTCTGGTAACTATTATTGTGTCTCACTTTTTTCGAGCACAGCCTTTCTATGGCTAGAAATAGACGCACCCCGATCAGGAGGCCATATCAAGATTATACCTGTTTTATAACACATTTTGATTCTGTTAACATGTTATGTTACAAATCAAAAATAAACTAATTAGGAAGCAAATTCAAGTTTGTAACAGATTTAGATACAAGTAGCACATTGAGTTATTTTAATAACAATATTAATATTATTTAATAACAAAGTATGTTACTTGCAAATTACTTTTACAACAAAATATGTTACTTGCAAAACTTATTTTAATTACCATCATCATTTTAAAACTATATTAAATACGTCACTTCACAGTTACTAATACTTGATAATATATCTTTATTCGCTGTGTTATTTTAGGAATATCTTGCAATATTGACAATTAACTTTTAACACAATGTACATGGTTTGTTATGAATCAGGTAATAATTAGAGGCAGTTTAGTTATAATTTTTGATTTTTTAACCACTTACGGAGGCTAATTTATACCAGGGGTAGTTATAATATGATCAAATATATCAAATTAATAACAACTGTTGTTAGAAAGTTTGATAACAAAATAACAAGATCTGTTATCATTTTGTTAGGTCCTCCTGATCGGGACGCTGTACACGGGAACCATGCTATTGGAATCTAAAGATCTAAAAAACGTCTTTCTTGTAATACCAAAGATTGATTTCCCTTTTTTCAGTGTTTAGTTTCTCTGTAGACTTTCTGAGTTCCCATTTCATCACGGTGCAATAGGACGTAGTTCAGGGCAGTTTGTTTGGTTCATGTCCTTGGAGTCAAAATGTAGCGAATTATGCTTTTAGAATGGTCACATGAAGTTAAATCCTGCCAAATTAGACTAGACAAGCCTATTAGACCAGCATCGTACCTCGAAGCTAACTGGGCGGCAAAATCAAGCGTTCAATGAATCTCGAAAGGGTTTTGCGCTGCAGACCGAAATATGCAGAGATAAGGCATTTTTACAAGGCAGAGATGGAGGAATTTTTACATTCGACAGTGTGATGATCGAAAGCTGGAATCGGCACTTTATAATTCATAACGATGAGCACCTGAATGGCGTGCAGGCGGAAGACCGTGATAGTGAAGGAAGTAACTTCATTAGTGCAGCAAGCAACGCCCTGCTAGTACAGCTGTTATAAATCAGTTGTAATAACCGAAAACCACTAGTTTCAATCATTTGAACAGAGATGTGCCACACACATCGATAAGCGAAGTACCATCCAGTCATATGACGTAAGGTTAGCTAAGCAGAAAATTAAGTAGACAATACACTTTTAAGAGAAACTGTACCCAATTTGGTTAATTTCTACCCAGTAGAAAAAGGTTGTGGCCAATTGGAAGTGTTGCAACAGTTTCCTGTTGGTAATGTGCATAACATTCGGTCTTTGGAAATCTATAAATCGTGATTCTCGTCTTCTTTATTGATTTACCAGACAATCAATAATAAATCGCCATGCTGTCTGTTTCTTATCGTTACTATGAAATGTTTCCATGCGTGGCTTAGGAAAATTCATTTGCGAGGATATAAAACCTGTACAGTTGTGCGGAATATACTGTTTTATCCACAATTCTAACGATGTAGCAAATGGTCACAACGAACTGCAGTGGTTGTTTCCCAAATACATAAAAATGTTAGCTGAGAATTATTATTCAATCCAACTGGCTAATCGGATAAAGATAGATTTGCTGTACTACGTTGATAACACGATTGTTTACGGCTGTCTGTGATTTTAAAATTCAAGATTCATAAGAACACCAGAGAATTGCAAATAATAAATAGGGTTTTTTTCCCGTCGTAATAGGTAAAGCCATTCTAATTTTCATCATTTGTTGGATGGATTTAATGAATACTCTAAAAGTTCTTGTGCTGATTTGAGTAAAACACACTTTCCTTCCGATCCGTGAACTTTGAAATCACTGAAAAGCGACTATTAAAGCATATTGTTGAAATTACGCAACTGACTTTATTTCTAAAATTCGTCGTACCGTGTTAAAATCCGTCCATTAAAATTTTTCATCGTTCGAACTAAAAATCACAAAAATGTTTACGAAGCTAACGCGCATGTATTTGTGTAGGACGGCATGACAAACGTTATTCTGCAAAATTTCTGCAGGTCAGGCAAGTTTTCCCTGCTGTAGAATAACGACAATGCCTTGCGTGAGTTATTTTCATTTATGAATGACGGAAATTAAAACGATTAGTCGACATTGTCTTCTTCGTCGCACAAAAAACGCAGGAAATTTGGCTGGTAGGACTTCTTTAATGATAAAAAGCATTTAAATAGATCTCAGCTCACTTTGATTGATCGCATGTGATAGACAACAAACTAAAATATTACGGAATAACTAGGGTAGTTGATCCAGTAGTTGTGGTACTACCAATAGTTGCGCTACTTTTTATTATTATTGCATATTTTCGTCACCGTAGCATTTTAGATAAAACAATTACATTCATTATATAAAACAGGTTTTTAGAAGTATTGGTAGTTAGACTACACCATTTAAAATTAAAGCATTATTTGCTAAAATCCAATTTAACAAAATCTAACGCGCAGTTGGAGCGCACAACTATATGCGCTCATCTATAGTTTTGCTACGATGTTTTTTCACTTAGCAACCTAGCAATGTATATGGAATAACACAATTAAAGGAACATCAAACTTAATTAAGGAAACATTAGCGCAACTGTTGGTACAATATAATTGAATCGGAAAATTCATTTTTTCTTTATAAAGCTTCTCGTACAACGAGAGCAATTGTCTTGCCTTGTGACAAATACCTTGTATTTAATAAATTTATATCCCACAAGCATTAATTGAAGCATATACCTCAATAAACCAGCAAAATGAAGGTATATTGTGCTTAGTGGCGCAACTAATGGATCATCTACCCTAGTTTTGCATTGTGTGTCATAAAAATGCTGATATTTTTAATAATTTGTGTTGGATAGGACGGGAGTAGGCAATTGCAGGCAACGATGTAGCAACATACCCTAGATGTTTGCTTCGCAACTGTGCGATTTACAACAATAAGGGATAAAATGTCTGATACATATTTGATTAAAAAAGTCATGAACCGCCAATTTATATTGCACATTATTCAATAGCTTTAATAATGTAATACATTTCTGTTATTGGAGTATCACGAAATTGTGTTTTAGTTCCTAAATCATTCCTCGAGTATTCAAAAAGGTTTGATGTACAGGTAAACGGCCGCAAAAAATTGACAAAGCAATATATTTTTACTACAAAATCTACAGCAACAAGTAGTAACCTATCAACAAACTTAAAAAAATCTTTAATCATAGAGAAGAGACATTGAACCGAAAATTTCAATTAGATCCTTAAAAAATATTTTACAAAATTTAAAGCTTTCCTACTTGAATGTCACTTCTCCCCGATTAAATTTTGAACAATTTAGATAGGTACTACAACGCAAACAAAGGAAGCAACTGAAGATGATTTTGAAATCACAATACCTTCACCCGGACGAATGACACTTTCTACGGTCGAATACTGCCCTTACAAGGCTGATGCTGTGGTCTAGTGGTAAAAAGTCCATAACAATGACAATGGTACTCTTGGTGGTATCTATCCTCTTCAAAGCATTTCAACCAATTAACCAGCTGATGGGTGCTGTTCGATCCCATCGCTGCTGATCAGCATGCAAAGTTGAATGCATCGATCGGGATGACAATTATGAAGTTTACTTCAACTATAGCACACAGATGGGCTGGGGGTTTGATTTCTAGCGAGAACTAGCGGTTCAATTTCGACTAATCGATTGGCTGCCCGAGCAAGGAAACAATTAAATCGAATTAGGATATGCGTCAGAGGCACCACCCACCGTGGCGCTTAGATTGCAAATTTTCGATCGTACGGCGGTCAGATTGTTGAAGTAAACTTACCTTGATGGTGGTTCGAGAGCTGGTGTATAGTATTTGTGTGCCGTACTTGGTGGCCATGTCTGTTTGGCCTTTGATGTGTACTTAGTGTTGGTGCCAGCGTCGTCTTTGGTGAGTAAGCTAAAAAGCAGCAGCAGCAAACAGCAATTTCAAACGATGAGCAACCGAAAAAAGCACTGCAGAAAAATTAAATTTTCCAGAATTCAAAACACTTGCATTTTCCAGTTATTTTTTTTCTCGCTCCCTCTGTTGGATAACACTTATTTTTAAATGCACTTGAATTACGGCTTCCGGCTTTTGGAATTTTTTTGAGACTTCACTTTGTGTGGTTTCGTTTCGTTTGTTTCAATGATGGCAGCAATTCAACACTCGCAGTCTTTTCTTTCTCTCCTTTAATGGAAAGCGTAATTGAAACTGAAGAAGGCAACGAAAGACAGCTATGTACACAAAATTGCGGATAATTATTTTTTGAATGAATGTTTACTTTGGCTTTCTTTAATTGGCTAAAGCCAACACAGTCGCACTGGAACAGAGATGTCCTTTCGCTTTAGAGAGTTAAGCGGACCAGCAAACAGGGTAGGTTAGTGGCGAGTGAAAAGTCAACATTGCAGGAAAAATATAATTAGACTAGGGTAGGAAAGCACACACTGGCTCGAGATGGGTTCTTTGATGGGGAAAAGCACTGTGAAATGCAAATAAATGTACGATTGCAATTAGCAACTAACCCAACTAATTTCAACACAAAAAATTATTCGTAGCTAGTCTGACTTGAGAAGATTTCTAACGGAAAGCGTAATTAAAGCGAGCCTTTTGTTTGGTGCTAATGGCGTCGTCTTTGAGCTTTTCTAGTTTTCAGTGTCTCGAAGCTTACAGTCTTTCCATTCGTGGTGCAACTAGTGATAAAGATTCTGCAGCTGTCAATGCAATAAATAACCGATAAGATTAAAGCAGGGACCACCAGAATCATTGAAAGAAAGCTTGGCTATAGTATTCTACTCTTGATAAATGACTTCGATTCCAAACACATTAGGAACATCTGAAACGTATCAGCAATTAGTTACGCTTTCCCACTCTTTCCCGATCTATTAAGTTTAAGCTTTAATGATCAAGCTGTCAAAAGGGATTTTGTGACATTTTTGCACATTTATTTCAAGTGACTGTGAATTCCATGGCAACTTCATTCCATTTTTTCATGGAGTTAAGATTGATGGTAGATTTCCAGAATAAACAGTTTTTTTTTAAATTGTAACTCACTTCCGAAAGCTCACACTAAAAATAGCTTGCACATTTAGCCGTATAATAATTGCAATCGGATACTCCTAATAAGCAAAAGAGATTTCTTCAAGATAAAAATAACCTTCGTGTGCAGAATTTGCAGCTGTTTGGTTTCAGGTTTCCCAACAGATCTTTCTTCCGCTTTCACCAAACCAGCTTCCGGAGCGGAAGCGCCATCGTCCTCCCGACAACCCGACAACCGAACAGCAAATAATCTGTCCCGGCATACTTCTTTCAGCTTGCAGACGGCATTTTAGAAAGACAAAAGACAGTTCCGGTAGATTGATAACAAGCAGCAGCGATAAAGTAAAGAGAACTTTTCGACAGGACAGGACATGGCGGCAGGAATCATAGCTCATTCGGGCGGAGAACAATCGCTCGATTATTATTGTTGGTGTCGCTTGCGTTTTCTGTGGGACATGCTGTCGGTGAAGTGGAATACCGCAAATAATTTCCTGTTTGACTCAACATATACCGGTGCTTTCGATCAGATCCTGTGAATGTCAATAAAATGCGATGGATCTGACTGATTGTACGAAGTCGTTTTACAATAATACTTTCTTGCCACTCACTGCTGTTTATTCTCCATTAAAATGTAGTACTGTTTGTTCCTCGTTAGGGAAACGGATAGAAATGAAAGCATTAATCATTGAGGCTAACCATAATTAGAAGCTATCTGCTTAAATAAAGTGG
This sequence comes from Sabethes cyaneus, assembly GCF_943734655.1. Lineage (NCBI taxonomy): Eukaryota > Metazoa > Arthropoda > Insecta > Diptera > Culicidae > Sabethes > Sabethes cyaneus. The sequence continues at coordinate 100,962,345 of NC_071354.1, read as the reverse complement.
GGCCGCAACAATTAGCTTAGTTTTACTTTACGTAGACTCTGCGATTAATCGAACACATAAAATTGCAAAATAAATTACATTGCTTGTGTTAGAGGGTATCATGGCATTTTTATAGTGCAACTCTTCCTGATTCAGTAATTTTTAACTGACCAATAATGACCCTTACTGCTTGAGCAAAATATCTGGATGCAACGAAACGGGTCTATGTCGGAAATGAAATAAAGCGCAGGTCTTTTATTGCACTGTGAAGGAAAAATGGCGAAGAAGTTATTCTTATTTGATTTTGATAAAATTTTGAACTTTTCTTCGAATACCACTCGTCATATGTTGGACACTCTGTTAGTTGATCTGAGCTGCCATTTTATTCCACCATCTTTTCAGCTCTGTCGCGTTTCTGCTCTTCTTCAAGTCAACTAAATATTTCGCGATTAGTCGGAATTGAGGGCAGTTGCGTGGATTCATGTCCGATTCGAAGAAGTTCACTCCGTTGCGTTTTTTCGATACCATCGTAGTACTTCTCCGCTATAGTGCCACCTTGCCAAATCAGGCCACAACTTTGCAGATCCATTGTGAGTTTTAAAGTACCAATCTTCCTTGGCTCACTGGTAACGGCGGACAATGGTACCAGCCGGGCGATCCGGAGACGTATTATCAGCGGATGAGCTTCACAAGTAATTGCGGTCGAGCAGACTAAGCCCCCGTAAAAGTGTAACCTGTACAAGATGCTTATTAGACCGGTTGGTATCTACGGGCATGAAACATAAACAATGCTCGAGGAGGACCTACGAGTGCTCAGAGTTTTCGAAAGACAAGTCCAAGAACAATGTTTGGCGGTGTACAGGAGAACGAAGTATAAAAGCTAAGGATAAACCATGAACTCGCTCAGCTCTATGGCGAACCCAGTATCCAAAGGGTCGCTAAAGTTGGACGGATACGATGAGCAAGGCATGTTGCAAGAATGCCAGACAACTACCCTTCAAAGATGGTGTTTGCCTCCAACCCGGTAGGAACAAGAAGACCAGGAACGCAGCGAGCAAGACGGTTAGACCAGGGGTGACATTGCGATTCTCGTTTCGAGTGATGTTGGTTCATTTCGCCCATTCATTTAACGTGGTTGAAACGAACCAAAATCACTCAAAACGAGAATCGCAATGTCACCCCAGGTCCGAGCCCGCAACCGAGTTAACCGGGGAAACTTTGTTCAACAGGCTTTATCTTAGGACGATGAGTCACTTAAGTGAGTAAGTAATGTACGGAAGAATGCGTTAGTCTTGTTTGTCACAAAAATCAGGGTTTTTTGTCCACAGTTGCAACATCCTAGCCAGATCATAAGTTTTCTTGCAAATTTATTGAACTTTTGTCCGGGAAGCTGCCCATAATTCACCTTCACGTACCATTCGTCGTCCATGAGCATGAATCTGTCGTACGGGTACGTCTTTTAACCGTTTTTAATTCTCACTCGACTCTAGGAGCGTCAGTACGGAATACAATGCTTTTAGTTAGTGTATATATGGTAGTCTTGGAAATGACAAGTGTTGCTACCAGCAATAGCCTTGTCAGCCCTGAGTGTCAGTTCCTATATCAGGGGCGCCTCTGGACGGTTTGAAGTTTCCTCAGTCTAGTGAGCGCCTGCATTATAGCTTACGAGCGGCTCACGACAGCGACCGATTCGGAGTGGGCGGCTTGGATGGATGCTTCTTCAACCACACCCTCATAAACATGCACTGCTCATACGAAAGTGAACCCTACAATGAGAATGAAGCGTTCTACGCGCAGCTTGAGGCGGTGTACGACAGCTGCTCGCAGCGAAACATCTAAATCATGATAGAGCCCCATAACCTGGACACCGTCACGAACTATAACAGCGAGCGATGTATCAACTCTAAAGCTTCGTGAGGTCTGGTGATCAGAAGCCTTTTCTTACGCCACAAATATATCCAATAGACCACCTGGAGATCAGCTGATCAACGAACACTGAACCAAGTCACCGTAATTTTATCGATGGCCCGCTTTTCTCGATCATCACAAATATACCCCCCATACGAGGCGCGGATATTGCCTCAGAACATCGCCTAGTAGCAGCACATGTGCATACAAAACTGTCGACGGTTTACATCTAGTGACAAATTGCAATTGGACAACTCACAAGCTTCTGAGAACTACGCGCGTCTGCTGGTTGCGGGCCTACCATCTTCTGTGGAGCTAGATGCTTCGACCCTTGACAACGGATGGAGCAGAATAGGCTTGGCTTTCAATGTGGCTGCTATGTGAAGAAACCCTGAGCGCTCAAAATAACTGGTTTAAGCAAACGATAGGCAAAAAAACAGCTTGGAACAGGTACCTAGGCATTGCCACGAGAGAGAATTTAGCCAAGTATTGAGGAGCGCGGAATCAGTTAACCACGACCCTGAGGTGAAAAATCGCCAGAATGAGGACAGAGAGCATGAAAAGCTAGAACAACTATTACTATATGTGAGGGACAAGAAGGTAAACCTGACCACAAATGAACGCGATGTGGTCGACAGGTGAAAGCAGTTCTTTGATGGGCACCTCATATAATAGCAGGAGGCGGAACGGAAGTTGACCTAGGAGTACCTTGGGTGATAATAATGTCCCGACTTCCGATCACGAACAGATTGGGCGAGAAATTGGTCAGCTGAAGAATAATAGAGCCGCCAGAAAAGTCCGGCTCCAGGCAGAACTCTACAAAAGTAACAATAAACTACTAACAACGGCAATTCAGTGAATTTCAAGATTTGAGAGGAGGAGGTACTACTGGAGGAGTGGATAGAAGATGTGGTTTTTCCCGTCTACAAAAACGGCGATCGGAGCTATAAAACTTGCTGCTTCGTTAGCTAGAAAATATATTGCCGTTAGAAAAAAAAAAAATCAGAGGGGTTGTGTACAAGACACGACCGCATATATAGGTGACGCAGGACTACGTAAGTCTCTTTGTAGTGATAGTAGCATGTATTCATGCTTGTAATCATTCGATGCTTCATGTATACATGCTATATGCAACATATATACATGCTGCATGCGTTGTATGTAACATTTATCAAAGTAGCAACATTGCATACGTTCAATTCTCAAAAGATTGTGCATTTGAAAACAATTTAACAAACTCAAGAACACAAACTATTGCTTTCCTGCTACCTTACTGAAATTAAATTTTGAAATTAAATTTTATTACCCATGGTTCCCCACGTTGAAGGGATTTTACCAATTCCATTCTATTTTATCAACAGTACATTTTTTCACTACACTTCTAATGAAACGGCAAGCATGCGTATTCATACAGAGTCGTATTATAACCGGACACTACAGCTGTAGCACATTTTTCCAACACAGATTTCAAATTCGCCGAGGCTTAATCGTCTCGCAGTAAAGAATTTGCGATCTGTTGGGACAACGAACTTGTGTCATTTTTTCTGGCACACTTCCCTAACACAGACATCAAATTGGACTAGGTTTAATCGCGTTCGTAAGAAATCTGTTGAAATGAGGGGATTTTGTCACTTGTTTTGGCTTATTTCCCAAGCACAAATTTCAAATTGGTATAGGTTTAGATCATCGTAAAGAATCTTCCAACCAATCACGAAGCGAGAATTCTGGTAAAACATAGGTTCATTATTTTCAATTTTTTAATAGTTCAACATCAAAAATCCATACTTTTCTTCATTTGGGTCAATTCTTAAAAGATTTTTCGATCGATTGGCGTAAGAATATTGTAAATCGATCGGAAAACCGCTGAGCTATTAGCGCTCAAAACCTTTCATTTTTCGTAAGACGTCAAAAGTTAAAATTTCACTGTCAGATTGTCCTGATCAATTGGTTTATGGCGACCATAATAAAATATCCGATAGGACAAATAATAAATTTTCAGCAGTTTCCTTAGCTGTACAGCATATGCGCATTAAATTTTATCATACATATTGGTATGACAGGTGGGTAAAATCAACGTGCCACGCCATTGTGATTTAGCAATTTTTAAAAATTAGTTTTTTCATTTTTTTATTTCAATATGGTTTTAACCAGTTGGTCATTCACCACGCAAAAACTAGTTGTTTTACCAAAACAAATACACTCAAGGCGCTTTTTACGCGAAGGATACGTCCCGCGTAAATCAAAACCGCGTAAATTCCGAAAACCGCGTAAAGAAACCGCGTAAATTCCAAAAAGCGCGTAAAAAACCGCGTTAATTCCGAAAACCGCGTAAATTCCGAAAACCGCGTAAATTCCGAAAACCGTGTAAAAACCTGATTTAATCCACCTATTGGTGAAAGGAACCTTTGTTATACGGTCTTACTTGCTATTTGAGATAGAAATCGACACGTCTTCGGAACATAATTCATCTATTAGTTAACGTTGCATTGTGCATTGGTTTACATAAAAATTTTGGAAATTGAATAAGCTTACAAAATTTGAACAAAATAGTAGCACTTACAAATTTTGATAGTTCTTTTTCTCATGAAATTGCTTAGTAAGTTGTTACTAATGTGGGTAAGTGCAAGTAAAAGTAAGTTGTAAGAAGAAATATTATTCTTTAACATATACATTGCGTAGTAAAGGTCTAGTTTATAGGTTTTTGAACTATGCATAACTATGCTTCAATAAGGTTTTCTTGAAAAAATTTCATCAATTTTTATTAACGTTCGGTTACTCACGCTGTTGTATACTGAATAACATGTGTAGGTTTATGAATGCCATATTTACCAATCGGTGTTTAACTAACGTATTTTCTTCAAAAAAATGTTCAGCAAAATGTCTGAATTATTCAATGCATTAATACTTTAAATTGTTAGGAAAATAGATCAGCATAAACCGAGAGCACAGAAACGAAGCAAGCAGCATGTGAGGTGTACCCAAGGTTGCCACCAGGTTTTCCCGAAAATCTGGCGAACACGAATAAAAGTGTCTGGCAAAAATCTGGTGGTAAATTAGTCCGATGGGGAGGCGTTTTCCTGAAAAAATCTTGCTCGTTTTGCTCACCGTAGATGCAAATTTTTTTCCAAAATTAGAAGTGATGACCTTTTTGCAAGACGGAGGATCGAAAATCTGGCACATTGCCAAATATCTGGAAGGTTTTAAGCTTTGTCTGTTGGTCTGGCGCGCAATCAAAAATCTGGCAAAATCCAGATTTATTGGCCCCAAACTGGAATTTTTTTCACGTTACTTCATATGGAAAAATGATGTCTGTATGTAGCAAAACTATCAGCAAATGTAAAATGTTTAAAATGTATCCGTCAGTTGGTAGTCGAGTAATTCGGGGTTAAAATCAGGGTATTTTTATAATCAAAGTTCTACAGTTCCTAAACAAGCCAACATAGAGGTATACTATTTTCGGCAAAGTTGTGTATTTTTACTATTTGTATAACTTTGTAACACATGAAAAAGTCATACAACAATTACAAAAAGAGCTAAAATAGAAAAACTGATTTTACAAATACAGAAACAATAAATAAGATTTCTCTGTCTTCGCTTCTATCTCAGGTTACAGTCTTCAGCAAAATTTCTTGTAATAATAGGCTCTAAAACTTCGCAGAACATATCAATGTGTTATATTGAAACTGAAAAATAAATTTTTTTTCACTTTTAGGGGGATTAATCCAAATTTAAATTGCACCAGATGATAGAGCATTCAATTTCAAGAAACTCTTCCGAAGGTTCGATAAACTTAAAAACAAGTTTTCCTAGTCAAAACTCTAGTGCGCACGTTTTCTTTGGTTTTGGGCTATTGTGCGCGCGAGTAACTGTGTTGCAAAAGTTGGCGCGAGCGTTCGAGGGTTGATATCCGGTACCGGTAAAACCAATTCTTATGAAATTTTGTATATATATTCGTAGTGTCAAAACCTCTCGTTTGATATTAAAATAATTGAAATTAGGTAAAATATCTTGGTTAAAATCATTATAAATTATTGTTAATTTTGGTGTGGTGTATACGATTGCTCATAACTTTCAAATTAAACGTCCAATCCAAAAACCATTCAATAGTGATCTATCCGGCTATATTACCTGCCAAATAAAACTAATAGCGCATAAATCGGTTTGGCCATCTCTGAGAAACAGGCGATCATTTGAACCTTATCAAAAATGGTTTTTTAAGGCTAACTTTTAAACTGCTTGTCCGTTTTCAATAAAACTTGGTAAAAAGTTTAGTAACAGCAAGATCTTTCGTTTGGTACTAAGATTGTTAAAATTGGTTGCGTAGTTCAAGAGAAACGCGTGTCACGTAGTTTTCACATTTTTGCTTATAACTTTTAAACGAAACGTCGGACCGCAAAGCAATTCAATAGTGATATACTAGACAATAATACCTTTCAAACAAAAGTAAAAGCGATCAAATCGGTTCAGCCATCTTCGAGAAACAGGCGATAGAAAATGAGCTGCACATACACACATACACACATACACACATACACACATACACACACACACACAGACATTGCTCAGTTCGTCGAGCTCTATCGATTGGTATATGTCATTCGGCCCTGCGGGCCTCGGATCAATTTCGTGTTTTTCGACCAATTTCTAAACCTTTGTTATATAGTATAACAAAGGTAAAAAACCAAAATTTCGCGTAAAAAAAACTTTGTGGATTTCAACACTACGCGAAAAAATAGACGTTTGGAACACATCCGCGTAAATTCCGAAAACTGCGTAAAAAAACCGCGTAAATTCCAAAAACCGCGTAAATTCCAAAAACCGCGTAAAAATAGTCGCGTAAAAAAACCGCGTAAAAAGCGATTTCAGTGTATACTCAGTTATTAAATCTCAATTTATAGTATTGTGGAGATTGGCTGAGATGTATTTATTGGGGATTTTCGGCTGCACAGTTGATTATCTATCGAAAACGGCTTTTTTATATTTCCTGTCGTTTCGGCCTTTGGGTTTGGCCTTTTTCAAAGGAAATATTGCTACGTTTTCTTGTCTAATCGTTGATTATCAACGAACGGTAAAATTTAACGGCTCCAAGTGCATTAGTTCGGTGCTTAAATAATGTGTATACCTGAACCTTTAGGCCATAGTGCACTACATTTGGAACCGTAAAAATTAAAACTTCCATGCGTTGGTAAGCAATAATTAGACAAGAAAACGTAACAATATTTCCTTTGAAAAAGGCCAAAAACCGAAGGCCGATGCCATTAGGCAGTACAAAAATAGCCGTTTTCGATAGATAACCGACTGTACAGCCGAAAATCCCCAATCAATTTCTAGTAAAATAATTCTTGGTGCTTCCTGTAACAGGAAACTCGATTGATAATAATTTTCATTCTTGAACTCACACTGCTTTGATGATTTTTGTTTGCGGAACTCCAATATTATTCCAAATCTATACCTATAAAAAAGGATTCTGTCTGTCTGTCTGTCCCTATGTTCCTTTTAAAATCGAAGACTACTGAACCGATCGGCGAGAAAATTTGCTTGTAGGAGTTTTTGGGGCTACGGAAGGTTCTTTCGATGGTAAAAGACCCCTCCCCCCACTAAGAGGGGGGGGGGGGGGGCTCCCATACAAATCTATACCTGTAAAAATGGATTTCTGTCTGCTCTGTGTTCCTTATAGAATCGAAAACTATTGAACCGATCTGCGTGAAAATTTGCATATAGGGGTTTTTGGGGCCATGGAAGATTCTTATGATAGTTAGAGACCCCTCCTCCCACTAAGAGGGGGGGCTCCTAAACAAATGAAACACAAATTTCTGCATAACTCGAGAATTAATCAAGCAAATGGAACAAAATTTTACATGTGGGTGTTTTTGGAGACAAGAATTTTTTCTATGATAAATTGAAACCCCTCCCCACTTTAGGAGGGGGGCTCCTATACAAATGAAATACAAATTTCCTCATAACTCGAAAACTAATTAATCAAATGGAACCATATTTGGCATGTGGGTGTTTTTGGAGGCATGAATTTTTTCTATGATGAACTAAGACCCCTTATCTTTTTAGGTGGGGGAGGGGCTTCCATACAAATGAAATACAAATTTCCTCATAACTCGAGAACTAATCAAGCAAATGGAACAAAATATGACATGTGGATGTTTTTGGAGACAAGATTTTTTTCTATGGTGAATTGAAACCTCTCCCCACTTTAGGAGGGGGGGCTCCTATACAAATGAAATACCAATTTCCTCATAACTCGAGAACTAATTAATCAAATGGAACCATATTTGGCATGTGGGTGTTTTTGGAGGCATGAATTTTTTCTATGATGAATTAGGACCCCTTACGTTTTTAGGAGGGAGGGCTCCCATACAAATTAAATACAAATTTCCTCATAACTCCAGAACTAATCAAGCAAATGGAACCAAATTTAGCATGTGGGTGTTTTTGTTAGCAATTTTTTTCTATGGTGAATTGAGACCCCTCCTCTCTTTTTAGAGGGGGGCTTCCATACAAATGAAATACAAATTTTCTCATAACTCGAGAAGTAATCAAGCAAATGGAACCAAATTTGGCATGTTGGGAGTTTTGGAGGCAGGAAATTTTTTAATGATGGTTTGATACCCCTCACCCCTGTGGTAAGGGTAGGGGATAAGGACTCTCATACAAATAAAACAGAAATTTTTGCGTAACTCAAAAACTAATCGAACTCGAGAAATTTCAGACTCTTTCATAACACATTAATTAATAACAAGACCACCAAAAACTATCAATATTGTGAGTTTCATTGAAAGTTATCCACCGCGCTGCTCAAAAATGAAATGCTCTTTCATGGTTGCTGGGTCGATTTTGATATTATTAGAAGAAATTACATAGAAATCATAACGTTTTAGTTACTTTTGGCCACCCAGTTACGTGAACAACATGTTTGTTTACAACATTCTGGCAGTAGTTCTAGCGCGGTATTTGCTTCAAGCGCGGTGTTTCCTTTAGACCGCGTTTAACTTTGGGCAAAGCTCCCAATAGTAACATTAGATATTTCAGCGCGACATGGACACCGGCCGCGAGTGTTGCCGGCGACCTGCCGTCGGAAGCGCCGGCCACTGCGGGAGGCAGTCCCCCGTAGAGATCACCTCTATCTAGGTTTATTTATTTTCCTAGATCTACTGAAATAGAAAAAATAGAATGTAATAATGTTATAGAAAAACTGAATATCGGAGATTAACTCTCGTTAACGTTTGCGTACTATAATATTTGGTTGTAATTTCTAAGTATACGAGTGTTGGTGAGTGTTATAATGGAATTCCAATGTAGTATTTATGTGTGTTTTGAACAATGTAGTGTTGTGTGTTTGTTATAATTGGGTAGTATTGTATTCGAAAACATATTGGACGGCTTCAGCTGGCTTACTCGCCTCATCTTGCGATTCATTAAATTGTTCCTGGTTAAGTTTCTCTTCCGTGTAAACGCTCGTACCGAAGTATAGTGGTGTCGGGCATCGCACAGTGGTTCAAACAGCGAAATACGTGATCGTATGATATTGCGCCAAAACGTGAAGTTTTTCGCATGTAGTGTCTTTAGGAACATTTCTTGGTATAATAAACCCCTTCTTGTGAGAGAAATCTTTGGGTGATTGATTCCCTTAAAAGTGAGATACGAAATTTATTTTCTCATATATTCGAGATACAGGTGTGGTACTTTCGGCAAAGTTGTTGTAAATATTAATACAAACAACTTTGTCAAAGACACCATACTTGTATCTCTTCATGGAAATTATCTATTAAGCGTTATTCGTGGACAAACCCTTTAAAACAGTTTTTAAACCCTGACTTATTCTGGTCAATTTTGACGTGTTCATAGTGTTCTAGAAAGTTGTTTATCTTGCTAAAATCAACGTTTCTGTAGAACGTTATTATATGTTATTTTTCAAAGTTTCGGAGATTTTGAGCTTTTTTGGTGAAAAATAGTACTTCTTTGAGCTTAAATATTTCCCAATGTGGCAAATGGTGGCAGATCAAACAACTCCTACCTAAAAGTACAACAAAAACCCTGTAAAAGCAAGTATCAATTGAATGTATCCGTTTGTATCCTCAAAAGTTATATTTGTTTTAAAAATCCATCTCAGTCATATTTACAGAACAATTAAACTGTACTTCGGATGCAATAAGCGCCATTTTGTTTACGTTGACAATCGCTTGTCAACGCTTGTCAGCTAGTAGCAGCAATAAATCTGCTTGGTCGAGGCAGGGGGATAGGAAAATATAATAGGTATAGGAAATTTATAGGAGATTTGCCGCAATCTATTAATTTTATCGTGGTAAGCAACCATAATAAATTTGCTTTATTAACAGTTTGATTATAGTTTTATAGCTAGCTATAAGTGTGTTTTGCTTCGAATCATATTGATATTGCGTAATACCATAATAAAACTTTTCCATACTCTTACAGAAGGAGAGTATAAACGCGATTCACAAGAATTTAAAAATAAACGAATCATCAACGTATGTTTCTTGGGTTCGCTATCCCAGGAAACATACGATCATGATTCGTTTATTTTTATATTCTTGTGAAAGTATCGGTAACCTATGCTAACCTTTGTTTAAATAGTACATTTAGGCCATTACAAATATTTTATAAAGTTTTTGGCCTTCCGGTGTTGAGCCATTGAAGGGGGTGGCGAAAAAAAAACAGAGATTTTTTTAATCGAGCAAAAAAAAATATTAGTTTTAGCTTAGATTATTAAAGGAAGTAGATACGCCACTCTTCGCAGATTCAATCGTCAGTAAAGTGGCTCCTGATGGCAACATGGTGTACTAACCTGTCATAGTATACGTAGAGCGTTTTCCTAAGCACATGTTTGGCTATATCATTTGTCTCTTGTGTCACTTGTGTAAAATGAGAAGGCGATACAAAGCCTGTGATAGTTCAGTTCACCCTACCGCCAGTAGATAGTGCTGATGGCATACTTTTCACTGATGTATGAGGAAATCAAAGATTGGCGTATCTAATTCCTTTAATAATCTAAGGTTTTAGGCATTTTTATTTAAAGCTTAAAGGTGAAATCTATTCTTGCTTTTCTACGCCGTCAGTCATATTGGAAGGTAGTCCAGATTCTTTCGGTTGTTCGTTTACAAAGTTCCAAAACTTCTTGGGATTTGCTCTAAGACAGCTCTGCAGATGTGAAATATGGGCAATAAACAAACTGTTATTTAGGCGCTTGTAGTTGGTGTTAGCATGTGCATAATCAACTTTCGTACTATCATTTCACTCAGTAACTGCAAAAACTAAATTGTGTTGCGTGAAGGAATGATGTGTAATACATTACGTTATGCAGTTAATAACGCTGAACATTCACTTACCCTACAGCATAGTATTTTTGTTTCATAAGTCATTCATTTCAGAGGCTGAAAATAACTGGCGTATAAAATGGGCAGCGAGATCCAGTACATTGCCATCCATGCTAGAGAAGCGCCGACCATGCAGAAAAAGTGCAGTCACATGTTTGCTGGGTGTTCTGCTTTTAGTGCTACAGAAAATTGTACTTTTATGTGGTTCGCCCTCTCTATCCTCAACACTTTAGCTGCAGAATATCATCTTTGTCTCTAATAGAGACCTCTTCAGCCTTTGCTCAATGTACGTCCGGTTAGCATAATCGTACATCTCCTGGTTTTTTTACAACTGTATCAAAAGCGTACAGGTTACCAAGAGGACTGACAGTCTGTCGCGTAAACGATCCGTCGTCAGGAAATAAAGGTAAACGGTGCCGCCGCCCGGTAGTATGCTACATGAAACTGTTAATAGCTGGGACATAGAAATGAGTGCACCAAAACAGATGCAGCTGTTGCAACTATGAAATCGTTGTGTGGAACGTTCAAGCTTCGCCAAGCAAGAAAAAGTTGTAAAATAAACAATGTATTAGAAATCTCAATCTGGTACCACATCATAAAATTGAGAGGATAATCATCAGATCATTGCACAAGTTTCATTTCTTCAGATGACTATTGGGAAAGATTCCGAAGAAGCTACAATCGGAGTGGCAACGATTAAAACATATTTATTCGTTTCATTGCTAATAAAGTCATTTATCACAATGCCTGTAAAATCCTAAAGAGATAACCGTAATTAGATGCTTGATCCTTTGCTATCAACCACCGAGAACAGTTTCTTAACACTACGGTCAACCGTTAATAATGGTCAAAGCTGTGTCGGTCGGTGGGTTTCCTCTCCAGCCAACTCAAAAGCACCTAACGAACGCCGCTGGGTAGGACGACGTCGGCTGACGCAACAGAATGTTATCGCTTCCCAAAAGACCCATTCCGTCGACATTGTCCGGTTTGTTTCGAATAGCTTGTCTAACAGAATATTTTCAGCGGCACGGTGTGTAGTAGGTATAGCTTGTTTCATGTTTTGCTCAACCCACCGCAGCACCACACCGCACCGGACCACCAAGCCAGGGACCAGTTGACCCGTTAAATCGAACCTCTCCAAAATGGACATCGTAGCACCGGAGGCGATAAGTGGTTTTGTTCGGAGAGAAGATTATTAAATGCTATTTTTTATGTGGGGATGAAAATCTTGTTAGCTACAGCTGTTTCAGTTGTATTTTGTTCGGTATCTTTCTCTCTACCTCTGCGGGAACGCTGATGGGTAATTGGAGTCCGGCTTGAGTTATAGAAAATTGCAGTACCAATACGGAGCGATTTGAATTAATGAACGTGATAGCGATAATTGGGTTTATTGAGGGGAGACTTTTTGTTTAAAAACGAACAATTGCTCTGAAAAGAACGTTTCTAATAGTAGAGTAAATTTAGTTATGGGTATGAAAAAGTATGTAAACTACAAAATATGAGGCATTAGCCTGTAGCTCAGTCCATTTGTTCTTCTTCAGTCACCAAAATCAGCTGCGGATGCGGAAACCCAACAGGCCAGGGGCTTTTCGATGAATTTTTCCACTGGCTTCAGGCAGACTTGAGAAATCGTAGCTTTTCATCCAAGCATAGCCAGGCTCTAACCAATTATGTAATATCTGTAATAAATTGGTGTTCTGCAGGGAAGTAATTTAGGACCATTGATTTTTCTTACATAATTTAATAAAGTTTGTTTTGCAATATCAGTAGTCATAGAAAACATTCTCTAACAGCATTTGCTTTATGTTTATTTGAAAATTTCACCAATTTTGAAGCTTCATAGCATAGCATTCAAATGAACTTGCCAGTTCAAATCTAATGTGGTTGTATACTCTACATGCAGTGTAATGGTGCCGACCATAAGAACGTCGCAGCCTACGTCTGAATTTTTGGCCACTATCCTATCATGTTTTTTGCAACTTCATCTGTTACCACGTATAGTACGATTCAGCCAACAGAGCTCTCTACCAGCCAGTGTTGATGGTGGAATTTGCATTTCAACGAAAGGCATTATGAATTTCTCCTTTCACCCTTTGCGCTCACAACTATATTGTTGTGTCCGGTTTCACAATGCTTTGTGCATGTACCACTCGTTTTGTATGGTCAGCGTGTGACCGTACAAGCTGAATATTGAAATATATATTAAAATATAAATAAATAACATAAATAAATTTTAGGCTTGGTGGCTTTCGCAGTGACCCAGTAAGTAAGAAAGGTCCAGCCATAGACGGTATCGACTTTTCTGTCCGGCAGCACACAAAATCGGAAGCGTTGACAAATTTGTTATTTCAATTGCCGGTTTAAAATATTTTGGTTCTACTCTCGCTTACTTTATTTTAGTTCAACTTTGAATCAATAAAAACAGCAAAACAATAAGAAATCCATAATGAAAACAGCATTACATCAATTGAATAAACTAAACTAAAAGAATCATTAGTAAAGTATTAGTTTGATTATAACACGGTTAGTTGATGATTGATCTCACAAATAATAGTCGACCTTTGTTTGCTTTTAAACTGTTCTTCAGGGGGAACAAGCCTGTGCAAAAAAAATTAATGACGAGACAACAAAGTGCACTTTTGGCTGAACATTCCTTTTTGATAGCATCAGTCCTGCGATTTAATGCCGGCATCTGTCGGCTGTTGCATTTCTCGACCATTGAAACAGGTTAATTGCTGGTTCGAACGTATGTGTAGATATATAAGAATGTCACCAACTTTTGCATTGCTTGAATAACACGTCAAGCTATAAAGTAGACTACAATATTCCAGCACGTAGCAAATCCATTATACAGGGTGCAAACGGGACTGTTTGTTAGCTGCAGTTTTTATTTGTCAACTTGGTTTAGTACTTATCGTATTGGTACCTCTTTGGCCCATTAATTTTTAAAGTGTCTGTAGTGAACCAGACTGTAGTCCGAATCACATAACCAGTTGAGGTACTGGAATTTCATGCTATGACGAAGAGCACTTTCTTGAGGGGATACTTATTCCACGATTTATATCACTTTTTAAACTTGTGCTCTGTCGACAAATGCTTCTGAAACTTTCACACACATGCGGAACGTGGTTCAGTTTTAGAGGATTTAGTTTCCAGGCAAGTATCCGACAAATAGCAAACTAAAAATGTGTCATCTAAAAACACTCATTCTTTTTCTTTCCGTATCAGTTGAACATACATCGGCATATAACGGGTGACAACTAAAATTTTGGAATTTTTTTCTCGAGCTGTCAAAACAAGACAAAGATACATGGAGAAGATCTGATTTACCGAAATTAAAGATACATTATCCATTGTTGAAAAAAAATTAGTGTACATTTGAAAACGGTCCGTAATCGGCTGTTCGGCGAAGCTTTCGTTTGACGACGAAACAGGAGCGTTGTACGGCCGTCATGTCAACTTTGCGAATGCATCTCTTGCTTCTATAAATCAAATTTTTGCAATTCGTGGTACTACAGTTATTTTTGTATACCAAGGAACTCAAAACCCCGAAGAAATCTTCGATTGGGCGCACTGAAACAGACTTTTCGGGTCGTGGTTTATGGGTAAAAATGGGATCGAATGGGTATTCAGGAACGATTGTGTTTTTTTGACGTAATGCGATGATGCTCTATCCGACCAAAATACGCATTGTCCATCTGCATGATGTTTTTGTGTAAACGGGATCAAAACTTTATTCAAACATTCCTCTGGCGCACCTTAATTGATAGCCAAACCAGAAAGCTTGTTGTTGAAGAAACGAGAAAGAGAACGCTATCCTTCTGCGTCCATAATTTTGGCTGGTCTTCCACTACCTTGCTTGCGAATAGTTGTTGGGCATCTTTGGATATGGTAAACAGTCGAAGCCGCAACATATTCGCTTTTTAAATACTGTACCGTATACTTTTTGCCGAGATTTCTGTGGCAGTTCGTAGAACCACTGACGAACTGACATGACACTTAGAAGAAAATCCTTCAAAAACCATCGTCCTGCACATTTTGCTTGCACACTAGCACCCTCTGTTATGCATGTTGCGGAGTAGCTTGCATTTGCAGGGTTTTATGATGTAGGGTTTTGTACATTTGAATGGTTTTACACTGAAAACTCAAAGCAACATTCGCGCGCCGCGGTGTGGCCATGTTGCGAAACATGCTTTTTTTGAAAAATGAGTGGTTTTGATTGGACGATGGAATTATCGCGAGTGTCTCGTCTGTTTGTCTGTGGTAGAACTGTACAACGCGCTCTCGAAATGCTTCTTGTTTCGACGTCACTTTAAGCAAAACAAGGGAAGCATAAGTAAAACAAAAAGAGGAGAGAGAGAGAGAGAGAGCTAACACATACATGCTCTCATTTTTCTCTGAGCTCGTTTGTTGTGTAGTATAGGGCCTCAAAAAAGTTCCAAAATTTTAGTTGTCACCCGTTATCGGCTCACGTTGTCTGTAATCGGGTCTTCGAAAGTCCAGACGATGAATTTTCACGCTTCGAAAACTTTGCTAATAAACAGCGTTTTGCGTAGAGTTATCTTTTTTGCGAGAGTTTTCATCTCGAGTAAACTGCAGCGATCTTGATACGGTGGAAGCTCATTCTTGAGGATGCATTGAAAAATTGAAAATAATGTAGCATTTTACAACCGGAAATATTCGCTTCGAGATTAGCTGGAAAAGATGTCATCAAAGTTTTAACGTGTTTTTTAGAAAAAAGTGGTAGAATCTTCCCGTCCCAACAGATCGAAGATTCTTTCTCGAATAAACTTAGACCAAATTGATGTCTTTGCTTGAGAAGTACGGCACAAAGAGTGACAAAATCTACTCATTTCAACAGGTCAAATTTTTTTCCTACAACGAATAAACCTAGACCAATTTGATGTCTGTGTTAGGAAAGTGCGCCAGAACAAGTGACAAACTTTCTCATCATAACAGGTTTGATATTCCTTACAACGATTAAACTTAAACTAATTTGATGTCTCTGCTTGAGAAGTCCGCCAGAAAAAGTGACAAAATCTCCTCGTCCCAACTTGTCAAGGATTCTTTTCGTACGCCGATTAAACCTAGGTCAATTTCATATCTGTTTTGGAGAAGTGCGCTACTGCTGTAGTGTTTGATTCTAAATGTATGTTGCCATTTCATTGGAAGAATAGTAAAAAGAGTTCTGTTGTGATAAAGATGTGTTACTTGGTGCTGCTAAAGTGCTAATAATTCTGTCCATCGGATATAGTCAATTCGGCATACACAACATGCTGTTACATTTAGAGAAAAGCAAGAGCGTCGAACGAAAGCTTGGATCCGGGCGGCCGATGATGCTGCGCGACTACAAGGTGTAGCAGAACGAAAGACCGAGAGTTAGATGGTCTCATAATTTCGCGTCTTGGGCCGCAAATGATCGAACGGCGAAGAACCCGGCAGGAGCGGCTGAAGGTCTTCTGCACCCGAAGAAAATCCTACTCTGGATGACGGAGGGTCTACTCCGATAATCTCTAGGCCAAATCGGAGAAGTTGCTGAATACCAATACCTGAATGTATACTAGCTGAATAAAATTTGGTATATCTTAAAACAAAATATTTTCCAGACAAAGGTTGAATAGAAATGCTTGTAAGAAGAAGATGTCCGATTTTGGACACTCGGACCAGTGAATAAAAAACATTCTAAGCATTACATGCTGCTCTTTTTGACTAAGTTATTTGCTTTTCAATCAACAACAATTTGCCATCAGCTGACCTTGGAGCTGAACGTAGAGCCCCTTTAAGGACGCATCTGCCAAGATTTATGTGAATTGCGAGCGTAATTGCCGCGCAATGACAAACTTGTGGTTCCACGCAGGTTAGGGGCGCTCCACCGGGCGGGAAACCGAGCACAAAAATTTTTTCACGCGCCAATGCTTCTGACTAATGGCGGTGCAGGTCGTCGGCAATGTACCTGTTTGGTGCTTTCTACCGTGAATCATCCCGGACGATTCCGTCACACCTTTTGCATCGCATTCTTTTGCATTCGTTTCGTATTGTACGTCTGAAAAATCACTTCAGTTTGTTTCAAACGTTAAAACAGCAAATTTTAGAGTGTTTTTTCGCTAAGTAGCACTTCTGCCATAAATCTGAGAAGCTTCAAAGTTATAGAAAATTTATTTTCCAAGTTTGCTGCGGCTAATGGTTTGATTTGATTTCGTTGGACAATGTCGGTGTACGTTTTCCGTCCATCAAAAGTTAAGTTATATTCAGCTGAAATCCATTGCGAAGATTTTCCAGCTTGGTTCACATGCTGGCAAGAAGTTCGGCTAACCAACTAGAACTCTCGCCCGTAACTGACAAACTTTTTCCCTAGTGTGGTGAATTTCGTAGGAAACCAGTTTGGTTGTTTTAGCCGGGAAAATAATGCACAAGAATAGGAGAACGAAAAGGATAAAGAATTGAATCTTAAGCAAATTTGAACATCGTTACTGGTGTGCTACTGCTTTACGACCGACTGGTAGAGGGCACTTTTGAAAAGGTCGGTTCGGCGCTGGCATGGGGCTGCAGTGGGACCGAGCCGAAAAAGGATAAGTTTGCTCAATTGATATTTATTTTTTTTGCATTACCGGTTTTGTTTGAAGATTAGCATACGTCTGCGAAGTATTATGGCTTGTTAAACCAGAATGTGTACAAGTGAAGTTTCGGCAAAAAGTTTCCTTCGGGACCGTTCGTGCTTTTGAATTGTGTTTCTGTTTTTCTGCCAGCAGTGTGCAGCTAAAGTTTTCAGTTTGTATTTTGCTTGGCTGCTAGAAAGTGCCGTATATCTGAATAATAGAATAAATCAATCTATTCGTAGAGTTCTGTCATACGAAGTTTAACAAATCGTATTTTTTTTATTTCGCGAAAGTTGTTTTTAAAGAATCGGGAACATTGAATGCAGGTAAACACTTCATAAGCGGAAAAGTATCATTGTTTTCTTAATTTATCAACAACGAACCATTATTTCTCTAAGATTTAGATATTATAATTTCTAAACACTGTGTTTGCGTTTGTGAGGTAAAAAATCAACTTTCATCGTTTAAGCTTTAGGTCAGGTTTTACTGACGCTCGATCTAATAGTGTCTAAATATGACTCAATCTTAGAATAACACAATGATCCTGCAATATTTTTCTGTTCCATGCCTAATCTCAATATGTTTTAACTAACTAACTGGCACCTTTATCTCATTTGCTTTGCGTTGACGAGAGCTAACATCAGGCGGGCTCAGGAGTCGTGGGCCCCACTGACAGCTGAAGAGCTAACTTGTGTGAAGAGTGGTGAATATATGATTTCTCGTTTACGCTAACGCTAACATGTTGGCATCGAAAACATGGCTGCCTGCCAGCTACTTGGTTTTAACACACCCAAGGGGTTTCCAATAAGGCGTATTAGTGCGTAGTAATCAGAGATTACTTTTGTAATCATTTACGAATTAATTAGGTAATCAATAGTAATCAGTAGAGTAATCAATGATAATCTTAAGTAATCATTGGTAATCACGATTAATTTATAGTAATCACAAGAGATTGATTACTAGTAATCAGATGTAATCATTTTATTTATTTACTATTTGATGGGGCTTTCAACCGTTGGTTGGTTCGCCCCAACAGAGGTAATCAGTAAAGTAATCAAAAATAACTTTTTTGAAAGGTGCGTAGTAATCATTGCTGTTGGAAGCCCCTTGAACACACCTTTTCGTTTTAGACAATTGGAAAGGTCTGGCAGCACGGTTGCCGATTGTTGTTTTCATTCAATCGTTCCGTTGTTCTGGTAATTTATAGTGTTAAAACACAGCAATTAATCATTCGTTTTGCACGAGTGTAGTGTCTAGTGATGTTGCCTTCTTATGGTAAGTTGTTCATGGGGATTGACAAAGGATTGCCATCATAATCAGATAAATACATTTTCAAAGCGAAAGTAGTTTCCAATGTGTCATAGAAACCCCAATAAAAATTGCGCGTTGTCAATTTTCCATGCTAAAAGTTTTCGATATTTATTGCCGAATATGGGTTTCGTTTGACGTGTAGTTGGCGTTACGGTACAGATGATGCTTTACTCTTAGATTATTAAAGGAAGTAGATACGCCAGTCTTTGATTTCCTCATACATGAGTAAAAAGTATGCCATCAGCACTATCTACTGCACTGGGGGTAGGGTGAATTAGACTATCATAGTCTTTGTATCGCCTTCTCATTTTACATAAATGTTAGTGACAGATGATAGAGTCAAACGTGTGCCTATGAGAATGCTTTACGAACACTATAACAGGCTAGTACACCCTATTGCCGTCAGGAGCCGCTTTATTGACGATTGAATCTGCGAAGAGCGGCGTATCTAGTTCTTTAACAATCTAAGCTTATATGCATCAAAATTGAAATCTTTGCAATGTTTTTTCAAGACCATCATAATTGAGCTTGGGGCAGGGACAATATCAAGCTAGCCTCGCCAGCTGCTCTTTTCAAATCACTGTAGGAAAAGATTGGAAAGCAAAGTTAGCAATCAATTAAAATATTTTTTCTATTGCAATTATGATTTTGGTAAATTAAATGAGCGCCAAAATAATGGAAATAATTCAAGTGTGGATATGTTAAAGTATTGACGTTAAAGCGAGGTTTATTGTTTATGAAGGCGACCTCGGAATGTATATGTCATCTTTAAAATGGGACTATTGAAATTAGCTTTCTAATACAACTATGCGGGCAGCAATTTTCGCTTTAGTTGTGCTAAGGAAAGCAATTTTCTCGTCAACATTGTTGTTGTTTTTTTTTCTAAACAACATTTTCAGAGTAATTTGCTTGGTTTGCCTTTTTGCATAGACTCTTCAGTCAGTTTCCACTTTATACTGCAGTGTTTCGCCGGATTTGTGTTACTAGCTAGCATCAGCCGACGGGATGCACACGGATGGAAGGCATATGCATCGAGAGCCATCTTCACCGTATGTAATCGTATGTTGTTATCTTGGCTCAAGACAAGCTCTGCCAAAGTGTACATCTTGCTGATTGCATATTGCATACTTACCGGTGAGATTGAATCTTTAATAGCAAGTTGTATAATAGAAAATAACCAAACATTATAAAGCCCCAGCAACCAACGCTTATGAAAATTCGTTGAAGCAGCATAACGTGGATAACATTTTGATATAGCTTCTTTATAACCGGGCTAGATTCAAGTGGACAGATTTTGTCCCTATTTTTAGATGGCTATTTAGTGAGCTAATTTCGAACCTTTTTGAGTCGACAAGCACAGTAATTTAAAAAACAGAAATCTAAATTCTCTAAATTTAGATTTTGGCTCTAGTAATCAATTTTGGATTCGTTTTTAAGTATTCAAATTCTATTATTTGATGTTCAATATATCATAGTTCATCGGGATGGTTATAATCAATGTATTTTATTCACGCAGTATCTCTATATGATTCCCGGTTAGCAGTTATACCTAAGCAACCAATACTCAATTGAACTTATGAAACTTCACATCTCCGCACCTACAATTATCATATTGTACTTCATTTGCGTTAACGAATGAAACCAGTATACACTCAAGTCTTTTTTACACGGTTTGTTTTATTCGATTACTCTAGAACGGTGCATTTTTGTGCACTGAAATGTTCCCTATTCAAGCTTCGACTTTTCACAGGACAATGGTGTCGCTATTCGTATATTGGCAGAACAGCTAGTGGAATTCATGCGACTTGTTTCTAGCAGTCTCAATGCATCGGTAAACGTTAATAATACACCTGCTGCCACCCAGCAGAATATTACACCCCTAACGGACGTCAAGTACCGCTCATGAATTTAGCAATGTTCAGTGGTGAAATTCTAGAATAGCCATCTTTCTTCGACTTGTTCGATAGTGCAGTGCATGAAAATTCAGTGCTTCATGATAGTCAGAAACTTTATTTTCTAAGAACAATAATCTGTTGAGGAAGCAGCTTTATTGACACCACTCCTATGGTCAACTATGAACCCGCGCTAAATAAAGTGAAAGAGAGGTACAATAAACCGCTTGCGATAGCTGAACATTACATAGATCAACTTTTGTTCCAAAATCAATGATGCTACCGTCTGTAACCGGGCTTCGCTCATTACACGACGTGTCCGATGATGTAGTTAGAGCGTTGTATGCCCAGATTCAGGAGACATTTGGTAGCTTTATTTGCTAATCGAAAGCCTGGATGTAGAAGCTAAGCAACTCTATAGCCGTAAAAGCTTAAAATTTAAAGATGAGAAAACAAACCTTGAGGAGACTCCTGAGTTTCCTTGATTCACAAAGCTGCGTGCTCAAACTAATTGCTGTGTTTCTCCCGAAGAAGCTAACATACGCTATGCCCAACGCATCTGTCATGCGAGAATCAACAGCCTTTGTTGCCACCGGGCAACAGTCACCTGCCACTGTGTGCGTTTGTTGTATGAAATCAGCACATAAACTGTACCAATGTGGTAGATTGGTGCACGTAAAACCTAGTGATTAACTTTTTCGTAGGTAGAACCTTTGTGAAAACGACCTTAAGCAATACACCAATGAACCATGCCAGCTCTTCTAATCCTGCAAACAAGAGAGCCTCGCGCTGCTCAGACTACCAAAATGTAGTACCGAGCATTGTACTGACTTACGGAGTTACGCTTAGTCCAATCAACGTATCCATTTGACCAATTCCTGCCACGATCAATCTGACTGAACCAAAGGATAAGGATAAGTATATTACTCGGCAATAAACTCTGGTTCCGTTAATTGATTTGGACGGTCCAAACCTACCACATCTAATGTGGTGTGTCGTCTGCCCGTGCTACAAAACACTAAACTTGGTGCGGTCCTCTGGCACCAAAATCACGCTCGGGTGTCACATATGATATAGGAAAATGGTGGAAGCTTTCAGCGTAGCCATAACCACGGGTGATTATCCCGTTTCCTTCTTACTACGGATCAGCTGCAGACTGTTTGCGCCGTTTTACTGGATTAGGTATTTTTCTGGAATGGTTACTTGTCACTGACCTGTCCTGACCATAACACGGTCAAATGGCTGAAACAAACGTAAAGTAACCCGATTTTTTTCTGGATGAATGCGGGACGACGAAGGCCACACTGAAAACGGAATTTAGGAGGATGATGCTAAGACTAAATGCGTCGAAGACCAAATGGCGTATGAAACACAAGCTACAGGCACTGCTTGGAGAAATTCCCATCGCACATCTGACGAAAGTCGTAGACGGTTGGCTGAACACGTCGTAAGGATGTCGGATGAAAGTGCGGTGAAAACGGTTCTCTTCAACAACTCCACCGGCACCATGAACAGACGGGGAGAAATTGATGACGAGTGACTCAAACACGAGTTGAATGAAGACAACTGCTTAAAACAACACGAGCAAATCCGGACGACGACTACGACGGCGAGACATATTGAATGGATTATTTGCTAAATTGGCTATGTAATATATAAAAAAATAATTTAGTGGCAAATTAATACAAAATTACATAATTTTGTTGTTGTTGAATGCACTTGTTTCATAATTCGTAAATAGAGAATTTATTGAAACGCTCCTAGAACTCACCAGTAGCGATTTAACAGTCAGCTGGAACGATTAAGAAATTAAGCAATGCGGACCACCTTCCGGGATGCTTAATAATTTAGAACAAGCTATCCAAATCCGGGACGGTGCCGCAAAATCCGAGACGTCTGGTCAGCTTAAGCAAACGACATGTACTTTCCTTCCATGGAAGCAGACAAAACTACGTGCTTACGACACGAGGGGCCTACCGAAGGCTCATACCTCCATAGTGCGCTTCGAGGACAAAGTCGGCAGTCGGCACCATGGCATGGACGAGAAAATGTTTCGATTTCTTCAGAATCAGAACGACGGTTTTTCAACACAAACGTGGCCGATACGCCGTCGCAATAAAACTGTTGAACTGCTGATGAAGGTTGACCAAAGTCGGCCAGCCAGATCGTCAAGCTATATGATTGTCAAAGCACACGTGGGACAGATAGCCAGATGTCTGATCAAAACCGGGGCAACTACCACTGCTGCCAATTCCAAGCCGATGAAGGTATCAGCGAAGCTCCCTTGAGGGAGTACCCCGCCAGCATCAAGACAATGTAATTTGGTAGCGTTAAGGACGGAATAAGCGGGACCTCCCTCCGGGAGTGTCTCGCCACTACCTGAAAAATTGAACTCTGCGAAGGCTAGGGGGGCTCCTCGAAAACCTTGCACGAGGCGTACGCGGGTAATGTAGGCGTAGGGGTAGGGCACGTCTAATGTTCTCTGCCACAGCATTACCAAAAAGCAGCTGAGTGCCAGAAGCCATGGATCAACAATACCCAAATTCTCGGTTTATCTGGCATCAGTGGTAAGTTGATTTAATGTATTTCACAGTCCAAGCCTAGAAAGTCGAGAAAGTCAAAAATTGCGATGTCTCTGATGATCCAAGTTTATCAGACCACAGTGCCATCGGTTGCGTGTTTAGCGTTACCAGTTTTAAATAATTCGTGGAAGAAAACTACTCAAGTACTAACTGCTCCACTAATGCTTAATTTACCTTATATCATTTTTGACATCGAGAATAATCTTTTTAGGGAACAATTAATTGTTTTACGTAATTTATGCTGTATAATATTCGGAGTCCAGTTGAACTAGTGACCTGTAATTTAGGATCACGGATGCGTATAACACAAACTGTTCAGTAAACACGCGAACAATTACCGTGATGTGCCATGTGGGAATGAGACGCTTAGTAATCTCTGTCGAAAGATGTTGTTCAATAGAGCAAAAATTACATCTAACTGGGAAGACTACAGAGCTTCTCTCACCAAATACAACGCTGAACTATACAAGGGCAAAATGCAAAAAAAAAACTACAAGATATACAGCCCTAAGGGTTGTACGAATGGGTGATGTAGGACTATATTCAGATTTAATTGTACATTGAATGCAATGGTGGCTTTGAAAATATGTGGACGAGGGTTCATAATTACAACGCCTGCAGCCATTGAGACATAGAAGATATCTTTTAAAAATCACAAGTGTGCATTATAAAGGTTGAAAAAGTAATGAATGACCAACACACAGATTTATTGTATTAAATATGATTATGCGTGGCTTGACATGTTTTAATAATCTTTCTTTTACTCGCATGTGGCCTTTAAAAGAGCCATTGGTTACATATAACATTAAAGCCAAAGCATGACGTACTATTCGAATGTCCTTCTCTTTTGACATGAATAGCAACAGGCACGTAAGTTAGCGGCGTCGATTCACTGTCTTTTGCTCCGAAAGGTTTTACTAGTTTACTTTCACAGCTCACTGCTTGTTACATAGCAGAAAATATGGCACACACGCAAAAATTTCTGTTTTATTTGTATGACAGTCCTTATCCTCCTACCACAGGGGTGAGGGGTCTCAAACCATCATAAAATAAATTCATGCCTCCATAAACCCCCACATGCCAAATTTGGTTCCATTTGCTTGATTAGTTCTAGATTTATGAGGAAATTTGTATTTCATTTGTATGGGAGCCCCCCCTCTTAGAAGGGGAAGAGGTCTCAGTAGACCATAGAAAAAAATCTTACCTTCTAAAACCCCTACATGCCAAATTTGGTTCCATTTGCTTGATTAGTTCTAGAGTTATGAAGAAATTTGTATTTCATCGGTATGAAAGCCCCCCCCCCCTCTTAGAAGGGAAAGAGGTCTCAGTACACCATAGAAAAAGTTCTCACCTCCAAAGCCCCCCACATGCCAAATTTGGTTCCTTTTGATTGACTAGTTCTCGAATTATGAGGTAATTTGTATACTATTTGTATGGGAACCCCCTTCTAAAAAGGGGAAGGGTCTCAATTCACCATAGAAAAAATTCTTGCCTTCTGAAACCCCCACATGCCAAATTTGGTTCCATTTGCTTGATTAGTTCTAGGTTTATGAAGAAATTTGTATTACATTTGTATGGAAGCCCCCCCCTCTTAGAAGGGGAAGAGGTCTCAGTACACCATAGAAAAAATTCTCACCTTCAAAATTAAAGAGGGGAGGGGTCTCAGTTCACTATAGAAAAAATTCTCGCCTTCCGAATCCCCCACATGCCAAATTTGGTTCCATTTGCTTGATTTGTTCTCGAGTTTTGAGGAAATTTTTGTTTCATTTGTATAGGAGCCCCCCCCCCCCTCTTACGCCATTCATAAAATTGCTCTCTCACTCCCTTCATAAAATTGCTGGTCATTTTATCTTTCCAACGACATATAAATTGTTCAGTTTCGTTCGGTAGTTTAGTAGTTTAGTAGCTCTCCGTTACATAGAAATCAATATGCATATCAACATGGTAAATCTACTTTTCTTGGTATTGAAGGTACTTTCGAAAACAGGTCCTTTGCATCAATTAACACGACTCTCTTTTAAAAGGGAGTCGGCCGAAATGCAATGAACTGGATTCGAGCAACGCTTTCGAGCAAAGAAATTACAGCATCATTAGGAGATCTGTCGGTCACGGAAGAAGCTATTGAAACAAAGGTGTTGATACTATCTCAGAGCCGGCTGCAAAGTCGCTCGATAAAGAAGGGTCAAGTTTTGAAGGACGTTTATACCCATGGCTTTACTTTTACCTCTTTATTAAGCGTGCGGCATACTTCTAACTCCCCCAATACTGACGAGTTGAGTTATTTTTAGACGAAAATCGTGCCTCTTCCTCCGTCTGGTGTAGTCAATACACCGAATGAGAAGTTTTTGAGACAGGGGTTGTAGAGTTTCCTTTTTTATCCAGTTCGCTGTGATTCAAAGGTTCCTCAAAATCTGCTATTCAAGAGGAATGTTATACAAACTTAATAAGCGTTACTTCAATGACTCTCTTTTTCTTACCTAATTTTCCGCTCTTTCCCCTTCACGCTTTTTCTCGCCTGAAATACTGTCAACACTTTTGTTTCACTACTTTCTTCTACTGTTCCCTCAGTCGATTATAAAAAAAACTACCGTTCTAAAATATTGAATTATAGTGCTTTATTGCTTTAGTAATTAGGCAGTTATCAGCGAGTATGGCCACCTAGTTAAAAAGACAAAAGCTAAATCAGAATCAATAAAAAATATTACAAATTTCAAGCCGAAGTTATCACGATTCTAAATAAAGAAAAAGTTGTAAAAGTCCGATGACCGCTAGTTACTAACTAAATATAGTTTTTTTAGGTTTGATATTTAAATGTTACACAATTGTGCTCGAGAGCGATTAGTATCTCGCCACGGATTCCGACATGTGAGAGGATTTAATTGTTATTCGTTTGAAGTCATTGCATAGAATGACATTTCGCCGTTTCACTGTGTCGCCCTAGAGCATAATTAGTAACATAGTACCTAATCCTGGTATTCACGTCTGTCGCTATCGCGTTGATTCATCTTTCCCAGACTGTTACGAGCCCTGATTAAAACATGCAAAGCACGACAAAAACTAAGCTATGTGTTTTTCGTGTAATGCAAATTTAATTAAAATTCTTTCACCCAGGTTTCGAATCGCAGTTTCCTTGATACAATAAAGAATACCGGCTGTTACCCATACAGAATTTCGTTCATTCGAATGTATTAAGATATACATACGAGAAAAAAATCGAACAACTAAAACGTTTGGCACAACGTCAGGGAAGGATATCATCTGTAGATACATCATCCTGTACCCGCCTAGCGAAAATGTCACACATTGAGGCCACCGAGCCAGTCAGTACAGTGGCTGACAAGCGACGTAATCCTGTGTAAATCTGAGCCATGATTAACGGTATTTTAAAACTGGCCCCAATCGGTCTGTCAACAGGAATAATGTCTTTTGGGGTAAACCCTTTGCTACTGTTTATCAAACGGGTTGGTAGACTACGTAGAAAGCGGATTTTTAGTTTCTGCAAACGTTTTGTAACATAGATTTTGTAGATTGAAAATAATGTAAATATGAATTCAAAGTTTAAGTATGGCTATGGACAAAGCAATACAAGCACGGCACATTTTAATTGGGGATAGCTGTGTTTTGGAACTTTGCTCGTGATTCTTTTCTATCTTATTGTATCAGAACATATTTTTAACAGTCGAAGTGAAGTATATAGGTAAGTGAAGTATAAAAAGTTTATTTTATGAACGGTTATGTTATGTCTCTTCTTCGCATGCCCGAATTTTCACATGAAACCCGTACCTACTGAGAACAACCAGATTAGATTGGTTTTGTTCCGAGTGAGTGTTAAACAATATTTATTGCAATTTTACGATGTGACACAGTGAGACTACTTAATTGAATCACTGGAAGAGCTGGCAAACTCGGTAACTGCGAGGTTTTTATGTATACACACTCATTATTATTCGTTATACACAGTTCTGTAAATGGTCACGATAATAATATGATAACATGAATCTGATTAACAAGCTCCTAGTCTGCCTGTGCCGTTTTCGGCTGGGAGGTCCTTTCGATTATCTAACCGCCATTTGCACGGTTCAGCCTACCGACCGGCGGCCGGAGAGAGCTAAATGCAAAGTTTATTAAATTTCGAGAGCCGTAAACTCGTAATAATTGAACTTTATCTTCGGTGGTAGTGGGTTTTCGAGTTTATGAACGGACTGGAACATTTCGTCTAACGACGATTCGGGGCTGGAGAACGTATCACTTGGCCTGGGAAGCAGATTCTAAAAATATATATTTTGAATTGTACCCGTCGCCAGGAGGAAGCGTACCACGAAAAAGCTCGCCGCCTATAGAAATAACGACTTTTTGAACTCTCGCAGCTTAAAAGGCTGTCGTCCGTGGTGTTTGTGTCAAACGATACAGCGGAAAGTTGGTAACGGTTGTCAGACCGAATGGCCACAAAAGTTGCCACGAACAACGCAAAACAAACTTGATTCAAAGTGGAATGTTATGTTGCGCTATGATGATGGATCCGACTGACCCGCGAGCTCCAGCTCAAAGAAGTTGGAATGAAAGCTGGGCATTTTTCGCTTGTTTGTCATTGCGATGCGAATGCCGGTGACGGGTATTTTGGTTGCTGATAAGAAGTGATTCGCCTGAGATAATATAAAATTAACAATGATGGCAGATAAGTTGCGAACAAACATTTACCAGCAAAAGATGCTTTCAACGTGGTCGAATAATACGGTTTAACACTTTAAATTTATAATGAGAAGTGATGTTGAAAATAGTATTATCTTCTTCATAGGAAATTGTGACAACCTGACGAATTGATTCAAAAAATTTTCACAATCGCAAAGCATAACTAGTCATAGTTGCTACACTAGAATTGAAATTGATTTAGAGTCTTAGCATGACACGAACATTGACTAAGTACAGAGCGTTATCGAATTAAATGTTTTATTCTAGGAATAATATAACGCTTTACATCAAATACCACTTCACATTGTAGTACGACATGAAAAAACAATGCCACCCGAGGAAGAAGTTGACCCTTAAATATTCGTTCTCTCAGTCTGTCAGAAGCCAGCACTAGAAGAACTGGTGAAGGATTTCTCATTGTCACACAATTGTTACGATGGCGATGCCATCGGATCGGAGCTGTTCAACTTCAGCTCGAAACTGCTGCTGGCGACAGGGGAGATAATTGATGGGAGAACTAAAAGTTTTTCCGCGACAGATAATACCGAATACTGAAAGCGAGCAAACGTTTTATGGAAATGGCTTTGTACTTTTCGGAAAAGTTTCACTGCAACAACCGTTACCTACTTTTTCGCAGTCCATATTTTCGGATTTTGTTCGTCCGATAACAAAATATCGAAATGAAATGAAATTACCAGTAGTAATAAAACGGGTGGCGATAGAAGATTGGAGGAGAGTGAACAGTTTCAGTTGATTCAGGATGGCTTTTGTCAGGCTACATCCTTTTCTGAAAGTTTTATTGTTCGTATTATCAACAATCTGGTTCTAATATTTTTCGAAGAAACGAATTGTTGGCAACGTTTCGAGTAGTCTATAAATCTGACGCTAGGATTTATGGACTACTCGAAGCGTTTGTCTGCTCAATGTTTAATTGTTCTTGTAAAATTTAGTACTGTAAGAGCTAAGATAATGCATATTTTTATAAGATTCGTATTAAGCACTCGTTTTCCATCCATCGTTGGCTTTCAACAGTAATGTTCACGTCTGACAACATTAGGGCTTTTTTCTAATTCCCGTCGTAATAAGTAAAGCCATTCTAAATTCCATCATTTGTTGGATGGATTTAATTAATGCTCCAAAAGTTCTTGTGCTAATTGACTAAAACACACTTACCTTCCAATCCGTGAACTTTCAAATCACTGAAAAGCGACTATGAAAGCATATTATTGAAATTACGCAACTGACTTTATTTCTAAAATTCGTCGTACCGTTTAAAAATCCGTCCATCAAAATTTTTCATCGTCCGAACTAAAAATCACAACAATGTTTAAGAAGCTAACGCGCGTGTATTTGTGTAGGACGACCTGACAAATGTTATTCTGCAAAATTTCTGCAGGTCAGGCAAGTTTTCCTGGCTGTAGAATAGCGACAATGCTTTGCGTGAGTTATTTTCATTTATGCATGACGGAAATTAAAACGATTAGTCGACATTGACTTCTACGTCGCACGAAAAACCGTAGGAAATTTGGTTGGTAGGACTTCTTTAATGATAAAAAGCATTTAAAAAGATCTCAGCTCACTTTGATTGATCGCGTATGATAGACAACTAACTAAAATATTAGGGAATAACTAGTTTTGCATTGTGTGTCATAAAAATGCTGATATTTTTAATAATTTGTGTTGGATAGGACAGGAATAGGCAATTACGATGATGTAGCAACATACCCTATTCCATACTTTGGCAGAAAAAAATATTCGTAAAAGCATATTCGTAACCGATAAAAATTTTCCATACCAGTTAAAAACATTCGAATACCTACTTATTTTCTACCCTAAATGTTATTACTACGAATGGTTCGTATTTGGTACGAGCACTCATTCGTAGCACATTTTGCACAAGAACGCAGTTGACGCAGTCCTTTATTTGTGGTAATCAGTTTCTGTTCCAATTCTGTTCAGGTTCGTCCTAGTTTCAGTCTCCATCTAATAATTGGCAAGTGCTTAAGCACATTATTTGACTTAATACAGCAGGTACTGCGCGTTGTGCAAACGTGGTGCCGAGAATCTGGACTTTCGGTAAATCTGAACAAAACATCTATCGATTTATTTTCAAGACATAGAAACAGTCATGGAGCTCGCGCTCTGCGTTTTTATGGTTCAGATGTTGAAATTATGGACGAGATGGAGTACGTGGGTTTGATTCTTAATTCCAAGCTCGACTGGTCCACAAAAATTGATTTCCGAACTAAAAAAGCGTGCATGGGCTTCAGGCAATGTAGACGAGCAATTGGGAACTCTTTGAGACTTAAACCCAAATACATACATTGGTTGTACATGGTCGTTGTCAGACCAACTCTGGCGTATGGTTTTCTTGTATGGTGGCAGAGAGGAGAAGTTGTGACTGTTCAGACAAAGCTAAACCGTCTTCAAAGAATGGCAATCTCTGGAGCATTTACCACAACTTTGTTGCTTGAGAAGCTACTTTCAATATTAAACCTCTACACTTCTACTTGATATCCACTTTGGCAATCTGTGGACGGTTCCACTGGTTATACTCGATTGTGGTTGCAAGTTGTTGCTGAGTTGATGTAAGGCACAGGCGTACTTTTCCGTATAAGACTTTCTAAAGTAACTAAAGTAAAGTAACTCCTAGAGAGGAATGATTGTCAGGCTACATGGAAAGGAAAATTTCCAACAATGTGGTCTGTTATACCGATAGTTCCTTGTACGAAGGTAAGGTCGCGCGGGTGCTGATGTTTATTGCCATGAACTGGAATTGGAAAAATCCTTTTCGCTGGGTAGTTACTTCAAACTGAAATCTTTGCAATTATGTGCGGAACTCAGTTTGCACTCCAGAAAGAACTGACAGGCAAGATTATCTACTTCTGTTCTGATAGCTAGGCCGCTATAAGAGTACTTTATGCGGCTAATTCAAAATCTAAAACAATCAACACGTGCTACACTCAATTGGAAGAAGCAATCTGAAGGGGAGGCTCTGTAGTCTCAAGGTAGCCGAGCCTGCTTTGACAAGTGAGTGGTCGTGGGTTTGAATCTTAGTAGAATCAAGCCATTCGATGTCAAATGACTTTAGTATGGGTTTATTCTTAGGCCCCTCATTTACCCTTCCTTCATGCTGAATTCTATATTTACCCACTGAAGGAAGCCACTTGATAGTGCAAAAGTCTCTCCTATAGTTAAGTGTACTGGTCAGAGGAACGAATGAGTCTTCGCCAGGGATGGCTTACTTACTTACTTAATTGGCCTAACGTCTTATGACAAGGCCTGCGCAATATAATTGCTCCATCTGTTTCGGTCCATGGCAACTGATCTCCAGTTCCGCGGGCACCCAATGCTCGCCAGATCTCGCTCCACCTGGTCTTGCCACCTCGCTCGCTGTGCCCCTCTTCGTCTTGTTCCTACCGGATTTGATGCGAAAACCATTTTTGCAGGATAGTTGTCCGGCATTCTAGCAACATGTCGTTCCCCGCATTTCGATCGCCGCTCGCCTTATAACACCTTCAAGCGCAATGTTGAATAGCAGGCAGGAAAGACCATCTCCTTGTCGAAGTCCCCTGCGAGATTCGAATGGGTCCGACAATCCACCCGAGATTCTCACACAACACTGGATCCCATCCATCGTAGCCATGATAAGTCTAGTAAGCTTACCTGGAAAGCCGTTTTCGTCCAAAATTTTCCATAGCTCTTGTCGGTTTACGCTATCATATGCGGCTTTGAAATCGATGAACAGGTGGTGCGTGGGGACTCGGAATTCGCGGCACTTCTGGAGGATCTGCCGCAGGGTGAAGATTTGGTCTGTTGTAGACCGACCCTCCATGAAGCCGGCCTGGTAACTTCCCACAAATCTATTGGCTATTGGCGATAGTCGATGAAAGAGGACTTGGGACAGCACTTTGTAGGCAGCATTCAGGATTGTGATGGCTCGGTAGTTCTCACAATCCAGCTTATCACCTTTCTTGTAGATAGGGCAGATAACCCCGTCTTTCCACTCCTCCGGTAGTCGTTCCGTATCCCAAATCTTGACAATCAATTGATGCAGACAGCCGGCTAACTTGTCCGGGCCCATTTTAATAAGTTCCGCTCCAATGCCATCCTAGGGCATTGGAGCCCTATAGCCAGGGATGGCTATAATATGGGATAGTACTGGCAGCGAGGAATAAGTGGGCATGGAATTAATAGATCAAGTTTTTGAAGGAAGGATTAACCCCAATATACACAATCATGCCTAAAATTTAACAAGCATATCGCTTATTCAATAGCGACTATAACCAAAAGAAATGCAGTGCAGCTGTTCGCACCGGGACATCAAGCTGGTCATCGGAGATATGAACCCCCAGATTGTGAGTGAAGCGATGTATCGACCGATGATCAGGCCCCACACCTACACACCGCCACAAACGATAACGGCCAGCGATCCATCAACGTTGCAGCTTCTCGAGGCCTGGAGCACTTTCTTCGCAAGGCATCCACAAGGCCATCTGGAGATCATCTGACCAACGATAGCGATAAAGCCGTACCACTCCGACAATTTGACAACCCGCAAGCTGCCAAGAACTATGCGCACCTGTTGAATTAGACTCTACTTTCCTTTGTGGAGTTTGGTGCTTCGACCCTCTAAAACGGATGGGCAAGATACGCTCGGTCGTTATTGAGGCCGTAACTGCGATACCCGAATGCATTTTTTTATGGGAGCCTGAACCACTGCGACCATTAGTTAGATCTATTGTGGTATACTTCGAGTTGCTGTTTGCATAATCAGTTCGTTCCATCACTATGAGTCAGAGTGTTGGTCGCCCTATGAATTTGCATTTCCCCCAAAAAGGTATGACTTCCTTAATGGATTTCAGTACCTTTTTGTTTCAGCGAACCATATCTGGCAAGGCGTTAGAACGCCCTCTCCGAGAATACGCAGTATTCGTTGAATTAGTGCGCTGCATTGACACAGTAAACGTTCCGAGGTCTCGATCTCAAAATTACAGAATCGACATATGTCATCTGTCAGCTAACCTTTTGAGGTGATATCTGCTCGGACAGTGTCCGGTTAAAAGACCGGTCAGCGTACTCAGATCTACTTTATTCAAACTGATTAAGCTGCGTGTGATGCTTTTGCATGCTGTAATGAAACGCTTTGATTGTCGTAATGTTGGAACAGCTCTCCAGTTGGCATCAATCGTTGATGATTGCTAGACTTTGAGCTCAGCTTTTACGCAGGATCTAGACATCCCGCAGAATGGCTCAGGCCCAACGAATTCAGTTGAGGAACCAATTCTCGCTAAGAGATCGGCCTTTTCATTTTTTTTCTATACCGGCATGACCGGGTACCCAGTATAAACTAACATTGTTAGTTAAAGCCAATTGTCTTAGGGAGAGGATGCATTCCCAAACCAGCTTTGACTGGCATGCGAATGCCTTTAAGGCATTTAGAGCTGCTTGACTATCGGAGAAAATACAGTTATTGGCATGTCTGTATTTCCTAGTCAAGCAAATGTTTGTACAAGTTGATATGGCATGTATTTCTGCTTGGAAGACTGTGGGCCACTGTCCCATTGGAATTGATACGTCGATTCCTGGTCTAGTAACCCCAGCTCCTGTAGATTTGCCAATTTTAGAACCTTCGGTGTAAAATAGTAGTGATCCCGGACGAGTCTTAGGACCACCTTCCTCCCATAATCTGCGATCGGTTTCGATTACTTTGCAGGGTATATCGAAGTTTGTCCTAGTTTCCATCCAGTCTTCGTTCATGATTACCAGAGTGTTCAGTTGAAAATCTCGGAGGATTCGTAGGTGTCCATTGAGATCCCCATCTTGAAAATGTTTAACACGCCTAAGCCTAAGAGCACCTTTTTCTGCTTCAAGTTGTACGAATTGGTGCAACGGTAGAAGATATAAAAGAGCATCTAGGGCTTTGGAAGGTGTGCTGGTCATTGCTCCAGTTATTGAAGAGCACGCCATACGTTGTAGCTTTCCAAGCATTTTTTGAGCTGTTACTTCTGTAGTTTTAGGCCACCACAATAGTGAAGCATATGTTAGTCTGGGTCTCACAATTGCCGAATAGATCCAGTGAATCATCCTCGGTTTAGGTCCCCACTTTTTGCCAAATGTATTGCTGCAAGCCCAAAGAGCATTGTTTGCTTTTGAGCTTGCATACTCTAGATGATCGTTCCAATTTAGCTTATGGTCAAGAATAACACCCAAGTATTTTATACGTTTGGATAGCTGGAATTGGACTCCCCTCAGCTGCACAGCTGCAATACTGTATTTCCTTCTTCTTGTAAATGTTATTATGACTGTTTTAAAAGGGTTAATACTTAGTCCTTCCAAGTCACACCATTTAAGTTCCGGGCAGATTGCATTCTATTGGAAATAGTATGTTTATACTTTCCCCTTACTAAAATTGTTATATCGTCAGCGAATCCTATGACTTCATAGCCTTTTTCAGCCAATTTATTTAGAGGATCATCGACTACTAGGGACCACAGCATAGGAGATAGGACTCCCCCTTGAGGGCAACCTCTAGTTGGTTTTGTCGTTAAAGTAGATCCTGCCAGTTTTTTAGTTATTGTGCGGTTGGTTAGCATAGCATGTATCCAGCTGGAAATGCACCTGTCAAAACCCCGTTTCTCCATGGCTTTATTTATTGAATTGTGGTAGGCATTGTCAAATGATCCCTCAATATCAAGAAAAGCTGCAAGTGAGATTTCTTTATTGTCAAAAGACTTTTCTATTTTTGAAATCAACGTATGAAGTGCTGTTTCAGTTGATTTTCCTGTTTGGTAGGCAAACTGACCCGAATGCATGAAAAGACTGCTTTGACGCTTGGAAAAACTATATAAGCATTACCACGAAGGAGAATTTGGCCAAGTACCGACGAGTGAGGACTAAATTGACAACAATTCTGAAGAGGAAAAAGCATCAGAAGGTGGATACAAGTCCGACGAACGCTCAGGAATTTATGAAATTCCGTGCCAGGATTGCCCAGCGGTGTACATCGGGCAAACGCGGAGGAAATTCAAAATTCGCCTAAAGGAACATAGAAAGGCAGTGGAGAATGAACGGCCCAACGACTCCAGTGTAGCCCAGCACTCAATCTGCTCCAAACACAATATCAATTGGGGAAACGCAAAGCTGCTCAAAAACGTGAGAAAGTCTTCTCATTTGACTGCGTGGGAGTCGATGTACATCTGTACGGAGGACCGTCCCCTGATGAATGAGGATGACGCTCTCATCACCTCACCGCTCTTTCAACTGACGAAGTTGAAACTGTAGTAAACAGCAGATTACTACTTTGTATCCAGTCGACCACCGCTCTGATGATGGGTAGCATCATACCCGAAACCGGTTAGCGGATAAGGTATTTATGTTTTTTGTAAGAACCATAAGTGTTGTGTCTAGTAATCGCGTTATTTAGTGTTCTTACGTTGCACATAAAATCAATATATATATTGTGGATACAGGTCTTGAAGACCTAGAACAACCATCCCGGATTAATGACACGCGCAAGTTCTATGAGAAGATGGGATACACACCGTTAAGAAACCAATCACACACCAACGCGAGGTCGACAGACGGAAACAACGTGCCTATGCATCATATTTCGGTGGTTGTCACAACAGCATACGATACAATCGAGCGCGAGGAGCTACGGTAGATAATGCACAGGTTCCGGAGACACTAACACGGCTGATCAAAGTTACCCTGGACCGTGTGAAGTGCGTGTGTCGAGGGTACTCTCGAGTCCTTTCGAATCACGCAGAAGATTGCGGTAAAGAGATGGACAATCCTGTGTGTTATTCACTATCGCTATTGAAGGTATAATCCGACGAGCGGGCATCGAAATGAGGGGAACGATCTTCAGTAGAAGTAGCCAAGTCCTAGCCTTCGCAGACGATCTCGACATCATTACTAGAAACTTTGGGGCGGCGCAGGCAATCTACTCCAGACTAATAATGGAGGCTAGGAGAATCGGGTTACAAATCAATGCGTCAAAAACCAAATGTATGCTAAGAACTGTAGAACTGTATGCTAAGGATGCGCTTCCCATGAACGGTGACTATTGACGGCGAGGCACTGGAAGTATTTGTCGAGCTCATATATTTGGGATCATTGGGCCACCGATGACAATAATAGGAGTAAAGAGATTCAACGAAACATTCAAGCTGGATGTCGGGCCTACTTTTCCCTTCGCAAGACGCTTCGACCAAGGAACGTACGCCGCCCGCACAAAGCGGACGATGCACATAACGCTAATCAGCCCGATATAACACCACTTGTCGTATTTGAACGAAAAGTGTTGCGAGCTATCTTTGGGATCAAAGGGATTTCCATCGTACACCTGGTGAAAGTTGGGAGACCGTGGTGGGCCGACCACGTCGCAAGGATGCCAGACGATTGTGCAGTGTAATCCGTTCTATTCATGAACCTCACCACTCAACGAATTGAGAAACAAATATTTTTAAAATTTTCTGTGAACTACTAGTATATTAGTATAGGCACCCAGCTGTAGGCATGATGCGGGGTAAAACCATATCTCTACTCACGAAAAACGCAGTCTGTAATGACTTCTGATCATTATTGCTCGTAACAAAAAATGTAAAATATATGGCTTCAACTATCATTTGTCAGGACTTAACACAGCATTTAAACGGAAAAGCACTCAGCCGCACAAGATGAATGACTAAAGCGGGTGCCGCCTCAGTAATTAAAAAGCATAAGTCCTTCAAACCGTGTGCCGCACGAACTTTGGCCAACGCACTTTGGCCATCGTTGTGATAAAACATAGTTTTCCATTGCGGTGGATAATTTTGTGAGAAACATTTTCTAGGTATTTTTTTTGATAGATGATTTTTTTTGCATTCTCAACGAACAATTTGATTCCACAATGCTTGTCTCAAAAATTGTGAATTTTTTTCATATAAGCGATGTCCAAGAAAACCAAAAAATTTCTCTTAGTCTTTTGGGTAAACGTGACCTTTGAATTTCGTAAATATTGTTTTCGTTTATAAGACCATAAACTATACCCGCATTCAAAATTTCGTGAAATTCTGGGCCCTTGCCAGATACTTAGTAGAAAATCTACTTCTAGGTTCTCACTGCGACGGCCTTTGAAAAATGTTTATAATGAGCACGTAATGTAATGCTCTATTCACATTAATTACTTCAGAAGCATTAGACATGTTCCAGAAACATCAATGTTCAGCTCGTGTTTAAGGCAACGGCAGGGCTTCAGCGCAAAAAATACCTCACTAAAAATGTTTGCATGTTAGAACCAAAGCTAAGTATAATTTCAACCTAGCTTATGGCCGGTTATTGATAACCATTACGAACGGGACATATTTTCAATCCTCAATTTCATTTCTCGAATAAGTAACTCACGAATGTTCTCAAAGCTATCCAATGTATTTTTTGTTACAAATTTAAAATTTAAAAGGTTCGTTGCCTTGGTTAAAATTCACTCTGCCGCTGTTGTCTAGGTTTAAATTCGCAAATTGACATCCTGAAAATTCCCTATAGCGTAAGCAAACAATATTTAACTGTAATGATTAACACCAAACTAGTCGGTGTCCTTTTTTCTGCAATCAACGATTCCCTAGAGTGAAAGCGTTAATGAAATATTTTCCCAGTACTCGTGGTGGTCGCAAAATCTGAATCAGCGCAGAGCAACCGTCAAGTAAGCTCTTGTGTGGTTGTGGTAGCGAGTACACGAATAGTAGGATATTTTATTCGCCGCATTCAAAATGAATGTCCTCAACAGAAATCGCAGAAGTCGAAATCCAGCAGGACTAAAGTTGTGCATGCAATAAAATATTTCGTTTTCATGCAGTTTTAATTAAAAACTACGAAGGATCATGAACCAAATTCTGGTCTCCAGAAATTAAGCTCGTGGATGATTCTATTTTTTAAATCTGTTTCCACTTATTGTTGACGCGAGCAAAATATAGTTGCATTTACGTTAATAAAAAAGTAATTAAAAATTAAAAACAAAATCATGAAGTGATTTTTAATTTGCTTTATTATGGTGGTGGACTCAGTTTTCAAACTGGACTGGAAAAACTGGACAATGAACGAATAAATCTGTATGGAAGCTAACGAGAAATAATAGAATGAAATAACTGTAAATTTTCTTTTAATTCGATGTTATATAATCAATTATAACCGCCCAATTAGTTATGAGGTACAATGCCGGTCTAACGAGTCAGTCGTCGCATATTCGAATTTTGTCTGGGCGGTGCTGTTGGAGTCAGTAAGATCGTTTCACTAACCCCATAATTATTCTATACTCTAATACAGGGCTGCGCAGTCTGTCGATAAAGAAGGATCAAGTCCTAAAGACATTTATTACTCCAGGTTTTACTTTTATAACCAATTACCTGTAAATCGGAATTAGACTGTAAAATGTAACGTAGTAAATAAATTTTATAATTGTTTTGTAGACATCCGATGATAGCCGAAGGAAAACAATAGACAGAAACGTCACACCAAATTGACAGTTTTTGATTTTCACCGAAAAGAATCAACAAGTTCTAATACTATTAGTGCCACTGTGATCTAAATAAGCAAATTAACTTTTTAGTCAAAAGCATAGAAGTTCTTAAAGATCAAAAATGAATGATCTTTTGTGAATTAATCGACCATTCCATAATCGGCTCATTCAAACCAAATTTGCTAATCAGTTTTCCGGGGCGAATGATCCATTTAACGCACTCAGTTTGCTTAGGAACTTGATACGAGGTATGAAAACATAACCGCAAACTACTCTTGCAAAGAACTTGTGGCCAACCGACCGAGCACGAGCCATGAGCCATGTGACCAGACAGCGAATGGCACGCCGCCCTACGGACCGCAGCAGTCATGCGGTATGTCAATCGCCGCGTGCGGGCCGTGCCAGTCAGTAGTCGGGAAATGTGTCCGAGAGAAATCTGGCTCATTAGCGATGCTCGAGCCGATACAACGACGTCGACGGTCTATAGTAAACCCTCCGGCAGCAGCACGGAGCGAGCGACGTGACGCTTAGCGCCGGGAAAATTGAAATCGCCAACGGTTGTGTTGTGGACCGCCGACCGATAGTGTGAACGACAGGAGACACAAGCTGCCAGCCGGAGGAGACAGCAAACATAATTCTGATAAATTTACCCCGGTGTGGTGCGGTGATGGGAATGCTGACTCCGAGATTGACGGAAGGCAGGAGCTGCAGCACTCCGCAAACGTAGCCGGCAAAAACGACCTGAATAACGATGAAAACGAATGAACTTTTTCTTTTTCTGATGCCCCCCGAAAATCACAAGCAACGCAAATTCGTCTAATGTTTATTTGTGGGTATAGCTTTCCGTGCGTGCCGGTGGTATTCTATTAACTCGAAGACGTCTGCGGAATGCTAATAAAGCACACCTAATAACCATTACTACCGTCTAAGTTTCATCTTCAGATTTGTGGCATTTGAAACGTGTTGAAATGAAGCTTCAGACTCAGTAAGGTACAGCATACTTGATATGTCATTTCAGGTTGACAAATTATTATTCTAAAACGAATTCAATTAGTTTATGAAACCGTATTTACTGAGTACCTCATCCCTGGTTAATTTTTGTATATTTATGAGTTTTGTTTTAGTATGGAATTGCTTTTTAATATTATTATTAGGCCATTACAAATGTTTAAAAAAGTTTTTGTCCCTCCAGTATTGGGCCACTGAAGGGGGGTGGGCGAAAAAAAACAAAGAGAATTTTTTAATCGAGCAAAAAACATATGCTAAAATCCATTTTTACTTAAAGTTTAAACGTGAAAACCAAATCTATTCTTGCTTTTAATGAATACGTTGTTATTTTTCATGCAAAAATCTACAAACAAAAAGACAAAAACGAAGGAAACAAAATCTTTGAAAATGATTTGCAATGGCCTTATTATATATTTATTATTAATCAGTAACATAAGACATTTGCCTTTTCTTAATAGCCTACCCAAGTAACAATTCTAACTACTTGGTTTTATTTGAATTTTGTAAAAGTATTGCAGCATGAATTATTACCTCTGCTTTTATCATTGTGATGCGCAATACTAATAAGATACAAATGAAAAACTTCTTAACGCTAGCAATAAAATCTTAGACCAAACATCGGGTTTTAGTCTTGACCTTGAAATGCGGTCGAGCATATATATTAATTTTTTGTTCAAATGGTGGTTTTACAAATAAAAGTAAATTTGAGCTAGCTGGGTTCAGTGTGAAAACCAAAACTTATAGTTTGCAGCATGTGCGCATTTAATTTCGTCGTGCATATTGATAGGATAGGTCGATAAAATCAGCGGGCCACTGAAATTTTGCTATTTTCGAAAACTTGTTTTTTGACAAAATAAAAACATTCAGTTAGTCGATCGAAATTTCTAGCGAAATCATTTTAGTTGCTTTCTCTGATAGGAAAACCGATTGATAATAACGTTTGCTTGGGAAAATTTTTGTTTGCGAGCTAAAAAGGACGCCCCTAACTTACTATCAATGATCAATTTTCGCGCTTCGCAACGATCCCTGCGCTCGACGGGTTTACTGCAGACCCAATTTCATCGGACTGTGTTTGGATACAACGAACCAATTACTGAATGTGTAAGGACCTTTTCGAATGCGGAGGAATTGTTTGACTTTGGTGAACCGTCGCGCTTGTTTGCGCAGAGATTACGCAGATTTAATTTAGTATAAGATTTTATTCATGTAGACAATATTTTATGTCAGATGAAATATCCCTAATAAATAAATAAATAAATAAAAACGAAATACTACAATATGGCAATATGGCTTCGCATAAAAAAATGATTTTGGTGTTGAACTTTAGTATTCTTCATAACAGCAGCAAAAAAACTGTTTGGTCAGAGTGTTACCGTTTTGATAGATCTACAAAACTTACAGATTTATGGCGGTTTGATAAGTAACCGCGATAATATTAATTTTGATTGGTGCGCCATTTTGTATTGCTACGCCACACTTATGGTGAGTTTATAGGAGACGTGGTGCAGCCAAAAAGTTTTAACGTGGTAATATAAGTAACTACAATAAATTTATGCTTTATTAACAGTTTTATTATGGTTTTCTTACCAGCTGTAAGTGTTTTTGGACTCGTATCTTCTTGGTATTGTGCAATGCCGCAATAAATCCAGAGGTAATGATTAATACCGCAATAAAACCTTTATAAAATTCAAGTAAAATCAAGTGGCTTTAGAATTGTTACTTGGGATCTTGGTCAACGAAATCAATTGTAGAGCAGTGGAAGAGGCCATTATGCCTTTTGAATGGCAAGCATCTAGATAGCGACTTACGGAACATACAAGCAGTGCACAATGTGCAGAAACGAGCTCGTAAT
The DNA here is from genome assembly GCF_943734655.1 of Sabethes cyaneus. Taxonomy (NCBI): domain Eukaryota; kingdom Metazoa; phylum Arthropoda; class Insecta; order Diptera; family Culicidae; genus Sabethes; species Sabethes cyaneus. The sequence continues at coordinate 100,920,686 of NC_071354.1, read as the reverse complement.
CCCAAGAATTAGAAGCCGCTGGTTTAGAATCTTAGAAGATATCTATTCTTATGTAAAAAAATGCAGGAAACCGATTGGTGATGGTTTTATCCTGCGCAGACTTCGGAAAGTGATCCATTTTGCCCTATTTTCTCCAAAAATCATGTTAAAAACTAATTAAACAGTATAAAAACTTATTTGCCGCCCGTGAAACGAACTCAAACAGCTTCCAAATGTTGTCAAAACATAAGAAGAATCAAATTCCATCCATTCCATACTGTGCGAAGTGCAGGTATAGTTCATTTTGCCCAATTCACCTCTAAATATATGGATGGTAAATGGTTGAATAATGCGTTCCAGAACTACCACAAAGTTCCACAGCCTCTTATTTAGCAACTTCCATCTCTACCTTCTCGTGGTGCCATCCGGGATACGTTCCTTAGTGGAAATTGGACAACCGGCGGAAACTAGGGTCGTATGCGGACAGAGAAGGGGGCACTCATGCGAAGGCTGAGTGTAAACTCTCCGCCTGCAAATGATGGATCTCGGTAGAAGCATGTACGATGAATCTAGAAATACTGAGAACCTGAGCAAAGGGTCAAAAGCCCCCAAATGGTTTTAATAACTGTTATCCATGGCTAAAAGTAAAAACATGAATGGCAAACCCCTAATCCAAGGTGTCATGCGACCCGTGCCGTGGGGGGGGGGGGTGGTTTCTATAAATACTCAACCTCAAACGGAGCCTGTGGAGTACCAAAGCGCTCTCCACAGTACTCAGCCCTTACCGCATCATGAGGGGCTCTGCTGCGGCGGACTCTTCTTTTTACTCAACTCGTGGGATTCTACATGAACAATCAAAATAAAACATCATTAAATTCAGTGAGCGCGGACAGATTAGATAATCCGTTCGCAAGAGGTGGTATCCAGAGGATTCCACCGATGGATACCAGTAGAAGCGCCAGCGTAAGCGGAAAGGGAAACGGTACACCTGTCGCTCCAACTGTATCTACGCCGGACGCAGCAACGGCTCGTCGCTAATAAAAGCAGTGGCAGGCAAGAGAGACATGCTACCAAGCTTGATGCCATTATCGAGTTCATGGCAGGTCGCAGCACCTTAGCGAAGGACCAGAAATAAAGTCTGCTCATGCTTCGGAGCACCATGCGTGCTGCGACGAAGGAGAACAGCGAGCTCGAAGCGCGAGTAAAAGTGGCAGAGAAAGAAACCGAGAAGACGCTTGTATCGAGGTCTGCACAAACGGATACCTGCCCGTCAATGGTTGACCGTACCGTGACCCTCACGACTACGGAGCAGTCTAACTAGCGCAAGGCAGTCCCCAGGGGAAGAAATCCCCACGGGCCCAAAGAAACGCCTGATAGCCGAGGGTCTTAAACCAACCGAAGAACCCACTGAGGGTAACAAGACGCTGTTAGCGTCCGACAACCAGTGGGCGTTGGTCAAAAAAAGAAGGCCCTTATCCTCAAAACTGAGGGGCCGAAATATTCGGAAGTTTTAAAGGCCATGAGAGGGCATGACCTGTTGAAGGGTCTTGGCGCGGATATGCGGAGTATCCGCCGCTCTCGCACAGGAGAGATGAATCCTTGACCTCAAAAAGAACGCCACTGAAAAGGGTTCTGCTTATAAAGTGCTGGCAGAAAAGGTGCTTGGCGATAGCGTGCAGATTCGCGCACTAACGCCCGAGATGACTCTCCAGCTTAAAAACCTGGAAGAGATCACCCAAGTGGGCGAACTAGCACGAGTTCTCAAGGAACAATGTAATGTGGTGGTGACTACCGAGGTAGTTCGTCTGCGCAAGGGACCGGCGGGAACCCAGGTAGCAACTATAAGACTTCCATTGGTAGGTGGAAATGCAGCCCTGAAAGTGACTAAGCTGAAGGTGGGATGGTCCATATGCCCACTGAGCGTGCTCCAGCAGCCGAAGGTCTGCTTCCGGTGCTTTGAGAGAGGGCACAGGTCCTGGAGCTGTAAGGGGCCAGAATGAAGCCACTTGTGTAGGAGATGTGGCGGTACGGGTCATATAGCGAATGACTGTACTGCGCCACCCAATTGTTTGATATGTACCGGCCAACGGGAAGAGAGTGCGGTGATCGTGGTATGCCCGATCCGAACGCTAATCATTTGGTTGAGGTACTGTCGCGAGCATGTGACGCTACCATGCCTAGGAAAGGTCGACCTAGGTATGGCAGGTCACCGGCTTACTGGTCGACAGATGAAATTGCGGAACTCTGCGGAGCGTGCTTTCGTGCGAGGAGAATTATGCAAAGAGCTCGTTCGGACGAAGGCAGGGCTGAATATCGAGTAGCACTTGCTGCTGCACGCGCAGCGCTTAAGAGTGGGATAAAAGCTAGTAAACGAGCCTGCTTTGAAAGGTTATGTGCTAGTGCCAATGCGAACCCGTGGGGTCATGCCTACAAGGTCGTAATGGCAAAGACCAAGGGCGTGATAACGCCCTCAGAGCAATCGTTAGAGATGCTGGAGCGGATCATTGAGGGCCTCTTTCCGCGCCAAGAGTCTAGGCCCTCGCCCCAGGCCGCTGAGTCGTCCCATGACCGACGTTCCATCTCAGACCATAGCGTAGGATGGTCGGCCTTCCAGCCGAACATCCAAAGTAACGTGGGCTACGGCGGTTTAGAGGTCGGGGAGGAAGCGACGGTTACGAACGAGGAACTCATTAAGTTCGCTAAATCCCTAAAGGTGAGCAAGGCACCGGGGCCAGACGGAATTCCGAATATGGTCATTAAAGCGGACATGTTAGAGGCTCCTGAGTTATTTGGGGAAGTAATGAGTAGATGCCTGGAAGCTGGCCACTTCCCGGACAGATGGTAGCGACAGAACCTCGTGCTATTGCCGAAGCCGGGAAAACCTCCGGGTGTCCCCTCTTCATACAGGCCGATCTGTCTGTTCGATACTGCAGGCAAAGTACTGGAGAGGGTTATTCTTAACAGACTCGTAGAGTACACGGAAAGTACAAACGGTCTGTCAAGGAACCAATTCGGCTTCCGAAAAAGCAAATCTATGGTGGATGCCATCTTGTCGGTCACTAAGACAGCCTAGACGGCAATCCAGCGCAAGAGGGCAGGTATCCGCTATTGCGCAGTTCTCACGCTTGACGTGAGAAATGCGTTTAATAGCGCTACCTGGGATTCCATAGCTAACTCGTTTCGGAAAGTCCAAGTGCCGGTGTCGCTGTACAGGATTCTGGAAAATTATTTCCAGAATCGTGTGCTATGCTACAACACAGAGGAGGGTCAGAAGTGCGTCCCAATCACCGCAGGGGTTCCATACTGGGCCCGGTGTTGTGCAACGTCATGTATGACGAGGTGTTGAAGCTAAAGTTCCCGGTAGGGGTGGTGATAGTAGGCTTTGCGGACGACATCACCTTGGAAGTCTACGGCGAATCTATCAGAGAAGCTGAGTTGACGGCTGCCCACTCCATAAGCATTGTTGAAGATTAGATGCGATCCAGGAAGCTTTCGGTATTGTCTCGTATGATGTCTAATAACTCTGCGGTATATGGCAGCAAGCGAAGGCTATTAGCCAACGTGATCCAGTCCATACTTAGGTATGGCGGACCGGTGTGGTCATCGGCGTTAGGTACCAAAAGCTATCTAGCCAAGCTGGAAAGCACCTATCGTCTCATGTGCTTGAGAGTGGCGAGTGCGTATCGCACAGTTTTACATGACGCAATCTGCGTCTTAGCGGGTATGATACCTATTGGAATCATCATCAGCGAGGACGTGGAGTGCTTCAACCAACGTGGAACTAGAGGCATACGGAGTACCACAAGATCGGCCTCGATGACCACATAGCAGCGGGCATGGTCTAATTTCACAAAAGGTCGGTGGACACATCGACTTATCCCGGAACTATCCGGGTGGGTCAACAGGCGCCACGACGAAGTCAACTTCCACCTGACACAGATTCTGTCAGGGCATGGTTGTTTCAGACAGTATCTGTCCAATCTGCAGTTTGGGCATGCTGAGTCCCCCGCGTGTCCCGAATGCGTGGATGTTGAGAAAACTGCAGAATATGCTTTCTTCATATGCCCTCGTTTCGCAGGCGCGAGAAGCAGCATGATGGCAGTTAGCGGACAGGACCATACTCCGGGTAACTTAGTCCAAAGGATGTGTTCCAGCTCAGACGTCTTGGGAGCGGTCAATGTGGCAGCTACCCAGATCGTACTTGAGCTACAAAACCGCTGGAGAGCCGATCAACGGCGAATAAACAGCCTAACTATCATAGTCCAGTAGTTATCTAAGCGAGTGTATTAAGCACAATAGCCCCTCCCTGAGATAATACCGATAAGGTGGTGCCAGGGGGGATTGAGGCTGGTGACTCGAGTAGGGTTTTAGTAGGACTGGGTCCTCACGCTCCATTAGGGGGGTCGGGATACCAAACCCCACTCCCTGAGTTGTCTTCTCAGGTGTACCGTATCTTCTAAGGTGCTCAGCAGATTTCCCTACTCGTAAAAAAAACCCAAAATGTATGGTAAAACCTAATTAGAGCGATTAAAACGAATTCAGAGACAGGGGAATAAACTCGAATAGTACCAATTTATTGGAAAGACATCAGGAAAAGTTGATGGTCATCGATTTAGTACCGTGATGGATTCATAATCGGTTCGTTTTGCCTGATTCTCTCCTAGATCTACAGAAACACGTTCATTTGCTATTGCGTAAATAAATCGTAATTTTTCAACGATGGTGTCTTTAGAGAAGTTTATCAATAAAATACTGCGCATCTTTCCAAACTATCAAGGTGCTCTTATATTCATCTATCAGGGCGATACAAACTTTTGTTTTTTTGAATACATCTACAAAAGTTTTTCTTAAAAAAAATTATAGATTATAGTAACCTTCTGCTAGTTGCGAGATATGTATAATGATTTATTTAAAAAGTACACTTAAAAATAGATTCTGCACAATAACTCCGCATCCAATTAATTTATTACTTTCAATTGTTCTCCAAAGTTATTCAGTATGACAAAATACAAATTTTTTCGACTGTTTTTTACCTTTGAGTTAGTTTTAATCGCTTTAATTAGGTTATCTATGTATATGGGGGTGAATTGGGCAAAATGGACTATTCTTGCATTTCGCACAGTATGGATTGGATGAGATTTGATTCTTCTTATGTTTTGACAAAATTTGGAAGCTATTTGAGTTCGTTTCACGAGCGGCAAATAAGTTTTTATACTGTTTAATAAGCGCTTTTCATGATTTTTGGGCAAAATAGGGCAAAACGGACCACTTCCTGAAGTCTGCGCAGGATGACCATCACCAATCGGTTTCCTGCATTTTTTTACATAGAAATAGGTATCTTGTAAGATTCTAAACCAGCGGCTTCTAATTCTTGGGATTACGAGCTCGTTTTTGCCCATTGTGCAGTGCTTGAAAAATTTATCAACCCTGCATGAGGGCGAATTTAAAATGTATTCAGTGCATACAGTTTCAGTAGTATTCTTTTATCTTCTTTTATCTGTCAGTCCATGAACGTGACTACTGAACTGCTGACAGTGTTTATCTTTCTCAGTTTTTTACACTTTAAAACAATTCGAACATGAATTGCAGTGCTGATGATTGCTCGACTAACCTATCAGTCTTTTTTTGCTCTCGACTGATGTTAAAGTTTAGTTTTTTAAACTGCATGGTTTTCAAAATCAACAAGACCCGGCTAAAGGAAATTAATTGAAACTTCGGATCAATATTCACGTAATTGTTGTAATTTCGTTTACCGTTGTTGGCAGTTTAAAATGAATGAATGACTTACATTTGATTTCATTCACTATTGTCGAGAATGAATGAATGTAGAGAACACCACCAACATGAACACAAGTGATTCGCTCGCATCGTTGGTTCAGATTGGCAATGCTGAATTCATTTAATCTGTACCAGAAACAGCAACGAATGAGCAGTATATTGCATTAATACAGGCATAATGCATAAATTGAATATGAGATTATATCTTAGCACTGATTATTACAGTAATTTTCTATGAGAGAAACAACGTGTAGCGTTCTTCATTTATAAGAGTACTGAACCGAAGTCGAAGAAATCCAAGGCTTGGTATTTATTAGGGTTTGATTCCGTGCCATTTTTGAAATTTCCAGTTTTTCAACTTACAAATCATATGGCGTCCGCTCAAATTTATTAGGAATGGAGACGCATGATGATTTTAAGTTTGTGCTGCAAAATTAACCAAAGAAACCGTTAAGATAACTATGTAAAACAGAAGCTTCGTTAAAAAAGGAATTCTATTGAAATACATAAACCCTTTTGTTATATTAAACAACGAAAACCGCATTGATTTATTTTCCACTTCGAATTATAGCTCTCACAGGTAAGTTATTGTCGCACGATATTAGTATCTAATCAGGACCACTTTCGATTGATTTCGTTGCGGCCGTTGCTGACTTGCCGACAACTTAGGTACCAACATTTTACTGTTGATTTCCGCCATCATCGCATCGGTTCGTTTGTCGTCAAATACAAATCGGTATTGCTAACTAATTCACGACCGGTGCACCACACCGATACAGGCAATTGAGTGAAAATCAATAAAATATCTGCAGCCCGAGCCACGTCCAGCTCGAAGAAGCACGTACGAAGCGCAGTGGACGCATTCCTTCTGCAACCATCCAACCGGCGGCCGTCTTCCGTTTATCAAGTCGCTCTGCCGCGACACTACTCGCCGATGATGATGATGATGATGGACGCGGATGACTGACGATGACGAATGACAAACGCAGCGGATCGAAAACCATTGGTCCGCCCAATCGATTGGGTTTGGTCATGCTAACTGCTGCGGTTGGCATTTCCGTCGCATTCTGTGCGGTCGTTTCAGGATGTAGGGTAGACGATCAGGAGACTATACTGATTAAATTATGCACGCCTTCCAATGGTGCAAGGAAAGTGTTCCAAGGACTGAAGTCCAAGCGAAGAGCAAAACGAGCCAAGGAAGGCGTGTTTTCTTAAAATATTTGTACTCGTGGAATCTCGGGCACGGGCAGGATGGGTTAATGTTGCCCACGAGAAATATCGATTGTAATTATAAATATGTTACGTTTCCTGGGAGAGGCCGGGGCTGGGCGTCTTGTTATGTAAGATATTGATTTCATTGCATCGCGGGTGAGTGATGGACTTGGGTGTACAGCCGAGCAATCCGAACAATGCCGAGATTGATGGATGTTTTGTTCGCTTTGTTCTGCGATGAAAGCGCTTCAGGAGGTGTAATCTTTCCAAACACATCTTTACCTTTTCTAGTTTATCGAGCAGATTGTGAATGATTTTCATCGATGACTTAATAACACGATTAGAGCTATTGGTTGTATATTGTCTCACAGCCGAGTAGAACCCGGTTTTTAAAGTCGCATTTTAAACTTTACTTCGACACTGTGCAAAAAGAAGAACATTTTAATAAAACGCAATAAATTTCAATATTCTACTTTCTACAACAAACAAGTCATTTTTAAAACACCGCTAGCGAAACCATCATAGATATTTGGTTTTGATCCCTCGTACAATCGACAAAGTTCTGTTAGCGAACTTAATCATGTTTATGATTGTTGAAAGTCTGCTCGAAAACTGAAAACTTTCCTGCAGAGAAAACTGTCTACTTCAGTGAAACCATTTCTGTTTCACTGCCTTCGAAACCATACGTTTTCTACAGGGTTTATTGCTTATATCTTGTTTCAAGAACAATCGAAGTCATTCACCTTTGACGGTGAGTGTTTTCGATCAGATTAGGTTTTGTTTTCATTAGATCGTATATAGGTATATACATAAATACATACATCAATCGATTTTTGATCCGATAGACCAATCTCATATTCGTATTGAGGAGGTATTGGGACTATCTACCAACTGGTGTTTTGCATCACTTGAAATATTTTCAAATATGTTTCTTTATCTGTCTGCTCTTTAACCATGTATTGCAGCACGTAAACTATTTGCATTTTATTTGGAATAGAAATGAGAGCAACAATGTTATCTGCATAGACATTCGACCTTGCCATCTGTTATCGTATTTTCTACGAAACAATCGAACAATTTTCCGAAAAATTGTGTTTGATAGGACATCTGATTGAATGGAACCCGACTCAGTGAGGTAGGAAAAAAGAGAGTGTTTCCTTCATAGTAAAATTGCTGCCGTTGTTCTGTTAAGCACGCGATGCCACGTGATACGAACGAACGGATTGTGCAAAAAAAAGTCTAGCAGATTTTAAATTCTGCTCTTCCATATGATAGTGGCAGTCGAAGTAAAAATAAACCGGCATATCGAGCGGAACGTTCATTGATTGATCGTAAATTTTACATTAAACACATGAAGCCATAAAACTAAACTCTCGAGCAGGCAGTCAGGTTGCGTCTGTTGGGTTTTGCCACTCGAGGGAGCTTCGCCTGTCTCGGTGCGTGTTTGTCTGGCGAAGAGTGCCCTAGGTTATTTTTTTCGGGTCGAATATGAATGTGTACAGTGGTCTAAAGTACGGAACCAAGGCCAAACTTTCATAAATGCGCAAATTTTTCATTACATCATCATCGTGGCAATAGTTCTTTATCTCATCCTATTAACAAATATGGAACAAAGTGCAATTGTTTTGAAGTGTAACTCATATTATGGATTCAGCATTCATCAACTGAGTTGAAGTTTTGAACCACTGTGTGCGGGAAAGAGTCACGTAAAAAATTTCGAAGGCCAAAGGTTGTCAGGTAATATTTTTTAATTGTCAGTTGGTCATTGATGTTACTACTTGCGTTTTATTATATCATCAGCTCGAAATGCTAATATTTATGTACATGGGAAATTAATTAGGTAACATATAAAAAGAAATTAATATGCTATGAGTAGGATTGATTCCGACAGCCGACGTATCTAACGTAGTTCGACGTTACCAAATCGTGCCGTTGCCGACTGTTGAAGAAAAGTGAATTAGTGATAGAGGAATTAGTCGTGATCTGAGCTGTGTGTCACAGCTTAGGAAAAAGGAGAAGTTTTGAGTTTCGTCAATCGGCCAGCAGCACGAAACAGCTGTCATGGTATGGTTATTACGCGCCTTAGAGGGTTATTCTGCATTCCCCGCACAGTCTCCATCACGGTGATTCTCGTAAAACAATGTATTCTCGCACACAATATATTAGAAACACTAGCGTGCCCAGACATAAACAAAAATTGGGGAACCCGTCCCAAAGAATGTATTGAAGTAATCGTAGGATGACGAATCTCGTTCTATTTTTCACTCGTTTTCCGTTTTCCGTTTTCCCTTTTTCTTTTTGTCTTTTTTTCTCGTTTTCAATTCCATCGTTTTTTAAATCTTTATGTCTCCTCTCTTTCACGTTTGCTGTCTTCGTCTGTACCGTTTTCCCTCTTTTTCCGTCTTTTGTATTACATTTATTCCATTTTTGCTCCATTTTGATCTCGTCCCTGGTTTTCTATTTTTTTAAACCCGTTTTTCGTCTTTTTCTCTCTCGTTTTTGCTGTTTTTGTTTTCTTCTATTTGTTCCCATTTTACATCCCAAGTCTCTCCTTTTATACCCCGTTTGACTTTTTTCCGTTTTCTTCGTTTTTTTTTATGGGCTTATCACTTTGACCACAACATTATTGATCTATTGTAATGTTGCCCGGGTGTATGCTGTATTCTGCACTGCATTTCTGTGCTTTATCGTTATTGAGTAAACGATAAGCTTATATTTTTTTATGCGTGCTTATGTGTTGAGGGTTTTACCTATGCTTCGATGCATGTCCTACTATACCAAACCTGTTTCGCCTCGTTTTAGTTAGCACTGGTGAGTCCTCCTGAGGTTCAAAACCATTACCTCATTAGGTCCTCATACCAGTATACTAACCATAAGAAGCGTCTTCGGGATAATGTAGAACTCAGCATGAAGGAAGGGTGATGAGGGGCCAGAGAATAAACCCATGCTAAAGTCACTTTGACATCGAATGGCCTGATTCTACTAAGATTCGAACCCACGACCATTCGCTTGTCAAAGCAAACTCGGTAACCTTGCGGCTACAGAGCCCCCCTTCGTTTCCTTTGTCGATTCTTTTTTCTTACTATTCTTCTTTTCTTTTTAAAATTCTTTTGTTTTCTGTAGCGTATTCACTTACTTTTTTCTTTTTTTCTGTCCACCGCTTCCTCTTTCTCTGATGCTTTTTTCTCTCTTTTCGGTCCCATTTTCGCCTCTGTTCTGCTTTTTGTCTCTTTCCTTCCGTGTTTCCTGTTTTCTTGCCCGTTTTTCCTCGTTTTTGTAGCTTTTTTCGTCATTTTCTGTCCGACTGTTGAATTTTTCCTATTAGTCGGTCCCGGCTTTCGTCTTTTTTCATTTTTCAACTACTTTTTTATCCCGGTTTTCGTTTTTGTCTGCTCCGTTCTTGCTATTATTATGTCCAGCTTTTCCTCCTATTTTGTCTTCCGTTTTCAATTTTCCCCTTTTTTACGTTTTCTGTCCCGTTGATCCTCTTTTTCTATTCTCGTTGCTCTATTATATACTCCTGTGTTTTCTCTTTTCTTTTTTCATCCCGTTTTTCTCCGTTTGTGCCCCGTTTTTCTTCCTTTTCTATCGAGTTTATCCTCATTTTTTTCTCGTTTTCTTCGTTTTCTATAGAGTTCTTCCTTATTTTCGTCCAGTTTTCTTTCTTCTTTTCCGTTTTTCATCTCTTTTTGTTTTAGTTTTTTGCTTTATTTTCCCTCGTTTCTCTCCTGGTTTCCTATTTTACACTTTTTTCTCTTTATATTTCTTTTGTTTTTCTTTTGTCCATGTTAGTTATTTTTATAGTTTTTGTCAGACTCCATCTCCCCTCCTTTAAAATCAGATTTGAAAATTTGAGTGCAAAAAAACTAAAAGGTATACAGCCCTAAGGGTTGTACGAATGGGTGACGTAGGACTATATGTTTATAAGAATCCATGAGTGCCATTGTTTAAAAGAGAAGAGCAAAATATTCAGATTCAATTCTTCACTGAATGCACTGGTGGCTTTGAAAATACGTGGACGGGGGTTCATAAATACAACGCTTGCAGCCATTTAGACATAGATTTCTTTTAAAAATCACTTGTGTGTATCATAAAAGTTGAAATAGTAATGAAAAACCAGCCCACAGATTATTGTATTAAATATGATTATGCGTAGCTTGAAATGTTTCAATAATCTTACTTTTACTCGCTTGTGGCCTTTAAAAGGGCCATTGGTTACAAATAACATTAAAGCCAAAGCACGTTCATCGCTAATATGACGTGCCATTCGAATGTCCTTCTCTTTTGACAAGTGGCATGAAAGTTAACGGTTTCGATTCACTGTCTTTTGCTCTGAGAAGGTTTTACTAGTTTACTTTCACAGCTTATCGCTTGTTACATAGCAAAAAATATGGCACATACGCAAAAATTTCTGTTTTATTTGTATGAGAGTCCTTATCCTCTGGTCGCGTATCCGCAATAGAATGTTACTCTTCAACCGGTTCGCTGAATGCAGATCAAATTCGCCACCTAGTCATCGAATAATTTCGACTCCGCTGAATTGAAACTGATCGACGACCACGATATAATTAATGCTATAAAAGGCTTGTTACAACATCATCGCACTCTCTTATTCCATTACGCCGTAGTACAGGGAACGTAAGGAAACTACTTACCGGTGTACTTTAATGTAAGGTTAATTATACATTTAAAATTTAAAAAGTGGCTTAGTGTGGCAGTGAAATATCCGAAAATTCTTGAGTTATCGCTATCCTCCTACCACAGGGGTGAGGGGTCCTAAACCATCATAAAATAAATTCATACCTCCATGAACCCTTACATGTAAAATTTGTTTCCATTTGCTTGATTAGTTCTAGAGTTATGAAGAAATTTGTATTTCATTTGTATGGAAGCCCCCTCTCTTAGAAGGGGAAGAGGTCTCAGTACACCATAGAAAAAATTCTTGCCTGAAAAAACCCACGCATTCCAAATTTGGTTCCTTTTGATTGATTAGTTCTCGAATTATGAAGTAATTTGTATATTATTTGTACGAGAGCCCCCCCTCCTAAAGAGGGGAGGGGTATCAATTCACCATAGGAAAAATTCTTGCCTTCTGAAACCCCCACTTGCCAAATTTGGTTCCATTTGCCTGCTTAGTTGTAGATTTATGAAGAAATTTGCATTTCATTTGTATGGGAGCCCCCCCTCTTAGAAGGGGAAGGGGTCTCAGTACACCATAGAAAAAAATCCTACCTTCTAAAACCCCTGCATGCCTAGTTTGGTTCCTATTGCTTGATTAGTTCTCGAGTTTTGAGAAAATTTGTGTTTCATTTGTATCGCAGCCCCCCTCTTACGCCGTCCATAAAATTGCTTTCTCGCTCCCTCCATAAAATTGCTGGCCATTTTATCTTTCCAACGACATATAAATTGTTCAGTTTCGTTCAGTAGTTTAGTAGTTATTAGCATTTGAAATCTTTCATTCCAACGTTACACTTCTATTTTCGTTTTCACAAAGTGCTACCCGGTCCCAGATAGTAAACAAAGACGTAGTCCCACGTCAAAAATAGTTGGACAGAAGTAAAGTTTTTTTTGTGTAAAATGAATTATCTGTGCGCTTTATAGCCGAAGCGACAAATGAATGTATGGAGTGTTAACACTTCTAATACAAAAAAATGAAAGCTATGATCCATAATGTCCAGCTCAGTTTGCTCCGGGCTGCAATGCTGACCGAACAAGCCAGTCGTCATATGTTCGAGACTAGGCAGTGCTGCTTATAGAGTCAATAGGATCTTTGCACTAGCCCCGCAATTTGCCTGTATTCGAATAACCGACTGCGAAGTCTGTCGGTAAAGAAGGGTCAAGTTCTTAAGAACGTTCATACCCATGGCATTGTTTTGCTTATCACAGAATGTTCGATAGAAAACGTGGGTGGTAACGTGGGTTTAGAGTTACAGAAGGACTTCAACCTCGACAGAACGTCGGCTTTGATTTTGCATACGCCAAAATGAAATGACACATTCCAGTGTTACGAGACACAATTAGCACCCATTATTACCCTGTGAATCGCTTACTGTTTCACCAAATTTTTGGCAATACCTTGTAAAATAGTTGTTAAAAGAGTACTTCATTTTTCACTAGAATGCCAGGGATTTAATGAAACCGCGCTGCATAGTAGGGATAATATCCCGTAACGCTGGAATGTGTCGTCAAGCCGTTTGAATACTCTTCTCGATCCGAAGAAGTCATAAAAGAAAAAGAAGAAACCACCGCCCTCAGGTTCAAGCGTCGAACGATTTTGAAAATTACGTAAACATCGGTACCAGAGTAAACAAGTGGTACCAGAACAAAAGGGTACTCACGAAAGCAGCCCTCCTTTCAATCGACAGACAACGTAATTATGGTGATAAAAAACTGTAGCTGTCGACGGTCGTCACAACAACCCAAGCAACCAAAAGTTCGAATTTCACTTAAGGAACAAACTTGAAAGTTCATATTTGGTTCAAATTTAGTTCCGCAGAACTTTCTTGCTGAACAACCAGACACTACACTTGTAAACCGAACTTCATTCTCATTAAAGTACCGTTAATATCGGTAGCAACTTGAAAGTTCAACATGCAGCTTGAAAGTTCAACATACAACTTGAAAGTAACTTAGAGTTCGGATAATGGTGTCTAAGGAAGGTTAACAAGCTTTATGTCTATGAAGCTATAGCTTGCTAAGCAGCTTTACTTGTAATTAGCCGAACTTTAAAGTTGCCTTGAGTTCGCTGCATAGAGCGCTAAGTAGCTTCTGAAGAAACTTTGGCATAAGTTTATAACACAGCACTTGTAGTTCTATTTTTATACTTTTCCATTTTCTACCTCCGCCTCCTCCTAACTTTTGTAAAGTCGGTTCATGCGATTAAGATAGACCATTTAAAAAAAGCCTAACTAACACCGACCGCTACTGGATTTGAACCCGAGCGTTCCTCGTTGCAAGCCTATCCTGATGCATTGCGCCATCTCTGACGCCGCTAGTGACATGAATTTTGCCGATGAGTTGTTCTTAAGTGTAAGTTCGTTTCGGGGCTGTGATAAATGAGAAATTAGCACATCGAGTAAAAACGATGCAAATCGCATATTCCAGCAACGGAGCAGTGGTATGCGTCTAAGTCACCGAAAAGAAGTACTCGAGTTCAAATCCCCGAGGTTTATGTTGGAGGTGTGTGGTAAGTTACAATAAATTAATATTTATAAAAAAAACAGTCGATAATTAACCGAAATTAAATGCCTTAGTTAATGAGAAATGTCATGAATCTGCAGAACAGGAGGAAGTAGCAAAATATTCCCCCAATCTTTTTTATTTTGAAAATTATTTAAGTTTCTTTTTGGGCTGAACAGTGTTCTATATAGCGACTTAAGTGAACTTTTTGCGAACTTTCTAGTTCTGTTAGAAGTTACTTTGTATTCCCTTCGAAGTTTAAACATCAAATACGAACTTGAAAGTACGGTTAATTACTTAAAAATGAAGTTGAATAGAGTTCTATTCATGATCATTTCGTTGGCTGATAAAGCCAAAAAATCCCCTTTTAACGGAACTTTTGGTTACTTGGGAAGCGTCCAATGTGAGCGCTAATGGTCCCAGAACTCAGCACTGAAACTTGCTACGGTTGCCTCATTTAGAGAAATTGTACAAGCCTGCAGCCGCACCATCACCTCTAAAGATTTTCCACCTTCTTTATTTACTACGCAACAGCTCAAGACTATCTTTAGACCTTGATCACATTACCGATCTGGATGCATCTACTATCAGATCAAAATTTAAGTCCTGCCGCTTCAAAAATGGCAATCTGGTCGTGGCTTGTGCGGACGCAGGAATGGTCATGTGGTTGATAAGCACGACACCAATCTTTAAACCGTGGGATGAAGCACAATTTCGCGTCTACGACGTTAAAGATCTGCTGAAACCACTCTTGTTTATGGAATATTTCTCGTAACGTGCCCACTCATCACATCCTTATTAACTGCAAAGCAGCATACGATACAATTGACTGAGGCCAGTTGTAACAGATAATGCACAAACGTGGTTTTGCCCACAAACTGACGCGACTGATCAGAGCTACGTTGGATCGAGTGAGGTGTTTCGTGCGCATCTCTAGAATGCTGTCGAGCTTCTTTGAGACACGGCGAGGTTTTTTTTCTCCCCGGTTTTTTACTTTTATGCTACTTACTACTTTTTAACCAATCTCGTTTTTCCCGGCTCGTGGCGTGTGAGAAACAAGAAAACTGTTAACTGTGGCCGGTAAACGGAATGTTAATTCGGCGGCGGCAACCCACATGCAGTGAATAAGAATGCGAACGACGGGGATGAATCATTCGTAGTATCCTTGTGGTACGACCCGGTTAATAGCGCAATTCGTTGGCGAGCCAATATTTAGAAATTTTGGACGTCCCTACTTCTTTTCACTAAACCTTTATGTCCTGACCAGGGCTTGAAAAGGGATCGCAAGTTGAATGTGACTGCCGTGAATGCGAACTTTCCGCATTCAAACTCGGCTTTTTGAACGATCATTTGACTGTTTTTTGAATTCAGTCAATCTGCCGCTTGTGCTGCTGCCGTCTTACAATTCATGCGGCATCTCTGCAAAAGCAAACAGTCAATCTCCCGTTTTGCTTTGCGCTTTGAGAATAGAAACTGCAAACTGACTGGAAGCATACGGTGACGTATTTTTTCGTTTCTCTTTTTGTCTCCAAATCGGCTGCTCACAGTAATAGTTTGTCACCCGGACGTCGGTCCGACGCAAGCAAAATATTCGTTTGTATTGGACGGAGTCCGACCGACTTCTTCCATGCACATGTAGTGGTTGTTTTTTTTTTTTTGTAGTATTGAATCATACGATTGTGCGGTTGCTTTTCGAAAGCGTGGTGACTGCCAGTCATTTGACTGTTTTGCAGTCATTCGCTGCTCCAAACGGTAAAGGCAACTTGATCGAAACGAAAATGTTAAAAAGCTTTAGAATGCGTTCATACTACTGCATGCCATCGGCGTTTGACTGAGCAAACTGCCAGTTGTGTTATGCATAGCGTTCGTATTCCATCAGTAAATGGACGGTGTGAACTTGAATGCGTGTTGGTGGGACTGCGGTAGAAAAAAAGGATCGGTCGAAGCCCTGGTCCTGACTGAAAGTACTATAACAAAACTGCGCAATGACGCTTTCTTAACGGGAAGCTAGCAGTCATCAACTTTTCGTCGGAGAGCCCAATTTCGAAACCAGTTTTTGGGCACAAAAGCGGGGTTCTGTTATAAAAATGTATTCACTAAATTCTTCTTGCCAAACTGAATGAAATTTTTGTTTCAAACGAAAAAACTGCTTTTGAAATTTGCAGAATCGATGACGACTAATTTCATCTTAACGATTGACATGCAGTTAGAGTATGTTCAAGACTGATGTCTCGTATGAAAAGTTGCCGAAGGTGATGGAATATTATACTGTGTGAATGTGCCAATATTTTAATTCCTAATGTTATAAACATATGTAATAACTTAAATGAAGGGATGAATGATTATTTTATTAGACATGTGTAAAAAAACAAAAACTAAAGCCATGGGTGTAAACGTTCTTAAGAACTTAACCCTTATTTATCGACAGACTTCGGTTATTAGAGTACAGGAAAATTACGGGGTTAGTGCAAAGATCCTTTCAACTGTATAGCGGCACCGCCCAGTCGAGATTCGAACATACGACGACTGGCTTGTTAGACCAGCATCGTACCCCGGAACTAACTGGGTAGACATTAGACGCGTTAAGTTGGGCGGAATCAGCAGAACGGTAATCGGTATGACGACGAATGTAGGAGAGCGGACCAAAAAATTAGAACAACACCTGGGCATAGAACCTAGGTGGGGCCTGAATGAACAAAACAGATTCGCTCAGACTATTCCACGCACAGATGGGAAAGCTGGCCACTTGTCTGCACCGGCTGATTGAAAAAATGTTCTCCCAAATCATCTCCTGCTGACTCTCACCAATTGTTCATCTACTGTTCGTCGATTTCAAAGCCGCGTATGATGCCATTGGCTGCAAAATATAGACTAATCTCATGTTTTTAGTTTTGACCTTGAAATGCGGTCATACATATATATTAATATTTTTTGAAACGGTGGTTCTACAATTGATGGAGGGACGGCAGGGGAAAGAAATGAAAATTTTTGGTGAAGGAGAGGAAAGAGCGGAAAGTTGAGTTGAGGAGGGGGGGGAGGTATTAGTAGCTACGCTTAACAAGTAGTCGTTTTGACTCCTAACTTTCGTCCAATGCTGGAAGGTGCATGAGTCGAACCAAGCTATAATCTAAGATTATAACCGGACTCGAACCCACAACACCCGCCAGGGCATTCGAATCCGGTTCGAATTCGGAGATTATCCGAATTTAGCTTGGTTCGACTCATTTCACTTTCAGAGTAGGAAAAATGGATGTGCAAAGTTGCGTCAGTTCACTGACATTGACATACACAAGTAGTGCATCATATAAGCTAACAAATAGCAACTTTGAGCATTGTTTATATGTTGAACTAAGAGAAGTAACGATGAATTCGTGTTGTTACTTCCAATATGGCGCGGCTTGCAGCACTTGTAAAATAGATCATTATCGTAATAGACAGTATGCACAAAGTAAGTTTGCATCTGAGCGATGTTGTTTTGTCTACTGCCATCTCCAGAAAAATTGCCATTGTGAAAAGTTCTACGTTCCTTGAAACGGCAATTTGAAGTTCGTCGACATGCTGCATTTTCACTGAATATCTTTCAAAAAGCGATATGCCAAATTTGTTAACAAAATATGCCTCCAGTATTACTTGTTTCACTAGAAATACACTCAAATTATCTAAAAATAGTCATTTGCAGTTTGAAATCAAATTTAAATCATAAGAAATGCGAAATCAGATAAGTGTTGCAAGTAACCCCGTTTACTGGGTAACTTACAACACCCCTATTTTCGGTTCATTCTACAGATTCATTAAGTTGATATTTTTTCTCATAATCATAAATCAAAAGTACTGACCACTATACAAGTTTTGGCTACTTACACTTGGACCTAAACGGTACACTTCGAAAGTTATACCATGTCAAAGTTCAAAAGTGTTGCAAGTATCCCCGGATGACGGTACTGCATACACAGTGCTTGAAGAAGTGCAGTACGGCAACCAATGAACGAGAAAATTGTACGACGAATACATCATCAGGGAATTAATATACAAATTTGTTGAGTTTTCTAAACTGTCTGAAATAGTTTCTTTAAGAAGCCACTGCAATCTTAATATATTCATAAGGAGCATTTAAAAATAATAAGTGCGTTCACTGTTTGAAGAACTGTAGAGTATGTCTCTATTTACTTTTAAGCCCCTGAGCTGGCTTCCAGTTTTGACCCTTCAAGTATAATATGACGGAAGAGTTACGCACGCTAGGTTCTCTCTTATCGCATGCTGAACGCTGAGCTCATTCATCTAGTAAAGGATATTATAGTTGGATCTTCGTTCCATCCAATCGCTGATGAGTAACATTTGACGTACTTTAATGGCTTGACTAGACTAACCAGACCTAACGGATTTTGCAGCGTCCCGCATGATAAAATTTCCAGAAAAGTGTCCCGCATTGTCCCGCACCGTCGTACCTCGAGGCCAACTGCGAGAAAGGTTCCGCATAACCGCAATGAATTACCAGCAAAACCAAATAATAGTCACACCATTTTACTAACTGAATTGCAGCGTATCAAAAGAACTGGTCTACCGTGTGCGACGAAAAAGAGCACTCGCCTTCAAAGTTTCATCCGTGGAAAATTTACGCCGAAAAGGTGGCTCACGTAAAATATAACATTAATTAGACTTCAATGCGGGAAATGCTCAATCCTCGGCCGACAAAAAGCGGTGCCAATTATTAATTCAATCCGCAGGGAAACCACGAAGCGGACTGACAGACAACCCTTGCTTGCTTGGGTTTTCTCCGAGCGGCGTATCGACCGGTGTCCGGTCGACCAGTTGGTTGGAGTCCAGACAGTTAGACAGACACTTTTTCATCATCCTGCTGCCTGCCTTCTTGCTGTATACAAGAAAGAATTATACAATAAGCTAGGGGAAAAGACGAGCAAAAAATGCTACAGTCGGCAGCTGTTGACATAAATCATGACGCTCAACGGCACTGGACGGTCAACTCGGAATACAAGGCGGTCCGTTTCGTTCGAATAATTATCTGTCATGTGAATGATGGCGCGGTGAAACGAAAAAAATAAAAAGTGAAATAATATTATTTGTTCAAAACATAGTTTTAATTGCTTCAATGTAGCTTCGAATCTAAAACACTGTTTTACCCAGTATTTAGAAAACAGACCACACGATTTAGCCTCCAATTAGTTTTCAGCTTATATTTATAGGCACTAATTATTCAATGCTCGGATGTTTATAAACTAGTTAGCACTTGGTGACTATGCTTTCATTGCCCCGATTGGGAGGCTTGCCAATAAACTGCTGGAATGCAAACCACGTATCCCGCATTGATCAACAACATTTAAAAACATTTCTCGCACCTGTTCACGAGCTCCGGGAAGAGCCGATCAGTATAATAATTTCGAATATAAATATTTCCATCATCTAATACGGCGCATCGAGTGATTTTCCATCTGACAGCTCAACATCCGTCACTTCCCACTAAATTTAACTAGACATTCGTCTAGTCTATGCGTTATTTATCTCCATGCAAAATGAAATATGCGAAAGTGTTCCCAATATAGAACGGTGCATCTCGAGAACGGGCGGATTTCGGCATGGTAATTATATGCTCATAACCGTTTCCCTAACGGCACGATGACAGTCACTGCACGGTGGTACTGTCGCTAGGATGACCGGAATTAGATTGACTGTTGAGTAATAGCTCCAGCGTTGCCAGATCAGCGGTTTTCCCGCTAGATTTAGCGGGATTTAAAGTCGGACAGCGGGACTTAATAACCAAACAGCGGCTAGCGGGAATCTAGCGGTTTTCTTAAATAACTCAGCGGGATTTTAGCGGGATCTCGATTTAGCGATATTTGATAGGCAAAAAGAGTGCTGAAAGAGAGGTTGACAGCAAAACACTTCGTTTAGTGACATTCTAATGTCTGCTCATGCATTGGCAGATGGTTCAGTATATTCTGTTGATTATAAAATTCCGTGGTTTTTACCTAGAATGGGATAGTTCTGACAAATACTCATTAGAACTTACTGAAAAAGAAGACCACCAAACAAATCCGTTTTGCACTAATTCGTTGCCAATGGATGGCAAAATCCAACTGATTCATGAATTGGAAACAAAACAACACTTATGTATCTATATACATCATAGGGCCCTATTCTGTAAGTCACGTCGAGCAACTCGGCTCGACTCAGTCACTGTCGTGTGTCGAGTGCAAGAAGAATGGGTAACATAGCGGCTCAATGCACGATCAAAACAAAGCTAACTCTGGCGTCATTTGCTAACCGTTTAGTCACTAGCTTTTTGGCGATGGACTTAGTCGTGTTACTCGACAAAATTGGGTCGTGTGACTTACATAATAGCAAAAGTCGACTATTCGAGCAAATTGGGTCGTGTGACTTACATAATAGCAAAAGTCGACTATTCGAGCAAAGTGACACTCGACGTGACTTACAGAATAGGGCCCATAATTTGGTTTGTATGATAACAAAACCAAAACAAATCGGTGCTAAAACAAAATAAAGGCGAGAACAAAGAGCCGATGCGCTTTACAGATATTTTTGATTTTTGGGTGTTTCTAAAGATTGAAACATATCTTCTTTTGTCACCAAAAACCATAACCATTTGCCAGCGTTGCTGAAATTTTGCATGATTTTTATGATAGCTAGACACAGAAAAAGAATTTGTGCTAAAAGCTTCTTTCGAAATTTTCGCCTGTGTTCTTAGACTCCTTAATCTTATAATTCTTGCGAAATTTCGCAGTAAACTGTCATTATATAAGGGATAACAGAATATTTCGTTTTCTGTTTCCTGAATCCCAAAACTTCGTCAACATGAATGCAGTAAATTTGCATAATGTTCATTCAATTGCAACCTCTCAATTTCAGCAGATCATCCTAATTTCAAATGCAAGCCTTACTGAAATATTGCACCAGAAACGAAAGAATAATATGACTTTCGATTCAGCGGGATTTCTAGCGGGAAATTGATCCTGGCCAGCGGGATTTCAGCGGGAAATCAAGCTCTGGGCAGCGGGAAAATGGGCAATCGACCTGGTAACACTGAATAGCTCAATCTGCCGCAAAAAGTATCCGCTATCGGTCACTCTATCGGTGGTCGTGGCTCAAGCGTGTGGAACAAAATTCAACGGTTACCCATACTGTCATCTCACCGAAATGCTGACAGTCTGGCCTAGTTTGACGAATGCGAAAGTAAATAGCAGCCGAGATGACATTGGTTGTTCCAGATAATTTTTAACATTCACCCAACCCCACCAGGTAGTCAGTGCGGTCCGTCAAATTGAGTGAAAGCGATAATCTGTTTCTGGTGGGGGCGGTTCAGAATGAGATTTAAATTGTGAATAAATAGAAGCAATCTCTCCGAAGGTTAGCACATTGGTGGTCAAATGTTGACCAGTTGCAATGAATTTGTCACAAATTTCAATAATAATTTGATTTGTGAAGAGATTACTGTTAGCCGATATATGCAGCGGGTAGTTGTTCCATGTCACTCTACTTCTTTCAGTTGCTGTTTTTCGTCCTAGTCGCAGCAGAATAATTAGCTAGGGGAATAAATTATTTGCGCTGGGATTGGATCGTAACGTAATTAATGGGTTTGTTCATTAGAGAAATATAATATAATTTTAGGAAGAGAAAAAAGTGTCATTTATTGTTGTTGTTATTACGAGAATCCACTTTTTAAAAAAATTAAGTTAGCTTTAATAAGCTCATAAATGTGTTTGTATGAAAAAACTCAGATTTTTTTTTGAAAATATCTTTTTTTAAATTTGTATTTTTATTAAGAGTCACAAAACCTTAAATTAAATGAATCAATTTCACATCTATCATTTAGATTTTACTAAAGAAATTACTCTGGTTGATAATATCAAGCTTTTAGAATTAAGGTAAACTTTGAAACATAAGAAAAATGAGCACAATAGCACTGATCGCTGCAGATTAATGAATATTTCATGAATTTGAATGGAAAACTGTCGCATGGTTATCTCTGAATCTCAGTATCAATATGTAATAAATGTAAAGCCAAAAAGCTGTAATCCAGTGACTTATGGTTCTTTTGCGCCTCATCAGTTGCGTATTAAAAGTAGTTCTATGCGTCCAGATTAACTTTTAGCCTGGCTTCAAGTATTACACACTAAAAGCTGACGTGTACAGGAAACAGAAGGTAAACCTGATAAACAAGCGAGGCTATCGGTAGCTGGAGGCACAGCTTCGATGAACACCTCAATGAGGATATGACGGAAGAAGGGAGATTAACGTATTAAAAACTTACAACCGATAGTAGCGTCTTGGCTTTCGATCGCGAAGAGATCCGGCAGCAAAATTGTACAGCCGAAAAGAACCGAATCTCAGCAGAACTCTTCAAACGTGGTAAGGAATCACTAATAATGGCACTTCAGTATATAATTTCCAGGGCCTGAAAGGGGGAGCTACTACTGGAGTCAATTAACGACAACCGTCTTGATGGCTTCCATTACCTTTACCTAATTTTAATTTAATTTAAAGGGCACATTGCTCATATAAAGTAAATAAAAATCTTCAATGGCACTTCCACAATTAACGTAAATGGCAGTCGGTAATGGTTTTTATGTAACTTCTGCCCATTGACGACCATTTTAGGAGTTTTGCGCTGTATTGGGACTAACCGGAAATGTTCCGGATCAATTCTCTTCCGGATCTACCGGAAATGGCCAGTAACGAACATGAACAAAGACTTATCGTGCGACACCTCAAATTAGGCTAGAGTTTAGAAACTAGATTAATGGAAGTCAGATCAAGTACCTAGCACCACGGGGGTCATATCTGGACAAGTTCCGGGGACTCCCGGGAACTTCCAGACAAGTGACAAATCTTGTACGTGAATAAAAACTTATCGTACGATACTTTAAATCACACTACATTTCAAAAATGAGATCAATGGAAGCCAAATCTGCGGCTGGTAAACGGCTGGATAATGCGGAATATAGACCCCATAGTGGTCGTTAGCCTCTTATCCAGCAACTCCGATCCCGACCTCCTCGGGGTACCAGCCGGAATACGAGCAACCTCAGCGGAGATCGGGTAACCAACCCCGGCGGAAACTAAGGTCGTATACTAACTGGGAAGGAGGTATAGTGAGTCTCGGCACTATAAGATGGCAGACCCATCGCGAGACTCGGTAGTGTTGCCCCAGTACGGCTACACACCTAAATTAAATAACTAACAACATTCAAGTATATTCGGAGCGGAATATTCGGCATCGACTTAGGCGACGGAACAAGGACGACGAATGGAGACTCGGTACTTGGAACTGCAGATCGCTACATTTCGCAGATTGCGAGCGGGTGCTGATTGAACAGCTGGAACCCCGCAAACTCGGCATCGTAGCTCTGCAGGAAATCTGTCGAAAAGGAAAGAAGGTATGAAAGATCCGTGGCGGAAAGGCTCAGTTTTACCAGAGCGGTGGCGCTACCAACGAATTGGAAACGGGCTTTGTAGTGCTGGGCGGAATGCAGGATCGCGTGATAGATTGGAAGGCGATCAACGAGAGAATGTGTGTATTGAGGATAAAGGGCCGTGTCTTCAATTATAGCATCATTAACGTGCACTGCCCGCACGAAGGTAGACCCGACGATGAGAAAGAAGCGTTCTACGCGAGGCTGGAGGCTACGTATGACAGCCGCTTGTCACGGGACATCAAGATCGTCATCGGGGATATGAACGCCCAGGTCGGTAGGGAAGAAATGTATAGACCGGTGGTAAGACCCCATAGCCTGCACACCGACACAAACGATAACGGCCAAGGATGTATAAACATCGCAGTTTCCCGAGGCCTGGTGATTCGAAGCACCTTTTTCCCGCGCAAGGACATCCACAAAGCCACCTGGAGATCATCTGACCAACGCACAATGAACCAAATTGACCACGTTCTCAACCACGGTTTTTCTCTAACATCACGAACATACGCTCCCATCGGGGTGCGGATAATGATTCTGACCATTACCTAGTAGCAGTACATGTATATGCTCAAAGCTGTCCACCGTATACCGGACACGTCAAAGCCGCCCTCCTCGGTTGAACATCAGGCAGTTAGATAACCCACAAGTTGCCGAGTACTACGCACGAGTACTGAATGAGGCACTGCCTTCTTCCGAGGAGTTAGGTGCTTCAAACCTCGAAGACGGTTGGGGCAGAATACGCTCGGCCATCGGAGAAGCCGCTACCGTGGCACTAGGTATTGAGCCAAAATGATTGGTTTGATGGGGAATATCAACAAGCGGTGGAGGAGAAAAAAAAATGCTTGGAAAAATTATCTAAGTATTGCCACTAGAGAGAACCTGGCCAAATACCGACGAGCTAGGAACCAGTTGACCACGATCCTGAGGAGAAAAAAGCGCCAAAAGGAGTACAGAGATCGTGAAGAATTAGAGCAGCTATTCCGAGCTAATGACACGCGCAAGTTTTATGAGAAGATGAACCAAACTCGGAAGGGCTATACACCGAAACCTGACATGTGTAGAGACGAAGGCGAGAATCTAATTACAAACGAGCGCGAGGTGGTCTACAGGTGGAAGCAGTTCTTCGATGAACACCTCAATGGCGAAGTCGCAGAAGGAGGCGGAACGGAAATCTACCTAGGAGCGCCCATGGAAGATAGTAATGTCCTAGCACCTGATCTCCAAAAAGTCAAACGAGAAATCGGGCTGCTGAAGACCAATAAAGCCGCTGGGAAGGACCGCCTACCGGCAGAGCTTTATAAACATGGCGGAGAAACGCTAGCAAAGGCTCTACTCTGGGTTATTTCGAGGATTTGTGAGGAGGAAAAGCTACCGGAGGAATGGATGGAAGGAGTGGTTTGTCCCATCCAGGGCTGTCATTCGCTCACACTATGCGCCCAATGTTCCAATATTATGCCTTGTCGCACAGAGCGATTCGGCAACACACCTCTACAGCTAATATGCACACAGCGTACGAGCGAAAGCAGAGTGGGAGCGAACGACAGCACTCGGTGAAAATCGCCCAGTGAGTGACGAACAGCACTTGGTGCTGCCCTTTGCCACACTCCGTGCGGAATTGCGCAAAAAAATTGTTTTGTATTTACAAATTTTCTGCCCTTTTAAAAGTGAAAATACACGCTGCACTGAACAACTAATATGGTCTATGTTAAGTTAGTACGGATCAGGCACCGCAACAGTAAAAATGTTTTTTTTTCAATCACACCACTTCAACTGACCCAGCGCAGGGTGTACAATCCAGCCGCGCAGAGTGCGGCTCTTGGTGTGGTAAAGCACGCAGCAAATTTATCACTCTGCGTTTGCGACTGCCTTTTGTTGGTGCGCGTAAAGCACGAAAGAGCGTGTTTAGCAAAAGAGACACTGAAGGGAATTTGTGGGCGAACACACACCGCATGGTGAGTGTTGTGTTGTTTAAGAATGTGTGTCTTTTGGTCTGCGCTGCGGTTTATGCCACCTCTGGTCCCATCTACAAAAAGGGTGATCGGCTAGACTGCTGCAACTATCGTGGTATTACGCTGGTAAACGCCGCCTACAAGGTACTCTCCCAGATCCTGTTACGCCAGCTGCCACCGATAGCACAAGGTTTCGTAGGGAATTATCAGGCGGGCTTCATGAGGGCTCGCGCAACTACGGACCAAATTTTTACTATCCGACAGATCTTGCAGAAATGTCGGGATTACAACGTGCCCACGCATCACATCTTTATTGATTTCAAAGCAACATACGATACAGTCGATCGAGACAAGCTATGGCAGATAATGCACGAATACGGGTTTCCGGACAAACTGACGCGACTGATCAGAGCTACATTGGATCGAGTGATGTGTTTCGTACGCATCTCTGGGACACTCTCGAGTCCCTTCGAGACGCGGTGAGGGTTGAGACAAGGTGACGGGCATGCTGTTCAACATCGCTCTTGAGGGGGTGATCCGACGAGCGGGCATCGAAACGAGAGGCACAATTTTTACGAAGAGTAGCCAACTTATAGGCCTTTGCAGATGACTTCGACATCATTGCCAGGAACTTTGCGACGGCGGAGGCAATCTACGCCAGACTGAAAGCGGAGTCTAGGAGAATTGGGCTAAAAATAAATGCGTCGAAGACCAAATACATGAAAGGAAGAGGCTCAAAGGAAACAAACGCGCACCTCCCTCGGACGGTAACCTTTGACGGCGACGAACTAGAAGTGGTAGAGGAGTTCGTGTATTTGGGATCGCTGGTGACCGCGGACAACAACACTAGTAAGGAGATCCAGCGGCGCATACAAGCAGGAAATCGGGCCTACTTTGCCCTTCGTAAAACGCTACGATCAGGAAGCATACGCTGCCGCACGAAGCTAACAATGTACAAAACCATTATTAGACCGGTAGTTCTTTATGGACTTGAAGCCGTGACGCTGCTTACGGAGGACACACGCTCCCTTGCCGTGTTTGAGCGGAAAGTGCTGCGGACGATATTTGGCGGAGTACAAGCTGAAAGCGGACAGTGGCGGAGGCGTATGAATCACGAGCTACAGGCACTGCTTGGGGAGACTCCCATCGTACATCTAGCGAAAGTTAGCAGGCTACGGTGGGCAGTGCGACGAAAATAGTCCTCTTCAACAACCCCACCGGCACCAGGAACAGGGAGGTCTAACGTGAACGATGGCTCGACCAGGTCGAAAGCGATTTGCGACTTCTGAGACGACTAGAAAATTGGCGACGAGTGGCCCAAGATCGAGTTGAATGGAGTCGAGTGCTTGAGACAGCACGAGCCACCCCGGCTCTATGCTGATGAAGAAAAAGAAGAAAATCTGCTATCTAGGGTCACGTTGAAAGAACCATAACACAATGTGGCATAATTTTTATAATAAAATCATGTCAGAAACTGGTCATTGTAGCCCTAGGCACTGACATAATTTTATTAAGTAAACTAAGAGTGAAAGTTGATTGTGTGTGTGTGTTACCGAAAAGCTGTGAATGCTATTCAGCCGGTAGAAGGCTTCCCTTTTTGGTCCTTTTTTGCCTATTTTTTGCCAGCCACCAGTTTACAACCGTCCTGCAACCACGCACATATCACATATATCGGATTTATTCTACAGAAAGTCGATAAGCGCGGCTATTCACATTTTTGACACCGATCTACGCAACGCCATTTTGCGCCACCAAGATCGCCGACAACTTGTTGTCCGGTTATTGTTAAGCCAAAAGAGCCCTATTCATCGTCCCACGGTGCCATTTTGTTGGTGCGTGCAACGCCATTACTACCCGATCAGATGATTCTAGCAAAAAATATTACAGAATTGTAGCTGCAGTTGATATTTCTATCAAAGTGTGTTATAAATGTGATAGCAAAACTTGCGACACAGGAAATGTGTTACCAAGAATCTTCTAAGTAACATTTTGGGTTTTATTACATTCTCATGATGGCTTTTTAGTCCAAAATTAGTCATGAAGACCGCCATAAGAATACAATAAAACTTACATTGTTGCTTGGGCTATCACGTTCTGCTACGTATAACACGGTTTGTTGCATTTTAGTTATAAAGTCGGGTATAATGCTCGTTTTTGTAACTTATCTTGAAATGAATTTGATCAAATTATATCATAATTTGATAGAATTGTGAAATTGTCGCAACGTCGCCATTTTGGAACAACATCCACACTACTGGAGTTTTGTAACAACTGGCAGTTAAGAATAGCCTGTCGAGTTCTACTTTATCTGCGTGAGTAAAAATAGCTCATTGAGCCGACCGTAAAATACTCACTTACATACACATTACACACCTTCTTGCTATGTTGCCACTCGGGAGCTTTCGTCGAGTGTGCCTTCAGCCGTTCGACAAACCGTAGAGGAACATAGCTGAAAGAATCTCTCACATTTCGCTTTCGCATTATTAGCAGTTCTTTCTCCCTGACGGATTATCGGTAATTACCCCCCTGCTGCGCTGAAGTGAAAGAAAGAGACTTGTCGAGTGCGTTCGACCTATGATGAAAGCATACTTTTTTGAGGCGCTGCGAGTTCTCGTGTTTCGGTAAGACGGTTGTGGCAATCGCTAAGTGGAACAGTAGCTCCATCGTACGTTTGACGTAGTAATCCTTTTTCGCCCTTTAAAAGCTCTCTCGTGCTCTACGCTGTTTCGGGGCCCAATTAAAACATAACGAGTGGCCCTCAATAGAGGTGGCGCTTAAGTCACTCATTTAGCACGTCCTTAAAAGCATTTAGTAGACGGAAACATCTAGCGGACCTTCGGCCAGCTGCAGTGGTCCTAAGTTGTTGCCTTGTGGCACACCAAATTGATTCGTGAATGGAGACGATATCTTCAAGCCAAGTTTCACTTGTAAGACCTTGTCGCACAAATACGACCGTAACCATGTGACAAACTGGTACCAGCCACGAGTGCTACGAATTGAAGCATCGCTCGCGATTATTTCAAATAATTAGGAGACGGCGGACAAACTGGTAATACTGCAATAGCTTCTGACACTTCGGCGATCTTTACTCTTGAATATCGGGAACATTAACGAATGGTTTCAAATTAAAGAAAGATTTGTTAAAGATAAAACAGAGTGGTGCAGCTAAAGCTTCAGTGCACGGGCAAAAAACAACGGCAGGGATTTCAGCAGGTCCAGCGAAAAACGATGTTTTCAATTTTGTTGGCAGCAGCCGTGATCACGTTAGGAGTTATCTCGAAGATGTCAAAGTCGATGTGATTGGTTGGACATGTTACTGTTGCTAGCAAGTAAGTAAGTAAGTAAGTAAGTAAGTAAGTAAGTAAGTAAGTAAGTAAGTAAGTAAGTAAGTAAGTAAGTAAGTAAGTAAGTAAGTAAGTAAGTAAGTAAGTAAGTAAGTAAGTAAGTAAGTAAGTAAGTAAGTAAGTAAGTAAGTAAGTAAGTAAGTAAGTAAGTAAGTAAGTAAGTAAGTAAGTAAG
Source organism: Sabethes cyaneus (assembly GCF_943734655.1). NCBI lineage: Eukaryota > Metazoa > Arthropoda > Insecta > Diptera > Culicidae > Sabethes > Sabethes cyaneus. Next base: position 100,891,622 of record NC_071354.1, on the reverse strand, counting down.
TAAGTAAGTAAGTAAGTAAGTAAGTAAGTAAGTAAGTAAGTAAGTAAGTAAGTAAGTAAGTAAGTAAGTAAGTAAGTAAGTAAGTAAGTAAGTAAGTAAGTAAGTAAGTAAGTAAGTAAGTAAGTAAGTAAGGAAGTAAGTAAGAAAGTAAGTAGGTAAGAAAGTAAGTAGGTAAGTAAGTAAGTAAGTAAGTAAGTAAGTAAGTAAGTAAGTAAGTAAGTAAGTAAGTAAGTAAGTAAGTAAGTAAGTAAGTAAGTAAGTAAGTAAGTAAGTAAGTAAGTAAGTAAGTAAGTAAGTAAGTAAGTAAGTAAGTAAGTAAGTAAGTAAGTAAGTAAGTAAGTAAGTAAGTAAGTAAGTAAGTAAGTAAGTAAGTAAGTAAGTAAGTAAGTAAGTAAGTAAGTAAGTAAGTAAGTAAGTAAGTAAGTAAGTAAGTAAGTAAGTAAGTAAGTAAGTAAGTAAGTAAGTAAGTAAGTAAGTAAGTAAGTAAGTAAGTAAGTAAGTAAGTAAGTAAGTAAGTAAGTAAGTAAGTAAGTAAGTAAGTAAGTAAGTAAGTAAGTAAGTAAGTAAGTAAGTAAGTAAGTAAGTAAGTAAGTAAGTAAGTAAGTAAGTAAGTAAGTAAGTAAGTAAGTAAGTAAGTAAGTAAGTAAGTAAGTAAGTAAGTAAGTAAGTAAGTAAGTTAGTAAGTAAGTAAGTAAGTAAGTTAGTAAGTAAGTAAGTAAGTAAGTAAGTAAGTAAGTGAGCAAGTAAGACGCCGCCACGCGATGCTGACGATATACAAAACGTTAAACAAACGGGTAGTCCTCTATGGACTTGAGACTGCAACTTTGTTTAGAAGACAAACGTGCACTTGCTATATTTAAACGAAAGGTATTGCGAACTATTTTTTGGCAGAGTACAAACGGAAAGTGGAGAATGGCGTAGGCGTATGAACCACGCGCTTCAGGCACTACTTGGAGAGATTTCTATCGTACATCTGGCTAAAGTTGGGAGAGTACGGTGAGTCGGCCACATCGCCAGGATCCGGGACGACTGTGCCGTGAAATCCGTTATCTTTAAGAACTCCACCAGGATTAGAAGGGCGCTACGTGCTAGATGGCTCGACCAAGTTAACGCCGACTTACGTGTGTCAAGACACTCATCGAATTGGCAGCGTGTAGCCCATGACCTAGTACAGTTGTAGCGACCCTACCCTCTAACGAACATATTTTTGAAATTTGGCCGGATCCGGAAGATTAAGCCACTGTCAAGTCAGGATAAATTAAATCAGCCGCGTTGATCCGAAAGTGGAACGATCAACATTTCCAAGAATGGCCGTTCGCGCAAACCGCATGCCTCTGAGGTTATCGAAATTTAAACACACAATTGTGAAATCGCTCTAAAGCCGGTGCTAGAGACAGCCGCTTGGGCGATAAATAATTTACCGCTCAGCTGAGCCTAAGTGCTCAGAGAAGTGCGTACGATAAACGAAGAGAGGCGAGAGACGCCAACTTTGTTTAACAATGACTATCAAATCCTGGGGAGCACGTGAAATGAATATATGCAGAAAAGGGAACGAGTTGGGCACTCATATGTGGATTACAATATGGAAGCATTTAGAATAGGTAAGAGCGATTCTCGCATGGAGAGCTCGCTAAGGGACAACGAGTAGGTGGGGAGATTCCCAGTTCCAGGTTAAGAAGAAACCTCACTGTAATGAGTAATATATATGATTCGATTCTGGACCATGAGGGTTGACGGTACAATGCAATTCCGTCTTTCATTTTTATCTAGTTCTAAGTTCCGGATGGGACCGCTCCCCCTCCTCACAGTGGCAAGAAATTCTTGATACTGCAAGAGCCACCCCATACTGTTAGGAAGGACTAGTACTAGTAGGAAGTAAGACCTGTGATGATAGTAAGTTTGGCTATCATTATTTAAAGTTTTGAATGCTAGAGTGATTTAGGATGTTGAACGACGGGTTAATGTTCATGTTCGAAACTGGATACTTGTTTGAATATGACCAACTTGACCCGAGGTAGCTGATTTGGACTACATTGATTTGGTTTTTGAATTCTAATGTGATTTAAAGTATCACCTGGTTGCAGGTTGCAAAGTGACCATTTCTACCGGGAGCACTTAATCCGAAACATTTCCGGATGGTCCAAATGAGGCGAAAAAATGTGAACAATTAACCTCACGATAAAAAAAGAATTCATTTTGTATTTCTGGTAAAACCAATAATCTGCGGTGGGTCAAATACGTCGCAAGCATTTCGGATGTAAATCCGGTTGAAAGCTTCGTTTCAAGTAATTTTCCGGTACCATAAACAGAGGAGCAGAGCATGCACGACAGCTCGTTTAAATCGAAAGCAACTTACAAGTGATAGAACGCCTGGGATTTTGGAGATAAACAGCTGAAACTCGAGTTGAAAACATCTCTACTCTGGAATATCTCAAAAGAACTATTAACGAGTTTTAATATCGAAACTTTTATTGCTAACCATTAAACTGATTGTTTCATCGCATAAGAAGCAATGGCGCTAAGCAATTTAAAACGAATTTTCTCTGTTTGTTGGTTTGTTTTGTGGGACTAACTAGGAAAGAGGGCGTGCGGAATTTTAAGCTTCACAAGAATTGAGAAAAACGTTATGAAATATTATCATTTATGGTTAGAGACATGAAGATCCTGAATCGAAAAATAAATTTAACAAATATGACATTTTAAAACGTTGAAAAATATCGAATTTGCAGTAGCTAGTTACACCCACAACTTTTCAACTGCTAGTAAGAATGCATTTTCAGTTGCACCACCGTGAATATAAATTCCAACGCGTCGCGACGTGTCTGATATCAGTCTTTGTTTTGTTCCTACAATTGCAAAGAAAATGAGCGACGCTTAGTTCGATGTCGCAATTTTTATCTCAACGGGACGCTGAAAATGATGAACTGCCTCAGAATATGCAGTGTAATTTAGTTCCGTGGTCGTGGTTCGTGGTTGAGCAGCAACCACTGAGGCATTAAAATTTGATTTACATACCGCCTAATTCAATCACCAAGATGAACGGCCATAACGCTGCATCTGCCTTAGCTCGTGTCAGAGTGCATTCAACTCGATAGTATCTATTCAGCAGCTTCATTAGCGTCATACTTGAAGAACCCGCAAGAACTTTGCTCGCTGCCATTAAACTAGGTTCATCGAAAATTTATGACTGACGTTGTATGTACGGTCTATACCAACCACCAAACTATTAAAACTAGGGACAAATTATTATTAGCAGTAGTATTACCGCTCACACTGTTGGTACATAGTATCAGTAGTAGACTAAAGCAATCGCCTCGCAGAGCACGTTGACGACCGACCAAGCGATATATTACGGTATGCGGGAAAATTAATGATTATCGACACTTCAAGAGCAAAAGCCCATCTTTGACACGCGTGCATGAATAATTGGACCAAGCAAAGGTTATAATATCACACCCGATAGCCACTCACTTTTCGAAGGACGGTACGGGACGATCCACTGAGAATAACGTCTCACATCATCGTCGTCATCGTCTTCGTCGTCGTCGTCGTTTCTGAAGCACTACACCGAGAAACTTTCATCCAAATTGATAGTAAATCACCATCAGGGTGTCTCGAATGAAACACAGCGAGGGCCAATCTTCGAGCGCGCAAGAAGCACTGAATCTGCACAAGTGTCACAAAACGGCTAAAGGGTGATTTTCTTTTCAATTTAGTTTCCGGGGATCTGCCCGGACCAGCTAGAACAAACAAATCTCGACTTGACTGGACCTCTCACATTCCGAACAGGAGGTGCCAATTGAAATGATAAAGAGCGCTGTGAGCTTGCCCTCGGGTTATTTCTTGAAAATTGAAGTTGGCCAAAAGCACCAAGAAAATGCTGTCTTCTAATTGAAGAGATTATTGGTTTGTTCGTTATCATATTGCATATTCTTGTTATGCGTTTCGCGTAGCGAAAGACTGAAAGTTCAATTTAAGTTTGTCATTTTATCTTTTTCATTTTTTTTTCAACTAAGAGACATCCTTTCTTAACCCTAGTGGTTGCTCTTTTTTCACTTGGTGAATATTTTTCAACATCAGAGCAGTCTTTCGCACGCCAACTTACGGTATAATACCTTTCTAAAGACACGTTCTCGTCAGCGACGAAATGAGCTTCTGTTATCCCGAACCAATGCATGTGATAGCAGAAAATCGCAAATGAGTGCACTGCACATACTGATGTCCTACTTTTGCCGTTATAAAATTGCATCAGCGAAGGGACGCGGGGAAAGCGAATAAGAAGAGATAATGACATGCAGCCATTTATTTTCCCCTGCCACTGCAGCAGCAGCAGCAGCAGTCGCTTGATCTAGTGGTGCGCTGTCTTCTAATGGTTTGCTTCTTGTGGCACTACTGGCGACAAGCCCTTCCGCTGTCCTCTTCTCTCCTAGCACTCCCAGTTGGTCATGCCATGTTCTACACCAGCGACCAGCATTCACTTGCAAAAATGCAGCAACGGTGGACGCTCGGTTGGAAAAGTAGAACAAACTTTATACCGACGAACAATTGCGCTTTGCAGGGGAAAATGAAACCGCTACGATTTTACTGCATAATTTGATCAAACCCCGTCAGGTTTGATTGTTTCGGTTGCTCTCGTTTTGTGGCACTGAGGAGTGTCGGTTTAAACTTTAGCAGCCATGGTAAACACTGTTCAAGTGGCAGCTCCAGCAGGATACGTGTAGCAAGCATTGGTGCACCTTGTGAGGTTGATGGCTGCCTGCATTCCTTATTGTTTCGATCAGTTGCATGCAAATAGTTGAAATTTTCAACCGTATTTGCGTGTGATGTGGTTAACTATTAGAAAATTGAATAGGTGCTTTTCCGTACGTTCGAAGAATGGTAAAATTATTCGTTTTTGGCATCGCCAAATAGGAAACGTACATAAAATACGATAAAATGCTTTCTAGCATGTGTCTTAAACGGGTGGCAAAGAGTGAACATGTGCAGTTCTAACACCTGTGTTCACTAACTTTTATCTCTACCACCACGTAGTGCCGGCTGGGGTACGAATCCTTAGTTGTCGTACGCAGACAGAGTAGGGGGAACGGTGGCTCCTGTCCAGTTAAAGATGGCAGTCCCATCAGCGAGATAGAAACTTTAGGTTAACAATCCACCGTACCCGAAAATCTAAAAAGTTACTGAAAATTAAAAAAGATATCGATCTGGATGCAACCACGGACACGAATCGGAACATGGAATATACTAACCCTTGTCTAGCAGGACATGCTAGCTCAACTTGCAAGGGAAACTAACCGCCAGAAGCTTAAAATCCTTGGGCTGAGTGAGATCTGTTGGCCGGATACCGTTGAACACAAGGCATCTTCCGGGTAAGTATTGCTCTACACTGGTATACAAGGTGAAATTGCTACTTGAAAGAGAAAGGAGTTGGATTCCTAGTGAGCCCAGATGCTCTGAAATCCCCGTGTCCAACGAGGGGAGGCGCAAGTTTGATGTTGTTACGACGTCTGCCGAATGAAGAATCCCAAGGTGTAAAAGGCTTTCGTCGAACAACTTGAATCTCGAGCCTCGAAGCTGCCAGTTGGTGAAACTGTCGAAGAGCAATGGACCGGCATCAAGAATACCTTCATCGCGCCCAATGACGAAACCCTCGGCAAAGTGCGCCGCGAGCGGAGGGAGTGTATATCGGATGTAACTTGGAGGAAACTCGACGAGCGGAGAGAGATGAAAGCCGGCATTGACCAAGCGCGATAAGCTACGACAACTACCCATCAACGATACGCCGAACCAGAGATAGCTGTCAAATGATATTGTATGCGGGACAAGAGAGCCTGGAATAACTCCCTAGCCAATGAATGTGGAAGGAACCGCCACTGCCAATGATGGTATCCATTTGTTGTACAATACTTCACGCCACCTTAATGGTGCCAGATTGAATACTAAGATGCCGTTGAAGGACAGAGCTGGTCAGTTACAGACCGATCGTACAGAATACCTTAAGCGATAACTTGAGCATTTTGAACAATTCTTGCGAGTTTAAACGTCGCAGACCAACAAAACCAGCAGCGCGTTGAGTCACTAGTTCGTAGCATTAATCGCCCCAAATTTGAGTCATTGCTGGATGGAATTTATGCAGCGATCACAGGTATGAAATTCAAGCGCCATGAATAGACTGCACTTCAGCCAAGATGCTCAAAGCTGATCCATCTTTGTTAGCCCAAAATATATGAGAAACTGCACCTTTACCGGGGGACGGGTGGCAGGGCATATTGTTCAAAGTCCCTACAAAAGGGGACCTAACTGAATGCAATACCTGGCGTGTTATCACATTGCCATCTGTAATACTCTGTAAGCTAATCCTCAACCGGGTTCAGGTTACTCTTTGGCGTTCGAAAGATTGACGCTACTCTTCGGCGGCAGCCAGCTGGATTCCGTGCTGGCCGCTAATGTGCAGACTATATCACAACGCTCCGTACTGGGGCACATTTCGGCGTAGAGCAGCTCCAGATAAACTAGTCCAATTCAGCGAAGCCCGGCACGAGACGTTCTTGTGAAAGCTGTTGCACAATGGCGTCTTGTCCGATCCTATAAGGGTCACTGCTGGTGTGAGATAATGCTGCATATTATCACCGCTGCGCTGCTGATTCTCATCGTTATGGATGAGATACTAGTGGAACGATAATTCGCGTTAGTGGTACCGAGATTTTTTTAAATTTTTATTTTAATGTGGTTTTAACCAGTTGGTCATTCACCGAGATGGTACCAAGACTTATATAGTCGCATAGATCAGGAAGGCCTTTACCTTTGTAAGTCTGCGAAATATCTGGCGCTCAATCCAGATCACTTTACATATCAAAAAACTCAAACGTTATTTCCATGTTGCTGTACCGTACGCCTGCGAAACGTGGTACATCGCAAAAACTGTAGCTATTTATTAATCGAAGCCTGCGATATATCATTCGTGTCTAACAACTGAATATCCAACGAGGAACTCCATCGTCGATGTTATCAACGACCAATAGTAACGGAAATTCGAGAAAGTAGGTGGAAGTAGATCGGACACGCCTTGAGGAGAGGAGTAACCGAGAACTGCAGGGAAGTGCTCGACAGGAATCTGCAAGGACAACGTAGTAGTGGCAGACACAGAGGCTCGTGGCAACGCAGCTTAGGCAGGGACATCCGGGGTGTTGACGAGAACCTGTCCTGTGATAACTGTTTGATCGTTCGGTGTACACTAGAATTCGCCAGCGTTGTATGATGCCCTTAAGAAAGCCTCTGATTTAACCGTCTAGAGAGCGTACAACGCAAGCTGGTATGCTCTGCGTCAGCATATGAAGATCGCTGTAAGTTGCTGTAACAAGCATTTTTTTGTAACATGTGATGTGATGTAACAAGCAATTTTTGTTTGTAAGCTGCTAAATGCCCAAATTGCTGCACCAGATCTACTCTCAAGCTGGCAAAGGGTGAACATGTGCATTCCATAACCTCTGTTCATTAACTCCTATTCCTACCTCCACGAGGTGCCGGCTGGGGTACGCAACTCCGGTTGTCGAATGCTAACAGGAAAGGGGGCACAGTGGCTCCCGCCCACATTGAGATGGCAGCCCCACCAGCGGGCTAAGGACCTTAGGTTAACAGCCTACTGTACCGGAACACAAAACAGTTACCGAAAATGAAAGAAGAAATCTCACTGGTTTATTGGTAACGACCTTTAGCATGAAAATACGGTCCCGAATCGGAACATGAAATATATTGACCCTTGCCCCGCAGGGCAAGCTGGCTCAACTTGCAAGGGAAGCTAGCCGCCTGAAACTTGAAATCCTGGGGCTGAGCGAGGTCCGCTGGCCGGGTACTGGCGAACACAGGACATCATCCGGGTAAGTCTTGCTCTACGCTGGCATACGAGGTGAAAATGCTACTCGAGAAACAGGAGTTGGATTCCTACTGAGCCCAGGGGCACATGCGGCCCTGATGAAGTGGGAACCGATAAATAAGCGAATAATCGTTGCTAGATTCAGAACACGGGTTAGGAACCTTACAGCAATCCAGTGCTATGCACCAACGGATGCTGCCGACCTGCAAGAGAAGGAGAGTTTTTACAGCCAGCTGAACAGCTGAAATCCCGGAAGGGGGATATTCAAATCCACATGGGCGACTTCAACGCGAAGATTGGCTCAAACAACGGAGACCTTGAACGCGTCATGGGTGAAAAGGGCCTTTGTCGAACAACTTGAATCTCGAGCCTCGGAGCTGCCACCTGGTGGAACCATCAAAGAGCAATGGACCGGCATCAAGAACGCCCTCATCACGACCAGTGATGAAACCCTCGGCAAAGCGCGCGCCGGGCGGAGGGAGTGGATTTTGGATGAAAATTGGAGGAAGATCGACGAGCGGAGAGAGGCGAAAGCTGGCATTGAGCAAGCGCACACCAGATCGGCTAAGATAGCTGCCCGTCAACGATACGCCGAACTGGAGAGGATTGTTAAACGTGCTTGTAGGCGGGACAAGATAGCCTGGACTAACTCCCTAGCCGAACAAGGAGAAACCGCCGTCGCCAATGGTGATATCCGTTTGTTGTACGATATTTCTCGCCGCCTTAGTGGTGCTAGGATGAAACCAGCAGCGTATGACACCTACAGTTCGTCGAATTAATCGCGTCAACTCGGAGGCGCGATCGCTGGATGAAATTGTAGCAGCCATCAAGAGTATGAAATCCAATAGAGCGCCAGGGATAGACTGTATTTCAGCCGAAATGCTCAAAGCTGACCCATCTTTGTCAGCCCAGATGATGCATCAACTTTTCAGCAACATATGGGAAACCGCAACTTTTCCGGTGGACTGGATGCAGGGCATATTGGTCAAAGTCCCTAAGAAAGGAGACCTAACTGAATGCGGTAACTGGCGTGGTATCACGTTGCTCTGTATTACTCTCAAAGTACTCTGAGACAGGGCTGCATTTCATCACCGCTGTTTCTCACTGTTATGGAGGAGATATTAGTTGAAGCAATTGACAGTAGACCAAATCGAGGAATGCCTTGGAATCCGGAACGATGGAGCAGCTAAATGACCTCGACCTAGCCGACGACATTGTCTTGCTCGCACAACGCCGAAACGATATGCAGAGCAAGTTAGATGACCTCTCCGTGAGCTCCCAGGCAGCAGGTCTCAGAGTCTATGGTAGTGAACACTGACAATTCCACCAACTTCACAGTAGCGGGACAGCAAGTTGAGCAGGTGAGACGCCTTTCAATATCTTGGTAGCCAGACAACGCCCGATGGTGGTACTAAGACTGATATAGCCACACGGATCAGGAAGGTCAGGGGTGCATTTGCAGGTCTGCGAAACATTTGGTGCTCAAACAAGATCACTCAACGCACGAAAACCCGAATTTTTAATTCAAACGTTAAATCCGTACTGCTGTATGCCTTCGAAACGTGGTGCGTCTCAGCGGAGACAACGCAAAAGCTGCAGGTATTCTTTAACCGGTGCCTGCGATACTTCATTGTTGCCTGGTGGCCTGATAACGTCCCATATCGTCAATTCGGCGATTCAATCGATACGCTGAATTCTTCTCCTTCGACGAAGCACCTTAATTTTACCGCCAGCGCATACTTGGATCTAGTTTTTAATATTAAGTATTCATGTAGACAAACTTGTGCGATGGATTATGTAAATAAATAATAAATTATAACAGGTGAAAGCTATGGCGGGTAACCGTATGCAGTGGAGATCTTCGATTTCTTCGCTTTGTTTTATCAGATCGGCGGACATGGACCAATAACTAACTAACTTAAAGTCACCAGATTTTTTTCTGGACGAATGTGGGATAGCGGAGACAATTTACGCCAGTCAGAAACCAAGGCCCGAGTCGGATCGAGTCAAAAATAAATGCGTTGAAAACCAAATACATGGAAGGAAGAGGCACAAAGAGTACCAGCGTGCACTTTCCATTATTTGGTATCGTACCAACTGAAAGCGGAAATTGGCAGAGGCATGTGAATGACGAGCTACAAGCACTGCTTAGAGTTACAAGCACTGCTTTCCATCGTACATCTTGTAAGTATGTAAGCTACGTAAATCACGGGAACAGCCTGCCGTGACGTGCCCTGGTGGAATAAATACAACGCAGAGCTTCGCAAAGCCAAAAGGAAGTCCACAGTCCAGAATTGCGAAAGCATCTAGACTCTGCCTGAGGCAGCGCGACTCCAAAAAGCGTAAGCCAAGGACCATAACAATGGCAATTGAAAAAAGAGTATGGAGGTCTCACTGTTACTTCTAGGGTAACGTTGAAGATTCTTATGAATACGCATTTCTCAGGTTCGACAGTGACCGCTGGAAGCGACGACGATGGGCAGCACCAAGTTGAGTCATCACCCAATGTGTCAAACAACTCGGTTCTACTTGCACGCCGACTGTTTACGGACTGTTTATGACGAAATTCAAATAACGTACGCATTGCGAAATAGAGTGATGTCAGCGATCTTACATACGATTTATAGAATCCAGCAATGTATCGCCTATCGTAGCAACTCCAGTATGTACAGAAGAAATTAGACAGCGTTATCAGTTGATCGTCCTCGTCTCAGTGTGGGACGTACAAAACAGTACTGTCACGATGGTCCTTCGGCGGCACCGCCAGTTGGTGCAGGCCCTACAAGCCATCCGTAAAACGTCCCAGTACAGGAAGCAAATAATGCTAATAGGGACCGGAACAATCGGCATAGACCTAGGCGACGAAAAAGGACCATCGATTGGTAGCTTAGAACATGGAACTGCAGGTCTCTCAATTTTCTGGGACGTACGCGCAATGTCTTGAGGCTGCGCTGCCGGGTGAGGAGTCGATGTAACGACTGGTTTGGCGAGGAATGCCAGAGGACGTTCGATGAGAAGAATGCAGCGCGGGCGCCGAAGCTGCATCAAGGAACCCGTCTTAACGTGGAACGATATCGACAGAAACGAAAACAGCAAACCCAGGTTTTCCGGGATAAGAATTGGACATGGACATGGAACATGGAACAGCTGTATCGTTCTCATGAAACGTGTGATTTCTGCAAGAAACTAACTGTTAAGTATGGGGGTGAAGCCATACCAAATGTACAAAACATTAACCCTCTAACGGGCAACATCGTAAAAACGATGCGATCAAGCAAATGACTACTTTATCATGAAAGTACACTCAAAAGAAACTCTAGTGTTGATTTTCATGGAAATATATTTATCTGGAAGACCGCCAGGTATGAAATAGTCCAATTTCTCTTTTTCGTTTTTCATGCCTAACGCGCTACCTAAATATTTTGCCAGTTCAAATGTAACACCAAATTGGAAAATTGCATGTAAATTACTCATAGAAAAAAATTCAAGTCGAACATTTTGCTTTAGATGCCCTTTTTGATTAAAAGTAAAAAAGGAAATATTCGAACCATAACTTTTTTCGGAATTTTTCGAAATTCTTGTTTTTGAATGATGATAACTTTTGAACGCATGGTCAAAATATTGTGATATTAATATCAAACTGTCAGGAAATATGTTCTAAACATATTTTTCATATTGTCAATTCAAGGCATGTTTTGTGTTTGGCTCTGGAGCACCAAAAGTGAAGGCCGTCTAGAGACGGTCTTACCCGTTAGAGAGTTAATAAGACGTCCTTTACGGGCACGAAACGTGGACAATGCTCGACGGGAACTTGATAGCAGTGGGCGTTTTCGAACGTCGTGTACTTATGACCATCTTTGGCGGTGTATGTTAGAACGGTGTATAAAGGAGAATGATGAAGCACGAAATGGCGCAGCTTTTCGAAGAACCCCGTATCCAGAACATTGCTAAAGCTGGAAGGGTACAATGGGTAGAACATGTTGTGAGAATGCCACATAACAGTCCCACAAAAATGGTTTACGCCTCCAAACCGGTTAGTACCAAGTGGAGCATGACCTGGAAAGTGTGGGACAGTCGAGAAATTCGGGACGGAAATCCATGGACCGAGTTTGTTGACGTAACAGTATCATGCAGGTCAAATAAGTCAAGATAAGCAAGTTGATTTGCAGTAATCATGAGGAAAATCGTTAAGCAACTACGTTCGATGTTTTGATCGTACTGTCAGCTCCAGCTCGTAGTGAAGAAGTTGAACACCGTGAGGTACTTCGTTACTGTCCGTTATAGCCGGTTCATCATCATATCCCTTTTGGAGAAAACTGCGAGCGTCGAGCGGAAGCCTGGTTCAGGCAGCCCGACAGCGGTTTGCGACCGTAAAGTACAACAGAAGCTGAAAAGAAAGGCCAAGAGCAAAGTGATCTCATCGTACCGCGACTTTGGCAGGGAGGTCGGAGTAACCGACCGGCCAAAATGGACAGTTTTACACGAAAGCTTCAACTGAGGCCGACGGTTCGAGACCAAACGGAGACTGTCCGCCCTGTCAAAGCATTTTTTGGAAGGTTTAATAAACGGACGATTTAAGGAAAATGTATTGCTTTAAATTATCTCTTGTAGTTTTTGGTCACTGCTGACCACAGTACGAGTATGGAGGTTCCAAGACAAGTGGAAAATCGGGCCTACTTTCCCCTTCGCAAGACATTTAGATTAAGGATCAAATGCCGCCGCACGAAACTGATGACGTAGAATACGCTAGGTGGGTGTTCCTCTAGAGACTTGATCCAGGCGGTGCACCATCGACATCACAAGGATGCCGTACGACAGTGCGGCGACGTGCGGTTCCAAACCGTATGTAGTGAAGACGACTTATTGAGTTCTAAACATAAACAGTGACAACCAACTCTTTATGAGTCATTCGTTGCTATAAATGCTCTGCCTTCAGTTCAGTTCAGCATTTAGTATGCTTTAGTTTAATCACAGATTGATAGACCTAACACTTCGGGTAAATTTTCAAAGAAAATATCGTTTTGGCAATAATCCTACATCTTGCAAAAAAAAACAATAGTGTCATCTAGCGTCGTCTTCACGCTATACGCAGCGGCTTGCTATAACTTTAATTATGCTATAAATTTACTTATCTATTAACGGCAGCATAAAAAAGGCGAACGGAGAACTTGGATAGCAAATGTTGTTTAAGTCTCCGCTTGATTGAATTGAACGTTTTTGTTGGCGACGGCACGTGGCTCTAGTGTAACATTTGTAAGTCTGTCGTTTTATTTTCAGAATTAATTATATTATGAGTACTCCGTTGTTATTATATTTATTCTGTTGCAACGTAATTCGAAATGTGTAATAATCTTCGGTATTCGTTTCTTTCGCTGTTTATTTAGGTATAAGTATATAAGTATTTTATTGATATTGTTTTTAGATGACGAAGTACAAAATAATTTTATATTTTAGTAAATGTAAAAGTTATAATTCATGGAATGAAAACATTTAATTTCAAATAAAATAAAGCAGTAAGTGAGAACCAGCAGAAAGCTTATTGCAAAAAAGCTAAGCAGTTGATGCAAAATTGTTGGCAATACGAATGTTCCAACTGTATCCTTCTCAAAGAAACAAACAATGATACAAATTGATCAAACGCTTGGAACAATTGATCCGCTAGATTCAACGTAAAGCAGCTGAACGTAAAAGCCAGAGTAGTGAGTTGTTGAAGAAATACATAGAAATAGTTTATATTTATATCGTCATATTCTACGAACCTGTTCACTAAAAAAGACTAAATCGGTGTCTATAAGCATCTAACTTGAAAACGCAGGATGGCACTACTGAGACGGCTGTAAATGAAGGTTGGTTGGTTTTGTTGTATTTCAATATGCCGTGGCGTGATGTAAAGGTTTGCTGGCCCAGCAATCGCACTTGTTTGATGTAGTAGGTTTTGTGGTTCGGAGAATGGAGAAATGAAGGACAAAAGAAAAATCAGTGGAATGTCGCAACCATAAGACTGTAATGGCTTCTTTCGTTTCGTTGCGATTGATGAAGAATTTACTGGGCTGGGGTAGGTACTTTACTACAAAAATAACAATAACCATCAAATAAGCAAACGTCGCAGGGAAATGCTTCCGTGCGAAAAAATAACTGAACAGCGCAAGATAGTGGAAAAACAATCACCTTGAGGTACAGGGTGCGGCTACTAATGTGTCAAGTCATTTAATCGATCCCGGGCAAACGGTGGTGTGGTGCAGGAAAAAAGCTCTGGTTATTTTCCAGGGATTTGCCTCCACGTGTTTGGCTGATCCAGTTCGCGCGAAAATCAGCACTCACTTTTGCACCAGTTTTTGTCGCTATTATTCCTAGGGAATTTATGCACACACGCACATGCAGTGAGTTGTTTCCTTCACATAAGTATTAGGTACACCGGTTTTTCTTGCTATTTGGTGCACTTGTTACGTTTTTTTCCACCGCTTGTCTTCTTGCTAAAACTGGGTAACACTTCTGAAGTGAATTTTCTTGCTCATTTCACGCCGAGCTCTACATATTCAATTTGCTGCCTGAATTTTACAATGCAATTTGTGAGCAGGAGTTTAGATTGGCAAAGTTTTGGAGCAGATTATGATTGACCTTTGAAAAGAGGAATGAGAAAACTGTTCTCAAGAAAAGCAGTTGGGATAGTTTGTGGTTTAGAGGAAACACAGCTACAATGATTTTCACAAATAATATCCTCTTTTGATATATGGAAATGGAACAAAATTAACGGCATACACTAGTTAAGTTAAATCACCTTTTAGCGAAAATCCGAATCACACACACGCGCGACAGACAGTAAGAGCGCAGCGCTGAGTTGACTTTAAATGCGGAGGATCATAAATTGCGATGAACTAGCAATTGTAGATAGTTTATCCCGCTGGAAGTTAATTTTAAACTTTCAAGTAGCACTTTTTCGTTATTTTTCTTCTCTTCTCTTGCTCGTAGAAAATTCACCTGCTCTGCTCACTCTGCTGCACCATAGAGAACGCGGGACGGTGCTGGTCGGTGGCGCTACGGAAGCAACGCCTTTAACGACTTTTCCGATCCTTGAAACACGGTCAAAAACGCACTTTTCTTCATTGCTGGCTATCTGCTGTTCAAGATATATTACTTTTGCACAAGAGTTTATTTTTAGCTGTTCGATGTTGTTTTCGCTGTTTTCATTGATTCTCTACAAGATTATAAAAAGACTATTTTAAGAACAAGTATGCTCAACGCGGCTGCAGTCGCTGGGAAGAAAGGAATAACATAAATCCGTAAACGAACCGATAAACATGTTTGCTTTCACTTTTTCGCCTAGAGGCTAGACTCAATCACTCTTACTCGCCGAACTGTTAGTTTTTCAAAGCAATCTCATACGAGTGTGTGTTTGTGCGTGTGTGTGAGGGGGAGAAAATCAAATCAAACTGAAATTGGTTTGGAATGAGATATGCTGCGGAAGGGACTTTGTTTATGTGTTGTGTTCAATTGTTTCAGGACGAGTCCAGCAGGTTGCGAATGCGGAAAGAATGTTTCTGCGTCGGGAATTGATGCTTTTTATGATTGCATTGCAATGATTGATCGTAAAAAATGTATTAGTTGCTTGGTGGAAATTTTTTGATTAAATTGAATTTAACATTTTGATAAAGTTTGTTTCTTTAGTGTTGTAAATAGATGGATTGGTAAACTTTAACTATACAAACAAGTTCCAAATTGAGTAATAAATGATAAACAAACAGTTCTGTAAATAGGGATCCTTTATCGTTGCAGTAAGAACTAACTGATAATCTAATAAAATTGAATAAAGAATAAATTCATATTTTTGCACGGCAAACTTTATATACAAAATTTATATTCAACATAACTGCAATATTTCAGAAATCAGTTGGAAGATCTCTGGAACTGAAGGGTTTTGTTTTGGAAAATAAAATCTTTTCAATTCGGTACTAAAACCCATTCCTAGTAACTTAGCGTCACAAAGAGTGTGTTTGATTTTAAAATGTAGATGAAAACGACGATTTAAACATTTCAACTTGATTCAATCTACAGTCACGGAAAGACGAAAAATTTCCAGTTGATTTTGATGTTTCGTATACCATTATCATAACCGATTCATAATAGATCAGGAAAATCGAAAATGATGGCTAATGCTAAGGATAATAAGATAAAAATGACTGGAACTATTTGGCAATGAGAGCCCTGCTCATTCGAATTACACACAATTGCAAGAATTACAAGTGGGACACACCAAAATAACGCCGTGAGCTGAAGACACAACTCTACCAACTGGAACAACTCTACCGTAATATCGAACAGCGCTGATTACACTCGCCCGAAATTAGCTGTCACCAAAATCCCAGCCAAACAGGCAGCACTGGGAATGTCAAATACGTAAGAAAGTTTACACAACGGAACATCGAATATTTCTCGTTCTTTCAGGCCCAGGCTGCAGTTCCAGGCTTTATGTCCGTGCTCGAAGCACCGGAAGCAAGCTTCCGACTGCTGGAGCGCGCTCAGTGGGCATACCGACCACCCCACTTTTAGCCTGGCAGCTTTCAGGGTTTCGTTTCCGTCCGCCAGCGGAAGTCGTATGGTGGCTACCTGGGCCCCGCCCGGACCCTTGCGTAGGCGAACCGTCTAGGTTGCCACCACCACACCACTTGGCTCTTTGAGAGCTTGTACCACCTCGCGCACTTCGGTGATCTCATCCACGTTCTTAAGCTGGAGAGTCACTTCTGGTGTAAGAGCACGTACCTGCACTCCGTCCCCGAGCACTCCTTCCGCTATGGATACTATGGACTGCCGCAAAAGACGATCATTAAGACTGTCGCAGTAACCTTTTAACCCAATGCCCTTCTGGCATACAAAAAAAAAATGGACTTGTATGCGGAACTCTTCTTGGTGGCGTCCTTCTTTAACTCGAGGATCATATCGCCCGTGCGTGAGCGGCGGATGCTCCGCACGTCCGCGCCCAGATCCGTGAGTAGGGCGTCTCCTCTCATGGCCTTCAGAACCTCTGAGTATTTCGACCCGTCGGTTTTCAGGATAAGAGTGTCGCCCTTCTTCGCTCGCTTTCTTGCCGGTTTAGGTGGAGCTGTTTTTTTTACTGGAGCCTCCTCTGCCTTTCCTCTTGGCCTTAACTTCGGTCCACGGGCCGTCTTGGAACTTCCCGCTGGTTCATTGGTTAGCTCTGCCAACCCGCTAGCCTGAGGGCTTTGGCTTTGGTCCACCAGGGGTGCTATTCCCTAAGGACTATCTCATACGCTTGGCGGACGCTTTACCGCTGCTGGTAGCGCTTTCCGTGACCTCCTGGGCCGCGTTGCGACACTCCGTCAACGGACAGGCGTCCGTCTGTATCGACTTCGACGCCTTCACGATCACCTTCTTCGCCTCTCCTGCACACACCACGAGGTCGTTGTGCATTTTGGTCGCTGCATCCAAAGTGCATGAGCAAGCTCTGCTTCAGGTCCGGGACCTGACGTGTACTCGATTGTTATATCGAGCTGCTGTGACGCTGCTACCACTTGGTGCGTCTCTATTCTTATCCATCGCCCTGATTAGCGCTGGGCCGTTTATCGCTGTGTCCGGCGTGGTAGGCATACCACTGCCCTTGCCACCCACACTAGCGCTCCTAGTTGCATCCTTCTCCACCCTTGGTGGAGAACGCTGGATGCCTCCTCTCGCGAACGGGTTTCCCACCGTATCTGCGCTTGTTGTATTTTTGATTTTGTTTTCCATAAGAATCCCACAAGTTGAGGTGAAAGAAAAGTCCGCCGCATCAGAGCCCTTCATGGTGCGGTAAGGGCGGATTACTGTGGAGGGCGTAATATACCTTTCCAATCATAAAAATACTTTGATGTAAATACCTAGCAGGCGACCTAATATCCAAACCCCTTCGGGGGAATTACATAGTAAACAAATACATAAGCTGTAGCTGTTCAGCAAACCTATGCAATAGCTAAGAATAAATCAAGCGTTCGTGATTAGAACGTTAACCGAGTACGACGCGTATTTTGTTCGTTTATAAAACTGCCCGAAAGTCCGTAAGTTTCAGAGGGTACCTTGGTACTCCATAGGCTCCGTTTGCGGCTGAGTTTTTGTAACCCCCCCCCCCCTGCCATCAATCCCTCGGCAAGGGTCGTATGACACCTTGGATAAGGGGTTTTATCCATTCACGTTTTACATTATAACCAAGGATAACAGCTATAAAAACCATTCTCCTTTTGGGGCTTTGGACCTTCTGCTCTGGTTCCTAGTATTTATAGATTCATTCGAACTTGTTCCTACCGAGATCCGAGATGCGTTTTCCTGAGGAATCTGTTAAAAACACAGTCCCCTAGTACTCTTCTTCGGAAGTTTATCCAACCCCATGGACGCCGTTTGCAGAGTTTGACAGTCCCAGCCAATAGGCCGTATAAATAAAACAGTTTACTTTGCTTTTCGCGTGTCAATCGTATAGGAGTCTGCTCTAATACTTTTATTCATACGGCCTAATAACAGGATAAGCTACGCAAATTCATTGTACGTTCGAGGCGTGGTAAATTGGAATTCATTACCGCCCACTGTTAAGCGTTCATCGTCGGAAGCAAATTTAAAAAAAAAGACTAATTTTATTTTGAATTCGAGGGAATAACCCAGATAATGTATGTTGCAGTAGTATGATAGATAGTAATTAAGCTGTAAAATTGTACTAACTGTTGGGTAATTTATGTCCTAAGCAATTGGACAACGAATTGGTCATGCATTTCGGTGGTGAAATCTAACTGATACAGATCTGATGCGGAACTGATACAGAATTGATACAGAACTGATAAAGTATTGATACAGAACTGATATAGAGCTGATGTGGATCTAATACAGAACTAATGCGGAACTGATACAGGACTGATACAGAATTGATACAGAACTGATGCAGAACTGATCTGGAACTGATGGGGAACTGAAACAGAACTCATACAAAAGTAATACAGATCTGATGCGGAACTGGTACAGAACTGATGCAGAACTGATACAGAACTGGTACAGAAATGATACAGAACCAGGCTTCATTTTGCTCATCTTATGCATACAGTGGCAGAGCAATCTGCTTCTCGCAACGATCAAGTTGCTTTCGTTTTCTGTTCAACCGTTTCCTCTCCCTCCGGACGATGCCTAAATACTGTTTTCTCTTACAACCACTTATCTTGCGCAGAAGAAGCACAACGACAAGCATTTTCTTCGCACACTGGAGACACGTGACTATTCGCTCCGTGTCACAAAGAGTATATACGATAGGCAATCATATGGACTGGAACGATTTGCTCCGTGACCTTGAGAGCATGCATTCGGTAGCGCTCCGGCAGCAAAAGAAAGATGAAACCAAACTGATGCTCACCCGCCGGCAGAGCAAAGCACTGCAAAAGCAAAACAAAACTCGACGCGTTGGAGAAGGTAACATCCGACTGAGAGCGAGCAAATCGATTCGTCGTCTGTGCTTTGACCAGTGATGGTAAAAACTCAAAATCTCAAAACTCATCAAAAATCAAAATCAACTGTGAATCATGTCAGCTTGATCCTATGCAGAAAAAAATCACACGTGAGTTGTTCTGTTTTCATAGCAAGAAGCACAAAACTCACGCATATAGCTTCCCGCTTGATCACATTCTGCTTTGCTTTAACTGCTACCCGGAGCTATGCACATATACATACAAATTCCTTGTTGAACAGCATAGGTATTTTCTCGTGCGATACATAGCTGTGAATGAGTGTGAGGGAATGAATCTCTAAATAAATCGCAAAGTTAAACTAAAACGCACATTTAAATTACATGTTTATCTAATTACTAGCTGTAACCCTCGCGCGTCGCCTCGCGCCTGATTGTGAGCAAATTTTTGGTACGCTATGTAACGCTAACGCTATGTAACTCTATGAGGTGCAACTACGTTACTTTTGCTCGTCTAGAATGTAATCTGGTATGATTGGTTTGAGTCCTTGCTTAATGTGGGCGATTATTACCACGAAAATACATATCACGCCCCTCGTTTTGGCGACAGACATAAGCCTCTTATATTTATGACTAGTTGAGCCCGAATCTTACGATCCGGAAAATTTAAATGTCTGTTGCGAATTCCGAAGACTGCGGATACATTCCATTGGCCAGTGTTTGCGAAGATGTTTAATCTTTGTATTAGTTCTTTGCGTTCTTATATTGCATAATATAGCTCTAAGAAGCTGTACCTAAAAGAGTCTTAGCCGGAAACTGAAACAAATAGTTTTTATGATCGTATTGGATTTTATTTAACTGAATAAAAACTGTGGCTGTGGCTGTTGGCAACATTTATGTAGTCTGATTAGAGTAAAATGCTGCTTAAAAAATACTTGATCGTTTGCTATCATTAACTCATTTTTTAAAATTTTGCGACTTATTTCGGTCTGATTTATCACCGACCATATGATATCGCGACAAGCAATCGAGTTGAGCAGGCGAGTCAAGCAATTGAGTCAAGCAGTTGGACCGAGCAATCGAGTCGAACAGTCAAGTCGAGCAGTCAAATCGAGCAGTTAAATGAAGCTATTCAGTCAAGCAGTCCGGACGAGCAGTTGAATCGAGTGCTCGAGTCGAGCAGTCAAGTCGAGCAACTAAATCGAGCAGTTCAGTCGAGTAGTTTAATCGAGCAATTAAGTCGAGTAGTCCAGTCGAGCAGTTGAAACGAGTAGTCTAGTCGAGCACTTGAGTCGAGCAGTCGGGTCAAGCGGTTAAGTTGAACAGTTGAGTCGAGCAGTTCATTCGAGCAGTCGAGTCGAGCAGTTCATTCGAGTAGTCGAGTCGAGCAGTTCATTCGAGTAGTCGAATCGAGCAGTTCATTGTAGCAGTCGAGTCGAGCAGTTCACTCGAGCAGTCGAGTCGAGCAGTTGAGTCGAGTAGTCCAGTCGAGCAGTTGAGTCGAGTAGTCCAGTCGAGTAGTTGAATCGAGCAGTTAAGTCGAGCTGTCGAATCAAACAGAAGTCAAGCAGTTGAGTCGAGCAGTCAAATCAAGCAGTCTAGTCGAGCAGTTAAATCAAGCTGTCAGTTGAGTCGAGCAATCAAATCTTATAGTCTAGTCGAGCAGTTGAATCGAGCAATCAGGTTGAGTAGTTGAGTCGAGCAGTTCATTCGAGCAGTCGAGTCGAGCAGTTCATTCGAGCAGTTGAGTCGAGTAGTCCAGTCGAGCAGTGGAATCAAGCAGTTGAGTCGAGCAGTTGAGTCGAGCGTCGAATCGAACAGTTGAATCGAGTAGTCTAGTCGAGCAGATAAATCATGCTGTCCAGTCAGGCAGTCCAGTCGAGCAGTTCAATCGTGCAGTTAAGTAGAGCAGCCAACTCGAGTAGTAAGTCAAGCATATGTGACAAGCAGTCGAATCGAGTAGTCCACTCGAGCAGTTAAATCGAGCTTTTCAGTCAAGCAGTCAAGTCGATCTGTCCAATCAAGCAGTTGAGTCGAGAAGTCGAATCGAACAATTCAGTCGAGCAGTTCAGTTTAGCAGTCCAGTCGAGCAATCAAATCGAACAATCTAATCGACCACTCTAGTCGAGCAGTCAGTCAACCAGTTGAGCAATCGAGCAGCGGTCGATTGA
Organism: Sabethes cyaneus; assembly: GCF_943734655.1. Lineage (NCBI taxonomy): Eukaryota > Metazoa > Arthropoda > Insecta > Diptera > Culicidae > Sabethes > Sabethes cyaneus. The sequence continues at coordinate 100,870,156 of NC_071354.1, read as the reverse complement.
GAATACAACCCATTGCTACGAAAGCATGACGTCTTGTCAGGGACCTGGTTTTAGTTACCGATAATCCTCTTATGACGTCTTGTCAGAGACCTGGTTTTCGGTACAGACATCAGCCTCTTATATAAATAGATTATATCAATATTTAGATACTTGTAACCCGCGCGCGTCGCCTCGCGTCTAATGGATCATTGTAGGTAGCTTTTGCTCATGCTTAACGCTAGATGGACACTAAAGCCCCACGTGGCATATTTAGTAAACTTTAAGGCTGATGCAGATTACGCGTCATAATTTCTTGCCGTTCTGTTGTTGTTGATGGTTGATAACGGTTAATCTGAACCAGTCTTTTTAGGTGGACCAATCAGATTGCAAGGCAGTTTGACAGTCGGTCATTGGCGTTCGTCGAGTGTGTTTGACAGAACATGTCTAGGCTGGACCCATTTGTGAAATTTTTTAGCTTTTTCAATGATCCATTGAGAGCAAATAGGAGGTACGCTATGTAACGCTAACGCTATATAACTCTATGAGGTGCAACTACATTACTTTTGCTCGTCTTGTATGTAATCTGGTGTGATTGGTTTGAGTCTTTGCTTAATGGGGGCGATTATTACCACGAAAATACATATCGCGCCCCTCGTTTTGGCGACAGACATAAGCCTCTTATATAAATAGATTATTAGGCTTGTTACTTTCTAGTTAAGAAAATGTCGATTCCCGCGAAGGAAAAATTTAAATTCCGCCAATATGGTTGCCATCTTAATTCATGAATGTGTGCTGCGTTTTTCGCTGCTGCTGTTTTCTCTGATGGTAGATTCTCTTTTGCTCTCTTGTTCGTTGTATGAAATGCCAGCTGTGGAAGAATGAAGCAAAATGCTCACAGCTGAATTTGGTTTACATCGCATAGCAACAGATACATTGCGTATAATAGCGTGTGAGTTTTGCGCTTGTGGTCAAGGTTCAAATTTCATGTACTTGAAATCTCATTGAGTTTTTGGCTGCTATGAATTTTTCAACACTGGCTTTGACAGTAAAACGTCGAGAATTGAGATATTTTGCAGAGCATGAAAGAAACCTGTACAAAATTGATACAGAACTGATACAAAACTGATACAGATTTGATGCGGAACTGATACAGAACTGATACAAAACCGATGTAGTACCTATCCAGATAACACTCGTTCTAACGAACACGCCGGCATTAGCATCCCTTTCGGACTCTTACTCTTATTTATTCATTCACTGTGACAAGTTTTTGCGAGTGTGAAGTTAGCTTACAGCAACGGTCGTCGCTGTTGCTCGTCATTGCAGCCGAATACTCGCAATGATTCGCACTCCCGCTTGTGAGAAGAATCGAGGGCGAAGATGAAGAAGTGTGTATGTAGCAGAATGTCTGCAAATAGCAAAGGCGGCTGTTTGTTTGCGCTTGCGTAAATGGCGTGAGCGATGTATGCAATGCTTCTCTTACTCGCTCCCGCTCATACTGACACAGAACTGATGCGGAACTGATACAGAACTGATGCAGAAGTGATGCAGAACTGAAACAGAACAAACGTGGAACTGATACAAAACTGATACAGAATTGATACAGAACTGATACAGAACTACAGAACCGATATACAACTGATGACATCGGTTAATATTTTGGCGATCAAAGGAAGTCCACCTGGAGTTCTCTGTTCCTTGCTTTGGTCACTGGTGGCCAACGTATTCCTTCACAAGTTATCGTAGCTTGGTTATGAGATTATTGCTCATGCCGTTTGACGCAGTGAAGCTGGGAGCTATAAACACCACCATGTTATGATGTTTATAAGAATGGCGTAATATAAACCCTACAAAATTAGTAGTTATACCATTCACTAGGGGAAGAAAACATGTACTGTACTGTACTGTACTGTCTAACTATCAAGCTGAGCTTCAGTAATGTAGTCTAGCTCCTCGCAATAATTCTGAATAAAAACTGAACTCCCCCTAGATCACGCTGTTAAGAAAGCATCTGGTTGGAATCAAATACAGAGTTGTAGAATAAACCGTTAAACAGTGAATTGCGCACTATCAAGGGACTTCTAACTGGACACAGTCCCGCTCTTAATCATTTAAAGAAGAGTGGATGACACCGACACCTGCCGTTTGTGTAACTCTGAACTTGAAAGTTCAGCGCATCTACTCTCCAATTGCGGGGCTTAGACTCTAACAACACATAACGTCTTCGGAAGTATCCTTTTCACTTCATACCGAGTATAGAACCCAAATCCCAAAAAGTCATTGATTTTACTGCTCCAAAAGATGATCTTTAAGAATGTCAGTGGCGTTTTAAGCCAATGTCTTTCTGGCATATACAAAAGCCTCGCTGCTTAATCTGCACAGGGCCTCGCGCGCTGTGACGCCGGCTCTACTGTTACGGATATATTAAAGACGTACGTGATGCTTACCACTAGGGGAAGGGCGGTAAAGACGGACACCTTAAGGTAAAGACCCAATAACTACTCAAATATAACTGTATTGATCGCAATTTTCGTACAAACCGAACCTTTAAGTCTCTGTCTAATAAAGTTACAACGTGTGCTGGAAAATTTCTTCCAAAATTTATGCTTTTTTTAATATTATAAACATCATGTATAAATCAGAGTTTCTGCGCATGGGCGGGAAAGACGGACACTTGATATGGGAAAGACGGACACTCGCAAAAAGGTGTCACACGTCGTCGAATTATCAGTATTAAGAAAGGTTAACATATTTCATCATGTATTTAGGAAAGAATTGGTTTGGGAAAACCCCCTTCCCGAACCCCCTTTGAGCGAGAAAATAGAACGGTTCCCTTCAATATTTTAAGTAGTGACGAATTAATCGTTTCTAAAAGTTGGCTTATTCCGACTGTTATATTACTTCTGGTTACTTTTTCATATATAATATGTAAGTATTTGCAATGTTAAATCGTTGTTGGGCAAAATGGGTTCAAAATCTGTGTGTCCGTCTTTCTCTACCGTTGGGTGTCCGTCTTTCCCGACTTGGATACCATGTTTTCAAACTTCAATAACTTTTCACTGAATATTCGAAAATTCACTAGGTTTCCAATGGATATTCAGTGAAAGATCAAACTAACGCAATGTTGTCGGTTTAGCATGAATATGTTGTTTTTTAACGATTTACCAGCTATTTTCTCTACACGCAAAATTACATCGGTTAGCGTAAATACGCATTTTTTCTTTGTTTTGCTTATAAATTTGACAACCGCGCTGCTAAAAATCGGCAGTTTAGTCCAAAAGTGTTAATTCAGTTTATAGAAACATTTCCCATCATTGATTTGATTCAAAAAATTATGGTTTATGAACTATAACAAGTGTCCGTCTTTCCCGCAGTGTCCGTCTTTACCGCCCTTCCCCTACCTATTATAGTGTGAACAACCGTAAACCAATGGCGTTTCATAGCTGGAAGGACTGGCTTGATTGGCAAGCCAGCAATATTTGAACAGACAGAGTTTTCTTTATTTTAGATATTTGCAGGCAGAATTGTCACAACCGATGAAGAGGACGTAAGATTGTTGGCTCAGGGTGGGCAAATAAACAGTATTTTGTCTTGTTGGATGATAAAAAATAACAGCACTACTCGTTGGCTAATGCCTTTGCTAGTCTCACCACTGAAATCAGAACAAATTGAGCCAAAATAATCAACATCGTATTTGTATTACCCAAAGCTTTTTTTGTCCAGTACGTTTCAGCCGCGACAACGTTAGACATAGCCAGGAATATACCGCAATAGAAACAGATAAACGCGAAGCAGACAAACAACCTCTAGGTGCAATAATAAACCGATGATTTGATTATTTTTCACAGCGCAGCGGTAAAAAGCTACATCTCTTCTACTTGGTGCTGTTTGTTAAATTAGTACAATAACAAGTACGATGACATTATGGTTATATTTAGAGAAAATTATACTTTGAATATGACTGGCTAAGTCCTGAATGTCGAAATAAAGTTTGAGCACCTTATAAAGTATGCAAATAGTGCGCCAAAGATCAAGGTTGAAGAAAAAACTTTCCAAAAATGTGTCGAAAAATAAACCAATGATGACAATTGTTATTTCTATCCTTACATGGTTATGAGGAATGGATATCGGTTGACTTTTCAATCTTAGGAAGTCATTCCTTCCGAGTCACATTTTTGAGGATTTTTGATTTTAACGTGTAAAACCGGTATAAAATATTATGGATCATGTCAGATCGCTTTACATCCAATAAAGTCTACAAGCGACAGTTTACAGCACAGTTCAAGCTAAAGGACCTTCATCAATGATTTTGTATCATCTAATTATAACCTCTCATTACTTTCCTTCCCAGGTACCACTAATTAGTCACTTTTCAGTGCCAATAGACAATTCAATTTGACATACTGCTAATCATAGAATTAATTTAATACATAACATAGATTAGAGATTTTGAATGCGCTATGGCCGTGATGGCCGGTAACACGAACATGGAAATAGAATTCATTATAATCATGATACCAATGATTTGGTTAAACCAATTTAGTATTATTTATGAATCAGTGAAAAACTACAATGGTCTGTTTTGTCCTATCATTAAACCTAATGTAATTCAATTTGTTCAACGTCCTCTGCATATCATCAAGGTTTATTTCATTGTACCAACAAGGGATTAAACATGGTTGCGTTCGATAAAATCAATCGATTTTCACGGATGGCAGTCCCGTCAAGTTCGAAGCATGACCTTCGAATCAATTAAATTGAGCCACTTTTCCCAACCCGCTGGCTCTCGGCAATCGGCAAGCAAGCTAATAAACGCATATTTTGCTGTGACGAAAGAAAACAACAGCAACAACTGGAGAATACACAATCAATAAGTGATTTTGATTGATCTTGGTTGAATAATTTATTATTATGGATGGAGTCCAGCCAGAACAGAAGTGCGATAAAAGCCGCGCTCTCCTGACTGTGTTACTTACTTCACTTTTGATACGCTGATCACCTGTCCGTACAGCCGGAGTTTCCAGATTGCCAGACGCTAGATTGAACTTGTTTTTTCCTTTCGTCATAATTGCTTTTTGAAAAGTGCAGAGCTGGAACGAGGTACACTTTTCATCAGTAATAAAAGTGATTGGTCTGCTGATGGGTTCCCACTTTTTTGCTGTTGTTGTTTAATGTAATGATTAGAGAATCTGCGAAAAAGGCGATTTTGATGTTAGCTTGAAGTTTGCTCTTTCGATTCAGTATAAAACATTGATGGTCAATCAATTACCATCAAGCAGCGTGTTTTCCAACTGTCAATTAAACCAGTTGCCGAGATTGATGTGTATTCTCCTGTTGAAAATAACGAAGAATGATTTTGCGATCAACCTTGAATACCGTTCGGAAAACTACGCTGAAAAAAACAACTCCTTGCTGAGAATTCCCTTTCGGGATGGGCATAAGAGGCTCCTTCCGGAAGCAAGGATTACAATTGCTCACGTTGCCATCGACATAGAGAAGCTTTCCACACCAGCAATCTTTGCTAGCTGCTATCACAAGGCATGAAACCTGACCCTCCGATGTAACAATGCTGCTGCTTTCTAGGCGCGCGTACTACGACGGTGAGGTGGGAAAGGTGTAAATTAAATTAAAAGTCAGAAAATTGCTTTAGAGTGGCGCCGGCTTACATAAGTATATACACAAGACCGAAAAGTTTCCTATCGGTAAGATAGCCATCCGCAACTGCTCTCCGGTGAAGAACTCAGACTGAACTTTACGCGTTGGTGGGTGGTGTGGATCTTGCAGAAAGCAAGAAGGAGCTTGACTTTTGCTTATCGGTTTTACAGTGTGAAATTTCTTCACAATAGATTAATGTGTTCAAAAATTTATCAACACAATAATCTTTTATTGCTAGAAAGGTAATGATCTAGAGCTTCTGCAGACCAGCAGACAATCTAAGAAGACATTTTTTCATTTTTTTGAAATTGATTTGCTGTGCTTACCACCCTCAGTGTGGAAACTTTAGGAGATAAAACGAAGATAATATCAAATTTTGATACAAAATAACTTCATACCAAAATGTGATCCTGATTTGACTGACAGCTGAGTTTAGAAAACTTATGGAAAAAACAACAAATTGGAACAAAATCGGAGTACTTTAAAAGTTAGTCCTTCTTAACTGGAATTTCAATACAGTTTGTAGGGTAAAATAAGACAACCCTTCCCTTAGACGACACTTGAGAAAAATCTTGATTGTCGTTCGATTTACTGACCTTTTCAAACCGGAGAACAGACATGCCTTTTTTGAAACCTAGCTGGTAAAAGTATCGAATTGGCATTTTGACTGCAGAAAAAAATTCTTGAGTAAAAGGCAGCAAACACTTTTAAAATATTTGTGATTGCTTTTTCCTAATATCCTTTTGCTTGTCGTACCATAGAATCTCAAATTAAGGATACTTTGTGAATGATTCTTTCAAAACTATCAAGGAAAAGTAGTTAATATGGCAAAACGAGCAATCTGTCGTAATATTTTGCGCATTGAGACGACCACCAAACGATGTCTCTTGATTTTGACGCAGGACTACGTCTTACGGCAAGTTTTGAGATAGGGTGTCATTCCAAAAAATAGAAAAATGCGAGCGTCATGAAAAATGATACGTTTTAAGCGCTAATAGCTCAGTGGTTTTCCGATAGATTCTCGCTTCGTGATTGGTTGTAGGAAATGATGTCATCAAAGTAGAAATGCGTTTTCACGCTTCGGCTTATAATTCAGTAAATTTTAAATAGCTTTCCAAGATATTTACACCAATTGATCGGAAAATCGATTTGGAAAATATTGAAAATAGAAAACTATTGATTTTCAATGCGCGTCATTGAAAAATTGAAAATAACTCCGACTCGGTCATACTAGAAATTGCCGCTTTGTGATTGGTTGGGATAATTTCCAATTATTATCGAACAAGTCTTGATACAATTCAGGAATCACCGAGAAAGTTGATGTAAAGTTCCTTTTAATTCTACTATAACAAAGTTACAAGAGAATTAAATGGAATCCTACCCTTTCTCGTTGATTGCTAATTGGCTTGAAAATTCCTTATTGAGGTGTATCACCAACGGCAATACGAGCGGTGACGCAGTCGTGCACTTGTGCAGTTCCCGTTCGGTCGTGTTCATCGGCTACTGAGGAAAGGAAAGCGTTCTGAGCGTGTGTTGGAGCTGGAGCCGCTGGTAAACGGCTTGGTAATGCGTACTATCGGTGCCTTGTGCACTGGGCATAAAATAGACCCCACAGTGGTCCACAGCCTCTTACCTAGCAACTCCTACCCCTACCTCCTCGTGGTACCAGCCGCGATACGAGCAACATCACCTCGGAAGTACCGATGATGACAAAGACGAATTCTACGCGCAGTTGGAGCGTGAAAACGATCGCTGCCCAAGACATGATGTCAAAATTATCATCGGGGACTGTAATACTCAGGTTTGGTCAGGAGGAGGAATTCAAACCGGTGATTGGACGGTTCAGCGCTCACCCGTAAACGAACGAAAACGGCCTAAGACTTGTCGACTTCGCCGTCTCCAAGAACATGGCCATACGTAGTACCTTCTTCCAGCATAACCTCTACCATCGGTACACCAGGAGATCACCCAACCAGACAGAATCACAAATCGACCACGTTCTGATAGATGGTCGGCACTTTTCAGACATTAACGACGTCAGAACCTATCCGGGCGCTAACATTGATTCGGATCACTACCTAGTGATGGTAAGGATACGTCAAAAACTATCTGTTGTAAACAACATACGATATCGGTACCCGTCACGGTATAATCTAGCGCGACTGAAGCAACCAGAGGTCGCCGAAAACTACGCGTTATCTCTCGAAACCGCGCTGCCGGAAGAGGGTGAGCTGGATGAAGCCCCTCTTGAGGACTGTTGGAATGCCGTGAAAACAGCCATTAACAGCGTAGCGGAGAACGTCCTAGGCCGTGTGGCACCGAATCGACGTAACGAATGGTTTGACGAGAAATGCCAGAAGATATTGGCTGAGAAGAACGCAGCGCGGGTACAAATGCTGCGTAGAGCCACCCGTCAGAATGTGGAGCGATACAAACAGAAGCGGAGGCAGCAAACCCGACTCTTCAAGGAGAAGAAGCGCCACCAAGAGGAGAAGGAGTGCGAAGAACTCGAACAGCTGTACCGCTTTCACGACAAACGGAAGTTCTATCAGAGACTCAACGGATCTCGCAAAGGCTTCGTGCCGCGGGCCGAAATGTGCAGAGATAGGTATCTTTACTGACGACCGTGCGGTGATCGAAAGGTGGAAGCAGCACTACGATGAACACCTGAATGGCATGCAGCCGGAAGACCATGATAGCGGAGGAAGTGACCACATTGGTGTATCAAGCAACGAAGATGTGCCACCCCCATCGATAAAGGAATTTGAAGAAGCCATCCAGCGGCTGAAGAACAACAAAGCAGCGGGAAAGGATGGCATTGGAGCGGAACTTATTAAAATGGGCCCGGACAAGTTGGCCGGCTGTCTGCATCATCTGATTGTCACAGTGATTTGGGATACAGAACGACTACCGGAGGAGTGGAAAGACGGGGTTATCTGCCCTATCTACAAAAAAGATGATAAACTGGATTGTGAGAACTACCGAGCAATCACTATCCTGAATGCCGCCTACAAAGTGCTGTCCCAAGTCATTTTTCATCGACTATCGCCAATAGCCAACAGATTTGTAGGAAGTAACCAGGCCGGCTTCATGGAGGGTCGGTCTACAACGGATCAAATCTTCACCCTGCGGCAGATCATCCAGAAGTGCCGCGAATTCCGAGTCCCCACGCACCACCTGTTCATCGATTTCAAAGCCGCATATGATAGCGTAAACCGACGAGAACTATGGAAAATATTGGACGAAAACGGCTTTCCGGGTAAGCTTACTAGACTTATCATGGCTACGATGGATGGGATCCAGTGCTGTGTGAGAATCTCGGGTGGATTGTCGGACCCATTCGAATCTCGCAGGGGACTTCGACAAGGAGGTGGTCTTTCCTGCCTGCTATTCAACATTGCGCTTGAAGGTGTTATAAGACGAGCGGCGTTCGAAATGCGGGGCACGATTTTCAATAAATCCAGTCAATTTATCTGCTTTGCTGACGACGTGGATGCTGTCGGCAGAACATTTGAGGCGTTGGGAGATCAGTACACCAGACTAAAACGCGAAGCAGAGAAAATTGGATTGAAGATATATACGTCTAAAACGAAGCTGGACCGTGCGCGACAAGGCCCGCTTGCGCAATACCGTGGTAATCGACGGGGATGAGTTCGAGGTAGTCGACGAGTTCGTATACCTTGGTTCACTGGTAACAGAGGACAACAATACCAGCCGTGAGATTAAAAGACGTATTATCAGCGGAAGTCGGGCCAACTACGGACTCCACAAACACTTGCGGTCGAACAATCTGAGCCCCCGTACAGAGTGCACACTGTACAAAACGCTAATTAGACCGGTTGTCCTCTATGGGCACGAAACGTGGACACTGCTAGAAGAGGACCTACGAGCACTCGGAGTTTTTGAACGATGGGTGCTAAGAACCATCTTCGGCAGAGCGCAAGAGAACGGTGTATGGAGGCGAAGAATGAACCACGAGCTCGCGCGTCTCTACGGCGAACCAAATATTCAGAAAGTGGTTAAAGCTGAACGGATACGTTGGGCAGGACATGTTGCTAGAATGCCGGACAACTATCCTGCAAAAATGGTTTTCGCATCGAATCCGGTAGGAACATGACGAAGAGGGGCACAGCGAGCGAGGTGGCAAGACTAGGTGGAGCGAGATCTGGCGAGCACTGGGTGCCCGCGGAACTGGAGATCAGTTGCCATGAACCGAAACAGATGGAGAAATTGTACTGCGCAGGCCTTGTCGTAAGACGTTAGGCCAATTAAGTAAGTAAGTAAGTAACACAGGAAACGAGGGAAAAGTTGAATTTTGACCACCAAATGACGGAAATAAGTTTTCTAGTCACGGGCGATATTAGCTGCGACTTCCAAAACGTCTGCAGGTTGTAAATGCTTTATCAGTGTTCTTTTGTAAGTTGCAGAAAAGTTGCGCAAAATTTTAACTCGCGCGTACCGTCTACCGATTACCAGAAGAAAAGCACTATTCAACGTAGAAACAGATCATAAAAATTGATTTACTGTTTGGTTTAGTTACTGACTTGGTTTCATTTTAATAAAATAGATTCAATCAATTCATGGATATAACTCCAAAGTCGGTTGTGGATTAAATGTATACAATGTTACTACTTTGATAAACGTTACGTATGTAGCTTGTATACATAAAGAATCGTATTATTACATACATGGATACATCCTACTATCGCTACAAAGAGACTTACGTGGTCCTACGTCACCTATGCGGTCGTGTCTTGTGCACAACCCCTCTGATTTTGTTGTTGTTGAAAAACGAATATATTTTGTCGGCTTTTTTTGATTTTTGTGTTCTCTTTACATCTGCCGGAAACGGCAACGGATAGGACCGGGACGGCGGCTATATAGACGACAAACAGGTTCCGGTTCCAGTGGTTGTTTAAACTGCCCAGTTAGCATTTTCATGTGCATATAAAAGATAAAATTCAGCATTACGTACAAATATACATGTTAATAAATCGCCTTTAATGCGCAAAACTGGCATAGCCGTACTATTTTGGAGGCGATATACGTAATTAGAAATAATTATTACCGTTATTCCGACTATATAAGTATTTATATACGATAATATCCGACTAAGCGCGACTCGCTTCTTAATGCAATACGATTCTGTGCTGAAAATCGTGTGGAATTCAGATATTATCATTATATACGATTGAAAATCAACTTGGGTGCACTTTATCCAGATTTATTTACGATTCCGAATTTGTTAGGAGATATTTACAATAATTCTCGTACATTGATAAACGAGTTGGTGCTGGCTGGGCGCAGACGAGGAATTTGCGATGGCCAAAGTGGGTGGAGTGTTCTACTGCAGCTGTTATGCTCCGCCGAGTTGGTCTATCCATCTTGCCTGTCACTAGGACAGCCTAGGTGGCAATCCAGCGCAAGAGAATCGGTATCCGCTATTGCGCAGTTGTCACGCTCGATGTGAGAAATGCGATAAATAGCGCTAGTTGGAACTCCATAGCCAACTCGCTTCGGAACGTCCAAGTGTTGGTGTCGCTGTACAGGATTCTGGAAAATTATTTCCAGAATCGTGTGCTATGCTACAACACGGAGGGTCAGAAGTGCCTTCCAATCACCACAGGGGTTCCGCAAGGTTCCATACTGGGTCCGGTGTTATGAAATGTCATGTATGACGAGGTGTTGAAGCTAAAGTTCCCAGCAGGGGTTGTTATTATCGCATTTACAGACGACATCACATTGGAAGTCCACGGTGAATCTATCAGAGATGTTGAGTTGACGGCTGTCCACTCTATAAGCATTGTTAAAGTTTGGATGCGTTCCAGGAAACTGGAGCTAGAGCATCATAAAACGAAGGTCATAAAACGCGGTCCATAAAACTCCTAGGAGTCATGGTCGACGATAAGCTCAAGTTCGGGAGCCACGTCGACTATGCCTGCAAGAGGGCTTCCACAGCTATTTCGACATTGTCTCGTATGATGTCTAATAGCTCTGCGGTGTATGGCACCAAGCGAAGACTTTTAGTCAACGTGGTCTAGTCCATACTTAGGTATGGCGGGCCAGTGTGGTCATCGGCGTTAGGAACCAAAAGCTAGCTAGGTAAGCTGGAAAGTACCTATCGTCTCATGTGCTTGAGAGTGGCGAGCGCGTGTCGCACAGTTTCACATGACGCAATCTGCATCTTAGCGGGTATGATGCCTACTGGTATCATCATCAGCGAGGACGTAGAGTGCTTCAACCAACGTGGAACTAGAGGCATACGGAGTACCACAAGATCGGCCTCGATGATCACATGGCAGCGGTCATGGTCTAATTCCACAAAAGGTCGATGGACACATCGACTTATCCCGGAATTATCCGGGTGGGCCGATAGGCGCCACGGAGAAGTTAACTTCCACCTGATGTAGATTCTGTCAGGGCATGGTTGTTTTAGACAGTATCTAGTTAGAGCATGCGGAGTCCCCCGCGTGTCCCGTGTGCGTGTATGCGTGACATGCTTTCTTCGTATGCCCTCGTTTCGTGAGCGCGAGAAGCAACATAATGCCAGTGAGCGGACAGGACACTACTCCGGATAATTTAGCCTAAAGGATGTGTTCTAGCTCGGACGTCTGGGGAGCGGTCAATGCGGCTGCTACCCAGATTGTACAAGAGCTGCAATACCGCTGGAAAGCCGATCAACGGCGAGTAAACAGCCTAACTGCCGTAGTCCAGTAGTTATCCAAGATGGTGCGTTAAGCACAATAGCCCCTCCCTGAAGTAATACCGATAATGTGGTGCCAGGGAGGATTGAGGCTGGAGACTCGCGTAAGGTTTTAGTGGGTCGAGATTCTTACGCTACATTAGGGGCCTCATCTGGTAGCACCGTATCTTCCCAGGTGCCCAGTAGCATTCCCTACTCGTATAAAAAATATGTTAAGTCTCTCAACGCAAGCCTCAAGAAACGTTTTGGCACCCGTTCGACATGCAGCTTCCACGACTGATAGGGGTACCACACCAAGCAAGCATTTTCATTCAGCGGATCTACTAACGAACAGTAAAGCGGCTTCATGTAGTCAGGATCACCGAAGTCAAGTGCAATTTTTGCGATGAAACCGAGCTGTCGGGAGACTTTCAATATTGCCGTGGTACGATGTAAGTTGAACGTGAGTTTGGTGTCAAGCAGTACCCCAAGGTTTAACTTGATCGACTCTTGTGAGTACACGCTCATCTATTTGGTAGTTGAAAATAACCGGACTGGCGATGCGCTGAAAAGTTATCACATGACATTTTGTGATGTTGATAACAAGTCAATTTTTTTTGCACCAGCTAACAAACACATCCAAGAGCATTTCAAGCCGGATATAATCGTCTATGGAACGAACTACTGAATATAATATCAAATCATACATCAGATTGCATCAAATTCCAAGCAACAAAACAATGTCGTTCCTAAACAGTAAAAACAGAAGCGGTCCCATGTGGCTCCCCTGTGGTATACCCGGAAGGTTGGTAAACTGGGAACAGAAGTAGGAGTCAAGCTGCACATATATAACTCTGCCACATATATAGGAACTAAGTGATTTCGTAAAATACCGAGATGCGCCAAGTCGCGAAATTTTCTGTTGCAGTAATTTATGATCTATACGAGCAAACGCTGCCTTTAAATTCGCGTTGATCACATCATTCTGTGCCTTTTGTTCCATGTGGGATATACAAGTGGACGTGAAACCCAATAGGATTGACCAATATTTTACGAATTCACCAGGCATAAATCCATGTTGGTCGGGTATGATACAGCATTTTGTTCTAGCAAAAATAAAATTGCTTAACTGAAGTCTGTTTGTTAGTTATAAACATAAGTCTAAGCTATAAATAAAAGTACAATTCTTTGATATTCATGAAAACGTTTGACGATTGTCGTGCTTTGTTTTATTGACACAAAATCTGAATCACACATTATAGTGTATCTTAACATAGTAGCAAACGCGTAGTCCTACACCAAAAGATAAAAAACTAGGCCAGCATCTAGAAAAAAAATTGTAAAAGATATAACGGAAGAAAGAGGAAGAGCAGGAAGACATTCTTTTAATCCGTTTCGAACGATTTTTAAAAGTGTAAGTTTACAAAATTCATATTACAAAGATAACTAAAATAAAAATGTAAAAGATGCATAAAGAAAAACCTGAACTGGATCAATAAGAGATGTTCTACTAAAATATTAAATCGCCAGCAAATTGAATTTTAAAAGCAGCAAATGGACAATAAATAACTGCAAAGAAAGAAGTTTTGTTTGGGCAGCAGGAAGCAATTCAAAACGCTCGCAACCATAAATTGTAGCAGTTAAGGTTAAAACGTAATGAATGAGTTGCACGAGATGTGCTGTGCCATATGATAGTATACATATGCACTATTAACTCAGAGAACGAATGACTGGAGAATATCGAGTCTAGCGAAACAGTAACTGCGGAAGTCATTCGACGCTTTCAACAGTTCGTTTGTCGGTAATTATCCTACCCTCGATCGTTTATCAGTTTTTAGTCTTCATGATAGGCATTCGCAAGTCTTTCTAATGCAGTTAGTTTAACGTATCATGCGTCTCCATTGGATGAAAACTGATGGTGTCGCAGGGTAAACAGCGAACAAAATTGCTACTGACTTTTTAAATTCCATCCATTAATTCAAAATGTTATTAACATGTACAAAGATGTTATTAACTAATTTTTAGCTTATAATTGGATTATTTACGATATTCACAATCACCAATCGACGTAAGGCCAGAATCACTATTTTAAACTACCATAACAAATAAAATTAAATGGAAGCACCCGTAAACGTTGTTTGCCACCCGATGCGCCGCCGTCTTTGGTGTTTGTTCCGATCGGCAACGACGAGCAAGTTTTTAGGCCGAGTACATGTGTCCGCCATATGAGATGCAATTTTGATTTACTATTTCGGTCTAAACGGTGGTTCACACTTCTAGGTTTCAGCTTTTTATGATGTTGTATACAACAGCCGTGAAAAGTATAGTAAATAGCTCGCACCGGGTGTTGCTCAAGTGGGCGGATTGTTTACAAGACAACACTCAGCTCAGACGCCCGGCCGTATACAACAACTGTCCTTTCCAATTGCCATCGGCAGCACCTTTTGGTGCACTAAATATTGTAGCGATCCGCGTCCGGTCCGGTATCAACACAGACAAGACGAATCAGTCGGTCAGTGAAAATGAAAATGACGAACAATCTGTGAAAAGCATAACGATTTTCTTAATGGGATTAGTAAATGAACCAAACAAACTGTGTTGGAGTTCGGTGTATAACAAACAGTATGTGGCATTACAACTTATGGCATTATAATATTGGAAGTAAATTTTTATAGGAAAGTCGTTTAGAACGGCAGAACACTGAGAACTCAGATCACTTCACTGCCGTAAATTTTAAATAACTTCATCGGGTAGATATGGCCATTGATATAATCAAATTCACTAGAGGAACTGCACTGTACTGTATTTCGTTGTGCACACGTTTCAACTTTAATAATCATAATAAAGTCATCCACGGAAAATGGTAGTTTGTAAAAAAGTTCCACACTGCTTCTGCTTGCCTACGATAGCGTAGAGCATCGGACTAGTAAAACATTGTCGCCTTATTGTCTAAACCGAACCTGACTTGAATGTTAACAAAACCACATCCCCGTGGAGTATGGCCGTGACATCCAAAACGTAAGACAGGATGTTATCTTTCCAAACAAAAAATCTTCACTTGATTTTCTAGTTGATTATGAAATCACGGTTGTTTTTGGAATGCTTCGAGTAAAATGATTTATTAGCTCTCAGTATTGCTGCTGCACTACCGAGCTATCCCGAATAGAAATAAAGGTTTTGAAAGCCTCATTAAGATATTTAAAACCAAAGGCATAAACGGACGAAGAATAAAATGTCAATAACACAACTTGTTGGGCAAAAATGAAACTGTTTCGTTGAGTCCAAATGTTTTTTAACATAAAATATTATTTGAAAATCACAACAAGTTGTGGCATCACAGCTGGTTAGCAAAACCACCTCAAAAGTTTTATATGAAATATATATGTCACAACAATATGACAGCATAAAGGACCATAATATTCTGAAAAGATATTTTGCTCGGGTTGAAACCCTGCCTCGTACAAACTTTGCTTGGTTTCCCTTGGCTTTTTTTCTAGCTTCGTGACAAATGAAATCAACGTTCCAAAACCGTGCCAACGGCGCTGGAAATTGACTAGAACATTATAGTGATTCGCACCGCGGGAGTTTGTTCACGGTGGTGGTGGTGGAGTCCAGGATCTTCGTTCGTTCGACCATCGCGACGGGGGAAACGAAATTAGCTTTCATAATCGAATCAACACATCCCGTTCTACCGTGGGACTTGCTGTTAACCATTGTGGGTTGTAGTATATGGCAAGAGCGCTGTCATTATCATACTTCGGTGGGTAACGAACCGTGTGGTTTTCCAACCAATCGCACACACCAGCAAAGAGGAATTTATTTATCCAGTTAAGAAAGCGAATTCTGGTTGGGATAGGGGAGGCAACTCAAATTTTCAATTTAGACTGTCCACTGGTTTTCGTTTTGTTTCTTTTTCTTTTAAAGTACAGGTTCATTTTAAAGTATTTTGCAAAAATGGATGTATTTTTGTTCATGTCGGTAAAAACCGCAGGTGTCATGTTCGAGTACTTTAGATTTTGTTTACATTATCTGCCAGTATTCCAAACTGGGCCATCCAAATCTACTTGGACGACTTTAAGAATGACTCAAATAATGCGGACCTTGAACGCGTCACGGGACGTCATGGGCTAGGAGAGATGAGCGAAAACTGGTGTTTAAAGAGTTCTATTCTGCGGTAATCTCAACATGATCATTGATGGATCCCTCCTCCCCAAAGCCTAGCATAGAAGGACACGTGGGTCTCCTGCGACGACCAAATAGAAAACCAAATTAATCACATCTGCATTAGCCGAAAATAGAGAAGGAACCCGCTTGATGTACGCAACAAGTGATCATTACCTTGCTATCGCTGAGATACGCTTGCGATTCACACGTATCCTGCGACGAGAGGAGAAAGTTGGGAATCCCGAGGCGAAAAAGGTACTTAGCGTACAACTCATATCCAAAGCCTCGAAGTTGTCACTTGGTGGAACTGACGGAGTGCAATGGATCTGCATCAAGAACGCCTTCATCACGATCAGTGAACCCTCGGTAGAGTGGCTACGGTGGGCCGGGTACGACGTAAGGATGTCGATGATTCTCTTCAACAACCCCGCCGGTACCAGACGTGGAGGGCTTAACGAGGTGGATTACTCTACCAGGTTGACAATTATTCTCGATCTGATTGATCTGAAACGCCTGGGAAATAGGCGACGAGTGACCCAATATCGAATTGAATAATGGAAACGATTATTTGAAACAGCACGAGCCACCTTGAGTCTATGTTGCTGACGATGACGACAACAAAAACTTTATTCACGTCGAGGTATTTGAGCTCACGAACACCCGCTGGTTTTGATTATACACCTAATTAGAAGGTAATCACACTATTACGTTTGAATTCCAATGCTTATAGCTTTTAAACTGTTACTTTTGGCAAATTGCCGTAGAAACTGGTTGACCATTAGCAACGCTAAATGTGATGTTATGATGTTTCACCGTTCAGTGAGCCCTGTAGTCTTCCACTATCAAATCGACGCCCAAGAACTCACGAGAGTAGACCAAGTTACTGATCTTGGTGTTCTGCTGGATGCCAAACTCTCTTTCAATCTGCATCGTACGAATCTGATCACTAAAGCAACACGTCAACTCGACTTTATCTCCAAAATCGCTCGGGATTTTAACGACCCGCACTGCCTGAAGGCATTGTGATGCTCATTGGTACGGGCACTACTTGAATATACTAGCGTGGTTTGGTGCCCTCGACAGCTTGTGTGGATTTTGCGAATCGAACGTGTCGAGAAAAGGTTTGTTCGGTTTGCATTACGAAACCTGCCTTGGCTAGACCCAGTGAATCTGCCTCCGTACCCTGACCGCTGTCGGCTCCTCTGGCTTGAAACTCTTGAACGACGCAGGAAATATAAACAAGCAATGCTTGTTGCTAAAGTTATGAATGGTGAGATAGACTACCCGGATATATTGGCACAGCTGGACTTCTGTGCCTCGCAGCGTTCGCTCCGATCAACTGGTTTACTACAGCAGAATTTTCATTGCACGACGTTTGGTTTTAATGAACCGTTAGCCTGCTGCATTCGTACTTTTTGTAAAGTGGAGGACCTATTCGGCTTCGGCATGCCGTCTCATAAGTTTTTACAGAAGTTACTGTTGTATGTATTGCTATGAATTTGATCACAAATAATTTATGTAGACTTATAGTCAGATAAATTTTATACATATCTGTACCTATAAAAATGGATTTCTGTCTGTCTGTCCCTATGTTCCTTTTAGAATCGAAAACTACTGAACCGATCGGGGTGAAAATTTGCATGCATGGGTTTTTGGGGCCAGGGAAGGTTCTCTCGATGGCAAAAGACCCCTCCCCCCACTAAGAGGGAAGGGCTCCCATACAAATCTATGCCTATAAAAATGGATTTATGTCTGCCCTATGCTACTTATAGAATCGAAAACTACTGAACCGATCGGAGTGAAAATTTGCATGTAGAGGTTTTTGGTGCCAGGAAAGGTTCTTATGATGGTTAGAGATCCCTCCCCTCACTAAGAGAGGGGGCTCCCATACAAATCTATACCTATAAAAATGGATTTCTGTCTGTCTGCCCGAATGTTCTTTATAGTATCGAAAACTACTGAACCGATTGGCGTGAAAATTTGCATATAGGGGTTTATGGGGCCAGGGAAGGTTCTTATGATGGTTAGAGACCCTTCCCTCCACTAAGAGGGGGGCGGCTCCCATACAAATGAAACACAAATTTCTGCATAACTCGAGAACTAATCAAGCAAATGGAACCAAATTTGGCATGTGAAGGTTTTCGAGGGCAAGAATATTTTCTATAGTAAATTAGGACCCCTCCCCACTTTAAGAGGGGGGGCTCCTGTACCAAAGAAACACAATTTTCCTCATAACTCGAGAAGTAATTAAGCAAATGGAACCAAATTTGGCATGTGGGTGTTTTTGGAGACAAAAATTTTTTCTATGATGAATTGGGACCCCTCCCCGTTTTAGGAGGGGGGATCCTATACACATAAAATACAAATTTCCTCATAACTCGAGAACTAATCAAGCAAATGGAACAAAATTTGGCACGTGGGTGATTTTGGAGACAAAATTTTTTTCTATGATGAATTGGGACCCCTCCCCACTTTAGGAAGGGGGGCTCCTATACAAATGAAATGCAAATTTCCTCATAACTCGAGAATTAATCAAGAAAATGGATCCAAATTTGGCATGTGAAAGTTTTCTAGGGCATGAATATTTTCTATGGTGAATTAGAACCCCTCCCCACTTTAAGAGGGGGGGCTCCTATACAAACGAAATACAAATTTCCTCATAACTCGAGAACTAATCAAGCAAATGGAACCAAATTTGATACGTGGGTGTTTTTGGAGACAAAAATTTTTTCTGTGATGAATTGGGACCCCTACCTACTTTAGGAGGGGGGCTCCTATACAAATGAAATTCAAATTTCCTCATAATTCGAGAACTAATCAAGCAAATAGAACCAAATTTGGCATGTGGAGGTTTCTGGAGGCAAAAATGTTTTCTATGGTGAATTAGGACCCCTCCCAACTTTAAGAGGGGGTGCTTCTACACAAATGAAATACAAATTTCCTCATAATTCGAGAACTAATCAAACAAATGGAACCAAATTTGCCATGTGGGAGATTTTGGAGTCTTGAATTTATTTTACGATAGTTAGAGACCTCTCACCCCTGTGGTAGGGGGATATGGACTCTCATACAAATAAAACAGAAATTTTTGCGAAACTCAAAAACTAATCGAACTCGAGAAATTCGAGACTCTTTCATAAAACATTAGTCAATACAAGACCACAAAAACTATCTATAGTAACACTAGATCATTCAGGACGAGACGGTCGCGAGTGTTGCCGGTGACCCGCCGTCGGAAGCGCCGCCCACTGGGGGGCTTGCAAAACTCGAGATTGTGACAAAGATCATCCGAGATTCATGATTTATGTACAACACAGGTTAATTTGTGGCAATACGAAGTTTGTCGGGTCAGCTAGTAAACAATAAACAATAAATGCTCTTGCACGCTTTTATACAATAGGCACTTACTCAGAGCTGTTTTTTAGCAGATTAGACAGCTGATGTAATGTATATGAAAATATTCAATGGAATTAAATACAACTTAACGGGTTATATTCAGTTGAGAGGCTTAAAAAAGTCGATAGTTTTAGAATTTTTCTAGAGGAAACACTTTAACTGATTAAAGCGAAAATGTGTATACATCTTACGGTAGCTTTTGGCTATATTTTAACATATTTTGTTTTTGAAAAAAGTTCTCTTGGAATTTTCCTAAAATAAGGCCTCTTGCGGTGAGCACGATATCTACACACTTAATCGGTTCGGTTAAATTTTACCGAAATCTAAACAGCAGAACGTTCGGTAAAATTATTTATTGCACCAAACATTATTAATGATCTGTAAACGTCGATTGGCACCATCGAAATTTTTACCGAACGTTCAGCTGTTTAGATTTCGGTAAAATTTTACAGAACTCGGTGCTTTTTATTAAGTGTGTATGGCCTGAATCATCGGAAATCGAAAAACCAAAAAGGAATCGGTCATAAAACATACTTTAAATAGATTGATCGAAAGAATCAGCAAAATAATAATTTTGGACGAAATGGTGGCTTCCTAAATACATAAAAAATCGATTTTTAGCATTAATTTTGCTGTTAAATTTCCATGAAATGAGAAATATTAATCGGCAAAGAAAAACTTGCGATTAATCTCTAGAATATATCTTTAGAACACTTGTGTCAAAATTTGAAGTTATGCGGTTCAGTCATTTTCGAGAAATCTTGCTCGCCGACTTTGAAACCACGTTTTTGAGAAATACTGACACGTCGTTAAAAATATGCGAATAACTTTGTTAATATTTGACGGATTGGCATGAAATTTTCCGTGTACATACCAAAATATATGCACACTACGATCATGAAATAGAAAATGGATTTTTCAAAAATTCTAACTGCATATAACCCCTTAAAGTAGTTTGCGCATTAAAAATGACTTAAAGAAACAAAAGAAAGTCACTCCCTGTCTTCTGTCAAATTTGCAAACTGTATTTGGTTTGATTGTTGCCGGGTTTGTTACAATTTGGTATTACCAAACGCTTAAACCGTTAGGTAGGGTATGTTGCTACATCGTCGTAATTGCCTATTCCCGTCCTATCCAACAGAAATTATTCAAAATATCAGAATTTTTATGACCCACAATGCAAAACCAGTTATTTCCTAATATTTTAGTTTGTTGTCTATCACATGCGTTCAATCAAGGTGAGCTGAGATCTATTTAAATGCATTTTATCATTAAAGAAGTCCTACCAGCCAAATTTCCTACGTTTTTTCGTGCGACGAAGAAGAATTGTTTTAATTTTCGTCATTCATAAATGAAAATAACTCACGCAAGGCATTGTCGTTATTCTACAGCCAGGAAAACTTGCCTGACCTGCAGAAATTTTGTAGAATAACATTTGCCATACCGTCCTACACAAATACATGCGCGTTAGCTTCGTAAACATTGTTGTGATTTTTAGCTCGGACGATGAGAAATTTTGATGGACAGATTTTAAAACGGTACGACGAATTTAGGAAATAAAAGTCAGTTGCGTAATTTCAATAATATGCTTTAATAGTCGCTTTTCAGTGATTTCAAAGTTCACGGATCGGAAGGTACGTGTGTTTTAGTCAAATCAGCACAAGAACTTTTGGAGTATTCATTAAACCCATCCAACAAAGGATGAAAATTTGAATGGCTTTACTTATTACGACAGGAATTAGAAAAAAAACATAGTTGAAATGAGTTGAACTTGAAATTATTCATATAGGCCAGCTGTTCCATTCGAGACTGAACGAAGATATGAAATTGCACGATAAAGCAATCAATAACGTACCTAAATTGCATAACATTTTGGCGTCGTAAATCAAATCACTCGTAATGGAATGGATCGAAATGTCACAGTAGGTGCTGTCGTTAAATAAATAACTAGCTGTCAAAACCTGCTAGGCTCGGCTGAATTCGCCTACCATTCTGGTTTCTAGTCAGTGAATCATTGGCGGAAAAAACATAAGTATACCAGCCAGCGAAAGTATTTATCATATTGTAACCGTAAATGTTCTCACGCCTTTTTGGCCTTCGACGATTTGTCATCGGTTCCTTTCCCACACTCTACGCTGTCGGCTTCTTACTCTGACTGGTTTACTTTATTGAATTATACAAATAATAGCTAAATAACTGTGCCAGTTAAAATATAATTTAATATATTTGATTTAATTGCGTTGGTTTGGTGCACCGAGCCTCTAAACTTCTGTTACATTATCTTTGGAGTTGGCAGTATCCTCGAAAAATATAGGTATTTAAGTTGATGTCTTTATCCGTCCCTATTCGTATGTTTAGACTAACTGATTGGGTAAAATGCTATTAAAGATTTTATTCCTACGGATGGGTGCCTATTTCAATGGTTATGCACTAGCCGGAAGGATGTTTAATTTACGGTTGATGTCGTGTCGTTGAGATTTAAATTAAAAACAAATCCTCCATAGCCTTGTCATCAATGAACATATTAATACTGCCTAACTGAGCTTATGCATAATTGAGCATGGGAGTAGCATTTAATACGACATAAGCAAGTTCGTTAAAGTTTTCCAACAGGAAGCGTGCCACCCACCCGACCATTCGCGCTCACTTTTAAATTCACCAATTAAAGCTTTGCGTGAATTATTAATTTTATTTTCAACTGATGGGTATGAATTGAATTGAGCATTGAATGGATTGATTAATTGAGATAAATCAACGAAAAGTTGCTATGCAGTAGGATTCTTTCTACATCCTTACTACTCATATCGTTAGGAGTGGCTGATGGCTGATCATTTCGATAGGAATGGCGATAGAGATCGAGACGTATATTAGTTGTCTTTTGGGACTTATGTTTATTCATTAGTCCAATAAGCACAAGGTGTTATTGCTTTTATCTCGAAACACGCCACAACAATTTCGCACCGGTTTATTGCACTGTGTCACGAAATCAATATCAACTTTTCGCCTTCGCCATCGAAAGTGACTCATTGGGCGGTTGGTAACTCAATTAGGCAGTTAGTATTTGACGTTTATTTTTTTTGGAGGGAACAAAATGCTTTTCTAGCTGACGGTGAAACTCGCACCGGGTAGAGAAGCATACCTATTACTGTACGAGTATTGTGAAGTAGGGTAAAAACTTGTGATAGAAGATGCGAAGCTTCTAATTGACTTATCTAACATTAGTACTTGTTTGGAAGAACATTTAAGAGACACTTTGGACTGTGTAAAAAACAATTAGAAAACATACATAAATCGTGAAAACCATTCAAGCGTGGAAAGAGAAACTCCCACCCTAATCCGAGCTGATATTTTATGTCAATGAGCAGAATAAAATATGATCGCGTGCTATTCCGATAAGACACAGGGTTAGCGTGTTTTGTTGGTCTTCAAATGGAAGTAGATGAGATATTTTTATTATCGAAAGTTATCGACGCTCGACGGATAGGAAGGCTATCAGTCTTTTGGCAGCCGACGTAGTCGTATCTCCTGTTGCTATGCCGTAGGGAGCTCCATTCCAGGCTATTAGAAGCAAATTGTTCGTGCTGAAAATTCGGCTGCAAACTCAGTTCAATATATTCTACAAGTAGAACGAGAGCCTGTTTCTGCTACATGTCAATTATGTTTTTTGTGCTATGTGGCGTAAAAAGCTTTGCTAGAAATTTTATGGCAGCTGGGAAGTTTAGTTCCATATAATTTTTGCGTGGGTGCAAAATCTTGTGAAGACATGTGGAAAAGCCATCGAATGTCCTTCTCCTCGTATAAACTTCAGCGCAATTGCCATCCTTTCAATAGAACAAACATTCTGGAAATGTCGTTAATTGCTATTAGCTTGCCTTATTTTATATTGTTTTAACTTGTCAGTCGGTCTCAGTAAATTAAAGATTGAACTCAGTAAAGATTTATTGAAAGTTATTTAATCAACTGAACGGTGTTAGGATGCAAATTTGGCTGACTTAAATTTAAATGCATTTCTTTTGACCATCCATTGAAACAGGACCGGCGCTAGCCAATTTGTTGCTCGACGCAAATTCTCAAAATAGCCAGAATAAACGAAAAACAGCCATTGCCAGGCTTTGTTGTGTACAGACATTTTACTACCTACACACTCGAAAACGCACAGTCTCCTAGCGTCTTTCTGCATAATCACTGACGAGGCAAACAACTCGTGAGCAGCCAGCTGCCCGTGGGGGCTAGCAGCACACTGGGATACAGATTTTGCATTACTTTTTGTTTTCTTCTTCATCTTACGCCCTCGATTATACACGCGGGTGGGACTGTGAGTCCTCGCGAATAATCGGTATCAGTTGCTCAGGTTGCAATGACGTGCGAGAGCGACGACCGGGGCTGTTAGTTAAATACACACTCGCAAAAGTCATTGCAGTGCATGAATAAACAAGAGCTGGAGTCCGAAAGCAATGCTTATGCCGGCGTGTTCATTAGAACGAGTACGCGTGTGTGAGAAAATTAGCCCACACAAGTGCGGGCTTCGCAACACTGGTCACAGTCAACCGCCATTTCTTTTGAATAATTGTCGGTTTCTTGAAACCCATTTTATTAGAATGATATACCTTCAAAAACGAAAAAGTTCGGTTCATGTTTTCTGTTACTTTAGAAACTTTGTCATCATTCTTTGCTACTTCATCGAAGATGAATTTGCTGATTGCGGATTCTAAAAAGATTCAAAAATCTCTCCCGAAAAATTTCTAAATAATTTAATATCATCAATGCCACTTTTCCACCACGTTTATCTAAGTGTTTTAATTATTGTGTCCAAAAGTTAAAGGGTCTATAAATAAATAAATAAATAAATAAATAAATAAATAATAATTAATAATAATAAATAATAATAAATAATAATAAATAATAATAAATAATAATAAATAATAATTATTGTGTTTTGTTGCGAATAGATTTTCATCAGGACGAGGTGAAGCGCAAACGGAAAGCGAAGAATGGCGTAGGCGTATGAATCATGTCACTCAAAAACTCGCATCAATAAACCAACGACACTCACTGATTACGTGAAACGTATGTTGCTGGTGTAATGGTGCCAAGTTCTCGCGAGCTACTGAGCTGCCATGGCCAGTCGCTCAATTCAGAACTTTAACTGCAGGCACTACTTGGAATGATTCTCAAAGGACACTTGTCGAAAGTTGGGAGAGTACGATTGGTCAGTCTCGGTCACGTCGCAAGAATTCCGGATGACCGTGCAGTGAATCTGTTCGCTTCTAGACCTCCATCTGCCTTAAGGGCCCCATACACGTACGCATATGTTGGGTTGGAATCGAATAAAATGTTGGCGGGTCATTCAGGTCGAGCGACAAGCCCAAAATCTTCTTTTGCTAGCTTGGTTCGTGGCGCTCTTGTGTTGACCGAACATGGATTCACCAAAATTTTCGGCCAACATGTTTGTACTTGTAGGCTGATTTATATATTTTGGACAGGCGTTACGCGTACTCTTTTGTTGGACTTTTGCGGCAAAATCAAATAAAAATGTCCAAAATAGATGAGGCGTAACGCATGTCCAAAATACATAAATCACCCTATGAGGGCCTTTAGGAATAGAGAGACCCAACTTACTAGATGGCTCGACCAGGTTGAAGCCGTTTTGCTTGTGTCGAGATGCTCAACGAATTGGCGGCAAATAAACCAGGATCCAATAAAGCGGAGGGGAACTATAGATACACCACTTGCCATCCCGACTTTATGCTGCTAAAGGAGAAAGAAGAAAGTTTTATAATACCCACTTATTTATTTAACGCTACAGCTTTTTTAATGTAGGCGAAATGGCACCCCCTCGAAGTGGCGCTCCAAGCAGCTGCTTGTTTTGCTTAAGGGAAGCGCCAGCCCTGCATTGAAGACCCTGAGCAATCCTTATTTTATGAGTATGTGCGGGCAGAATGATGCCTTAATTTTGATTTTGATTTTAATTTGTTCTTTAGTTTTAGTTTGAGAAGGCGTCCAAGCAAGGGGGGTAACTTTGTTACCATTCAAATTA
Organism: Sabethes cyaneus; assembly: GCF_943734655.1. Classification (NCBI taxonomy): domain Eukaryota; kingdom Metazoa; phylum Arthropoda; class Insecta; order Diptera; family Culicidae; genus Sabethes; species Sabethes cyaneus. Next base: position 100,844,243 of record NC_071354.1, on the reverse strand, counting down.
CATTAAAAAAAATCTTTAAACACTCTTCGCTTCTTCACATTTCGTAATGAATCTTTCAAACTCAAAGATAATTATCGCGAAATTTGAAAGTTAACAGTTTGAAAGGCTTCCCTTTCATTTGCAATTAACTTCGTTCGAATAGGAATAAATTTCGTTTTAGCTTCCATATAACGCAACGAAAATAAAAATAAAGTTGCTTTATATCGCGGTATTACTGTACCATAATATTCTGTTACCTACGTGTTCGTATGAGACATTAGTTGTGATTAGATGTTAGTGATTGCTTGGTAAAACTGGTTGAAGGGTAGGGGTAGTTTGGCACTTCTTCGATACGGGTTACTTTCAGGATGTGATATATACAAACAGTTGTGGACATTTAAGGGTTAAAATTATTAGACGAGTGGTGAATATGAGAAACAATAGCAATTAATTGAATATAAATTTGATATATCATTGTATACAAACCTACTACTACTAAGACATGATTGTAACCTATAAATACTGAATAAACAATAGAATCGTCCTCTTTGGACCTGGACCACACAGCAGTAAACATCATTTCAAGAGATATCACATGGCGCTGTAGCAAAGCACGTGTTCTCCTGGACTACATATAGTGTGACCGATAGAGGGCCTGGAAAATTAGCAGATCGTCGATCAACGGATATTGTGTTAGTGGGACTATATAATGGTGAAACCGAAAGTAAAAGGTGCTTCCGGATCTCCGGTCGTTATTCCGGAACTGCAGCAACCAGCGGCAACAATCATGCCGCTCGCTCTACCACCACCGCTGCCATTGCAAACGGCGGGAAGTCTCTACGCTAACTGGATAAAATTCAAGCAGGCGTTTGAATTTTGGATGAAAGGAGCAGGTCACTTCCGGCAAGAAAGTGATGTGCAAGTGGCTATCTTGTTATCGGTTATCGGTCCAGAGGGTCTGGAAATCTTCAACGTCCTACCATTGAAGGAAGAAGATAAGGAAGAATTCGAGGAGGTGATTGAAGCTTTTGATGCGTATTGTGGAAAGAAAAAGAACGTGATCTTCGAGCGGTTTGTCTTTACACACCGTCATCAGAGTGAAGGGGAAAAATTCGACGATTTTCTGAGGGAAATTACAACCTTAGTGAAGACATGTGAATATGGAATTATGAGGGATAGTTTGTTGAGGGATCAAATTGTGTTCGGGTTGTACGATGGACTTTTCGCAGATAAGTTGATGGGAAAGGAAGCTGTTGAGCTTGCCTTGGATAAAGTTATCGATGCGTGCAAAATCGAAGAACAACGGAAAGAACAATTGAAAGTGATGCACCGTGATGGACAGAGTTCATTGTCGCGTGTAGATTCGATTAAGAAAAAGGGATTTTATACTAACAAAAAGGACGAAAAACAGAAAAATCAATCGCAAAATCGTTATAAAACTAACAAGTCAGTGAAAAATACTAACCGTACTAACACGACAATGCCAAACAATACAAAACCTAACGCCATTTTAAAGTGTAGCTATTGTGGCTATAATCACCCGAAAGGAAAATGTCCGGCTTTCGGCAAAAACTGCACAGCATGCGGTAAATTAAACCACTTTAGTAGAGCTTGCACAAGTAACACTAAGATCAAAAGTGCTGGTGAAGTATCAGTTTGTTACATGGACGTTATTGAAACACGTGAGGGAACTCACTGGAACGAAGAGGTTAGGATCGGTAGCATGCACATTAGGTTCAAGTTAGATACTGGAGCGGATGTGAACATTTTACCAGCTCGTGTCTTGTCAAAACTCGGTATTAGTGATCTTGATAAAGCGCCCATCGCTTTACAAGGTTTTGGATCAGCATCGAAAATTAGCCCTCTCGGAAAGAAGACACTCAGTGTCACATGTCGTGGAGTGACTCGCGATTTAGATTTTGTGATAGTCGATCTGAACGTTAAACCTATACTAGGTTTGAAAAGTTGTGTGGATTTGGGGTTAGTCCAGCGCGTGTTAGATGTGCAAACGGATGAGAATGCTGGAAGTAAATTTGTGCAACGGAATTTTGATGTGTTTTCGGGTATTGGTTGTTTTAAACAACAATATCAATTGAAGATTGAGCCAAAGGCTACACCTATTGCAAAGCCTGCAAGACGAGTAGCTTTTGCTTTAATGGATAAATTAAGAGCTGAACTGGAGCGGTTGTGTGAAAATAAAATCATTGCTCCTGTAAATGAACCAACAGAATGGATTTCTAACCTCACTATTGTCGAGAAACCAGACAAATCACTCAGGCTTTGTCTCGACCCACGTGATTTGAACAAAGTGCTTCTGAAGGAGCCATTTTTGATTCCAACAATTGATGATTTGCGAGTGAAATTGGCGAATAAAAGTATATTTTCAGTACTTGATCTGAAAGATGGATTTTTCCAAATTGAGCTAGATAGAAAATCAAGTTTTTTATGTAGTTTCAATACACTATTTGGGGTTTATCGCTACAAACGATTACCCTTTGGTCTCTCTATTTCGCCAGAAGTGTTTCAAAAGTTTAACGAAGAAAACTTTTCGGACATCGCAGGGGTTTTCGTCTACATATACGATCTCTTGATTTATGCCGATAATGAAGAAGAGCATGATTGTATCATGAAAAAAGTAATCGAGCGTGCTAGACAACGGAACATTAAATTCAATTCGAACAAATTACAATATCGAGTGAATAAAGTACGCTATCTAGGACATGAGGTCTCTAAGTTGGGATTTCGCCCAGATCAAAGTCGACTGGATGATCTACAGGAAATTAGGTCGCCATCTTCAAAAGTTGAACTACAGAAGATTTTGGGAATGATTAATTACATTAGGGCGTTTATTCCTCATTTGGCTGAGTTGTCAAAGCCATTACGCGATTTGCTGAAAAAGGATTGTGTTTTCGCTTGGAGAAAGCCACAAGAAGACTGTTTGGATAAAATTAAGCGTTTTATCAAGAATTCTCCTCATTTGAGTGCATTTGATGATAAAATTCCCATAAAAATACAGTGTGATGCATCTCAAAATGGGTTAGGTGCTTGTTTGATGCAAAATGGCAAACCGATCGCGTTTTCGTCTAGAAGTTTGAATGATGCAGAGACACGATATGCGCAGATTGAAAAAGAAATGCTGGCAATCGTGTATTCTTGCAAAAAGTTCCATAATTATGTTTACGGTCGAAATTAGAAACTGATCATAAACCATTGGTTTCAATTATGGAAAAGAGCCTCTGTGATATTCCGTCATCAAGGTTGCAAAAACTTCGCATTAAGTTGCTGCCATATTGTTTTACGTTGAGTTATTTGCCTGGAAAGCACATGTACATCGCTGATGTGCTCTCTCGGTTCTCTCGGAAAGTTTTAATGCCTGATGAGGTAGAGGAAGATCTCACAGGTTATGTTCATACCATCAACATTAGTGATACACGTAAGAAACAATTTGTTACGGAAACGGAAAAGGATCCTATATTGGGACAGCTTTTAAAAATTTATCGTGAAGGTTGGCCAAAGAATAAGAAATGTCTACATGAAAGTTTGAGATTTTTATGGAAATATAAAAATGATTTGTATGTGGATGATGGAATTATTTTACTGAACGATAGAATTTTTGTGCCAGTGAACCTACGACAACCAGTGTTAGAGTGGTTGCATGTAGGACATTTTGGAATAGAAAAAACTAAGGCGAGAGCAAGGGAATTGTTCTTTTGGCCCGGATTATCAAGTGATATAGAGAACAAGATTGGATATTGTGTAATTTGTTTAAAACATTCCAAGCAGAATGTTAAAGAGCCTTTGATTAACCACGAGATACCAAACTTGCCATTTCAGAAATTAGGAATGGATTTGATGGATTTTGAGGGAAAGCCGTTTTTGATTGTTGTCGATTATTATTCAAAGTGGCTTGAAATGGTCAAGTTGCCGAGTAAAACAGCTCCTGCCGTTATTGATAAATTAATTGATTTGTTTGCGACTCATGGGAAACCAGTTACAGTGATTGCTGATAACATGCCATTTGGATCCAAGGAGTTCAGAGATTTTTCTCAAAATTTTGAATTTAATTTGATTACTTCTAGTCCATATTACCCAAAATCGAATGGACTAGCGGAAAAATTTGTACAAATTGCGAAAAATATTCTTAAAAAATCAAAGGATTCAAATATAGATTTTCGTAAAGCGTTGATGGAGTACAGAAATTCGCCTTTGAAAGATTTGAATCTTTCGCCAGCTGAGCTATTGAAGAGTCGTAAGTGCAATACCTTTCTACCCATTTCGTACAATTTGTTACAACCTCAAGTTCAACATTGTGCCGAACAGCAAAGATGGCACTCGGAAACGCAGAAGAGTTACTATGATCGTGGTAGCAAAGAGAGAAATGATCTTGAGGTGGGAGATGAGGTTATGTATTTGAATAAATACAGCCAGTGGGAGAAAGCAATCATAGAATCACTAGCTGATACACCCAGATCATATTGGATTCGTAACAATGACGGTACTTTGTATAGACGAAACAAATTTCATCTAAAGAAGATTAATAATCGACAGAAACTTGATTAAGAAAGAAGTTCAAATAGTAATACTGATGTTAGGATGGGCGAAAATGTTCGCACTGGTCAAGAAAATGTTCCGCGTAGAAGTGAAAGATTAAAATTGAAGAATACCAATCGTTGAGATTCCATTGCTATAAAAGATTAGAAAAAGAAACTGCTATGTATATATTAATGTTAAGTTAAGGTTTCGATTTCCATCATTTTGAGAGGGAGATGTGATATATACAAACAGTTGTGGACATTTAAGGGTTAAAATTATTAGACGAGTGGTGAATATGAGAAACAATAGCAATTAATTGAATATAAATTTGATATATCATTGTATACAAACCTACTACTACTAAGACATGATTGTAACCTATAAATACTGAATAAACAATAGAATCGTCCTCTTTGGACCTGGACCACACAGCAGTAAACATCATTTCAAGAGATATCACACAGGACATCAACTACGTCTAGGTAAAAATTACCGGGACGGTTTGGGTTGGTTACTATTGAGTAGAGTATAGTAAATAAAGACATAGTCCTACACTATTAACACACGTAGTCCTACATCAAAAATGTCCACATAGGAATCACTTTGTGTATGACTCTATAGCATAGATACCATTTTCACAGATTTTTTCACACACATAAATTTGGGACCCTATAATTTCCTCCGCAGTATTTAATTTTTCTAGTATATTTTTTTCTGTAATAATTCAACTATGTATATGAAGTACTTTAATTATCAGACACATTGGTAGAACCAGAAGGAACTGACATAATTGGCGAGTCCTAAATTTATGCGTGTGAAAAAATTTGTGATTCTGGCATCGGGTATGAAATGGGGAAGGCAAACGAGAAAGCGACCAATATAGCTTTTGCCAGCCCAAGCTCCTACCTAGCGCCTCCACGCGGCCATACCCGGTAATACTCTATTGAGTAGCTAAGCTAGGGGGTGCGATGCTGCGTGCTTCCCAGATGACAGACCTCAAAACTAAGATTTTGCGCAGACGGCTGAGCCACCCGGCCTTGGTAGCAGGTAAGTCTAATATGTTATTTTAATTATTTGTTTCGTTTTAGCTCATCAAGCACCTTCTACTGTACGATTAAAACTTTGGCCCTAACAAGTTTAAATAATACACATGGATATGGAAAAAATTAAATTAATTATTGGATATTAGATGCACTGATGGAAATTCAAATGACGCAATTGTATTTCACGCGACGGATTGCTGGTGAGATTGTTCTATTTTTGCATATATATACTCAATATATACTATATACAGTTTATTATTGAATAAATCTTCCTCATGATCCTTTTTGTTTGCCTTGCCCTACTAACATGATATACTCTATTTTCCTGTAACATCTATGAAGGTAGTATGGGTTCCCTGCACTTTCAAAAGTAGATGCTACACTAACATTCCAACCCACTTCCCCTGCGGTTGTTCGGACGTATCCATGTATATAATGCGATTATATAGCCACCTACGATGTGTGCAGCCACATATGCTAATGCTAATAAGGTTTATTGTTAGTACCAGACAGGTCTGCATATTATGAATGAGATGCCAGCAAGAATTATTGACAGTAGACCAAATCAATTGCCTTGGAATCCTCTAACGATGGAGTAGTTAAATCACCTTAACCTAGCCTGTAGTGGTTCACAGTCTCTTATTCAATAACTCCTATCCCTACCTCCTCGTGTTACCAGCCGGGATACGAGCAACCTTGGTGAAGTCAAGGTCGTAAGCAGACAGGGAAGGAGAGCTATTTCGAGCTTCGCTGGTCCTCCGCCAATCAGGGGGTTGGTTGCAGGCTTTGCGCACTGCCACCACGAAAAAAAGAACTATAGCAATGAACGAAAATCACAGATCGACCACGTTTTGATCGTCAGATCCTATCGAAGCGGTAACGTTAACTCGCACCACTATATAGTGATGGTTAAGATGTACCCAAAACTCTCCGTTGTGAACAACATTCGGTACTGACGCCAGCCTCGGTTAGATCTCGTTTGGCTGAAGCAGCCAGACATCGCTGCAAACTACGCGCACTTACTCGAAGCTTCGATGCAGGATGAGGACGACCTGGACGAAGCCCCTCTCGAGAACTGCTGGAACACCATCAAAACAGCCTTCAGCAGTGTAACGGAGAACTCCATCGGGGCAGTGGCACGGTATCAGCATAACGATTGTTTTGACGATGTGTGCAGAAGGGTGAAGGATGAAAAGCGCGGGCGGCCAAAATACGCAGTGACACACGTCAGAACGTGAAAAGACACAAACAGAAGAAGATGCAGCGAAACCAAATCTTCCGAGAGAAAAAACGCTACCTGGAAGTGTAGAAAAATGCAGAGTTGAAACGGCTGCATTGTTCTCTGGAAACGCGAAAGTTCTACCAGAAACTGAATGGATCCCGTAAAGGCATTGTGCCGCGAGCCGAAATGTGTTGGCATAAATAAAAATGGCAGTATTCTGACGGACGATCGTGAGGTGACCGATAGGTGGAAGTAGCACTTCGACGAACACCTGAATGGCGCCCAGGTGGAAAACAAGGCGGCGGGGAAAGCGACTTCGACGGTACAACAAACGGGGAAGAGGTGCCCCAACGATAAGCGAAGTTGAGGAGGCCATCATGCAGCTGAAGAACAATAAATCAGATGGGAAAGCTGGCATCGAGGCGGAGCTTCTTAAAATGGGACCAGAAAAGCTGGCTGTTTGTATGCACCGGCTAATTGTTAGAATTTGGGATACGGAATAGCTACCGGACGAGTGAAAAGATGGTGTTATCTACCCGATCTATAAAAAGGACGACAAGTTGGACTGTGAGAACTGTCGAGAGAATACCGTTCTCAATGCCGCTTACAAAGTTCTGTCCCAAATCGGCACCAGTTGCGAACAGATTTGTGGGAATGCATCAAGCCGGCTTCGTTGAAAGTCTATCTACAACGGATCCAATAATTACGGTGCCTCAGATCCTCCAAAAGGGCCGTGAATACAAAGTTCCCACGCACCGTTTGTTCATTGACTTTAAAGCCGCATATGATACCATCAACCGGGAAGCTATAGAAAATCATGGACCAGAATAGCTTTCCCAGCAAACGCATCAAACTGATTCAATCTACAATGGATGGTACACAGCGCTGAGTTCAGATTTCGGGTGGATTGTGATTCAAATCATACGGAGGTTTTCATCAATGGTCAACTACAGAGTGTTATGAACCGAGCGCATATCAACACGCGAGGTATGATCATCAACAAACCTAGTCAATTCGTCTGCTTTGCCGATGGCATGGTTATTATAGGTAAAACATCTGCGGCGGTGGCTGAACAGTACACCTTTAGTCTGGTGTACGGCGGTGTCTGGCGCGAAGCAGAAAAGATTGGGTTAAAGGTAAATACGTCTAAAACAAAGTACATGCTGGCCATCGGAACGGAGGCCGACCGACGCCGCTTGGGCAGTAGTATGATGATCAATGGCGATGAGTTTGAGGTGTCGACAAATTTGTTTACCTTGGCTCACTGGTAACAGCGGACAATGATACCAGCCGTGAGAGTCGGAGGCGTAACATCAGCGGAAGTTGTGCTTACTATGGGAGTGAGAAATAATTGCGGTCGAGCAGACTAAGTCCCCGCATAAAGTGTACCCTGTGTAAGACGCTTATTAGACCGGTTGTTCTCCTGCAAAATGCTGGAGGAGGACCTGCGAGTGATCGGAGTTTTCGAAAAACTAAGAGTGCTAAGAACGATCTTTGGCGGGTTGCAGGAGAACGGAGTATGGAGGCGAAGGATGAACCATGAACTCGCACAGCTCTATGGCGAACTAAGTATTCAAAAGGCGGCTAAAGCTGGACGCATAAGACAGGCAGAGCATGTTGCAAGAATGCCGGAAAACTACCGAAGTAGCACAGTTTTGGCACACTTTTTGTTGTAGCAACTTATTTATAACTGAAAATAGTCATATATAGTTTGTCACAACTTGTTTTTTAACATCTGTGCTTGTAGGGTAGCCTACAGAGATGGTTTTACCTTTTTTGCCTCAAAACCAGGTATTAGACCAGGTGTAGCGAGATGTGGCGGAGAGTACTCGGCGTCCGAGGAATTGGAGAGCAGTAGCCCTCAACCGAGTTAACTGGAGAAACCTTGTACAATAGGCTTTGTCTTAGGACACTTAACTAACAAACTATATGTCGTTTTCAAAAGCTTCCAAACAGCGGATCTCACAGTCAATGTGGCAAACACTGACAATCCCACCAACACTGTGTAGTTTGTGCAGGACAACATGTTGAGATAGGTTGAAACGTTTCAATATCCTGGTAGTCAGAAAACACCCGTTGGTTCTACCAAGACCGATATAGCCACATAGGTTAGGAAGGCTAGGGACGTCTTCGCAGTTCTGCAAAACATCTAACGCTCAAAAGAAGTTCCAAAACATACGCCAAATTTTCAGCCCAAACTATTGTATTCGAAATTTTCAGAGAGTGCATTGAAACCTATTGAAACTGCTGAGCAGTAATATTAATTTCACTTTATTTTTAAAGCACAAAAGCGACTGCCAATTATTGACTAGAATATTATTGTGCTTATACGAAAACCAGTAGCCATTACTTTCTATATTACATTGTACCGTTCTCAGCAAACTGCCACCAAAAATAGTCTCCCAAAATTAGTGTAGTACCGGAACGAGAAACGTAAACGAGGTGCAGAACCCGTCGACAATTATCTTCAAAATGAGTGTGTTTAACGACTTTTTAAATGCTATTGCCGGTAGTGTGCAATTGTATGAAACTGCACCTCAGTAGTAGAGTGCTAATTGAACGGTTAATTTTGACTCTCGAAAGGTATATTTACCTAAAGGCAAAAAAAAATATTCTTTTGTAAATAGATAACATTTGGGACAGTCGATTTATTTTTACACGGAAAAATTTGCCACACGAAGAACAGAACTGATCAAGCGCGTGCTACTTTTTCCATCCAGTTTAAACATGCTAAGGCAATCATTTTTAATACGTGCGATGGAAAACGAAAAGACGTCAGGCAGGCAGGCAGGTTCAAGGACTTGATGGGCCGCGCAAATAAAGGCTAAAACCCGTTGTACTCGCGCGAAGGGTCATTTGGCACTGCAAATGCAAGCCGACGAGAAGTTCGCTCTCAAGACTGTAAATCATTTTTTGCCCGCTGGAAGGCCTGAACTGTCGTTTCCTTCCAGGCTTTGTAATGCCACTGCTGTAGCACTACATTTCATTTGTATTTGATGCGCTAATAATAACTGCGGACGATCGATTGGTCGAACAGTATTGTTTAGCTTGCAGATGGAGGGTAGTACCCCGGTTGTTGTGTGTTTCGCTGATTCATATCTTCGGCCGTGTTGGACCGTGTATCCTTGTTATGTCCCCATTTTGTCCAAGCAAGACAAGTGCAGACAGTTGGTCTACAAACTGTCGCTTCATTGGCTACCAGTCAAGGCAACGAACGAGAGGCACAGGGTAAAAGGTATTGTTCCCTTCAATCAGCTCACTGAATACTAACTATGTGTAATGGGAAAAAGCTGGGACTCATTTCACATTTTCCCCCCCACCACCCATGCACGCTTGGCACACAAACATGCTTGCACTAGTTGGCAATGTGATGGATTGACGGAAGGAGCCGGTTTTTCACCAACAAATTACAGGTAGCACAGCGCGATTCGATGAATGACAACGTTTTCCAATCTGTCCGTTTGGAGTGTGGAAGCAATCGCGGGTGCTATCTGAAATGGGGAGAATTGATGAAATACTTAACATATTTCCTGTTTCGTGCGGCTAGTGGCACGAACGCTATTAGTGTTCTTTTTCCAACGAAAGGATACACTTAAAAGACCTTCTGAACAAGAAATGATAAATATTGGCTGTGGCCCATTGAAGGACAGCTATCTGGTATGTAATAAAAGGTTATCTATACAAATACTTTGGCACGAAGCACAGAGGCAGGAACTTAAAATATATGAATTATCCGGCACAGAATGACATTCGAAGTAAAATGAATTCACGTCGCATGAACAATTATAGCGACCGACCGACTGGATCGTAGAATCAAGAGAGCAGAGCGCCGCTTACAGAGGAGCGAACGGTGAGAACGACGAGAGAAATAAGGTGATGAAAACGAACTCATACCGTCCGAAGAAAGAGGGCCTCTATTAGGACTTTTCCGTACTCGACAGTTGAAATGATAAATAGAAACAGATTTTTTAACAAATTATATATTTCCGGACTCAGATAATATCAGTTTTGGACTTGTCCTAAGATAAATGATATTCCGTTCGCGGCGCACAAAGGGCAATTGAGCAGAGGGGAGAATACGTACGGGACACTAATGCAAATTACTTAAATTGGAACATATTGACTGATAGTATAAAAACAAATGAAAATGAAATAAAAATTTGAAGGTGTTTCGATTTTATTCAAATTTTGTGTCCCTTTCCCCTTTTTCTGTGTGCAATATTTTTTTTAATTGAAGATTAAGGTGATCAATTTTGAGTTTCGGTGGCAGGGAGAAATCATCACTTTTGCCGACCTTTCTTTCTTTATAAATTATTGACTTTTGAACCACTGAACCGATTACAAATTTTTGGTATCAAATTAACAATATTGAAAGGAAATTCTTTATGAAAATATTTATTTTGTCGTGGTTTTATGGTGTACAAACCGCTGCGACCTCCATTTTAGAGATACAATTTTTTAAAGAAATAAAGTTGCGAGAATGCAATGGAGACCCATGGTTTTTTGTTTTTATCTCCAATAAATCGGTTATTTCAGGGAAATAAATTGTCTTCCGCTGAAAAATTATAAAACTAATACTCATCGTTGCCTGAAGCAAATAAGCCAAAGCTACCCAAATTGACATGGTAATGATAAAACTTTTTTCATTTTAGTGTTATGCACTTTATCAAAAATACTCACAAGCAATTTTTCACACGCCATATTGGGAAAACATTGCTTTTAGATAGTACGCTATCAAACGACCATCATATCACACATGCCGTCGGTTGCATATCAGTGAGATGCAAATGCTACCATGTTTGACACTAATCTTAGCAGTGAGATGCATAGGATTGAAAAGTTTTTCCCCCTTTTGCATGACAGCGACCATCACTCTCAGCGGCTAGAGTATGGTAATGCTTGCCATAATGACAATATTATTAAGCTGTATGACAGTCAGATAGATGTTCTCAGGCTGAAAGTGTGCTTCTTGCTTTCTTGCTTTTCAGTAGCGTGAAAATATTTGGAAACTCTGCTTGAAATGTAATTTTCATGCCGGAAATAAAAGTTGTCGGTCAGATTTTTATTGTGCGAGACATCGTTGAAACCAGTTTGTGGATTATGATTAATTTCATTTTATTTCAACCAAATAATTACCCTTTGGTAACCCGTCATCTGTTACTATTAATAGTGATTGTTTAATGTGAGTATTTGGAAGTAGGAATCGAAGGAAAATCTCACAGCACTAAATATACCGAAAAACTTTTTCTATGAATCATAACCGTTTTTATTTTATGGACCATTAAAAGCGGGGTATTTCCTACAAGAAGACTGTAATTTAGGTCATTGCATGGAATGAGACAAGACATTCTCATAGGACATTTAATCACTTGTTAAATTAAAAATTTTACTGCTCGGTTGCTTCTTATAATCATTCGATTTCAGGAAACAGAAAGTAAAATTCTAGCTATGGAAATGAAATTTCAAAAATACTTGTTAGCCAGAACAGTCAAAAATTAGGTTTTTCAGTTAACACCGAGAACTTATAATTTTGCAAGAATGCTTCAACTTTCAAGCCACTAGGGAACTGATTGGTTCATATTTTACGGTTTAGTGATTGTCCTGGTGATTGGCCTGACCTAAAATTCAGTCCCCACAAGCCCGTATTAGCATTCACTTTCTATTTGATTCAGTTTCAACGTTTTCAGTTTGTCGCCCTCTGACTGAGTTCCTTTCTGAAACAACTACACAGTGTGGAAAGAGAGTCCTCAGCTGTAAGGAAAAACTTTCACATAAAATTGATTTGTTAACCTAGCACTGAATACCAACTGCTTATCTTGGAGTTTATTTCCGAATCGCATTACAGAACCCATTACAGTACGGTTTGCCATTTGCCGCCCTATTGAGAAAATTTTTCCACATTATCATAGGGCAAACTATCGTAGTCGTCTTCGTTCCTTATTATAGTTCCCTAATTGCAAAACTTTCAACAATGTCGACTAATCGGAAAGTAAAACGTATTTAATATTAGTATGTTCAACAGAGCTCTTCATGCTCTGATGACTATACTAAACTGTCAATGAAAATCTTTTTTCTAAAGGGCGATCCTGTGGAGAAAAAAGTACCAGAAGGAAGACAGAAATTGTGAAGAACTAGAACAATTATTCCGACCTAATGACACGTGCAAGTTCTATGAGAGGGTGAATCAACCTCGTAGAGGATGCCGATCCCTGATATGTTAAGGGACGAGGAAGGAAACCTTATCACAAACGAGAGCGTGGTAGTCGACAAATGAAAGCAATTCTTCGATGGTCATCTCAATGGCGACATAACAGAAGGAAGTGGAACGGAAGTTAACCTAGGAGTGCCTACAAACGATAATAGCGTTTCTACTGTAATTAACGCGGGGTTACGATGATCAACACCGCCAACAAGGTGCTCTCCGAAGTCTTGTTACGTCGTCTATCCTCAACATCAATAGCAAAAGATTTAGTTGGGTAGTATAAGAAAAGTTTAATGGGGGCTCGTTTAGATAAGATTCAAATTTTCTTCAGGATTTTTACTCCAACAAATCATCTAGGATTGTCTGGATTACAACGTGCCCACGCATCATATTTTCGTTGATTTCAAGGCAACATAAGATATAGTCGAGCGCTAAGAGCTATGACAGATACTGCACGAGAATGGTTTCCCGCACAATCTGACAGAGACGGACGCAATTTACGCTAGAAATTTGGAAGGCTTCAGTGGGCCGGCCATGTCGGTTGTCCAATGAAATCTGTTCTCTTCAACTCGACGCTCAACGAATTGGTAATGCATAGCCCAGGACCGAGTGGTCTCATGACTACCCGCAAAGTGCAAACAAAGCGTCTGAATGAAGGCTTTATTTGTCAACTGCGGTTGAAGGCCATTCGAAAAGTAAAATCTGATCCCATTGTTGGATTAAGATTAGGCAAGAAAACTGAATATCGACCGCTGATATTGTGCCGCGAATCCGACTCCCAGAAGACTACAAGTGTTCTCATGCAAGTAGACAACCCAACCGAACCCTCAAACAACAAACAGTGACCATAATACAGGTTTGTCTGCTGTACGACCACATGCTGACGAAACGCGATGTCTTGCTCGAAGATTAATCTTATGCGAAAGGCGATTTCAACCAAATCTCGAGAGTCAACCCAGCTAGCATTTTCATATGTATAAACAAGGTAAAAATCAGCATTACGTACAGATATACATGCTAAATAAATCGTATTTCACGCGCAAAATTGGCATATCCGTACTATTCTGGAGGCGATATACGTTATTACGAATAATTTTGAGCGTTACGACTATATAAGTATTCATATACGATAATATCCAATTAAGCGCGAGTCGCTCCGTATTACTCTACGATTCTGTGCTGAAAATCGTATGTATGTCAGTCATTAACATTATATACTACAAAAAATCAACTTGATCCCACTTTATCCAGCTTTAGTTACGATTTTCAGTGAGTTAGGGGATATTTACGATAGTTTTCGTACATTGATATACGAGTTGGTGCTAGCTGGGAAATTCTACAAGACTCCTGTTCACGATGGTGGTGGTATCGAATGAACGTTAACATTCGTTTTTGGAGACATTCCTTTTGGTATAGTTCTGGCGTCATTGTCTTATTTGTAACGAAAATTTTCGTTTTTCTGCCACAGCTGCAAATGCCCTGCCAAATCATAAATTTTGGTGCAAATTTGTCGGCAACACCAATTTAAATTTGCTTGGAACATCCCCCGAACCGTTGCCAAGTAAAATTTTTGACCTGGCGTGTGCCCGAAGTCAGCCTTGGCCTTGACATAAATTTTATCGTCCATCAGAAGACCCGTCGAACTTGGTTAGCATCCGGTCGGATAGCTTTCGAGCACGGATTTTAGCCACACTATTCTGTTTTATGGTTCGTTTTGGCAATTTGCTAGCTCGATACGATTTAATTCCTTCCTGGAGTCGAATTATCCTTACGGCACTGTGGGCAGCGCCGAATTTTTTGGCCAACTAACGGTTCGACAGATTGTGATTCCTTTTGATAGTCTTCAAAATCTTCCCACGCAGTTTCCAGTCGACAGTTCCACTCCGATGATTAGCTTGAGACTTTCGATTCGTCGTCGATGTTTCCTTATACCGTTTGATAACGCGCCTTACGGTATTTCTGGGCAATTTCATCTGTTTAGCTAGCCTAGATGCAGACCACAACGGATTTTTCAAATAACTGTGGACTGTGCACAATTTTTTCCCTTCTTTTGGCTTCCATGTTGTTTGTTTACAAAATACAGTCGTTTTGCGGAATGTCAAAAATACATAGGTGAAGCTAACAAAATTTGTGACATGTGGGCGCCAAGAACTTCCAAATCCGTCCCCCAAGAGCGCCACAATATGCACTCACAGACACTCATGGGCATGTCTGGAAATTAAATAAAAAGAAAACTTATCCAATTTAATTCTACTATGGATATTTTACTCTTGACAGATACGGGTTTTGCCTACGACTTGCAGGCTTCCTCAGTGTCTGTTTTCGAACTCTTCGAAAACAGACACTGAGTAAGCCTTCAAGTCGTAGGCAAAATACGTATCTGTCAAGAATAAATTATAGGGTACGGGAGGGTATTTCCAGCACATTAAGCAGTAGCCTAAACAATATTCAGGAATTACGTTGAAACTATATTTATTCGAGACAAGATTTTTATACCAGTTGATAGAATAATATTTACTGAATATCGGCGTGTATTTTGGTCTTAATAAAACGCTACTGAATTTGAGCTATAGTCACGAGAAATGATGAAGTCGCTGCGGCTAAATTGAGTCCATTTTCTATAGTAGTGTCTGTGTTTTACCTTTGTTATACTGTATAACAAAGGTTTAGAAATTGGTCGAAAAACACGAAATTGATCCAAGGCCCGGAGGGCCGAGTCACATATACCAATCGATAGGGTTCGACGAACTGAGCAATGTCTGTGTGTGTGTGTGTGTGTGTGTATGTATGTGTGTATGTGTGTATGTGTGTATGTGTGTTCGCTCCGAATTTTCTATCGCCTGTTACTCGGAGATGGCTGAACCGATTCGATCGCTATTACTTTTGTTTGAAAGGTATTATTGCCTAGTATATCACTATTTAATTGTTTCGTGGTCTGACTTTTCGTTTGAAAGTTATAAGCAAAAATGTGAAAACTACGTGACACGGTTTTCTCCGGAACCACGCAACCAATTTTAACAATCTTAGTACCAAACGAAAGCTCTTACTATTACTGAACATTTTGCCAAGTTTTATTGAAAACGGACAAGCAGTTTAAAAGTTAGCCTTGAAAAACCTGTTTTGACTAGGTACAAATGAACGCCTGTTTTTCAGAGATGGTCAAACCGATTTACACGCTATTAGTTTCATTTGGCAGGTAATATAGCCGGATAGATCACTATTGAATGGTTTTTTGATTGGACGTTTAATTTGAAAGTTATGAGCAATCGAATACACCACACCAAAATTAACAATAATTTATAATGATTTTAACCAAGATAATTTACCTAATTTCAATTATTTTAATATCAAACGAGAGGTTTTCACACTACGAATATATATGCAAATTTTCATAAGAGTTGGTTTTACCGGTCAAAAGATATTAACCCTCGAACACTCGCGCCCACTTTTATAACACGGTTACTTGCGCGCATAAGAGCCCAAAACCAAAGAAAACGTGCGCACTAGAGTTTTGACTAAGAAAACTTAGTTTTAAGTTTATTAAACCTTTGGAAGAGTTTCCTCAAATTGAAAGCTCTGTCGTCTTTGACTTTGTCTTTGTTTGACGTCGTCTTTTGATTAATCCCTAAAGTGAAATAAAAAAATTATTTTCCTTTAGTTTCAATATAACACATTGATGTGTTCTGCAAACTTTTAGAGCATATTATTGCAAGAAATTTTGCTAAAGACAGTAACCTTCTATCTCTTCAGTAAAGATAGAAAAATCTTATTTATTGTATATGAATTTGTAAAGTCAGTTTTTCTATTCTAACTCTTTTTGTAATTGTTGTATGACTTTTTCATGTATTACAAAGTTGTACAAATAATAAAAATATATAACTTTGCTGAATTTATTATACCTCTATGTTTGCTTGTTTAGGAACTGTAGAACTTGGATTGTGCAAAATACCCTGATTTTGACCCCGAATTACTCGACTACCAACAGACGGATACATCTTAAACATTTTACATTTGCTGGTAGTTTTGCTGCATACAGACACCATTTTTCCATATGAAGAAACGAGAGAAAATTCCAGTTGGGTCAATTGCGGTACACCTCACATGCTACTTGCTTCGTTTCTGTGATGTCGGTTTATGCTAATCTTGCTTCCTAACAATTTAAAGTATTAGTGCATTAAATAATTCTGACATTTTGCTCATAACAAGTTTACTGAAGAATATACGTTAGTATATACGTAATACACGATTTGTAACTTTATAACAATATGGCATTCAAAAACACATGTTGTACAAAATACAACAGCGTGAGTAACCGAAAGTTAATAAAAATTGATGAAATTTATTCAAGAAAACTTTATTGTTGTGAATCAAATAGAATGGCATTACAGGAAATTATGCATAATTCAAAAACTTATAAACTAGACCTTTACTACTCAATGTATATGTTAAAGAATAATATTTCATCTTACAACTTACTTTTACTTGCACTTACCCTCATTAGTAACAACTTACTCAGCAATTTCATGAGAAAAGGAACTATCAAAATTTATAAGTGCTTGTATTTGGTTCAAATTTTGTAAACTTATTCAATTTCCAAAAATTTCATGTAAGCCAAACGTGTCGATTTCTATCTCAAATAGCAAGTAAGATCGTATAACAAAGGTTCCTTTCACCACTAGGTGGATTAAATCAGGTTTTTTAAATCCGACCGGCCGAAATAGCCAGCGCAGGGATTAAATGCATTTCAAAAACAGATCAAAAGAGAGACCGATGGATAACTTGTCGGTATTGCCTATATACCGGCTCTCTGAAGATAATTAGTTTTGCAGTGACAACAGCTTGCTGCTGGCGCTAGTGTATCATTGAATCGTGCATATACATTAGCACCAGAAGCAAGTGGTTGTCACTCAAATACTAGCTATGTCAACACGATAGAATAATTTCAGGAGTAACTGCCTCACACATTGGTGGTAGTGTAAATAGAGCACCATATGCTGAAATTAAAAACAAAATGCTGCAGGTGCTAGTGAATAAAAATTTATTTTTATTTTCATATAAGAAGGGAATTTTTGTGTTCTTCCGTGATAAAAAGAGGTAGAACTGTTCTATGATAGCATATTCACAGCTGTTTAGTTTCTGAAATAAGTAAACGTGATCATAATTGTGTGTTTTCCAAACCATCATCAAGAGCGGATACGCGTAAACGATTGCTGCTGGTTTTTTCAGCATGATTACGTGCCAGTGGAAAAACAGTGATTTTGATGTTTATTGAACAAAATTTATCAAATTACTTACATTTTTATGAAAATAGTTATAACACATTAAATCACTCATAACTAAATTCGTTTCAGTATTATTATATAGCGGCAAAGTTTTTATATAGCGGCAAAGTTTTTATTTGGGAAAGCGCAGGAAAAAAAGGTAATGTATGCCGAATTTAGTAGAGTGCTGGCAATACTCTCCCATACCCTGCATAGTAGAATTAAATTGAAAGTTTTCTTTTTCTTTAATTTCCAGGTTTCGTATTCTACTAAGACGCTCCAAAAACTTCAGTCACTCACGGGCAGCTGGTTGCTCACGAGCTGTTTGACTCGCGACTGGGTTATGCAGAAAGCCGCTCTGAGGCTGTGCGTTCATGAGTATGTACACAGCAACGGCGGCTGTGTGTCTTACGCTTGCGTGAGTAGCATAAGCGCGGAATGCTATGCTTTTCATACTCGCTCGCGTTAGAGTAGGTATCATTGGTTTCTTGCTGGATTTGGAACATTGATTTTCTATAGAATTTCCGAATTTACATGTGTAAAAGGCAAAACCATCCAAAACATCTCCATTAACGTTTGAATAGAAGATTTTAATCATTCAATATACTTTCTATATTTGCTATGAAAAGTTTAGATAGAACAGGTGAAAATAGGTTTCCCATGGGCGCCCTGTCGTTTGCTTTTAAAATTTATAATAATTAAATAAAAACTGTTTAACATTAGATAATTTTTTAGATAATGAACAGACCCAGTACCTGCGCCGCCCCGGATTAATTAAATAATAACATAACGGTGTGAGCAATGACCTAGACAGAGTGGTTTCGACCACCGAAGAGTGAGGTGATAGTTAGGTTGAGTTAACCCTCCGTTACTCGCGCTGTTGTATTTTGTACAACGCCTGTGAACCGTTAACTTTATCTCGGTATATCTCGGGATTACAGTAATAAAGAAAATTACTGCTTTCAGCAAAGTTATTGCGCAGACCATGATCTTTCAAACGGTTGAAAAAGTTTCATAAGTTTTTCACCAAGTGGCTTTAGTATTCGAGTAAATTCTGTTAGGTTTTAACAAGCCTATAAATTGAAGTTGGCGCGAGTAACGACAGGTTAACCCTAGAGCGGTCGCGCTAGTGTACTGAGTACATGCGTTTTCGAAACACGCGAAAAAATCATCGAAATTTTAATCAAATCACACCAGGTTTTGGTTGTATTCGAAGATCTACTCTTCCTCTTTCTAATGATGCCAAAATATAGCAAAAAGAAATAAAAAAAGTAGTCGAAAATTGCTTGTAAAAGTAGCGTGTCCGCGTGCGTGTACTCAGTACACCAGCGCGACCGCTCTAGGGTTAACCTATCGTTACTCGCGCCAACTTCAATTTATAGGCTTGTTAAAACCTAACAGAATTTACTCGAATTTTGAAATGAAAAAAGTTACACAAGCGGTCGCATCGTGTACTGAGTACACGGCGGGCAATAGCTCAAGTTTGTGAAGAGATAGAAGGTGATGCGACTTTCGACAAAGTTGCTTATCTAGTTAAGACACATCCGGGTACATACAACAAAGTTCGGAATTCATTCGCTAGATGGCGGAATTCATTGGGCTCGAATACTTTACTCTTTCCTTGTATTACGTGTGTTATTTCCTGTATGATATAAGTGACCGTAACAAGAATATTATAGGATTGTTAGGAATCTAATGCACATTTTTCATTCTCATTATCATAGCAGGAAATAATACAAACAAATGCTCGTTTTGTATTGTTCTATGGTGAATGTCAACATAATTCTAACATTCTAATGTTTAAAGCATTACCACAATATACCAGAGCAAACTTCCCTAATAACATACTCATTATAAAGCTGTACGCCTGATTGTTATATAACTAATTTGAGTCATTAAAAAATTGATATAAATAAAAGTATCGAAAGTGTGCTACTTGGGTAAGTTGAATAAGTATCATGTATCTCTAGGTGAGATATGTGCATTATTCAGTTTGTCAACATTGTCGATGATTCACAAACTCTGTTTTGGAAAAATCGCCAAGAGAATACTATTTGCAAGTATTTTGGTGTTCTTTTCCAAACCAGATAAGCCATTTTGCCGTTTATTCGACATAAGCTGAGATATCGCAAAAAGAAATATGATTTTACCAACTGCGACATCTAACGGGACAGTTCCGAAATTAACCGATCATTTTCAAATTCGTCTTGTCTAGACACACAACTTTGTCAAAAACCGCAACCTTCTATCGTATCATGGTCATGAGATATCATCATAAGTTTATAATTTGACTACGTGCGACACCTAGTGAGACAGTTTCAAACTTTGTTTTGCATTACCAAATGTGTCTTGTTCGAATAAATAACTTTGAACACACAACACAGTAACATTCTATCTCGTCACGACTCTGAGATATTACAAAAAAATCATTATGCTCATTATAAGCGCCATCTATCGTATCAGTTCCGAATTTTGTTGTCCGCAGTCAGATTGATCTCGTCCAGATAAACAACTTTGCCAAAGACAGCAACCTTCTATCTCTTCTCAGTCCTGAGATATTAGAGATTCTAGAATCGAGATTCTAGAATCATTTATTTTGGTCGCCATTTGCGCCATCTAGCGAATCAGTTCTCAAACTTTATTGTTCGTTTCCAGATGCGTCTTAAATGGATAAACAACTTTGTCGAAAACCGCAACCTTCTATCTCATGCCAGTCCTAAGATATAGGCAATATTATTCGCCGTGTACTCAGTACACGACGCGACCGCTTACGTAACTTTTTTTAACGCGACCGCTCTAGGGTTAATATAGGAGCTTTGACCACTCGTGTGTATAGTGATATGTTAAGATAAATGATCGATAGTTAGTCCAACTAAAACGGGTTTAAAAAAATTAAAGTGGCGAAATTTGGGTCCATGACTAAAAATGGATACCATATTTCGCCACTTTAATTATCAAAATTAATTATTAACAAAATTATCCAAAATTCAAAGTGAAATCGGTATAAAATTGAAAAATTGTACATAAAAGCATATTAGTCTAGAATAATAGAATAATGAAACAGATTGAGTACATTTTTCCCCAATAGTATTTTTGCCTCTTGTTTTGAATTTGTAAAAAAATATACACTTAGTATGAGATGGTATTTTCAAATCGTAAGTAATACATGATAAATTAATAACAAACCAAAGGTATTAATTATTTTTGGTAGTACAATTTTACCAATTCGTCATATAATTTCTTTTAAGTCGACCAAAAATATGCAAAAAAGCTTTGGATTCATCAAACTTGCGAAATATGGCTCCTAGCGAATTATGGATCCTCTACCCGAGTAGGTTTCCAACCTGCTTTTTTCATGTTGAATTTTTGATCCGGAACAGAATGACCATTCAATATTATTTTTAATTTTGATGAGTGCTGTGGTTATTCTGTAATGTTTGCGGTATCATGACTGGATAGGGCACACTAGATTATTTTGTACTAAATAATCATTAAGTTGTTTTGCAATTAATCTCACGAAGATTTGAGAATAGAGCAGGAAGAATGCTAATTGGACAATAATCTAATCTGGATTATCCGTTGTAGCGATTAATACAACACGAGCTGTTTTCCAGGCTCAATGAAAAGATGATGTTGTTATTAGGTATACAATAAAACGAATCAGCTATAAACTGCAGCATAACACGCATTGTCTCTTCAAAAACGTGTAGAGGTTTTCTATCGGTTCCACAAGAATCACATGTAGCAGAATTGAATTCGACTCCATCTTGGAACATACCTTTGAAGGAAAAGTTATCGTCAGTTACACCTGTTGTGAAATCGAGTAGATTGGTTTGATTGAAATAAAATAAGAGTTAACCGATGAGGCACTCACATCGCTGCAAACCTAATTTACAGGTCACTTCTTTGAGACCTAGCCATTTGATATCCCAGAAATTAAAGAAAAGAAGAAAACTTTTTCCAAATTAAATTCTATTATTTATATTTATTCTCGACTTCGAGTATGAAAACAAACATCGATGAAGGCAGCAAGTCGCAGGCGAAATACGTATCTGTCGAGAATAAATATAAATAGTAGAATTTAATTTCCCTTAATTTTCCTTTTCTTTAATTTCAGGTTTCGTATTCTACTTAGACGCTTCAAAAACTTCAGTCATTATTCTTTTAAGTCTTCCAAAAATATGCAAAAAGGCCTTGGATACATCAAACTGGCGAAATATCGATCCTCTACCCTATTCCTCCAAAGTTTATTTGTAACTTTCTGCTGAGTTGGGAAGCGAAAAATTTTGGCCTCGATTTTTCACTTCATGATTAACAACATATCTCAATAGCGTGATTTTTTTTTAATTTTTCCTGCGATTGTAAGTATACGATTGATTTTTGATTAAAACAATAAAATTCTGAGTGATTCAAGGGCAGCTTGTGTCAATGTTCAATTGCATTTTCAAAGGAGCGTGTTGATCGATAGTGAATTACAGTGAATAAAGTATGATGTTAATCGATTTTTTTCTCAAAATAATCGATAATTTTTTATGATCAAAAAATATTTTCTTCAATGAATAACGCAAATCTCTAAATTGCGGACGTAACATGGGGAACGGATTGAATTCATACTGCTAAGTCGTAGATGGTTAGGATATTTATTTATAAGACATATTTTTCTTCAGCCTCACAGTCTGTTTTTATCGGTTTACTTGACATTTCGGCCTATGGATTTGACCTTTTTCAATGAAAATAGGATTACGATTTCTCGTTAAGTTGTCTGTTGCCGACGGTCGGATGTTTGCTCTTTGTAACGATTGCACCTTTTGACCATCGGATACAGTCGTGTTTCTTTTTGTTAGAATTATTAAAGTGTTTGAAGTTCTATTTTATGAAATATAAATGCCTTTATTTTTGATTAAGATTGAATCTTCAACAAATCAATATTTGATTCGTTCAAATTTCAAACCTACACCCGATCAGAGTGAATCAATTAACTGCATAACAGCTGCATTTTCTTACAAACTTGGTACCGTTCTTAGATAAAATGTTACAGCATAACACAAAATCTGCTTTGAAAATTTCGTAATTACTTTAAATTTTGTTATAATTTGATCTACTAAACATTTTAATTGGTTATCAAACAGCGGGAGGTATAATTTTCTCATATTTTTAATTGAATTCGTTTAATTATGTAATGTTCAATCTGATTATGATTAATCATATAAGTACTAATATATTGCGGCTCACCAAATCAAGCAACAATGCTAATTACGGATTCGTAGACTAAGTTCAATAAATGATTTAATTTTGTTATAAAAATTTTACGTGTAAAAAAAAATCACAATTTAAAAAAGAAAAGTTTTAATTATGATTTTTTCTCTACACGAAAAAAATTAAATTTTAGATGAGCATCAACCACAATCCTGTTTTGTGATATCAGACGCTGGCACTGTTTTAATAGATATCTGGCTATGATATTCGTCGAGAAACTCATTGCTGTTAGTATTTCATACAAAATTGTACAATAATAAATAGATTGCATGTAAAAGCAACGAAAGGAAACCACCGATTGTTACATAGCTCTCCAATTTCGGTTTGTCTCAAACTTGTAGTAATTTTTTTGTTTGCTATGGGTGATTTCCTAACGGCAGCGAAAAAATGTCATAGTTCAAACCAGGGTCCGTTACGAAATTGAATGATTTATCAACCGGCTTTACCTTCCGAATTGTTATGTACATGATGACCGGTGGACGACGGTGATGGTGGTATGTTTGAATTAGATAGGGAGTGTGGATCGCAAGTTCAAGCAATGAAGGAAGGACTGTCGAAAATAAAACCATAACCAAAATGTGAAAGGTTCGAGGTATTTGGGTTAGTAAGTACTACTACTAGCAGAAATTACCAAAGTAATTATCATAAATTCCTTCTACAGCACTGTTACAGTTGATTCGATTGACCGTTCTCGCTCGGAGCACTTTCGATTTTCATTTGGACGATGGCACACACTAGGAAACGACTCTTATTTTTACTTTTTTTTTCTTTCTTTCCTTGAATGCCTGAATAGTGGGGGTCAATTTTTTATGATTCAAGCGTCGAAAACACAGATGAACACAAATTCGCACGCGTAAATATTTAATATACGTGTTTTCCACTATGGGCTATTCTTGATCTCCGAGTGTAAACACTTTTTACCTTGCTGAATAAATTTCCACTTTTTTCTTACTGTTACGATTGGCTGCAAGAGCTCGAACCGGCTGAGTTATGGGTCAGGTTATTTTATTTCTAGCGGCTGTTTATCTTCAATTAGGAACACCATGAATTGCTAGTCGGTTTTAATAAACTATGTAGAAATGACGATGTACTGACATTTGCAATAGAATTTTCCTTTACTGTTTCTCTTTCCTCTCTCTCTTTCGAACGCTTCGAAGCCGACGGGAAAATATATTTCACACACTTTCTTTATGACACATTTCCCCACTACTCCCGGCGCTCACTTTCTACACTTTTCCGTTCGACAAGAGAGAGAGTGAATGAGAGATGAGCAGGGATGGGAAGTATGCACTTTTCGATCCCAGCTGCACACTGCACACGAAAATAGATGTCACCTGCTGGATGTTGGGAACTACTTTCGCCTTTCGCCTACCGTTTCTTTTGCGGACGTTAGATCACAGAACTATGCATGTGGCATGTTTCACCAGATAGCAATAAATTATTCGCCCTGTTGTTGTTGTCCATCCCGACGAGCTCTAGAGAGTTTCAATTCATGGAATAAAATACACTCATACACCACACCACACGCCCCACTTGAGGCTGGTCACGGATGGTCGTAAAAATTCGCTTGCCTCTGGTCGATTCACCGACACGCACTCATAGTAGACACTCTGCGGTGGAAATGGCCAACCTCTTCAGTGCATCCTCTTGACAGCGGCCCAGAATTCATCAAACAAGTACCGTTTTTCGTTTTTCACTACAAACGAGAAAATTTTTCGCAACTCTGGATAGAACCTATTGCCAGAGATGATTCGTCTTCTTGCCGTCCTTTACGTCCTCCGTCGTGGAGGTGGTCGGTCAGTCAGGAGAGATTTAGCCACACATCTCGGTGTACTTAGCGGCCACAGCGGCGCTTGTTTTCATCTCCTTCATTAGTGAGGAGATATTTTTGAACATATTGTGACAGCTGGACGAAAATTCGCTTTTCAGTTTTTAATGATTTTCACTACATTGAATCCCGGCACTTGTTTGGAGCTGACCAATCGCTACACCACGACTAGCGTGTAATAATTAAGCACAACTTCAGGTTATGTACAGGATTTTTACGGAAACAATCACGTGCATAGTCGAGTCGGCTCTATAAAATGCGCGCTTACGGCAGTAAGGAGTACACACTATATCGTACAATGTACAATTTCACATGTGCATCGTTTAGTTTTTAACTATCTTGGCAGACTCCATAGAGCGAGCATGAAACGACCAAATGTCAGACATTAGATTATCTAAGTACACAATCTGTGGCCTCTGTGGTTTGCGCGCAGGAGGAGGCCGACACTCACGGTTCACCGAAAGCTAAAAACAGACTGAATGCCCAGCACGGGACCAACCGAATGGTTTGGCTTTCCAAATTTTCCCAATCGGTTTTTCTCTTCTGCACTGTCTGTTGAGAGTGTGGGAAATTCATTCGTGCTTTTCTACGAGAGAAGAAAAACTCTGACTCTTTCACGTGTTGTTACCATACGGTTTGTTGTTGTGCTTTGCGTGACTATTTCGAGTCTCTCACTCTCAGCGGTTCTCTGTTTCCTCACTTCCTTCAACTTCTTACTTCACCAATACATGCATTGACTTTGTGGTGACAATTACTTCAAAATATTTGTCCTGATAAACCACTAAGGACAAACCTTGGAATTAGAATTATGATTTTTCCGAATCTGTTGGATGCCGTTCACATTTTCGTCATTCAAACTAAATGCACTCTGCTCTACGGATTGCTGCTTCACGGTAACTACATGGGATCACTTCCTAGCTAGTTAGGATTTTCCACAAATGTTTCGAAAACAAACGCCAGCTAGCACCCACTGCATCCGAAAATGTATTGCCATTCTGCTAAAGGGAAAAGGTTTGTTCTTCGATTCTGAATGAAATGAACCGATCATGAATCTGATATCATAAGAATATGTTCGCGAGAGTAAACCCCAGACTGAATTATGGACAGGGTTGTAGTAATATCTAATCTCCTTTAGATACGACCAAACGAGAACAAGTTAGGAAGGATGTGTAAAACAAATGATTTTTGAAAATGTTTTCCATTAAAATAGCTGACTCAACTTTCCAAATGCCGTTAAAAATTAGACTCCATAATTTTTTTTAACATATTTTCATTTTATAAAACATTTTGTATACCTGCCATATATTCTAAAATTTTACATGAAGCAAGCAATGCAATAGACGAGAGCAACACTCACACAGAGGATTTTAATTAGGTTAGTACATGTTTAATTAGTTGCTTTTTCCACTGAAGTGGACAGTTCCTTCAGCGGAGCGTTGGGAAGAAATCAATTAATTGCCAACCTGCAGGCACTGTTTTCCAGTGCAGTTATCAATAGATAATAACATTGGCACTTGAAACGGAAACGGTCGGTGGGGTGAAAATTATCGCACCTACACCCTTGCCTGTTTTCATTCGGTTGCATTTTTAAAACAAATGAACGATAGAGAACGCTGTGTGTTGGTGCAAGCTGATAATGACCTACCTACTACTGTTAACTGGACCAATTGTATTGAGAATGAATCGGTTTCAGAGCGAGAGAGGACGTTCCCTGTTCATTGTGCCGTAGAGGATATGCTGGCTGTAGCATACTATAATGAAAAAGAAGCTGTGGATTGGTAGAGTTCTGTTATAATTTACAACATAAATTGACAGCATCTCTAAAAGGCTTTCTGTAAGGGAAATTTAAGTTCCACCTAAATCTATGCTTAGAGGTTTAATTGTGTTATATGAATTTAAAGCTGTGACACTGCAAAAAACTCACTGACAATCATTAATCACTATTTATTTTGTGGTTTAGTCACCGTAACTTGATTATTTATAATGTTTGTTGGGTAATTAATCACCATTGGTTGTAAGTTTGGAAATCTGCATAGTGTTATGTCTCCCAATTTCGCCGCGGTGTTTTATTTATGTTTAGTCAAAAGAATTTATTTGACTGTGTGCCAATTTATTGTTTTTTATTTCAGACTCAAACATAATTCATACTTAAAAGTGAAAATATCACAGCTTAGTTTTTCGAAACCGACTTAAC
Source organism: Sabethes cyaneus (assembly GCF_943734655.1). Lineage (NCBI taxonomy): Eukaryota > Metazoa > Arthropoda > Insecta > Diptera > Culicidae > Sabethes > Sabethes cyaneus. The sequence goes on along the minus strand of NC_071354.1, from coordinate 100,816,725 downwards.
CAGTAAACAACCAACAATAAACTGTAATAAAGTTTTCTGGTAAGTAAGGCCATTGCAAATATTTAAACAAGTTTTTGTCCCTCCGGTGTTGTACCACTGAAGTGGGGGTGGGGGGTTGCGAAAAAAAAACAAAGCGAATTTTTTAATCGAGCAAATAAAAATGGATTTTAGGCATTTTTACTTCAAGTTTAAACGTGAAAACCAAATCCATTCTTGCTTTTAATAAATACTTTGTTATTTTTCATGCAAAAATCTACGAACAAAAAGACAAAAACGAAAGAAAATTTTTTTGACCGAGTTTCGGAAATTTCACTGTTTGAACTTCCATTTCTATTTCGTGCTAGAAGCGTTAACTCAACTCGTACACTCATTTTTCGAGTTTTTCAGGCTGTAGAGCCCACAGACAATTGATTTTATAAAAAAATAACTCATATCCTACAAATTATTTTTTTGCCCCCCGATTTTTCAAGCCAATTTCCAATGTGGGGGGGGGGGGGGGAGGCGCTGACAAAAACTTTGAAAATGATTTGCAATGGCCTAACACAAAAATACTATTTGAATAATTTTGTATTACGTTATATTACAATGGAGGCGCGAGGTATCCGTTTTATTGAAAGTAAAAATAAAATGCCATGCGTCTACATTGGTTTTCGCAACTTCTTTTCTTCAAGGTGAAATTAGTCGTCATTGCTAATTTCAAAAGAAGTTTTTTGTATGAAACAAAAGTTCTGTTCATGAAAATATATTTGCTGTGTTCAGATTAGTAAGAAGAATGCAATGAATACATTTTTATAACATTTTTATAGAACCCCGCTTTTGGGTGCAAAAACTGCTTCCGGAATTAGGCTTTCCGACGAAAAGTTAATGACTGCTAGTTTCTCAAAAAGTTCTTAAAAAAGTTTCTTAAAAAGTTGTATCTCAAAAACAAAAATTATAGGTCTCTAACTTTTGAATATATTGTGTAAAAAAGTCTCAGATTTTCAAAAAAAAATAGAAATATCCATGTCCATGAAATCTTATCCAGGAATCATCCCTCAGATGTCCATGAAAACACACATGGCCGTAACTTCCCAAGCAACAATGTCAGTTTTATTGTACTCTTACGGTGGTCTTCAAGACCAATTCATAAGAGTGTAATGAAACAAAATTGTTACTTGGATTGGTTGTTTCTCGACGGATTTCCTTTCCTTTTTCAACAATCGACTGGAAATCAAGTTTCGTTTTGAGGAAAAATGTGAATATTATTAAATTTCCTTGACAGAAAAAGATACAAACGAGGAAAATATCAGTTTGCAACATACACCGGTACAACCCGAAACATCTCCGGTATCCACTGGCTACTGCAAATCTTAAAATATTTTAGAAAAACTAGAAAAAACTCTTCGTTTAATGCATTTGGTTTTATCTCAAAATATCTTATTTTATAGAAGTTATGGCCGTTTGAATTTCGTCAAAATTTTGTCTCTCACTATCATTTTGTTTAACCCTTGTATACAGGGTGTTAGGTAGCTTAGGGCATATAGTTTGGTGGATAATATAGGACCACATTTGATGAAAAAAATCCTTCTACGCATATGGTGAAATCTCGCTCGTTACAGAGTTATTAATCATTTTTAGTTTTCGGCTCTCTTGGCCAAGCAGCTCGGCTACACGTCATAACAGGGAACGATATAAAGCGCTACGAGCAGCAGAGAATAGAACCCATCGGCGGTCGTAAGCGTGAGTACCAGGAGCAGGTGCTCAGTGAGGCAGAAGATTGTTTTGCCAGGAAAGACGCGAGGAGTTTTTATAAAATAGTCAACAGTGCGACGAATACGAGCATCCCGGGTCAGTCATGTGCAACAACAAGGATGGAAACCTGTTGACTGACCAGGCTATGTTAGCTACCAGGTGGAAAGAGCTCTTTGAAGAGCTTTTAAATGGTACAGGTAATGGAGAAAGCGTCAGACACAGAATGCGAATTGAGGAAGATGATCAAGCTGTGGAGCCACCCTCCTCGCTGGTTGAAGTTAAAAAACTGTTAAAAGAGTTTAAAAACGGAAAGGCAGCTGGGAATGACGGAATTCCGGCCGAACTTCTGAAAGTGAAAGAGTTAGTAGTTGCACAAAGCAATCCAAAATCAAGCGTCAGAATAGCTGATGAAATATCAGATGTATTCATGACGTTAGACGGGTTGGAACAAGGCCATGCACTCTCTAACCTACTGTTTAATATAGCACTTGGTGTGCAAAAGATTGGAACCATTATTATCACACATGCTCCTAGGCCTTGCGGATGACATCGACATTGTTGGGTTGATCGAAGAGCTCTTGTAGAGGCAATTGTTGCTTTCAAAAGAGAATCTGCGAGAATCTGACTGATCACAAACACTGCCAAAACGAAATACTAAGTAGCTGGCAGAGAGCGTGGAAGTCTGAACGATGTTGGATCTGAGGTGGAAATAGATGGGGAACGGTACGAGGTTGTCGACGAATTCGCATATCTGGGAACTTTGGTGACATCTGACATGCGACAATGACGTCACTCGAGATGTGAAGAGACGTATTGCTGCTGCAAGTAGGGCTTTCTACGCACTCCGTAGCCAACTAAAGTCACGAAGTTTTCGGACGCGTACAAAATTAGCTATGTACAAAACATTAATATGGTGGCCCTCTATGGTCATGAGTCATGGACGTTGAGAGAAGCAGATCGGCGTATAGTTGGTGTATTTGAACAAAAAATATTGCGGTTAATATTTGGCGGCAAGATGGCGAAAACGGCGAATAGCGTAGACGCATGAACCACGAGTTATACGAGGTGTATAAATATGATGACATTGTGAAGCTGATCAGGTGCCAGCGGTTACAGTGGGCTGGACATGTAGCCCGAATGCCAGAAGAAAGGTCAGCGAAAATAGTATTCACCAGAGAACCTGGGCGAGGTCGTCGGCTCCGAGGTTGACCACGCACTCGTTGGGTGTGTGCGATCGGGGAAGATGCACGCGCAGCAGGAGTGCTGGGTGATTGACAGCCCAAAACCGAGAATCCTGCAAATCACTAATACATTAGGCTAGGATCCGCTAATACGGGGTGTTGGCCAGTAAAGTAAATATGTAAGTACGATAACGCACCGTCACTCCCGAGAAGGAACTTTGTTTTTAGCGAGGCTTCGAGTGGATCATCATCAGTAAGTGTCGTCAGCGATTGACCAGAAAATTTTAAAACAAGCACAAGGCAAATTGCGATACAGTCCCATGTCACCCTGGAGGTGCGGAGCGTGCTGAACTGGTTAAAATTGCATCCGTTCACACTACAGGTTCAAGAGCAGCCGCCTGCGAATAAAGCTTAACGGATTGCGTTTTGCAGGATTATGCAAGAAACAATGGAGGCGAACACTAAGTTTACGTAAAACACTGTTGTTGCTGGTTTTGTTTTTCATAGGTACGTGTCAGATTGTGTTCGTCGTACGCGGTAATCTAGTGTGCTATGCGTAATGTATGAATTCGTTCAGTTTTCAGATACTAATTCAACACCCAACACGATACGTTTAAAATTAAATCGCAACGGAACTAAAAGACACTTATTTCAAAGCTTTTAGCTTCTAAGAAGCAGTGAATGTCATGAAGTAGGAGGTTTAAGAGCAATTTTCAATACAAATTTTTTTCAGCTTTCGAATGAAAGTAACAGAATTGACCTAACTGGCTGTACCAGAGCTATTTTAAGGCAAACAGAACCGAAAACTAACAACTTGTTACGTCGACTGTAGAATTTAATATTCTCGTTTCAATTGGCTTACAGTCTATTAAAAGTAGAACAGATCTTCTAAAGAAGACTAAATACTTCCGTTTTACACTGTTCTAACAGAGAGAGAGGAGAGAGGAGAGAGGAGAGAGGAGAGAGGAGAGAGGAGAGAGGAGAGAGGAGAGAGGAGAGAGGAGAGAGGAGAGAGGAGAGAGGAGAGAGGAGAGAGGAGAGAGGAGAGAGGAGAGAGGAGAGAGGAGAGAGGAGAGAGGAGAGAGGAGAGAGGAGAGAGGAGAGAGGAGAGAGGAGAGAGGAGAGAGGAGAGAGGAGAGAGGAGAGAGAGGAGAGAGGAGAGAGGAGAGAGGAGAGAGGAGAGAGAGAGAGAGAGGAGAGAGGAGAGAGGAGAGAGGAGAGAGGAGAGAGGAGAGAGGAGAGAGGAGAGAGGAGAGAGGAGAGAGGAGAGAGGAGAGAGGAGAGAGGAGAGAGGAGAGAGGAGAGAGGAGAGAGAGGAGAGAGGAGAGAGGAGAGAGGAGAGAGGAGAGAGGAGAGAGGAGAGAGGAGAGAGGAGAGAGGAGAGAGGAGAGAGGAGAGAGGAGAGAGGAGAGAGGAGAGAGGAGAGAGGAGAGGAAGAGAGAGAGAGAGACGGGGAATTGGAACACGTGTTCGGAACCTTACTGCAATCTTGTAATCTTAAGCTGCCGACCTAGCTCCTCCCTGAAGTAATACCGATAAGGTGGTGCCAGGGGGGATTGAGGCTGGAGACTTGAGTAGGGTTTTAGTGGGTCTGGATCCTCACGCCCCAGTAGGGGGTCGGGATACCAAACCCCACTCCCTGAGTTGTCTTCTCAGGTGTCTGATAACAGATTTCCCTACTCGTTAAAAAAAGAGAGCTGCCGACCTGCAGGAGAAAGACCCACTTAGACGACTTCTATGCGATGATTGGCTCGCGGACCTTGAACGCGTAATCGGACGCCAAGGCTTAGGAGATATAAGAAAAAAAGAGGAGCTGTTTACAGAATGTTGTGGAAATAACAACATGGTCACTAGTGGATCGTTCTTCTCCCGTCGACCAGCACATAAGGTCACGTGAGTTTCCCGTGGTGGCCTTCTTGATGTACGCAACAAGCGGAGCGCCTTGTTATCCCTGAGATACACTTGCGTGTCGCATGTATCCAGCACCTTGAAGAGAAAGTTGGATATCATTACGATGCTCGCCGATTGGAGAATCCCGAGATGAAATGGGCCATTGTCGAACAGCTTGAATCTCGGAGTTGTCACTTGATGGAGCCGTCGAAGAGCAATGGACCGGCGTCAAGAACACCTTCATTAAGTGAACGCGAACCAGATCGGCTCGTTGGCGATACGCCAAACTGGAGAGGGCTGTTAAAAGACCTTGTATTGTAGGCGAGACAAGAAAGCCTGGACCAACTCCTTAGCCGAAGGAGAAACCATCGCCGCCAATGGCGATATTTGTTTGTTGTACTATATTTTACGCTACCTTAGTAGTGCCAGGATGAAGTGGTACTAAGATGCCGCTAACTGAGCGTACAGGATAACTTAAGTCATAGATTGAGCATTTGAACAACTCTTACGAGTTGCAAATATAAAAACCAACCAAACCAACAGCGTATGATGCCAATAGGTCGTCGCATCAATCGCGTTAACTCTAAAGCACCATCTCTGGATGAAATTGCTATCAAAAATATGAAATCCAGGAGAGCCGCAGGGATTGACTGCAATTCAGTAATATATGGGAAACCAGTGTACTTGATGCAGGGCATATTGGTCAAAGTCCCTAAAAAAGAAAAGTTTTTAGACAGAGATGGTTGTTTTGTTTCATATTCACTGTCACTTTCGCATTGATTGACAAAACTCGCTTTAGAACGAATGTTATGAACATATGCCAAACATTGAAGAGGGAATTTCAACGGGGGTTCAACGCAGAAGGACGAAAAATTATAAAACGTGTAATTTAAGTTCAAATGGATTTATTTATTTATATATTCTTTTTTCAAACGCATTCATATACAAACATTGCAAGCATATACAAAATATAGCTTTACAATTCTTCGTAATGTAGAAGAAATTCTCTTTGCACATCATTTAGCATTTACTGATCCCGTATAGTTAGTACATTTTCCTGATGAATAATACTAACTCCCTCTACCAAAGTAGCTGCCTTTTCAAGAGCATCGATTCGCTGCACCGCTATCCTTTGTCTGTTTTCCGACGGTTTTAACGGTATCGCCGAGTTGTCTTTTTGATTAATATCAACTACAAACTGCAGGTAGGATTCCTTGGGACCAAATTCCTTGAAGTGCGACGTCTCCAGATACAACCAGAATGGCAGATTGCCCTGTGCCAAATCCGGTTGCAGACTGAGAGGTCCAAACAGCTCGTGGTAGACATCCTTAGCTATCGAATGTACTTGCATGCAGTCGTGGCGTGAACCAACTGCTAGCAGGTAATACGCGTAATCTTCCATTGCCCTTGCTTAAGGAACACTTTTTGATCCACATTTGTGCCACGCCCAGCTGACGGCCTGCGTTATGAGGAATTGTGCTTGGCCCAGTTGCTTACGAGCAATGCATGCTTTCGATAATTGCCGAAATGTTGAAACTTTCATTTCATGACTACTTTCGTCGGTTAGTAATTGAAGCGCCACTGATCCATGTTGGTAACTGTCTTCGTATTTGCACTGCTCGAACAGACTCACAGCAATGGCGTTATGAATTTCAGCTTTGAGCCAATCAGGGACGTCCCATGCTGCTTCCTGCATCAGCTTGTTGATTTCAAAGATTGTCCGGTAAGATGTATGGTGTCGGCTAGAAAGGGCTTCTGCTAACAGGAGTGTGCGCAGGATGTTCAATTGACAGATCAGTCTGCGTTTAGTGCGCGTTTGGCGATCTCAATGAGCTCCTCGTTCGTAACCGTCACTTCCTCCCCGACCTCCAAACCGCCGTCGGCCACGTTACTTTGGATGTTCGGCTGGGAGGCCGACCATCCTATGCTATGGTCTGAGATACTGGAACGTCGGCCGTGGGACGACTCAGTGGGCTGGGGCCAGGGCCTTGGCTCGTGGCGCGGAAAGAGACCCACGATGATCCGCTCCAGCATCTCTGGCGATTGCTCTGCGGGCGCCATCACGCCCTTGGTCTTTGCCATTACGACCCTGTGGGCATCACCCCACGGATTCGCATTGGCACTAGCACATAACCTTTCAAAGCAGGCTCGTTTACTAGCTTTTATCCCACTCTTAAGCGCTGCGCGTGCAGCAACAAGTGCTACTCGACATTCAACCCTGCCTTCGTCCGAACGAGCTCTTTGCATAATTCTCCTCGCACGAAAGCAGGCTCCGCGGAGTTCCGCAATTTCATCTGTCCACCAGTAAGCCGGTGGCCAGCCATATCTAGGTCGACCTTTCCTAGGCATGGTAGCGTCACACGATCGCGACAGTACCTCAACTAAATGATCAGCGTTCGGATCGGGCATACCGCGATCACCGCACTCTCTCCAGATCGCTTCCACAAATACTTCGGGATCGAAGATGGAAGACATCCACGGGTGGTTGGAGTGTTGGCTCTACTCGCCACCTGCCGTCTCGTTATCTGACCGACACCATAGCGGACCGCCTGATGGTCACTGTGAGTGTAGCCATTGTCTACCCTCCAGTCTCCTATCAGACCAGGATTGCCGAATGTCACGTCGATGATAGACTCCGCACCGTTCCTACTGAAGGCACTTGTGGTGCCGACCCTTGTTGAACCCTATCGATTGGTATATGTAACGCGGCCCTCAGGGCCTCCAATCAATTTCGTGTTTTTCGACCAATTTCTAAACCTTTGTTATAGTATAACAAAGGTAAAACATGAAACTTAAGTGGACAACCTAAATATTTCAACTTAAAGAACAGCTTTCACGTCCATATATTGCTGTCACAGTCTCTAATGAATACAATGTTGTAAGCAGAAAAAACATTTATGCCCTCAACTACGGTACACCTTTATCGAATGCCGTATGAAACTATTTTGAGGATGTAACTGAGCGATACGATAAAGAGATGTAGTGCAAAACGATAATGCTTATTCATTACGATAACCAGGTAGTTTTTTATATCATGTAAAAAAATATAATAAAAAATTTAAACTACTTTAGTGTTCATCGTTTTGCCCGGCTGAAGTGGGAATTTCAACCCATTAGTACTTTCGCTTTTCAGGCCCGTTTCGTGGCCCGACTGCGTACAAATGTGCCGTTTGACGGCAGTTGGTTGCGTGTCGACACGTACCATTATAAATTATTCGTCAGTTTTCGCAATATTCACCGGCTTACCTACCAGCTACTACCCGGCGGCGTGGACTGGACACAAAAAAAAGTGCAAGAATCAAGTGTGAGCGAATTCCATAAGCACACCAAACTCAATCGCCCCTTTCGTGCTTCGTGATCGCGTGAATACGGTGCACACATTACGTTTTTCTTCAGTTTCATCATGGCGTCTCGGGGGGCTCGTATCGTACTAACCGTATAGTCTAATGAAAAATGGATGAGATACGTGGAGGTCACAGTAATGATATTCAAACTATTAGTACGGATATGATTTCACTTTAAGTGTAATATTACTTTGAGAACAAGGTACATTTTCACGCTGCTGCATCAGCAGGTGAAGAAATAAAGAAAATAAAAATTAAATGTTACTTTGACGGTTGAAGTGAGTTCACATAAAATCAGAATTGAACACATTTTCCCAAAGGTGATAAATAATTGAAAATATTCTTTTTCACGCACCACGACTGGAGTTTCATGGCCAGTGGCGTATTTTTTGGTAAGATTCGCTTTGCTTTTTTAAAGAGCAACATTCAGCGAGAAAGACAAGGGACGATTCAAATATGACGTCCACCAAATTTCTGCTTTCTTTTTTAGACCCCTCTCCCCCCTCTGCCCGATTGTGTCACAAAACTCTTCCCCTCTGTCGCAACCTGTCACAAAATTGACTCCCCCCTCCCCCCATAAGCAGTGGACGTCATTATTAAATGATCCCCAACGATAATTTAGGTATAATTACTGGATTTAATCATGGTTGGTATGTTAGGCTTCGTACACAAATTACGTAACGCTTAGAGGGGAGGACCCCTCCTGAGTTTACGTTACTTTTTGTTGCATAAGGAGAAGGGGGAGTCAGAAGAATAGTTACGTAACAAAATTATAAATACAAAAAACCAGCTGCAAAACTAAGAACGGACATGTTGATGGTGTGACACTGTGAATCGGTTTAGACTGATGGAGATTCAAATTCAAAATTATAGTTTGTAGCTGATGAAGGCTACTACATTTCAAAATATTATGGTTAAAAACCAATTGACCTCAACATGGGTCAGTGCCTGATTGCTGTTTCTGCTTTGATTTTGTTCAATTCGTTAAAATAAAAATTATACGGTTTATGTGATTTGTTTTTCAATATCAAGAGGGGAGGGGGCTTGGCCAACGTAACGTAATTTAATAGGGGAGGGGGGTTACATAGGAGAGAGAGAGGGGGTGAAAAATCCGGAATTTTTGCGATACACAATTTATGTACCACGCCTTACACTAATTGGGAATTTTAAGTCTTAAAATCTCTGGAATTATTTTTTCCATGAATTTATAAAAGTAATATAAATTTGAGTAGATACCGTGTAGTATTGGACGTACTAATTAGTCTGGTTCAGGTTTGGGAGATGATTCTGGCTGTTATGAATGTTTCATAAGACAACTGAGCTGGTGTCGGTGTTTTCAGAGAGATTATTCATTAGTCAATAAACTTCAATCGCTTCAATTCAATCGCTATTGATTTCATGGATACATTTTATTTAATTTATTTTTTTGTATGGACATTATCACTAACAAGGAAACATCACTATCGGTCACAGGCTTAGAGCTTAACCATATACACCATAGTGTAGTCCTGTTGATCTAGAACTTCACTGCACTGCTCGTATAAGTGTAGCCTATGGAACTTTTTTGAGAAAACCTAACTTGAAATTTATATGGGCATCTGACTTAATGGAGACGCATGGTACATTGTGAATATCCTGAACGTAAGTAACAGATCAAAATGAAAATAATGTTGTTTGGAAAAGGATACTTTGATTGCAACAAGCATTTCTAAAATCCTTTTCTTATCCACCTGGAAGTATTATTAAACTTTTCTCATACTGATAATTGTGGTACAAGTTATTCGTCTACGATACAGGACGGAATTTGTGCGGTATTCGAGAGGGACGCTCCACGACGGACCATATGTTCACATCGGACTCGTTTGTGACGTTAGATGGTTTGAAGCAAGATGACGGACTATGAAATTTGCTGTTCAACGTTGTATTAGAAGGTGCTATTCGAAGGACAGGCGTGTAGAGAAGCGGTACCATCATCACGAAATCTCATGTGCTCCTAGCGTTTGCGGACGACATCGGTATCATTGGTGTTAACCGTGGAACTTTGAAAACAGCGAACATGCGTCTTAAAGAGGAAGTTGCGCGGAAAGGGCCTTTCATAAATTGTAGCAATACAAAATATATGGTGGCCCGAGGGTGTTGTAACTGCGGTGGTTTTGAAGTGGTCGACGAATTGGTTTACCTTGGTATGTTAGCGACATCGATGTGAGTCGTTAAGTAAAGAGGCTGCCAACAGGCCTCCTACGGGTTACGTAACCAGCTGAGGTAACCCGTAGCCTGCAACTCCGTACAAAACTCGCGCCGTATAAAACGCTAGTTCTCCCGGTGGTACCCTACGGCCGCGAAGCGTGGAAATTGAAAGAGAGCGGCCGACAAGCTCTTGGCGTTTTTGAGCGTGAGATCCTGCGATCACTTCTTGGCGGCATATTAGACGGAAGAATGTGGTGCAGACCCCTGAATCATGAATTATATAAAGTATACAAGGATGTGAATATTGTGAAGCGACTAAACCACGGCAGGGGGCAATGGGCAAGTTGGATGTTCGATGTCGGTGTAGCTGCTAGAGCAGCGGGTGTTAGGGGCGACAGGAGAGCGGCAGCCCAAGACCGAGAAAAGTGGAGACGAGTCCTGAATTCGGTATGGATTCCATAAGTGGATTGTCGCCGAAAAAGTCACTCCTTGCAGTGACATGCAGTGAAAAATGAGTTTTTTGAAAATCTCAGAAAAATAGAGAAGCGGCACTGCATGGGGGATTGATCAATCCGTACAAAACTTTGAGAAATTGAATGTGAGGTTAGAATGAGCAATAATACCAAATTTGGTTGAAATCGGAGGTGGTCGATTACAACGGGTAATATCACTTGAGAGGGACTGACTCCTACATAAACTTAAAAATTGAATTTTTCATAAAACCCAAGATAGAATATTTTAAGACTATTTTTAAATTAATCGTTTCGACCAATACTAACATCCTGTGAAGTAAAATCACGTAAGTTTCTCTATAGGCAGTTACGTGATTTTCAGCTGACTGTTATTAGAAAAAATAATAACATCTATCTGATTTTCACGTTAAAGCATTAGTATGCGTGCGAACTACCTGAAAATTACGTAAATAGTACAGGATTGCTGGATGGAAAATATTCACATAACTTTTCCTATGATTTCGACGTGAAATTTATTTTGAGTGTAGTATTTTGATCAATTCCCAAGTAATAAAGTGAGTTTTATTGCACTCTTGGCAGTTTTGGCTACAAAAGCCATCATAAGAGTGTTATAAAAGCTAGATTGTTGCTAGGGTTGTGATATCGTTCAGGCGTTGTGTTCAAAACAATTTCAATTTACACTGAAATGATAAGTTTGCACATATCATTTGTTTCAAGACGAAAAATCTTCTTGCAGTTCAGTCGAAGTTCTTTCGCAATTCAATTCTTTGCTTTTAATGAGTAAACTTAATTAAAATCGAAGTCATCCCATGGTTTTCTTGCGAAATAATTTGAAAACTAGAATTTTTATCTAAGAAAAAAACCCGAATTAATCCACCTAGCGGCGTGACCTAGCCTTTCTACTGCCACAATAATCATTATTCTCATTCTCATTATCTCAGGAACATCTATAATTAACTTGACTATATTTTTAAATATCCGTTCTGTATTCCTCAAAATCCTTATTTGCCAGTAAAACTCACAACGTATTGCGTAGAATAATTATATTTTCTTTCCTTGGGTACGTAAATACTTGTAAGCGTCATTTATGTTACTTAATTATTTAATTTTATAATCGGTCGGCCTTAACTTTCGGGCTTCAGAGCCACATGCGAAATTTGTTTTGAATTGACAATATGAAATAAGTGTTCATAGCAGATTTTTTGATATTTTGATATTAATACAATGCGTTCAAAAGTTAGCAGCTTTGAAAAACAAGAGTTCAGAAAAATTATAATTATACTTTACTTTTGATGAAAAAGGATATCGACAACAAAATGATTAATCTCAAAATTTTACTATTAGTTTACTTAGCTTCAATTGTGTAATATATCTGAATCAGAAAAAATAACTGAATAGAGCATTAGGTATGAAAAGAGAGAACTTTTTCTTAGCTGGCGCTCCTTCAGATAATTATTTTTGCATGAAAATCAAAACTTAAGCTTCTTTTGAATGTACTTTCATGAAAAGATAGTCATTAGCTTGATCGCATCGTTTTTACAATGTTAGTGGGTTATAAAAACAAGGCGAGGTCGAAAAATAGTGCAAAAGCTGCGCCATAAACATGCTTGAGAATGAGAAATATGATCGATATGATTTCCAGTGCTTGTCATTTTTGATTTATTTATTAAAACATGATACATGACATAAGACATCTGTCCTTTAAAATGTCACTAACTAAAACAAATCTTACAAAATTACTACCGTGCAACGTTTACTTCCTATTTTTCATATAATATTTCTAAGCTCTAGTATCTATTGATTGAAAAGAGCATCTATTGATGCGCAAAATTTGTTTGAAATTTGTATAAATTTATTTGGAAAAATCAACTCACTAGTATTTTTAATTCTATACACCACTATACCTACATGCTTCAATTAACTGCTTTTCTTCGCTTTTTGCTTTTCTTGTACAATTGTGAGTAACAGCAAGTGAAGAAAATGACAATTGAAATCTGAAATCAAAGAAAAGAAAAAACTTTTCGATTGAATCCTACTATTTAATATTTATTTGCAACAGATACGTAGTTCGCCTACGACGTGCAGGCTTCATCAGTGTCCTATTTCAAAGCGTATACGTTTCTGTCGCGAATAAATATTAAATAGTGGAATTTATTCGGTAAAAGTTTTATCTTTTCCTTAAATTCAGAGTTCGTATTCCACTAAGAGGCTTCAAAAACTTCAGACAATTGGCATGTTTCTCACTTCTCTTGAATTTCAATGCAAATTTAGAAATTGCAAATTGCCATCACATACACACATACATACACACATCCATACATACATACATACATACTTACATACATACATATATACACACATACATCACACACATTGAATACAATCAACATTTGATTGATATGTTTTGATTTCACACGTTTTAACGGTTTAATATACGGTGCTTAAGTGTTAAAGTTTGAATAACTTTTGAATGAACCGTCCGATTTTCAATAACTTGGTTTCGTTTGATAGATCTCAACAGTAATTTTCAAATAATAATAAATTGTGTGAGGATTTGCAATGAATTAATGCTTATATTTAACAAAAATATGTTTTAAATACTATTTTTTCACATTTCTTTATGTAACTCTCAAACTACAAGCCCAATCGTCATGAAATTTGAAAGTTAAGGGTTTTCAAAGCTCCTCTTTCATATGCAATAAATCTTGTTCAAATCGGTTAAGGGACCTATGAGATAATGAAGTCCCATATTTTTCGTATTTTTATACATAACTTTTGAGCTAAAAGTCCGATCAAAATGAAATTCAATAGCGACCTATGGGACACCTAGACCTTTCATTTGACACTAAGAACATTAAAATCGGTCCAGCCATCTCCGAGAAAAGTGAGTGAGATTGAAAGCGTTACACACACACACACACACACACACACACACACACACACACACACACACACACACACACACACACACACACACACACACACACACACACACACACACACACACACACACACACACACACACACACACACACACACACACACACACACACACACACACACACACACACACACACACACACACACACACACACACACACACACACACACACACACACACACACACACACACACACACACACACACACACACACACACACACACACACACACACACACACACACACACACACACACACACACACACACACACACACACACACACACACACACACACACACACACACACACACACACACACACACACACACACACACACACACACACACACACACACACACACACACACACACACACACACACACACACACACACACACACACACACACACACACACACACACACAGAAAATGCTCAGTTTTCAAAACTGAGTCGAATGGTATATGACATTCGGCCCGCAGGACCTTCTTTCCATTTCCGGTTTTTCAAGTGATTTCTATATCTTTATACTACATATATATTTATATAGTAGAAAGGCAAAACCCGATTTAATCCACCTAGTGGTGAAAGGAACCTTTGTTATACGATCTTACTTGCTATTTGAGATAGAAATCGACACGTATTCGGAACATGATTCATCTATTGGTTATCGTTGCGTAGTGCGTTGATTTACATAAAATTTTTGAAAATTGAATAAGTTTACAAAATTTGAACAAAATAGCAACACTTTTAAATTTTGATAGATCCTTTGTTCATGAAATTGCCGAGTAAGGATAAGTAAGTTGTTATTAATCTGAGTATGTGCAAATAAAAGTAAGTTGTAAGTGCAAATGTTATCCTTTAGCATATACGTTGTCTAGTAAAGGTCTAGTTTATAGGTTTTTGAACTATGCATAGTTTCCTGTAATGCCATTCTATTTGACTCACATCAATAGAGTGTTCTTGAATAATTTTCATCAATTTTTATTAATTCATTAACTCTTCATGCTCAAATCGTCGAACCCTATCGATTGATATATGTGACTTGGCCCTCCGGGCTTCGGATCAATTTCGTGTTTTTCGACCAATTTTTAAACCTTTGTTATAGTATAACAAAGGTAAAACATGATCTAGATAAAATATTATCTCAATTTACTTGTGTGCCGAATCGACAGCTTAAAAATGCACTATATGTACAGAATATCCCAGAAAATATCTAAAATCTAGCTTTCTACGGAAAATCAGGTCAGATTCTTATATCACTTTTTTTTCGAAACTCGAAAGTCATTTAGTGTCCTTTACAACCTGATATACGTGTACGAATTATATATGCCTATATGCGAAAGCCAACAAACAGGGCAATTAATTTTCGCACGGCTCTTTTGCCTCACATACGGGATCAGCGAAGGAGAATTTTTCTTCTCACATCAGCGTGTGACAGAGTATCTCAAATTAATGAAATTTATACACTAGAACAACTCAATTGTCGTCACATTTCATCGACGGCAGCACCAGCGTTAATTCGCGCTTGTTTATCTTTCGTGTGTCTAAACTGCCTAACACCCTGCCGTTCGTCTTTCGTTCGTCGTCCGTCGTTGGCGGCATACTGACTTTCCCATTTTGGAAATTTTGCAGCTTCGGGGGGCGCATGTAATTTTTCACCTCGATAGAGCGGAAAAATAGAGTTGTAGTAAAAACGAAATTTAATCGTGATTTATCGCCGACAGTTGAGCCATGTCTCAAAGTAAGTAAACGTTAATTCTGATTCACTTGCCGTTGTCGGTTGCCTTCGGTGCAACGCACTTTGCAGATGGGAAGTACCAAAATAACTTTGCTACAATGCTATTGCGATTTCACATGGGTTGACCTTTTCCTGTTCCACAGTTTTAAGGTAAAATTAATATCCCAAGTGCAAACATTTTATTTATTTGAACGTATCTTCCGATTTTAATATTCTGCTAAATTTTCCGTTTTAATGTTTAAAACTACTAGTTCGATTAACCGCTCTCAAATCTCGAACGCATAAACGAAAACTACAAGGTATACAGCCCTAAAGCCAAGTGTCCACTATAGAGTTATTTTGGTAGAATAAAAAGCGTAGAGCGTAGAGATTCTACCAGCTGTGTGTACACTATAATGCATCTCTACCACTTTTCCACTCTACCGAGAAGTAGAGAAATTTACGTAGAGAAATTTTACGTAGAGCTCTACCACGCACTCTACGGGGTGTGTCCACTGGGAAAACTGTAGAGCGTAGAGTTCAACCAAACACTATGTCAACATAGCGTTTGGTAGAGCTCTA
This sequence comes from Sabethes cyaneus, assembly GCF_943734655.1. Taxonomy (NCBI): domain Eukaryota; kingdom Metazoa; phylum Arthropoda; class Insecta; order Diptera; family Culicidae; genus Sabethes; species Sabethes cyaneus. The sequence continues at coordinate 100,800,678 of NC_071354.1, read as the reverse complement.
CGCTCTATCTAACCTGCTAGATAGAGCTGTAGAGAACAATTTCGCTTATGAACCGATTTCGCAACATGACGCCATATTTTTCTGATGCAACTGCTGCGAACAAATTGCGTACCTACGGGACATCATGCTTTCGTAGCATGGGCTCTATTCTCAGTCACCTTACTGGTCGACTGCTGGAGACTGCTCGATTGCTCATCTGGTCGACTAGGCTGCTCAGCTGGATTGGTCGAGCTTGATTTGATTGCTCGACAGGACTGCTCAACTGAACTGCTCAACTGGACTGTTGAATTCAACTGCTCGATTGGACTGATCGACTTGACTGCTCGGCTGAACTGGTCGATTGAACTGGATTGACTGGGCTGTCCAATAATACTGCTCGATTTTACTTCACAACTAGGCGACTCGATTAAACTTCTCGACTAGACTACTCGACTTAACTGCACGACTGGACAGCTTGATTCAACTGCTAGACTGAACTGGTCGATTAAACTGCTTGGTTGGACTGTTCGGTTCGACTGCTCGATTGGACAGCTTGATTCAACTGCTCGACTGGACTTCTCGATTCAACTGCTCGACTGGACTACTCGACTCAACTGTTCGACTGAACCTCGATTCAACTGCTCGATTCGACTATTCGAATTGGCTACTCGACTCAATTTCTCGACCCGACTGATTCAACTTCTCGACTAGACTACTCGATTTAACTGCTCGACTCAACTGCTCGACTGGACTACTTGACTGAACAGCTTGATTCAACTGGTCGACTCGACTGCTCGACTCATTTGCTTGACTCGACTGCTTGATTCGACTGCTTGACCCGCCTGCTCGACTGGATTGCTCAACGCGATATCAAATCGGCTCAATTGAAACAGAAAATCGCGGTACCAGCTTTTCAAAAAGGCTTAACTGTAAAATGTAAACAAACCGAGTGAGGGTTCTTTTCGCTATGTTAGTCCAGCAGAAAATAACTCTCACTCGGTTTGTTTACATTTTGTAGTTGCGCCGGTTGGGTAGTCGTGCTAAAAACCCGCACAAAATAGACTTCAGTGTATCACGGTTTTTGTAAAAATGAGAACCACTCTACTAGGCATAACAAAACTAACGAAAAACGTATTTAAAATAAATTAGTTAATTATTAAAATTATTAAAAATTAGTTTTACAATTTTTGCCAAAATTAGAACCAGCCCAACCATCAATTACATCAAAAGAAAGGCCTTTCTGAATGAAAAATTTCTTTTCCGGATACTGAAAAGCCGTTTGCTTCTAGTTTCATAGAAGAATATAATTTTCAATTAAATTTTCATTTCCATTTCTATGAAAAATAAAGAATTGTTTGACAGTCATCTTATATACTTATATACACACTTCATATACGCATATATGTATGCGCGAATTGTTTGCGTCGGTTGCATCAGCAAAATATGGCGTCATATTGTGAAATACAGCAGTCCCCCGAATAACGCGATGGGTGGTGGTGTACGCCCACGGCGATTTCTTAGTTGTTCGTTAATCAATAAAGCTGATTTTTGGTACATTGTTAGTATCTAGTATAACCTAGTCAACAGTCAAAAATGAACTTCATTGGTTAATGGACAGCTGAGATATCGTGTTGGGCGTCGCGCCCCACCCACCGCCTTATTCGGGGGATTCCTGTAGTTTCAAAAACGAAATCGTTCTCTACCGAGTTCTCTACAGCTCTATCTAGCAGGTTAGATAAAGCGTAGAGTATACCAAACACAAAACGAACGTGTATACACTTTAGAGTTTTTTGTAGTAGAGAACTCTCCCATAGAGTTACTGTAGAGTTCTACCAGTGAGCTCTACAGGATGTATACACAACTCTACCTAACTCTACGTGAGATTTTTCTTTAGCTCTACCTGAAAAACTCTATACCGTGGACCCCCTTTCGTTTGACCGTTTTTAATCTGAACACTTTTTAATTTGAACCCCGCTGGTTTGCACGATGTGCAAATTAAAAATGGTTCAAATGTCATTCTCCACATGGCATCATTTGCCTTCGCAGACAATGCACATAAACACGATTTGTTTGTACTGATCTAGCGTGTTTAATCCTAGTTTAATCAGTTTCACATTGCGTTTCCCAACGATTACGATAGATATCCGATCGGAGATTAACATATTCGCTGCTTGCAACTAGCAACTAAACGAGACTAAATCAAACTACCAAAACAGTAACAAAGAGCAGGGCGGCCAGTTCATACAAGTTTCAGCATATTTAGGGTTGCTAGTTGTTCAAATTAAAAACGAACCCCGTTAGTTTGCATGAGGAATCGTTCAAACGAACGGGGGTCCACTGTAGTGGACACTTGGCTTAAGGGTTGTACGAAAGTGTGACGTAGGACTATATCAGATCATTAGTTCAAAGACTAATGTAAACTGCATTTCAGGCATATGCATGTTTATAAGAATCTGTGAGTATTATTTAAGTGAATGTTTAAAAGAGAAGAGCGAAATATTCTGATTCAATTCTATATTGAATGTAATGTTGGTTTTGAAAATACGTAGACGGGGGTTCATGAGGGTTCATAAGTACAACGCCTGCAACCATCTTTATGTCTCAAAGATTTCTTCTTGTGTGCATCCACCTCATCGGCAGGCAACCATGTTTTCGCTGCCAACATCTCGTGTGTGAGAAAATGAGATAGCATGTCAGCACTGCGTTTTACTCAACTGCCAGCAGTCTGATTTGGGCCCGCTGTCAAATTTTGAGCCCAGGACATGCTGTCGCTGACGTTCACTGCAGCTCGTTATAGAGATGTTGATGGGGTGTGTGCATCATAAAGGTTGAAATAGTAATGAATGACAAGCCCACAGATTATAGTGTTAAATGTGATTATGCGTAGCTTGACATGTTTCAATAATCGTACTTTAACTCGCTTGTGGCCTTTAAAAGGGCCATTGGTTACAAATAACATTAAAGGCAAAGCAAAATGATTTATAGGATATGAGTTAGTTTTTTTTATTAAATCAATTGTATGTGGGCTCTACAGCCTGAAAAACTCGAAAAATGAGTGTACGAGTTGAGTTAACGCTTCTAGCACGAAACAGAAATCGAAATTCGAACAATGAAATTTCCGAAAATCGTCCAAAAAAATTTTCTTTCGTTGTTGTCTTTTTTTCGTAAATTTTTACATGGAAAATAATAACGTATATATTAAAAGCAAGAATAGGCTTGGTTTTTACGTTCAAACTTTAAATAAAAATGCTTGATATGCATATTTTTTGCTCGATTAAAAAATTCACTTTTTTTTCCGGGCCCCCTTCAGTCGTCCAACACCGGGAGGACAAAAACTTCATAAAATATTTGTAAAGGCCTAATAAACAATAAGCAATATCGAAATATTTCTTTTAAATTCTCCGCATTAAGCAAAATTTAAATTTCATTTCAATTCACCACATGAAGAAACAGCAGCTTCAAAATAAATTGGTTCCATCGATAAACATCGACAGTCCTAAATTAGAACCTTACAGGATTATCCGATTTTGTTTCTTATTCGAAAAATTTAAAACTTCTCCGCGTTCCACTTCGACAGTTCAGCCTTTTATTTCGGACAACAAATGGAGACAGATTTCTCGATTCTCTTCCTTTTTTTGTCAACAAAACCGGCTCAAAAGAGATTACGATAATGTTCGACTGACTGCACTTTGGAAGTTCATCGCCCACCCGGCTCTTCATCGAAAACAATCCGCTTGCATCTAACGAAAAAGATAAATGGTTTTACTGATTATTGTTTTTTTGCAATTGGATTCCAGTGTTTCTTACAGGGATGCTGTTTCCTTCGCAGCTGCGATTAGAGTTTTAAATCGTTCCTTTTTGCTATTTATTGCATAGGTAGTTAGATTTCTGTATGTTGCTTCGAAACACCTGTTTGTTTACACTGCTATTGATACCAAACTGATGAGACTGTGCCAGCTGGTTGAAAGTTCCTCGCAAAAAATCACAAGCGAGGATATTTCTCTACTTGTGTGAATTTATTGCACGTACTCTATCGATAATTTTGACGTAGGACTACGTCTTACGGCAAGGTTTGGGATAGGGTGTCATTCCAAAAAATCTTTCTCGAAAAGTGGTCAGGTTTTGAACGGTCATAACTTAACGATTTCTTGATCGATTTTCAATATTCTTACTCCAATCGATCTCTTCTTCGAAATCTTCTAAGAATTGACCCAAATGAAGAAAAGTATGGATTCTTGAAGTTGTACACTGAAGTCGCTTTTTACGCGGTTTTTTACACGCGGTTTTTTTACGCGACTACTTTTACGCGGTTTTAGAAATTTACGCAGTTTTTTTACGCGGTTTTAGGAATTTATGCGGTTTTTTACACGGTTTTCGGAATTTACGCGGTTTTTTTTAACGCGGTTTTCGAAATTTACGCGGCTTTTTTACGCGGTTTTGATTTACGCGGGACGTATCCTGCGCGTAAAAAGCGACTTTAGTGTACTATTGAAAATTTGAAAATAATAAAGCATTGTCCAACCGTTAATCCCCGCTTCGTGATTGGTTGCAAAAGACGCTATCATAGTTTTAACATATTTTTAGAAAAAAAAGTGACGAAGATTCTTTGCGACGATTGAACCTAGACCGATTTGATATCTGTGCTTGGGAAGTATGCGGCCCTGCGAAACCACTGCTCTTCTTCAACCGGTGTAAGCGTTTAAACATTAAACCTTGGCCAATTTGATGTCCTGAACGTAAACAATTTTGTTGAAATGTAAAACCACTCCTTTTCTTCAACCGATATCACCTTTAAACATTATATCTAGTCCAATTTGATGCCCTGAAAGTGAAACTTCACAGAAGAGTGAAACGCAGAAAAGGTCACCCTTTCCTTTAGACAGATTGCATCCATATGCTGCAAAAGTTTGTTCGGAACTGTTGTCTTGATCGGAAACAGGGCTGAAGGGGCATTTGGCGTGAAGCAGCAATTCTCAAAGCGAGGAAAATCAGCGACTCTCTTATCCGAGAATAGATTTGAACGTGTCATTTGCTGCTTTGCGTCAGTTAGTTGCCTGCAATTCTTTACATAGTTTCAATAGTCAAGCATTAAATTTAGATTAATTTCGTTCAAAAATGATGGAGAAGACAAGGTAGGAGAGATCCGTAGTGATGTCAATGTTTGTTTGACCGTCAACTCAGTAGAAGGTAGTGAGGTACAAAACATTTTCCAAACAACTTTGGCTTACTTATGTACTAGCTTTCAATCATGAAAATGAGTAAAAATATGTAAAAAAATTCTCGACCAGCCAAAATTTATCGACGTGCAAAAATTTGAATTTTTCAACCTGCAGCACAGTCAAGCCATTTTAACATAACAATTTTTTTGATGTCATCAAAATGCATATATATGTAAATAGTGCTTGATGTTGTAGTAAGATTTGAGACGCTATAAACATTCATTTAAAAATAACCGAATTTTCTCGACCTGCAGTTAGTCTCAACAAATGCTGCATGTAGCATGCACACATGAGACATGAAGAATCGTATTCTTGCATGCATGGTTACAGAGGCTGGCAAAGGGTGAACATGTGCATTCCATAGTCTCTGTTCATTAACTCCTATTCCTACCTCCACGAGGTGCCGGCTGGGGTACGCAACTTCGATTGTCGTATGCTATCAGGAAAGGGAGCACAGTGACTCCCGCCCACATTAAGATGGCAGCCCCATCAGCGGGAAAAGGACATTAGGTTAACAGACTACTGTACCGGAACACAAAAAAAAGTTACCGAAAATGAAAAAAGAAATCTCTCTGGATTATTGGCAACGACCTTTAGCATGAAAACACGGACAGGAATCGGAACATGGAATATACTGACCCTTGCCCAGCAGGGTAAGCTGGCTCAACTTGCAAGGGAAGTTAGTCACCTGAAGCTTGAAATCCTGAGGATGAGCGAGGTTCGCTGGCCGGGTACTGGCGAACACAGGACATCATCCGGGCAAGTCTTGCTCTACTCTGGCATACGAGGTGAAAATGCTACTCGAGAAAGAGGAGTTGGATTCCTACTGAGCCCATGGGTACATGGGGCCCTGATGAAGTGGGAACCGATAAATGAGCGAATAATCGTTGCCAGATTCAGAACACGGGTTAGGAACCTTACAGCAATCCAGAGCTATGCGCCAACAGATGCTGCCAACCTGCAGGAGAAAGAGAGTTTTTACAGCCAGCTGAACAGCGTGGTTGAGAAAATCCCGAAGGGGGGCATCCAAATCCACATGGGCGACTTCAACGCGAAGATTGGCTCAAACAACGCGGACCTTGAACGCGTCATGGGACGCCATGGCCTTGGAGAGATGAACGAAAACGGGGAGCTGTTTACAGAATTCTGTGGTAATAACACATAAAGTCACGTGGGTTTCCCGCGACGGCCGATCAGAAAACCAAATCGACCACATCTGCATCAGCCGGAAATGGCGAAGGAGTTTTCTTGATGTACGCAACAAACGCAGCGCTGGCATTGCATCCGACCAGCATCTTGTTATCGCTGAGATACGTCTGCGCGTCGCACGTGTCCAACTACGGGAGAAGAAAGTTGGATGCTCGGAGTTGCCACCTGATGGAACCGTCGAAGAGCAATGGACCGGCATCAAGAACGCCTCCATCACGACCAGTGATGAAACCCTCAGCAAAGCGCGCAGCGGGCGGTGGGAGTGGATTTCGGATGAAACATAGAGGAAGATCGACGAGCGGAGAGAGGCGAAAGTCGGCATTGAGCGAGCGCGAACCAGATCGACTAAGACAGCTGCCCGTCAACGATACGCCGAATTGGAGAGGGCGGTTAAACGTGCTTGTAGGCGGGACAAGAGAACCTGGACTAACTCCCTAGCCGAACAAGGAGAAACCGCCGCCGCCAATGGTGATATCCGTATGTTGTGAGATATTTCTCGCCGCCTAAGTGGTGCTAGGATGAATGCAAAGATGCCGCCAAAGGACAGAGCTGGACAGCTATTGACTGACCGTACAGAACAGCTTAAGCGATGGACTGAACATTTTGAACAACTCTTGCGAGTTTCAAATGTCAGAGACCAACAAAACCAGCAGCGTACGACGCCTACAGTTCGTCGAATAAATCGCGTCAACTCGGAGGCGCCATCGCTGGATGAAATTGTAGCAGCCATCAAGAGTATGAAATCCAATAGAGCGCCAGGGATAGACTGTATTTCAGCCGAAAAGCTCAAAGCTGACCCATCTTTATTAGCCCAAATGATGCATCAACTTTTCAGCAACATATGGGAAACCGCAACCCTTCGGGTGGACTGGATGCAGGGCATATTGGTCAAAGTCCCTAAGAAAGGAGACCTAACGGAATACGGTAACTGGCGTGGCATCACGTTGCTCTGTATTACTCTCAAAGTACTCTGTAAGGTAATCCTCAACCGGATCCAGGAGAAGATCGACGCTACTCTCCGGCGGCAGCAAGCTGGATTCCGTGCTGGCCGATCATGTGTAGACCATATCACAACGCTCCGCATTATATTGGAGCAGATCAACGAATTCCAGGACTCTCTTCTGCTGGTGTTCGTTGACTTCGAAAAGGCGTTCGACCGACTCAATCACGAAAACATCTAGGGCGCACTTAGGCGTAGAGGAGTTCCAGATAAGCTAGTCCATCTCATCGAGGCTCAGTACGAGGCGTTCTCGTGCAAGGTTTTGCACGACGGTGTCTTGTCCGACCCCATAAGGGTTACTGCTGGCGTGAGACAGGGCTGCATTTTATCACCGCTTCTGTTTCTCATCGTTATGGATGAGACATTAGTTGGAGCAATTGACAGTAGACCAAATCGAGGATTGCCTTGGAATCCTCTAACGATGGAGCAGCTAAATGACCTCGACCTAGCCGACGACATTGTCTTGCTCGCACAACGCCGAAACGATCTGCAGAGCAAGTTAGACGACCTCTCCGAGAGCTCCCAGGCAGCAGGTCTCACAGTCAATGTAGCGAAAACTAAGTCTATGGTAGTGAACACTGACAATTCCACCAACTTCACAGTAGCGGGACAACAAGTTGAGCAGGTATCCACCTTTCAAAATCTTGGTAGCCAAACAACGCCCGATGGTGGTACCAAGACTGATATAGCCACACGGATAAGAAAAGCCAGGGGTGCCTTTGCAGGTCTGCGAAACATTTGGCGCTCAAACCAGATCACACTACGAAAACCCGAATCTTTAATTCAAACGTGAAATCCGTACTGCTGTATGCCTGCGAAACGTGGTGCGTCTCAGCGGAGACAACGCAAAACCTGCAGGTATTCATTAACCGGTGCCTGCGATACATCATTCGTGCCTGGTGGCCTGATAACTGGATATCCAATGAGGAACTCCATCGTCGGTGTCATCAACGGCCGATAGCCACAGAAATTCGTGAACGTAGGTGGAGGTGCATCGGACACACCTTGAGGAAAGGAGCGAACGAGATTTGCAGAGAAGCACTCGACTGGAATCCACAAGGACAACGTAGAAGAGGCAGACCCAGGGGCTCATGGCGACGGAGCTTAGCCAACGACATCCGGGCTGTAGACGAGAACCGTCAGCAGTGGAGATCTCTGACTTCATCCCTTTGTTCTGCCGGACCGGCGGACATGGACACATAAGTAACTAATTGTAAGTAAATGGTTACAGAGACTTACGAAGTCCTGCGTCACCTATGCGGTCGTGTCTTGTACACAACCCCTCTGATTATTTTGTCTGTCTGCAAAGGACAGACTGGATAAATTTCACTAACAGCTGCGGTCGAAAGTCTGTTTCGCAGTTTTCTGCAATCTTCCGGACTGAAAAGTCACTTTGTTCTATGAAACTTTTACAACACACTCGCACTGGATTTATTTTTTTCTGCGAACACACCAACTTTCGGAAGTTGTTTCTTGTTATTACCTACTAGAACAAAACTTCATATTCTTTACCATTTAGAATGCAACTGAGTGAATTTTGCTTTGACTAACATCAAAGATGTACTAGTTTTATGCTCTCGGGTATTCTGGAAATCAAAGGCGTCGGTTACTACTCAAAAGAGTGTCATTTAATTCATATTAGCAGTTCGAAATTAATTACGTTAGCGATGATGCATACTGCATCATGCATAACTTTAACCTGATTTTAAATAGGTGAGAGAATTAGCGTATCTTGAATATCTCTAATAAAATTCAATCAGGCTACAAAATCAGTTTTTCTTTATCGTTCGTGAACTTTATTATTAGATTCGTCAATTGCATCAGGTTGAATCATCGCTATTGATAATACTCCAACAAAAAAGGTTGTAAAATCTCCATTCATAAAACAAAACGTAATAGATACGAATTGTGTCGCTAAAATCTAAACGTTATGGATTTTAATATCAAACAAATCATCCCCCTCGAAGAGATCGTACAGTTAGGTATAATAGATTCACATTTTCCCACGGAAGGGTATTGGAAAACATGAATTTCGTTAGAGCGTCTCCGTTGGACGGGACGGTAAGCTTGATTTGATTGACGCTAATTCCCGCAGCCAAAAGGATAACGTCGTCGTCATCACTACCATCCGCATCTAGCATCTACCTAGGACTAGCTATCAGCAAGTTGCCGGCTTAGCCCATATGAATATTTGATTCTTTTGTGTGACAACGCGTCAAAAGTCGGACGAACGAGCAAACTCAGCATCCCTCGCAGGCGGCGTGGCGATGGCTTCGATGCAGGCGGTTGAATGAAATTAATTTCCAAGACGGCGACGCTAGTTTCTTCGTAATAGTTTTACGGTAACAGCTTCAAACAAACTTGAAATTGCTGCAAACAGGTAGCTATCTCTGTTTCGCTGGCAGGACGCAGTGGAGCATATTGTACATTTGTGAATAATAGATTCGTTTTCCACTGAAGCAAAAGCTTCAGGTTCTTAACTCGTCTGTTGACTATTTCAACCCACTTGTATATCAATAGCTGTATTGTGACAAGTGAACGACCGATAAAATCGTTAATTCTCAACTAGTCTAGTTTTAGGGACCATGTTTGAGAGAATTGGATCGATGGATCTGAAAAAATAATGACCAAGTTTATTTTGTTTTATTTTTAACTGAATAACTGATTATTTCGAATGCGTTCTTATATTCGTTTCATCTTAACACAACTAACAACCAAATGTACTCCACGCTAATCTTGTTGTTGAAGAGCTAAAAGTTGAAATCCTTTTGCTTTTTTATGGCTCGTAATTTACTATCTGGTTTGTGCTACACCATCCCCACTTGGAAGAATAATGTAACGTTGCGAAATTATTTTAAAGTATTGTCGCTCTCCAAGTCTCCATTACAAAAATACAAATGAACCTCAATTAAGTTAGAGTCATCGTGCAACAATTTCGGTAAATATCAACTTAATTTGATGCTCAACCATACCTTACTAGCAGTTTACTTAATATTTATAAACTTTCTAGAATAAGTAGAAAAAATTATATTGAAAATCTTTAGGTTATTTTTTAGTTTTTTCGTAGTGCTCAATATCGTAAACAATATCACGCATGTGGTAATCTAGGCAGTCATAAAATTCTTAATATACTGAACCAACTGTTGTTATTAACGACAAAAATAAATTATTTTTGTAATCTATAATCATCAAAAAGTGGAGTAAAGTCTATAGATTTTCGGATTTTTGCATTTTCTTATTAAGAACAAAAGTCGGGCTTGAAAATTTAAAATTTTTGAACTTCCGTATTTACTGCTTTGTTGGAATATTTGTTTCTCATTCATTCGGATCCGGTATGGGACTTTACTTTGACTCATTTGAATGTACCATATCAGGCAAGCAGAATTTGAAAATGTTATTTACGGGGCATTTGTTGAGCTATTTATTATTAACAATTCTATTGAATACAATCGGTACAGTCAAATAAATCAAATTTGAATGAAAGAGATCATGCCATCCCTGGTTCGGACCGAACTAAGCATACGTTTTTAAGAAATATACGCAAAATATACGAACAAGCAATTAAAATTTCAAAAATTAATGAACTTGATTAACTAGAATTATAGTAATATAATGGACATGAGCAACCTTTTTCGTCGCATTGTTTTACGACATTACAAAAAAATAGTAAAATTTCTTACTTTATGTTGGAAAATTTATATAGCAAAACATTTCTTCATATACGAAACTGTTAATATTTAGAAAACTTACCAAATTAGGTTGTCGGAACTCGTGCAATTCTTTATTGTGATATTTCACTGGATTCAATGGATATGCGCCAAAATCGTTTTATGAGTACTGGTAGATTTGCTAACATACTTATATCATACAAATCTAGATAAGGTTTAGTGATGCTGGTAGTTATTTACAAAGCAAGCATCATTGCTGTTATATATACATATATACAGAATGATTGTGATATCTAAATCATTGCCGGGGGGCGGGTGCCTACACGTAACAAAGTGTTGCCAGGATTTTTTGAGGGGAAAATCGAAATGTGTGCACCTAAGAATCAACGAATGAATTCAACAGGGAAACTAAAGCCCAGGCACTACGGTCATGGTTGACAAGCGGAAGCATGTTGGGAAACTACGAAAGATAAAGGTCAACCATAACATCCTGGAAAATACAAACGCTCTAGAAAAGGAAACGCTCTCGCAAATTTGTTCGGGACATCGTGTTGTTGTTTCACAATTTCACCAGTTTTGAGCAGGTAACGATCTTAACAGCTTCCGAACTTTGTGTCTGAAACATTGCTGCCTGAAGGTCTTCCACATTTCTGTGGAATTAGACACGATTTCTCGAAAGAATTTGCTTAGTTTTGAAATATTATTTGACGGTAGAAACACTACTACTAAACAGCACTACTACCGAGCTACGATCGATCATCAACTTGCAAACAGTATATATTATGAGAACATTTGATAACTGTGCCGACTCAACGGTATAAGTTTGCATACATTAGCAGCTACATGTTGTCGAAACAGGATCTAATCAACAAGGCAAAGATAGATTGTTTGATAGCGAGTAGATAAAAGTAGTATATTGAAATTAACATTAGCAACTATTTAAGGGGTTTTAATGACGCAGACTTTTGGATAGTAGCAGCGTGTAGCAAGAATAAACAAGTTCAAATACCGTTCTAGCGTAATTGACAGTTTCATTCGTAGCCTCGGTGAAAGCCCTCCGCAGACGAGTTCTCCTACTTTGCGACAGAGTCTGTGGGCAGAGTAGCACGCCCTTGCGCGAGAAGTTCGTTAAGTTCAATAGATTATGTTAGGTTTTCATTACAACGCGGGGTTGCATAGCAATAGTTTACATTCGATTTAGTACGACGGTTGAAGAACAGATCGCATAGTAGAGACGTGAAAGAGAAAAAAGAGAGAAAAACAGAAAAAGAGGAAAATATTGGTTGGTTTTTTCTTCACTCGAAAAGTTGCTGGCTGTACAGTGTATGATAGTTATGTTTGCACAAAGAAACTTTGAATCTCGTTGAGAGATACGCAACTTATACGAAAAACCTTCGTAAAATGCCAACACAAAACTATGCAGTTATCAATTGTTTTGAATGTATTTCGTAACAGTTTCTAGTTGTTGTGTGATTTAAACGAAATTCGCATCAAAAACAAAGCTTCATTTACAATCTAATTAGTGTCTGGGGTAGAGAAAATCTTGCTTATATGCGTTGATGTGCCCAAGATTTTACGAAATTGTGAGTATCAGAAAACATAGACTTGAACTTAGCTTGGATTTGCACATGGATTTGAACTTGAATTCGGACTAGAATTTGGATTTGGACTTGTACTTGAAGCTTAGGACTTGGAACTTGGGACTCGGCACTTGGAACTTGGAATTTGGGACTTTGGACTTTGGACTTGGGGCTTAGAACTTGGGACTAGGGATATGGACTTGGAACTTGGGGCTTGGAACTTGGACTTAGGTCTTAAGACTGGCGACTTTGAATTTGGGTCTTGGGACTAGGACTTGACTAGGTTTTGGACTTGAACTTGGACTTGAGGCTTGAAACTTTGAAGTTTGGACTGGAGATTTGGGATTTGGAACTCGGGGCTTGGAACTTGGGACTTTAGACTTGGAATGGAACTTAGGACTCAGGACTTGGAACTTAGAACTTGGGACTTAGTACTTAAGGCTTGGGACTTGGGATCTTGGACATGGGACTAGGGACTAGGACTTGGTTTTTGACTTGAACATGGGACTTGGTACTTGGGGCTTGGAACTTTGAACTTTTGTCTGGGATTTGGAAGTCGGAACTTGGGACTTGGAACATGGGACTTGGAACTTGGGATTTGGAACTCGGAACGTGGGGCTTGGGACTGGGGAATTGAGGCTTGGGACTTGGGACTTCGGGCATGGCACTTGGAACTTGGAACTTGGAACCCGTGACTTGGGACTTGGGATTTGAGACTTGGGATTAGAGACTTGGGAGTTGGGACTAGGGACTAGAACTTGGATTCGGGCTTGGACTTGGGACTTGAGGCTTGAAACATTGAACTTTGGACTGGGCATTTGAAATTTGCGATTGGGATCACGTGACTTGGAACTAGGGATTTGGGATTAGGGACTTGAAACTTGGGACTTGAGACATGGAACTTGGGACTTGAGACTTGGAACATGGAACTTGGAACTCACGATGTCGAACTTGGAACTTGAACTTTGAACTTTGGACTTGGGACTTGGGACTTGGAACTTAGAACTTGGGACTTAGTACTTAAGACTGCGTACTTCAGATTTGGGACCTGGGACTAGGGACTAGGACCTGGTTTTAGGCTTGGACTTGGGGCTTGGAATTTTGAACTTTGGTCTGGGGATTTGGGATTTGAGACTTGGAACTCGGGTCTTGGAACTTGGGACTTAGTACTTAAGGCTTGGGACTTGGGATCTTGGACCTGGGACTAGGACTTGGTTTTTGACTTGAACATGGGACTTGGGGCTTGGAACTTTGAACTTTTGTCTGGGATTTGGGATTTGGAAGTCGGGACTTGCGACTTGGAACTTGGGATTTGGAACTCGGGACGTGGGACTTGGGACTGAGAATTTGAGATTTGGAACTTGGGACTTGGGGCTTGGCACTTGGAACTTGGAACTTAGAACACGGGACTTGGAACTTGGGACTTAGTACTTAAGACTTAGGACTTGGGATTCGAGACTTGGGACTAGGGACTAGAACTTGGATTCGGGCTTGGACTTGAGACTTGAGGCTTGAAACTTTAAACTTTGGACTGGCGATTTGGAGTTTGCGATTTGGAACTCGTGACTTGGAACTAGGGATTTGGGATTAGGGACTTGGAACTTGGGACTTGAGACTTGGAACATGGCACTTGGAACTCGCGATTTGGAACTTGGAACTTGAACCTTGAACTTTGAACTTTGGACTTGGGACTTGGAACTTAGAACTTGGGACTTAGTACTTAAGACTGCGTACTTGAGATTTGGGACCTGGGACTAGGGACTAGGACTTGGTTTTGGACTTAGACAGACTTGGGGCTTGGAATTTTGAACTTTGGTCTGGGGATTTGGGATTTGAGACTTGGAACTCGGGACGTGGGACTTGGAACTGGGGATTTGGGATTTGGGACCTGGAACATGATACTTGAGATTTGGGACTTGGGACTGGGGATTTGAAACTTATGACTTGGGACTAGAGTCTAGGGCTTGGATTTGGACTTGGACTTAAACTTAGACTAGGACTTGAACTTGAATTTGGGTTTGAACTTGGACTTGGAATTGAACTTGAAGAGACACATAGCGCGTATAACTCATTTATAAACATGACATTGGTGGAGCAACGTAGTATAAAAGATCTATAGTATGTAGCAAAATAGCAGGGCCCACGCCTTCTTTCAAAGCCTAGGCACGACAGTGATTCCGCACTAAAAAAAAAACGGTTGATATATTGCTAGATAGGCATGGTTTTCGCTCCCACAGACTCTAACTTGTAAGACTAACAAGGATTATTTTTTTTAATATGCACTATAAAGTCACACTTTAGACCATAGCAAAACTACGAATAATGGGAATAAAATTATATTCTCATGATATGAAAGCTTACGATGTGCTAATAAGATTAGGAGATTAAGAGAAATTATAATATAATAAATTTAGTTTAAATTGAATATTAGGCTTAATTATCCAGCAATAAAAAACCTATCCTGAAGTAGATTATTATAATTTTTTTTTGTCGAAATGTATTTTGGAATTGAAATGAATTATGGGAACGATAATGATGTTTTATCAGTAGGTACCTAGTTTCTGTGCTCATGGAAGAAGATGAGAATAACTTAGCATATTTAGATTAAAAATACATATATTTTGAAATATTTATTGAAATTTCACTGTCCAAAGCAACCTCAGGAATATTAAGATATCTTAAAAATGTAAAACCGTGAAGCTTTGTAACGTTGGTTAAACAGCATACTTTTAGCGGGTTGTATCTTAAAGCGAATGAATAATCAAGTCGAAAAATAATACAACAAAATAAAGCAATATAAGATTTTCAGGTAGATACTGACTTTATTTGCTTGAGTATAAATTATTATCATTAGAGCGAATTTGAGCAAAAGCGCAGGTGTTTACAGTTTTTTTTTTTGCTAATTTCACTTGTCGTCAAAAAATACCAAAATAAAATTCTAGAAAGCAGCTGGAAAACCTTGGCTATACAGCAGGTGCACACGCTCTATGTTGACGCTAATACATTTATGTGTCGGGTGTTCGCTACTCTCGATTACAACACGTCACACTGGAATGAACACAGAACCACACACCTTTTCCTTTTCCTTTTCCTTCTCCTTTCTGCGCGCAACCAGCTGTACTTGCCGAAGGTGAAATTTCCCCGTAGATTAGGGTGGGAAAGTTTGAAGAAATGAAAATACAGCAGTAAAAAGACGGTGAGTTAAAACAGATTATTATAGTTGAGTAAATTGAAAAGGATAGTTTTGGAATAGAAAAAGAAACACGGTTAAAAATAAGTTTAAATCCTTAAAAATCAGTATATAGGAAGATGTACTTAAGATTTATGTATGAGTAAATGCGTGGAGAATGTAAGAGTTAAGAGAACGAAATAAAACGTGATGTTAGACCATATATTCGAATACTGCTGCGGTGATGTAACGGAAACACACTTGACCAGCAATCGATAATTGTTGGTTCCAACTGCTCTAAGTCAATATTTCTTATGGTCTAAATCAAAATTTTCCGTTCTCCCCATTTTTATTGTGCATTAAGCATTTACTCGTTCACAAGAAAGAAAATTTAAAGCTGACTGTTATAATGTCAATAGAAAAAGAAAGTGTTGGATACAATGTAGTAAAATAGGTTCCATAAAACTGAAACAGTTTTAATCAATTTCATATTGCTCGAGAAAATTGTCCGGATTCTGTGTCATACTAAGTAGTGTCACAGGAAAAATAGTTGTCGTGCTATTAGAAAAGAAAAACAAAAGAAGTAAAACAATTTACGATGCTATGTGCTTATCAAACAATTGATTAAACGATGTTATCATAGCATTTCGAGCAAATTACTTTACTAGCATATGGTAACAAGTTTAAAGGAAACGGAGTTAAACATTTTGCTTGTTTTTTCTTGAGTATGAAATTATCGAGCAAAATTTCACTTAAGGAGAGATGACACTTGTTTTCAAACTCGCAGAAGGTGCAGTAGTTAAGTCATTCACGTAATTGATATTGAAATATCCCTAGTTTACAATTGAAAATCTTATAGAATATACCAATACGTAAAATAGTAGATGCGATGTAATATACCTGTTATTATTCTAAAGAAATAAATCACAACAAAATCATAACCCGAGCAGGCGAACTACTCAAGAATACCTGATCCAGATATTTTTTTGGTGAATAACTGCATATCTGAATTTGGTATTGACGAGCTTGACATAAGAGGTAAAATAGCTAAAATAATGGCTAAAAATGTGCTACAAACACTTAAATAATAACTGGTTTTGTTATTACAATATCTAAATAATATCAAATGTTTTTGCTACACTGGACACGTCAATTAAGGTTTCATACCACAATGAGGCATTTACAAGTCATTCTTTGTAGCTTCATAACTGATTCAGTAATTCATTTGGTATAGAACATAAATGAAAAATAACTTATTAGCAGCAAATCAAGGTATCATATCTCATCGAGATATACATAAGTTATTCTTTAAAAAAATGCGATAACTAATGAATATCAAATTTAGATATAATACCTGAATTTACTATTCATTTGGTATGGATGAGGTATTGGCTCCTGCTCGGGAACACTTAACATTTATTTCTCAAACATGAATCGATACGAAGCGCTGAACTAGCTATAAGATTAGAATTATCGGGCAGTTTGCATTGCATCGTTTCATCGTCTTTATAATTTTTAACGCACTAAACAGACAGAGCACGGAATAATCAATTAAAGAAAAGCTCAAATCTTAAAACTAGTCTATTATCAAACCAGGCAAAGTATATGTTTGCAGTTGTTTTCAGTGGAAGCACTTAGGTAATATTATTTTATTTTATTATTTTATCAGACTCGTCGGATGCGATCAAGATTCTAATATAAGCAGCCAGCATTCTAGTTGCAAGAAAATATGCAAGCTCTATGCTTACAGAAGTATACTATAGGACAGATCAAGTAAATGAAGCTTTTCAGTAAATTAAGAATTATTCTTCAGTTTATAATTCTTGATTTTAAAATTTCAACTTTTAACATTTAACTTTCAACTTTCAACTTTCAACTTTCAACTTTCAACTTTTAACTTTCAAGTTTCAATTTTCAACTTTCAACTTTCATCTTTTATCTTTCAACTTTCTACTTTCAATTTGCAGCTTTTAACCTTCAACTCCGGTCTTTTCAGCAACTCCAGCATGCAGTCCCTACATAATCGTGGTAACAGGCGGAATACGAAAAAATTTAATTGAGATCGCGTACCCAATCCCGTTGGAAACTAAGGTCGTATGCCGACAAGGGGAAAGAGGCACTCATGCTTCCGCTGAGTGTTGACAAAAGAAAGAGTCTTGCCAGCCGTGAACCCACTGCACAGTGGTCCAAACAGCGAAATACGTGATCGTGTGATATTGCGCCAAAACGTGAAGTTTTTCGCATAAAGTGTCTTTAGGAACATTTCTTGGTATAACAAGCCCCTTCATGTGAGAGAAATCTTTGGCTGATTAATTCCCTTAAAAGTAAGATACGAAATTTATTTTCTCGTACATTCGAGATACAGGTTTGGTACTCTCGGCAAAGTTGTAGTAAATATCAATGCAAGCAACTTTGTCAAAGACACCATATTTGTATCTCTTCATGAAAATTATCTATGAAGCGTTATTCGTGGACAAACTCTTTAAAACAGTTTTAAAACGCTGACTTATTCTGGTCAACTTTTACGTGTTCATAATGTTTTAGAAAGTTGTTTATCTTGCTAAAATTAATGTTTTTGTAGAACATTATTATACGTGATTTTCTGAAGTTTCGGAGATTTTGAGCATTTTTTATGAAAAATAGTACTTCATTGAGCTTAAATATTTCCCAAGGTGGCAAATGGTGGCAGATCAAACCGCTCCTACTTAAAAGTACAACAAAAACCTTTAAAAGCAAGTACTTTATAAATATTTAAAAAAAATTTAATCTTAATGAAGTACTATTTTTCATCAAAAATGCTCAAAATCTCCGAAACTGCAAAAAATTGCCTATAATAATGTTCTACAAAAATGTTGATTTTAGCAAGATAAGCAACTTTCTAGAACACTATGACCACGTAAAAGTTGACCAGAATAAATCAAAGTTTAAAAACTGTTTTGAAGGGTTTGTCCACGAATAACGTTTCATAGACAATTTCCATGAAGAGATACAAGTATGGCATCTTTGACAAAGTTGTTTGCATTGATATTTACTACAACTTTGTTGAAAATACCAAACCTGTATCTCGAATATACGAGAAAATTAATTTCGTATCTTACTTTTAAGGGAATTAATCAGCCAAAGATTTCTCACACATGAAGGGGCTTATTATACCAAGAAATGGGCCTAAAGACACTATATGCGAAAAACTTCACGTTTCGGCGCTATATCAAACGATCACGTATTTCGTATTTCGCTAGAGAGCTGAAAAACGGCAAAGCAGCTGAAAAGGACAGTATCTCCGTCGCACGTTTGAAAGCCCGGACCGAACGGCTGCATTCAATCCATCAGGTTATACTAAAGGTTTGGACTGAGGAGTAACTTGCGGACTGGTTGGAAGGCCTTATATGCTTTATTTACAAAACGGGCAATCGGCTCGATTGCCGCAAATATCGAGGCATTAGGGTAAATGAGGTATTTTGGCCCATGCGTAATGCACTTTATTTTTGGCCACTACGGCAAAAACAAATGGAGGGGACTAAAATATTTCGTGTATCCTACTCTCCACAATTCTGCAAACAAAATTCTCTCCCGCATCCTGTTTCATAGATTGGGACCGTCGCAGAAACCTTTGTTGACCAGTGCCGTTTTCGATTTAATTGCAAATTAATTTAAAATTTTTTTTCGCCCCTCTGCACGTGCCTTTACAATTGGCCTTAATAATCGGAAAATCAAAAAAAAAAACGATATTAGCAAAAATTAGTTGAATGCAAAATGAGTAGGACATAGGCTGCGCGGATTTAATGTTTACCGAAATTTAACGGAATTGTGCGAAATTTATCTTACATTCTATAGTACATCACCATTAAACTACAGTTAACGCTATTGTAAATTTTGTCCAGTTTCGCTCGATTTCGATACATACAAAAGTTCGCAAGAATTCGTACAGCATTGATAGGATATTAGCAAAATGAGACATGAACTACACTCACAACACTATCACAAAAAACACCTGAACTACACTCTTAAATGAGTTTACCTGTGAATAGGTTGGATTCGGCTGAAACTACCCACAATGCCCTTAAAGTGTACAAACCCAGATTTTGAGTAGTTTTCCAACTTGGCGGGAGGGAACTAAAAGTACGTTATTTGCCACAGAGAATAATTCAATTATTGGTAGCAATCGGCAGAAATTTCGAAGTTTTCGAATATCCAGGCTAGTCTCATACAACAAGTTCTTACAACTGATTATCGTTTCGTATGGCAATTTAGCATCGTTTACTTTAGTGCCTCGCTCGTTACATTTTTTCAACGGCAGTTGTGGCGGTTGAAGGTCGTTTTGTATTCACTTAGGTACACTTACCAATGACGTAACTTCCATTAAGTGATAATCGAATATCAAAAATTTGATAGCTTTTGTACAGGTCCCTGATAAGCTAGTCAGGGGTTTTAAACATGTTTTATGAAATATGCCGAAAAGTATCTCGCACAATCAGGTTTTTCGAGACAATTACCATACTGATACTGAACTGATTTTTCATGTTTTTTTCTTATATCGATATTTTCGCTTTTCGTTACCTGTTTCGCGATGGCCACAAAACCAAACACGTCCTCAAATCGCATACGAGCTTGAACGACAGTGATTGCGTCACCTGCATCGGTGGATCCAGATCAATTTCTTTCCACAAGCAACAACTTCTTCCTCTGGCAATTGTGGAAGATACAGTGGATTTTTAGGTGTCTAGTAGCAGCAAGTGTTGGACTAACATTCCGTTCCCTCCCAAATTAACCTACATCACAAAGAATTGGATCACCAGAAAACGCACGCTGAGAATGATCTGCTGCTCTCAAGCACCTTTATGATGGTTCTTTATGCAATTTCAGCTGATCTTGATCAATCGCGGGCAATTCACGGGCGGTCAAACTCTGCTATGCTTTACTTACTTTTTTACTTTTTCGGCGACAATCCGCTTATCGAATCCATGCCGAATTCAGGAGCCGTCTCCACATTACTCGGTCTTGGGCTGTCACACTCCAGTCGCCCCTAACATCCGCTGTTCTAGCATCCTCGTCAACAGCGCTCATCCAACGGGTCGTCGGCCTCTGTCGGGTTCTCTGCTAAATATTGTTTTCGCTGATCTCTCATAAGAAATCCTTGCTACAAGGCCAGTCCATTGTAGCCTGCCTTATTTTAGTCGCTTCACAACATCCGCATCTTTGTACACTTGGTATATTTCATGATTTATGCACCTGCGCCACACTCCTTCGTCTAATATGCCGCCAAGAATTGATCGCAGGGTCTTACGCTCGAAAACGTCAAGAACTCGTCGGTCGCTCTTTTTCAACGTCCACGCTTCTTGGCCGTAGAGTACCACCGGGAGAATTAGCGTCTTATAGAGCGCGAGTTTTGCACGGAGTTGTAGGCTACGGGACCTCAGCTGGCTACGTAATCCGTAGAAGGCCCTGTTGGCAGCCGCTATCCGCCTTTTAACTTCACGGCTCACATCCTTATCACATGTCACTAACGTACCAAGGTAAATAAATTCGTCGACCACTTCAAAAGTATCTCCATCTATCACCACCGCAGTTCCAACACCCGAAGGGTTACCACGCTCTCTAGCAGCCATCATATACTTTGTTTTGGTAGAATTTATGATAAGCCCTATCCTCGCAGCTTCCTGCTTAAGATGAGTGTACGCTTCTTCCACAGCTCTACGGTTAATACCGATGATATCGATGTCGTCCGCGAACCCTAGGAACATGTGAGATTTCGTGATGATGGTAACGCTTCTCTGCCCGCCGGCCCTGCGAATAGCACCTTCCAATGCTATGTTGAACAGCAAGTTCGATAGTCCGTCACCTTGCCTCAAACCATCTAACGTCACAAACGAGTCCGAAGTCTCACCCGCTATCCTGACGCTTGATTTTGAACCATCAAGGGTAGCACGTATCGGCCTAATCAGTTTTGTTGGAAAACCATGTTCAAGCATAATCTGCCACAGCTCGTTTCGTTTAACTGAATCGTATGCCGCCCTGAAGTCCATAAACAGATGATGAGTCTGCAAGTTGAATTCCCGGAATTTATCGAGGATCTGTCGCAAGGTGAACATTTGGTCCGTCGTGGAGCGTCCCTTTCGAAAACCACACTGGTATTCGCCAACAAAGGTTTCCTGTAACGGCCTCAGTCTGAGAAACAGGATGCGGGAGAGAATTTTGTATGCAGAATTGAGGAGAGTATTACCTCGATAATTGCTGCATTCGAGTCGATGGCCCTTTTTGTAAATTGGGCATATGAGACCTTCCAACCAGTCAGTAGGTAATTTCTCCTCAGTCCATACCTTTAGTATAACCTGATGGATTGCACAATACAGCCGTTCGCTCCCGACTTTCAAAAGTTCGGCGGGGATGCTGTCCTTTCTAGCTGCTTTGCCGTTTTTCAGCTCTCTCGCTGCTTTCCTAACCTCGTCCAAAGTTGGTGGATCCACACCTTGTCCATCATCCTCAATCGTTATCCTGTTTCTGTTGACCATTCCATCTTGTTCCCCATTCAACAGTGCATCGATATTGTTATTGTTTCCAACGCCTAGCCACCTCCGATCTTTCGGTAATTAGGTTCCCCTCCTTGTCGTTGCACATAACAGGAGTTGGCACGGTCCGGTTCCTGATTCCGTTGATCGTATTAAAGAAGCTTCTTGTATCGTGCCTTTCGAAGCAATTTTTCCGCAAAAACGCGATCCTAGTGCTGACGTTTCTTACGACGGTGAAGTCTCTTTTCGGCAGCTCTAGCATCTCGGTATCTCTCTCTGCTCTGGCGTGTCACAGTTGCAGCCAAAATGTTACTTCTGGCTTGATTCTTCTCATCAGTCACTCGCTGGCACTCTGCGTCAAACCACTCACTGGAAGTGGTTGCAGCAGTAGTACCCAACACTTCCCGCGCTGTAGTACTGATCGCGTCGTGGATGTGTCTCCACTGTTCGTTCAGGTTCTCTCCGAGAGGTTCACCGATCCGCTCATCAGTCTTCCGAGAGCACTCTGCCGCAACTCCCTCCGCTGATAACCGCCGAATGTTCAGTCGTTTCTTCCTTGTTGGCTTCGATTTGAATACGTTGGACAACCGGGCGCGGATCTTGCTTACTACGAGATAGTGGTCCGAGTCAACGTTTGGTCCCCGGAAGGATCGCACGTCTGCGACATCAGAAAAGTGCCGGCCATCAACTAGAACGTGGTCGATCTGAGAGCAAGCCTCTCCATTAGGGTGTTTCCAGGTGTGCTTCCGAATGTTCCATCGTGCAAAATGGGTACTACAGATAACCATTCCTCTGGCTGCAGCGAAGTTGATTAGCCTCAGGCCATTGTCGTTTGTCGTGGGATGGAGCCTTTCTCTACTCTGCTATGCTATGTTGTTTGAATTTTCTACTCAAAATTTGACTTTATACACATTGAGGGCATTTTGAGTAGTTGTAACCAAGTTTGAGCGAATTCCAATCTGTTTACATATGAGCCGTTCCGAATTATAGTGTCTATTGACCATTTTTATAGAAAATGAGATTTTGGCATAAATCGTATCCTTTTGCAAAGATATACTCTGCAAACAATGGAAATTTCAAAAAAGTAGGTTTCCACCCCGCTTTTTTCATGTTGAATTTTTGATATGGAACAGAATGACCAGTGGTCTATGTACATGGCACTTGTTAATAATCAATATTCGTCCATTTTTGATTTCTGAACTGCGTTGGAACACGATGTTCGACTTCTACTCGTTAAACCATTTCATCTGATATCCATACTGCGGTCATTTTCAGAAAACCGGAAGTCGCCATCTTTGATTCCAAAATGGCGTCAGAGCACGATATTCCATACCCAGTCGTTATACTCTTTCACCAATACCCATTTTATTGTGGTTTTGCATCATTTATTGACATTTACAAATTTCATGGATATAGACCACTATGTTGCGGAACGTTTTGGGGATTGCAGATAAATTATATATGAAATCATAGTGGTCTATGTACATTGGTATGAATAAATCGTATATTTTGACAAAACTTGAGATTTTTATGTAGGTATTGCTATATTGAACCACTTGAGCAGAATTGAATAGAATTTTTGATAGAGTTTTTTAGACAATTGCGTCTCTTGTAAAATTTGCTGAATGATCAATAGACCACAATGATTCGGAACGGCTCACACAGACTTTTAAGACGGCATGTTCAGCATGAAACAGAAGTGGAAGTTCGAACAATGCGATGACCGAAAAACAGTTGTCGATTTTGTCTTTTCAGGTTTCCGCATAGAGAACATATATGAAAATATGAATAAAATATATGAAAATATGAATATAATATATGAAATATGAACATATATGAAAATCAAGATAGGTTTGCTTTTTACGCTTTAATTTGAGGTTAAAACGCTTGAAGCAGTTGAATATTATTGGGTTTTAAACTTTTGTTTTCTCAAAACCTTGCTTGGAATAATCAAATAAGGGTGAAAAATGTTAAAAATAGGGGAAAATGTGCAAAATGGGGCACCTTCCGACGACAAACAGGAAAGGGGTGGGCACCACGCGATTCTCCGGAAAATTTTACATAAGATCACCTATATTTTATAAGCCTGCAGGCCGTATCTTAATTGCGTCCGTTTTTTCTTTCGATTTGCCCATAGTGCACCGTTTTTTTGCCTGACCGCATTTCAAGGTCAAAGACTAAAAAACACGAGTTTGGTCCATTAAAACCTGTTCAGTGTTTCAAAAGTTATGATACTTTAAAGATAAAAAGGTTAAAAATCCGCAGTTCC
Source organism: Sabethes cyaneus (assembly GCF_943734655.1). Lineage (NCBI taxonomy): Eukaryota > Metazoa > Arthropoda > Insecta > Diptera > Culicidae > Sabethes > Sabethes cyaneus. Next base: position 100,776,079 of record NC_071354.1, on the reverse strand, counting down.
CGGTGGGAAACGGAGGTGGCCGTTAACGTTACGGCACAGAAAAATCTTACTAAGGAACATTACAAATTAAAAAAAGGCATTACAAATAAATAAATGTTTCCTTCGTATTTAATACTAGTATTTTTATACTCAGGAATGGTTCAATCACTGTGACTCATTTTTAATTCATTTGATGGTACCGTCCTTTTAATCCTTTTCGTATTGTACTAGCGTTTTAATCTGTTCCACATTCAGTTTTTCCGCCGATTCGAAATATTCGCCGCTTGCAACTGCCAATAAATCAAACTAGTGAAACAACAACAAAGAGCATGATGGTCAGTTTATAACAGTATCTGCATATTTAGAATTGCCAGAGGTGTTCAAATTTAAAATGAATCCCGTTAGTTTGCATGAGCACTCCGTGGTATTCTCTGTTATGCATAAATACATGAAGCCTTCCAAATTTTCATGCCTCGTGGATGAAATGACACTTTAAAAAAATTGATAAAACCGAGTTCAAATGGTAGTCAAAATCGAGGGTACTAAAAATCGGGAATAGATATCATCGGTAAACCACTGTACTGCAAATATTTCTCAAATTTTCTTGTTTTGATTATTCCTGCTTATTTCCCTCAGTGCCTCCGTGCAATATCAAAGCAATAATGCAACAATGCGCATCTGAAAAAAATATTGTGTAGTAAATATTAGGCCATAAAAATCTCTTATTTGCACTCATTCCCGGTTTCAATTTGGTGGAAAATTTATTTTATTTGTTTGTATTTCACTTTCGATATTCATTTCTCAGTTCGATTGACAAAAAAAAAAGAAATATTTCATAAGCAGTTTAACTTCTTGTTCGTTTCATTTTGGTTCCGCTGAAGTACCGGTAATGCATCCAGAAAATATTTACACATATGAAAATAATTAATCCATCCACCACACTAAATAGTAGCGTCAAGACATAAGCTGCAATCACTTTTAGTATCACACTGACAAATTTATCCGCAATTAAAGAAAGTTTATAGTTAGAGCGATAATGTTTACTTGCATTGAATATAATAAATTTCAGCATATAAGATATACAAGCGCGCATCGTAACGACACCAAATAATTTTGAAAACATGGCCAGATCATAGCCGGTTCTGCCATACGTATAAATAAACATACCGACGACACAAACAACATTCGCAGTGCATGCATGGTTGGAAAGCTTTCGCCTTACCTGTTTGAACTGCCGCATGCCACCGTTGATCCGTAACGAGTCCGCCGCTATGCCGGCGATTCCGTCGCCTGGTTCGCGTAACTGCCGCAGCGAGGAGCTAGGTTGGGCACAGACATGCGCACACTGGCTCCCGCAGCAGATATGCGAACTGGCTTCGGGTTGGGAACTTTGGCGAATGATTCGGGAGCCCGACGTTGGCGAGGAAGTAATCAGCACCGGCGGGATAGTCGAGTGTTGAACCGTAAGTCGACTGTGGAGCGCGCTTCGGACGCTTTCCTTCGAAACTGAGCGGGTTAGTTGTAGCGAAGACACCGGCGTGGTGGAGGCACGTCTATCACAGTTACGACAGGCACGGCATCTGTTGTAGGGCACTAGTTGATATCCAACAGCAGCGGTAGCTCCGACGCCACCACCTGTTGCCGTCGTCCCCCGTCCACCATCACCGTGGCACGAGTTCGAAACGGCTATTGCCGGTGCATCGAGTCGACAGTGCATTTCTATATCGGGCACAGAGCGCGCATTATGTTGATCATCATCCCCCTGACCGCTCTCCTCTGACCCGCCCAATCCGGTTGCCGATAATTGGGGGCTTGCTAGATATGTTGACGTTCTGTCTTGTCGTATTAAAATTGGCTTGTTAGCACTACTGTTATTATGTCCGCTGCTGGCGGAACTGCTATTGTTCGTATTGCCAGGGTGAATTATTGACATTGGCTGGCTGGCAGCACTGGCACTGCCGGTGCTTGTCGTCGATTGTTGATTTGTTGGTCCGTTAAAAGAGCTGTGCGATGCCATCCTAGACTTACTAATGGTTGATATGATACTTGATCCCGTCGTTGTCGTTGTGCTGCTGCTATTGTTGTTATTACTATTCGCGGACATCATCAGTAGGGAAGCAGTCTCATCGGAGCTACCATAGCCTGAGTTGCTCGGCGGATCGTTCTCGCTTTGTACGGACATTTCCGGAGCTACCGCCGTCAGCTCGCTGAGCAAAGTTCCTCCTCACCTCCGGTGTTGATTGACGTGATGAGTCCACACGATTTGATTGTTCAGCTTTTATCTGGAAGAATGGCAGAGAGAGAGAAAGAGAAAAGCAAGCAATGAAATGATGTGAATTATTAATCTTGTTGCCAATCAGGAAGCCGATAGTGACGGGCAGCGTGTTGAAATTGATAACGGATAAACTTGCGTTTTAAAGATTGATTATTAAATGTTTACGGAAACTCATGGTAAGCGCTATTTGGAATTAGGCTATAAAAATAACCCATGAATAGATCTATTACTCCTGTATAGAGAATGGCTTTAGAGCTTATAAACTATCGAAATTTATCTTTTCCGTAAGTTTTTAAAAAATTTGCTGAAGCTTCTATGGCTGGTGTAATACTGATTGTGATGTTTGGTAGAGAAATTTCTCCATTTTAATTATTTACACCAATTAAAATCATTTATCAACGCTAGCTGTCCCTAGCTGACCCCTCGGTGCTGAACGCCTTCCAAAGCCGTAGCTCCGACAACAACTGCTACAACAAGGCGGACAGTGATACTGACAGCACATTAGGCAGTAAGTTATAACCTCCGATAAGCTAGAATCGCGCGCACGTTATTCATCACAATTTAATATATTTTCATATATTTATTATTTAGAACTCAGGTATATATCTATATTTGTTATGAATTAAATTGAATAATCTTAATATAACTTAACTAATACAGTAATGACCCGATTTTGTCACCCCCATGATAAATTTAGGGGTGACAAAAACGGGACAGTGACAAAATCGCGTATTTTTTCAATTTTTATTTTTTGCAGATAACTTGGAACGAACTACATATATTTCATTCTGATCACTTTTAGGACATTTCGCGCTTCCATCTACCTCTCTGTGGACATTTGTCACCTGTTCACAGCACAGGCCCCACAGGTATGAAAACACGCGTTTTTTAATTGCGCCGAAATGGTTGATTATACTGGTTAACTATGTTCAGAGAAATTTCACAGCGTAAAACGCTCTTTCTTATGGTATGAACGATTCTTTGATTAATCCCCCTAAAAGTAAGATAGAAAATTTATTTTTCAAGCAGCAAGAGATAGAGCAAAACAATGTTTTACAAAATTTTTGAGAAGATTATTATAAAGAACTTTGCCAAAGAAAGTGACCTTCTAGCTATTAAAGTTGTAGAAAAAATGATTTTTCAACTAAGTTTTTGATAGATCAAAAGCGTGACAAAATCGGGTAAAAAACGTGACAAAATCGGGTTACCACTGTAGTACGAACAGACTACGGGTAAAATCTTAACGCTAATAGTACGAAAAATTGCATATCATTCTACATTGTTATATTACAATAGTGTGAAGGGTGTATGAAGGTGAGAAATTAACAATCGAAGATGACTAACTTCTAATTTCAATATATTAGTAGAACCACTATTTCTGAAACTTGGAACACATAAAATATTCTCGATATAGGGTCACTAGAAAGACTAAACGTAAGTTATAACTTATGTCAATGCGAAATAGGTATTAAGAAAAATTTATTGTAGGAATTTAAAACCGCTGAATTATACTGTATACTGTTGCGAATTTGGAAACATTTCTTTCGACTCTCCCATCGAGAACACTAGCTTTCTGATAATTTCTGAACCTATTTAGAACGTTGGGTAACCGCATGTCAACTATACACTTCTTTAGGTTAAACTAAATGAATATAAATTTGGGAAATTTTTTTCCCAGCTTTTTTCAATTTCATTTCTCTAAAAGCTAATTGCAGCCAGTTTCAGTCACACAGCAGATAATTATAAACTTTATTCCTTCATTCCAATTCCGCTTTTATACTTAACAAAGCCTGTGGGGTTTCTCTACAAGCTGTATGGAAACCTGAAGCAAATGAAACATTTGCTCTCTTTTTACTTGTCGGTCTGATTTGTGACCGCAATACTAATTAATGTTTTAATCGTATTGTTTAGGACGTCGTTTTGGGCTCGTTGATACAATGCATTTGATAATTGTTGAACCTAGAGTAGAACAATTGCGCCATGTTCTATCGTTTATGTCAAAACCAGGGCCCGACAACGTCACCTTCAATTACAATAGCGTCACTCAACAATGAAGTAGTGAAGCCTCGGTTTCAACAGAAGCAGCACCGCTTCAGTTTCAAACTGGCTTCAGTCAGCGTCAGCGAAACGGGTTTCACTTCGTCATGACCATCGGTTTCAACTTTTCATTTGTACTTTTCTATCAAATATTCAGAAGACGGCCAGCAACTATGAATGCAAATGAATTGAAATAGAGTAACATTTCCTAAAATGCAACGCATATTAAAGTTAACCTTGTAAATGTCGACAAATCGTGCCTGACTTTCTGCCGTCGTCAATTGAAACAGCCACCAACTTCAACTGAAGCTTGCTTGAAACGTTCTGTTCAACAAGTGAAGCATGTCACTTCATGTATTCACTAGGCGGAGGAGATATACTTTTACTTCCCTACACTGAATGGCGTCAGACTAAGCTTCAGCAATGGAGTTAAACATCTGGGTATTATCTTGGATCTTAAACCGAATTGGACTGCTCACCTAGACTATGCTGCCAAGAAAGTAACTTCAGCCATCTGGGCATGCAGTTCACTGTTTGGCAAAACCTGGGGACTGAAACCTCAACTAGCCCTTTGGTCATACAATACTATTGCACGGCCTGGGCTAACTTATGCCGCTCTTGTATGGTGGCCAAAGATAAACGTAGTGACAGTGCAGGCCCTGCTAAATAAAGTTCAACACCTGGCATATTTATCAGTGACGAGCGCCATGCGCACAACACCAACTGCACCCATGGAGGCAATGTTGTTCTTGCTGCCTTTACATCTTCATGTGAAGAAGAAAGCCGAACTTGGTGCACTAAGGTTGCAAAGGTGTCGTAACATACTTGAAGCGGACCAAATTGACCACCTTCGCATACTAAGGGAGTTCAAACTATCACCCCTAGTGACGACAATCTCTGACTGGATGGAGACACAGCCTAACATGAATGTTCCATGGCTTTATTCTCGGTTTTTTGTTCTGAGATGCTCATTTGACTACAGCGCCTCAACTAAACCGAATTCGAAAAAGTAGTGTAAAGGGCAATTGTAGAGCTAATTATTATTTACATTATTGTTGAAGAAAGTATAGCTCTATCTTTCGTATTTACTGCGCTATGGGGCTGCTACCCCGTTGGTAGCCAAAGGAGCGCTCTTTTTGCTACCAACTGGGTAGCAGCCCCATCGCCCCGTAAATACGAAAGATAGAACTATACTTTCTTCAACAATAATGTAGATAATAATTAGCTCTACAATTGCGCTTTACACTACTTTTACGAATTCTGTTTAGTTGAGGTGCTGTAGTCAAATGAGTATCTACTGAGCGAAAAACCGGGAATGAAGCCTGGTACCATGTAATGTAATCATAATAGATCGCACTGTACGGACCAATGGAGGGCCCGTCCTTTCACCCGGTATCATCTGTTTCTTTACAGATGGATCAAAAATTGGGGCTTGCACAGGTTCCGGAGTCTACGGCCCCGGAATAAAGGAAGTTCTTCCGCTAGGCAAATGGCCCATCGTTTTCCAAGCGGAAGTACATGCAAAATAGATCTGTGTCAATATATGTCTAAAACGAAAGTATAGACATCATATTTTGTTCTAAGGCCATTTCTAGATAGTATTTTGCATTAACTTTCACACCATGGCCTTTTCGATAAATACAAGAGGAAGTTTCCCTTTCTTTGAAATGCCGTAACCGACTACAACCGATCATTTTAAGCATTATGCGCGGTTTAAAGAACAAACAACTTCTCATCAGAAAAGATCACGTCGGAATCACCGTGCCGACGAAGCAGCAGTTTGCATCTTTCCTGCCGTTTTTGTTTTGTTGCTTCCGTTAATCCATGGGTTTTACGATTTTTGAATGCTTTCACATCCAGATCCAGTTTCAAATTCGACAAAGAGATTCTGTAATTGATATTCAGCTCAACTGCCATTTTCCGTACGACAAATAACTACGACAAATTCGCTCTCGAACAACCTTAGTGACCTCTGCATTTCTAACGCTTCGTTTTCTTCTGTTTTTTTACGGTTTTCAACAGATCCCGTCTCGACAAATATTTTTACTGTATAGTCCGCAAATCCTCTTTTTATGTCGAGATGTTTGACGTCACGAAAGATATTGCTGCATGCAGCACCGCTTTGGAATTTATTTATCATCAACGACCGTAACTCGAACATTGGTACGTGCACACCGAACGAGACACTATACGAAAATGAAACTACGCCAAGTAAAATTAAGTCATGATGACACACACATGGTGTTAATTTGATTGCATTAATTGTATATGCCGTTGCAAGCGTAAAATGGTTTTTGTTCGAATATATATGTGTCACACTGTAACAGCTGGCTGCAAAGTCTGTCGTATAAAACAGAAGATCAAGTTTCGCTAACGGCATGTAGCACCTAGGCTATGCTTTGCATTGGTATCAAGCGCAGCGCTGTAGACAAGCTTAACAGTTCATCTACCCAGACCTTGCAGCAGCTAAAAAACTACTTACCTTAGAGCGGAGTGAACTGTGCACAATCACTGGACTCCTCATTGGGCATTGTTCCACTCTTTAACATTCAAAGAGAATCGACAAGGTCTTAACCGATATTTACCACTTTTGCAATTTAAAGCGGGAAAGTTAAGCGCACTTGCTCTGCTCCTGTGGAGCTCTTGTGTCTTCCAGGTACAGCTTCTTCGGAAGCTACGTTTTAACTTCATACTCTGTATGCAAACACAATCCCAAGGTTTTATTAAACATGTAGTACCAAATTGGGGCACAGTGTTACAACCATCTAGCTTACCTCCTTCAATGGCTATGAGCGATTTGTAAACTGTGGCAGCCATCGAGATCAGCTAAAAAATATAGTCTTCGTGACTGTCGCAGTAGCATTTTGAACCCAGTACCCTTCTCGCATACAAAAAAGACGCTCGCAAAAATATTAATTTTGAGTGCATTTCGTGTAGATCCATTTATCCATATCATTTGTATTAATTTAGTCCAATTCAAATTATTCACCCTTTGCTTTAATTACCAATCGCAATCCTTGTTGAAAAACGTTACAGTTGGCGCGCATCCTGAGGAATTTTATCACAAATCTTCTCCTGATGTTGCTTGAAACGTTGCTCCTTTGGTGCTTCTTAGTTTGCCTAGCTTGTAATACCATGCGAATAGAAGAGAAGAGAATAGCAGTCGTGAAGATTCAAGTCAGGTGAAGAAGCAGGCCACTGTTTCGAAGAAATAAAATGCGGTAAATTGTCCTCACACCAAGCCTGTGTAGCTATCGCACGGCGAGACGGTGCAGAATCTTGTTTCACGATGGGAAGCAAATGGTTCTTTAAAGCATTATCGATCTGATATTTAGTGTTGATTTTAACACCAGGTTCAATGAACAGCAATGGAACCTTCCGTTTTTTGTAGAACGTCTCGATACCATTACGTTGGAAACATTCTGGAACTTTTGAATAGCCAGTTTATCTCGACGAAAATCGGAAGTATATGCTGCATATATCCGATGATTTTGTTGGTTATAGTGATCCTGTACTTACTTATTTACTTATTCAGCCGAGAGCCGGGGTGGCTCTTGCCGTATCAAGAATTCCTCTCCATTGTACTCGGTCCTGGGCTACTCGTCGCCAATTCGTTGCGCGTCTCGACACATGCAAGTCGGCTTCAACCTGGTCTAGCCATCTAGCACGTTGAACCCCTCTATTCCTGGTGTCGGTGGGGTTCTTGAAGAGAACGGATTTCACTAAACAGTCGTCCGGCATCCTTGCGACGTGGCCGGCCCACCGTAGTCTCCCAACTTTCGCCAGGTGTACGATGGGGATCTCTCCAAGCAGTGCCTGCAGCTCGTGAATCATACGTCTCCGCCACTCTCCGCTTTCCGTCTGTACTCCACCAACAATAGTCCGCAACACCTTTCGTTCAAAAACGGCAAGTGTACGTATGTCTTCCGTAAGTAAAGTTACTGTCTCAAGTCCGTAGAGCACTACCGGTCTAATTAGCGTTTTGTACATCGTCAGCTTTTTGCGGCGGCGTATGCTCCTTGATCGAAACGTCTTGCGAAGGGAAAAGTAGGCACGATTTCCAGCTTGAATGCGTCGTTGGATCTCCTTACTCGTATTATTATCGGCGGTGACCAGAGATCCCAAATATACGAACTCATCAACCACTTCCAGTTCATCGCCGTCAATAGTCACTGTCCGTGGGAGGCAAACGTTACTTTCTCGGGAGCCTCTTCCTATCATATATTTGGTTTTCAACGCATTAATTTGTTACCCTATCCTCCTAGCCTCCGTTTTTAGTCTGGCGTAGGTTACCTCCGCCGTCCCACGGTTTCTAGTAATGATGTCGAGGTCGTCTGCAAAGGCTAGGAGTTGGCTACTCTTACTGAAGATCGTTCCCCTCGTTTCGATGCCCGCTCGCCGGATCACACCTTCAATAGCGATATTCAATAACATACAGGACAGTCCATCCCCTTGCCGTAACCCTCTGCGCGATTCTAAAGGGCTTGAGAGTGTCCCCGAAACGCGCACGTAGCACATCACTCGTTCCAGAGTAGCTTTGATCAACCGCGTCAGGTTGTCCGGAAAACCGTACTCGTGCATTATCTGCCATAGCTGTTCGCGTTCAACGGTATCGTATGCTGCTCTGAAATCCACGAAAATATGATGCGTGGGCACGTTGTACTCTCGACATTTCTGAAGGATTTGTCGGAGAGTAAAAATTTGATCCGTAGCAGCACGGGCCCTGATCCTGTACCAGGAACATTTTTTCGTCCAAAAATAGAATTTCACAATCACCGTGCCACTTCAGCAGCTGCCGAGATCTTTCGACTCTTGCAGCCTTTTACTTTTTATTCAAACCCGATGTTTTTAGTATGAAATCAATCGAAGATCATATTTCAACATATTCTTTATAGTAAACGATATCCTTACAGTGCGTTTACGACCAGGGTTGGGGAATATTTTACATAAACCGGTTTCCCTGTATCGCTTGATGGTACAAAAATTAGTCTTTTGTTTATCTCGAGTGGCTTCAGGATCTTTAAAATATCACACGGTCGAAAATACACAGCAAGCAAGCTGACATTTGAATACACTCTAAACGAAAATTATTCAAACACGCCCAAAAAACACTAACAGTTATTATTGCTCACCCTGTAATTTCACTTGCATGAAATGTCAAAATACTTTCTTTTTTCAATCATAATGATTTAACTATTTTTGTCGAATAGTTCTTTAATTACTATGATTGAAAACTATAAACCAATGTATTTTTTTAATGCTCAGTCGGTGATATTCATCAGTAGTTCCAATGTAAAATGAATCTCGACCAATGAAAAACGCTTCGCTTCAGAAAATACGGTCGATCCAAGCAGAAATGTATAATTCAATCAGTTGGTTTGCCGAACAGTCATGTCTTTCCACTAGTCGTTAAACGTCAGCGTAAGAAGAATATAATTGCAGTAAATTATTCACTATGTACACAGCATCATTGTGTTCGCTTAATTTTAAGTAAAGAAAAACATTTGCCAATTAAAGCTTCATCCATTGGATCGGGTTGTGGTACCTTGCGAGGGGAAAACCCACAGCACCAGCACGTATCGTATTGCTGTGAGCAATGTGGGCCAATCCCGGTGGAATTGGCCTCCCAACATCTGGTTTACTCGGATACTAAAAGGAAATGCAAAGTTTTTTTTATTGTGTATAGTTCGAAAGGTCATAGAACCCTTCAGTGCGGGTGGAGTTTGTCCCTCACATACGAAATTTGTTATCCGTTTTAGAGTGTCCATCGTCATGTGATTCTTTCACATCATCTGATTGATAGATGACCGAAATAGATCATATTTGTGCATTCCTTTTATCCCTTGGACGTCGTTACTATTCAACTTGTATATAAAGTCTCTTCGTAAACTCGATCAAAGAACTAATTAAAAAGGTATTCTATAAAAGCTCATCTTCACTGAATTTATGTATTTTTCCTATAGTTTATCACAAAATATCGAAACAAACTAGAATAGCTTTTGATCAATTTGTCTGTTCGGATTTCATTTTCTATTTGCCAACTCTCTGAGTATTCGATTATAAGCCGTCAGGAGGGAACTATAAAACCGGTAGGATAAAAAGTATCGAACTGGCTGTACTACTTCTGACTGCATAAGTGTCCCATTTGCATCTTGGGCCATTTTCCTTTGCGACGAAAAAATGACGTGTATGCAGTGAATATATTCGAAATAAAATGGATTAAATCATGAATACTTTAGTAATAATTTGCAAAAATAATCCTTCAAAATAACTATTCCATTGCATTGATTTAAACCAAACCCTTATACTTCGATAGGCCTCATATGCTCCCATCGGCAGGGTATTGACAGAGTGCGCCATTAAACCTTCTTTTTTTTTGTCCAGTTCGGGTTCGGGTGTGATCTTTGATGGCACTGCCAGCAATTTTTTTCCATTACAGCACACTTTCCGCCCCATTTGTCCACGGTAAATTCCCACGGCGTTAGGTTGTCATTTCCGCAGAATATGGTTTTTGTGAAAGAAGCGCCCGATATAAATGAAAGGTGCGTTTTCTGGTTGATATCGCCGATGATGGTTGTCTATGTAGGTACCTATGTATGTATGGACAGTGTGCACCATTTGTTGATTCACAGTTGGCAAACACGGGTTTCACACTAAACGGTGCATTAAGCAATTTTCTTCAGAGTACTGAAAACTTGTTGAAAGCATACCATTCAAACTTGCATTTGAATGAGAGGCTTTACATTATACATACAGAAATGGGTATTTTTTCTATCTCATTAAAATGTGAAACTCTAAGTTTAGTGAAGGTGATGTTTTTGTAATTGAGGTGTTTCATAGCAACTGACAATTTTTTTAACCAACCTGCCAAACATTTCGGTACCATATGTTAACTAAAACTCGAGCTATATCAAGCTGGAACGTAATCTCTCAATAGATTTTTTTTAATAAAAATCAATCGTTTCCTGAGAAAATTCAAACGATGTTACTAGATAAAAACTGTTAGTAATAATAACCGGCCATCCATAATGATGTCATATTTCCGATTGAATTCAATTCTAGTCCTTCGCTTTGTTTGGACTTCGCAGCTATGACCATGTCAGTAGATTAATATCACATCATGCGTGGGTGAATTATTTCTTCATATCTTGATTGATCAAGTGGAAAAACCTATCAACAGTTCCACGTATTTGATTGAACTTTCATTTCTGCAAGCAATCCCAAACACAAGTCAATGCTTCCCACCAAAACAGTCCGTTCCATTGACATTTCTGCATTTTTGTATGGCAGATATGTCTGAAGCGAGAATGAATCACATTCTTTCGTTGGGATCAATGTATAAAGTATGGGGTTAGTACACATGCAAAAGTGTAGCTTTAGAAACGTAATACAATTCAAATTTCATAAATTATTTTTAGATAAAGATTGCCCAGATAACACAAGATCGTAATAGAAAGTGCACATTGCGGATGCATGTCAATTTTACATTGGAATTGCATAATGATTAGAGTATGTCAAGGAGAAGTGTAAAATAAGTTGTTTTGCGGTCGTGCGTGTCGTCATATACAACTTATTGTTGTGAATTGTAGAGCAGTATATTGATGACTGTGACATTTAGTTATATCTTAATCGTATGTTGAGGATTATTAAGTTGCGTGTTCCAAAAATTGTAGTATAGAATGGAAGATAGAATTATCAAAATTTTTGCACGTATATTGCCTCCACTTTGGTACTTATACGTTCTTATGTGGTGTGAAATATAACATTTTCGTGTGGATATGATTTCGTATCTCTCAGTTGCAACCGAAATATACAGACCAAATTGTTTACTGGGTAGTTCTTTCTTTAACTAGAAATATCCCAATGTGTAAATGATTGTGACGTTAACTGGACCCTGACCTATCATCTATGTTTTCGCTGCAAGAATATAAAAATGCCACCCAGAAAGCTTGCATCCCTCCCAAAACTATAATTTTACAAGACTTTTATTACCGGGATCCTTGCGCACTTTCTGTTGCGACGACCTTGAGCCCTCTCAGTACAACAACATCGTCTTAGCTATTTACACATGATTTGAATAATTTGCTGTCCATCTGCATTTCAATGTATGACGACGAGTTGACAGGCCTTCTCGGTGAGCCGCCTTCAACTAAGTTATTCCAATACGGTTCGGAAATACAATAATGTCATAATGTTTCCGTCTTGTTCAAGTTTGTTCGAGTTTAAAGCCGGCTACCGATCGTCTCTATATTCCAGCACTCCCTGCGGGGCGAAGGACAAACTTTTACATTAGATTGATGAAACATGCAATTCCTTGTTGACTTGAAATCGCTCCTACACAAGTAGGTACAAGGCGCGCAGTCCGTCGTCAGTCGTCGGTATTGCTGACGAATTCCCGCTGCGAACCGGGGGGTGTTTAACCTCCTAGATGGAAAATTAGCAAGCGAAATATTTTCATTTCATGTCAAAAATTTTGGCTGCTGTCGCGTTGACTGTTGACTTTTGACTTTTTAGCTAACCAATATGAACCGCAAAGAGTCTTTAGCACAACGAGTTTTTCGTTTGTTCGTTTGATATTAAGTTTGGACATGAGTTAAATATCCATACAAGAATGAAGATTGAAACACAATTGTAAAACACGGCAAATTTCCTTATCAATTGAAAGCTACACGAAACAGTTTCACAAAATTTGACTCGTAAATAAGAGCCAGGTTGAATATCTTTCATTTCGTCGTTTCAAGCTTGAATTTAGTTAACTTGAATACCATAAACCATAACAGCACAATTTTTTTTATTACGTCTTAAATTGATACGACAATAAAACTGTCGGTTTAGAATGAAATCAATACTCGATTGTCATTTCAGACTGGACGTTAAACTGGTATTATTTTTAATATTTGTCATCATAAATCGAATTCTAAATTCAATGTAGACAATCATTTATCTCTCATTGCTGCATGTATAAATAAGCATTATATGATTGTATTGTATGAATATATAATATTCAAATTTAAAGGGGATTGATAAATTATTGCCGGCAATCGGGATCCCTCATTTACAGATGCACCGGATCCAAGGCGACCGACTTCAGTTAATGAAAAAATCGATTCAAATATGCCACACACACAGCATGACCGTCACAGCTGACAGCTTTTGATAGGCGATGCCTGATGCAGACATGCCTAATTGGTTTTATTATATTTGCTTGTGAAAACTGGTCAAAACAAAATAGAAGAAAACCGGTTCGGTTATTTGAACGTCGATCGGGCATTTTAATTTGAACCTTTGTGACATACTATGGAGTGAAAAACGATGGGGGCGCAGCATTGTTGAAATGTATGGACGCTTTTGTAAGGGACTGCTGTCAGAAATGGGGCACCGTATAGGACGGATGATAATAAAAACAATGTAAAGGATATTTCTGGTTCGCCATGTTTTCTAGTAACACCACGCGTCTCCATTTTATTTCCGGAAGAATATTTCTGTGAAAAGTTTAAACATAAGCCTACGCATAGAGTACCGTCCGTATGCTGTTACTCTGTTAGTATTATTGGATTCAAAATATAACGAAACAAAAGACCCCCCTAGTAGCACACTTTTGTCATTTCTGGTTGCCGCAACCTATTTATGACTGGAATTAGTCATTAATCGGTTACCACAACTAGTTTGTAACAACTGTGCTAGTAGGGCCTCGAAGGTCCTGCTGCGGTGTTTCCGGATATCTTCCACAGGCAATTCCTGGGTGGACTGCTAGGTCGATTGCTTTCGTTAGCAGCTTCCCGGGCAACAACGATTAACGTTGCAGCTGCATCACCCGTGTACTTCTGTAGGTGATATACGAAAAAGCCATCTTCGGGTCAGCATCCGCTACGGTGAACATTGCTGAGAGCAAGCCGCCCAGCTACTGTAGAATCATCCACTACGGTGGCTTTTGCTGAAAATCATCCATTGTTGAATCATCCGTTACGGTGGTCATTGCTGAAAGTTAACCTCTACGGTGGTTATTGCCACTGTAAAATCATCCGCCATCGTTGCTGTATCATCTGTTACGGTGGCCGTATCCAGAGGACAGAGAGAGAGAGAGAGAGAGTCAACACAAACACACACTCGTTTCTCACTGAGCTTGTTTGTTGTTGTGCGTAGAGATTCGAAAAACTCCAAAATATTAGTTGCCACCCGTTATACCTACGGGCCGCCTTCATATGTATTTTTCCAAAACTGAAAATACTCGTCTATGATGGATGCATTTACCAAATGCATAGGCAACTCATCACCACTGCAATATTGCTTCCAACACTGCATGTTTTTTAACATGTAGTTATGGGCACGGCGTATAAGATGAAACGTACTCGGTTACGTCGTTTTAGGTAATGGTCGCAATCGTATGAACTTGGTTCGTTATTTTGCCCAAGCCTGTCGTTCAGTACATTAAGCCTTCCGGAAGTAAGCAGTAATCAGGATTCTCTTGCTCAGTGGCGTTAGCGTCGTCGTCGTCAGCATAGAGCTGAGGTGACTCGCACTGTTTGAAGCAGTCGACTTCATAGAACTCAATCTTGGACTACTCGTTGCCAATTTCCCGGGCATCTCAGAAGTTGCAAATTGCTTTCAATTTGGTCGAGTCCATCTTGCACATTGAGCCCTCTGTTATTGTTGCCGGGGGGTTGTAAAAGAGAGCCGTTTTCGTCGCACTGTTTTCCGGCTTCCTTACGATGTGTACGGCCTACCAAAATCTACCGACTTTCGCCATATTTACGATGGGAATCTCTCCAAGCAGTGCCTGTAGCTAATATTTCATACGCTTTCTCAAATCTCCAGCAAACATTGTCCGCAGCACCTTCCGCTGTTTGCGAAAGGATAAGTAAACCCAATTTCCTACTTGAATGCCCCGATACATCACCTTACTAGTATTAAATAAAAAGAAAACTTATCCAAATTAATTCTACTATGTATATTTATGTATGTATATAAGTTCGAAAACAGACACTGAGGCAGCCTGCAAGTCGTAGGCGAAATACGTATCTGTCAAGAATAAAATATACATAGTAGAATTAAATTGTATTAGTTTTCTTTCTATTTAATTTCCAGGTTTCGTATTCTACTAGGACACTCCAAAGCCTTCAGTTACTAATACTATTATCCGCGGTCCCCAGCGAACCCAAATACACAAATTCATCTACCACTTCTAGTTCATCACCGCCAACGGATAGCATCCGTACTCTTTATATACTTGACCCCGAAACATTTATTTTTAGCCCCATCTTCGTAGACTTCGCTTTCAGTCTGGCATAGATTGCTTCCGTCGTCGCAAAGCTCCTGGCTATGATATCAAAGGAATCTGCTAAACCTAGGAGTTGGCTACTTATGCTGAAGATCGTGCCTTATCGTTATCCAGTTCGTTATCGGCAGCTACACGCCATAGCATTCCTCTATCGCCAGGTCGTCTGCGTTGCCATAATGTTCTGGGCCTGCCTCTTCTTCGTTGTCCTTACGGATTCCAGTCCAGTACTACTCTTCCCGGGGCAGATCTCGTTCTCTCCTTTTCTTAAGGTGTGTTCATCGTATATTCGCATCTCAGTTGGGAGAGGCTGTTGAGTCAATAGGATCGTAACATCAGCGCTGCAATTGTTCTGTACTCTAACAGTTGGCTGCGAAGTCTGTAGAACAAAAACAGAAGTAGAAGTTTATAAAACGGAATGTAGCATCTAAGCTTTGCTAGACAAATCCTCTCGTTGGCCACCTTCCAATCTATTCCGTGGTATGGTATTCTGCCCAATATGCTAAATCTCGTTTCCAACTCGTTGGAACTACTACCGTTTTGGTAAAACTGGGACTTTTCACTACGGTGCTTTCCATGCACCACTACATTCCTGCAAAGCTACGATGCCAAATTTGTAGGATATAAGTTATTCGAGCTGAAAGCGGGTACTTACTTACTTAATCAACTCCAGGCCGTGGTTTCCTCTGCTATACGAAGAAGTCGTCTCCATTCCACTCGGTCCATGGCCGGAATGTCGCACAGGCGACATGATTCTTGAACTCAAAAAGAACGCCACTGAAAAGGGTTCCGCTTACAAAGTGCTGGCAGAAAAGGTCCTTGGCGATAGCGTGCAGATCCGCGCACTAACGCCCGAGATGACTCTCCAGCTTAAAAACCTGGACGAGATCACCCAAGCGGGCGAACTAGCACGAGCTCTCAACGAGCAATGCAAAGTGGTGGTGACTACCGAGGCAGTTCGTCTGCGTAAGGGACCGGCGGGAACCCAGGTAGCAACTATAAGACTTCCACTGGAAGACGGAAATGCAGCCCTGAAAGTGGCTAAGCTGAAGGTGGGATGGTCCGTGTGCCCACTGAGCGTGTTCCAGCAGCCGGAGGCCTGCTTCCGGTGCTTTGAGAGAGGGCACAGGTCCTGGAGCTGTAAGGGGCCAGACCGAAGCCACTTGTGTAGGAGATGTGGCGGTACGGGTCATATAGCGAGGGACTGTACTGCGCCACCCAAGTGCCTGATATGTACCGGCCAACGGGACGCTAAGCACACAACAGGAGGCCCGAAGTGCCCGGCAGGCGCGCCGGCGACTAAAACCCGGGCGTAGTGCAGGTAACGCAACTGAACTTGAACCACTGCCTCGCGGCTCAGCAGCTGTTGTACCAAGCAGTTACTGAGTCGTTGACGGACATTGCAATCATCTCGGACCCATACCGCATCCCTGCCGGAAACGGTAACTGGGTGTCGGATAGGTCCGGGACGGCGGCTATATGGACGACAAGAAGGTTCCCGGTTCAAGATGTTGTGTCAACTGCAGACGAGGGATTCGTGGTTGCCAAAGTGGGTGGAGTGTTCTACTGCAGCTGCTATGCTCCGCCGAGTTGGTCTATCGAGCAGTTCACGCGGATGGTAGACCGAGTATCAGTTGTGCTGACTGGTCTAAGGCCGTTGGTTGTGGCGGGCGACTTTAACGCTTGGGCGGTAGAGTGGGGAAGTCGTCGCACGAACCACAGGGGTCGGATTCTGCTTGAAGCTCTGGCAAAGCTCAACGTAGATCTGGTCAACGTCGGCACCACAAGTACCTTCAGTAGGAGCGGTGCGGAGTCTATCATCGACGTGACATTCGGCAGTCCTGGTCTGATAGGAGACTGGAGGGTAGACAATGGCTACACTCACAGCGACCATCAGGCGGTCCGCTATGGTGTCGGTCAGATAACGAGACGGCAGGCGGCGAGTAGAGCCGACACTCCAACCACCCGTGGATGGAAGACTTCATACTTCGATCCCGAAGTATTTGTGGAAGCAATCCGAAGAGAGTGCGGTGATCGTGGTATGCCCGATCCGAACGCTGATCATTTGGTTGAGGTACTGTCGCGAGCATGTGACGCTACCATGCCTAGGAAAGGTCGACATAGGTATGGCAGGTCACCGGCTTACTGGTGGACAGATGAAATTGCGGAACTCCGCGGAGCCTGCTTTCGTGCGAGGAGAATTATGCAAAGAGCTCGTTCGGACGAAGGCAGGGCTGAATGTCGAGTAGCACTTGCTGCTGCACGCGCAGCGCTTAAGAGTGGGATAAAAGCTAGTAAACGAGCCTGCTTTGAAAGGTTATGTGCTAGTGCCAATGCGAACCCGTGGGGTGATGCCTACAGGGTCGTAATGGCAAAGACCAAGGGAGTGATGGCGCCCTCAGAGCAATCGCCAGAGATGCTGGAGCGGATCATCAAGGGCCTCTTTCCGCGCCACGAGCCAAGGCCCTGGCCCCAGGCCGCTGAGTCGTCCCACGGCCGACGTTCCAGTATCTCAGACCATAGCATAGGATGGTCGGCCTCCCAGCCGAACATCCAAAGTAACGTGGGCGACGGCGGTTTGGCGGTCGGGGACGAAGTGACGGTTACGAATGAGGAGCTCATTGAGATCGCTAAATCCCTAAAGGTGAGCAAGGCACCGGGGCCAGACGGAATCCCGAATATGGCCATTAAAGCGGCTATGTTAGAGGCTCCCGAGTTATTTAGAGCAGTAATGAGGAGATGCCTGGAAGCTGGCCACTTCCCGGACAGATGGAAGCGACAGAACCTCGTGCTGTTGCCGAAGCCGGGAAAACCTCCGGGTGTTCCCTCGTCATATAGGCCGATCTGTCTGCTCGATACTGCCGGTAAGGTGCTGGAGAAGGTTATCCTTAACAGACTCGTACAGTACACGGAGGGTACAAACGGTCTGTCAAGGAATCAATTCGGCTTCCGAAAAGGCAAATCTACGGTGGATGCAATCTTGTCTGTCACTAAGACAGCCGAGGTGGCAATCCAGCGCAAGAGGACAGGTATCCGCTATTGCGCAGTTGTCACGCTTGACGTGAGAAATGCGTTTAATAGCGCTAGCTGGGACTCCATAGCCAACTCGCTTCGGAACGTCCAAGTGCCGGTGTCGCTGTACAGGATCCTGGAAAATTATTTCCAGAATCGTGTGCTATGCTATAACACGGAGGAGGGTCAGAAGTGCGTTCCAATCACCGCAGGGGTTCCGCAAGGTTCCATACTGGGCCCGGTGTTGTGGAACGTCATGTATGACGAGGTGTTGAAGCTAAAGTTCCCGGTAGCGGTGGTGATTGTCGGCTTTGCGGATGATATCACCCTGGAAGTCTATGGTGAATCTATCAGAGAGGTTGAGTTGACGGCTGCCCACTCTATAAGCATTGTTGAAGATTGGATGCGATCCAGGAAACTGGAGCTAGCGCATCATAAAACGGAGGTTATCGTGGTGAACAACCGCAAGTCGGTACAGCAAGCAAAGATCAGCGTCGGGGATTGCACTATTTCGTCAACGCGGTCCTTAAAACTTCTGGGAGTCATGGTCGACGACAAGCTCAAGTTCGGGAGCCACGTCGACTATGCCTGCAAGAAGGCTTCCACAGCTATTTCGGCATTGTCTCGTATGATGTCTAATAGCTCTGCGGTATATGGCAGCAAACGAAGGCTATTAGCCAACGTGGTCCAGTCTATACTTAGGTATGGCGGACCGGTGTGGTCATCGGCGTTAGGTACCAAAAGCTATCTAGCCAAGCTGGAAAGCACCTATCGTCTCATGTGCTTGAGAGTGGCGAGTGCGTATCGCACAGTTTCACATGACGCAATCTGCGTCTTAGCAGGTATGATGCCTATTGGCATTATCTTCAGCGAAGACGTAGAGTGCTTCAACCAACGAGGAACTAGAGGCATACGGAGTACCACAAGATCGGCCTCGATGACCACATGGCAGCGGGCATGGTCTAATTCCACAAAAGGTCGGTGGACACATCGACTTATCCCGGAACTATCTGGGTGGGTCAACAGGCGCCACGGCGAAGTCAACTTCCACCTGACACAGATTCTGTCAGGGCATGGTTGCTTCAGACAGTATCTGCATAAGTTTGGGCATGCGGAGTCCCCCGCGTGTCCCGAATGCGTGGATGTTGAGGAAACGGCAGAATATGCTTTCTTCATATGCCCTCGTTTCGCGGGCGCGAGAAGCAGCATGATGGCAGTGAGCGGACAGGACACTACCCCGGATAACTTAGTCCAAAAGATGTGTTCCAGCTCGGACATCTGGGGAGCGGTCAATGCGGCTGCTACCCAGATTGTACTCGAGCTACAAAACCACTGGAGAGCCGATCAACGGCGAATAAACAGCCTAACTACCATAGTCCAGTAGTTATCTAAGCGAGTGCATTAAGCACAATAGCCCCTCCCTGAAGTAATACCGATAAGGTGGTGCCAGGGGGGATTGAGGCTGGAGACTCGAGTAGGGTTTTAGTGGGTCGGGATCCTCACGCCCCATTAGGGGGGTCGGGATACCTAAACCCCACTCCCTGAGTTATCTGTTCAGGTGTCTGATAGTAACGTATCTTCTAAGGTGCTCAGCAGATTTCCCAACTCGTAAAAAAATAAAAAAAAAAAAAAATGGCCGGAATTCGCCAGCCACGTAGTCTACGTAGGGTCCGCAGGTCACCTTCCACTTGATCGTTCCATCTTGCTCGCTGCGCGCCCCGCCGTCTCGTTCCAGTCGGATCGTTATTGAGAATTTTTTTACCCGGGCTGTCGTCCGACATCCTCACGACATGTCCAGCCCATCGCAGGCGACCGATTTTTGCGGTTTGAGCGATGGGTGGTTCCCTAAGCAGCTGATGCAATTCATGGTTCATTCGCCTCCTCCACGTTCCGTCTTCCATCTGCACTCCGCCGTAGATGGTGCGCAACGCCTTCCATTCGAAAACACTAAGGGCGCGTTGGTTCTCCACGAGCATAGTCCATGTCTCATGGCCGTAAAGGACTACCGGTCTAATCAGCGTCTTGTAGATTGTTAACTTCGTGCGGTTGCGAATTTTGTTCGATCGCAGCGTCCTACGGAGTCCAGGGTAGGCACGATTTCCTGCCATAATGCGTCATTGTATTTTTCTGCTGGTGTCGTTGTCTGCGGTAACCAGTGAGCCCAGATACACGAACTCTTCTATCACCTTCATTTCACCACCGTCTAAATGAATCCGGGGAGGGAGGTCAGCATTCACTTCTTTAGAACCTCTTCCTTTCATGTATTTTGTTTTCGATACATTAATGACAAGTCCAATCCGTTTGGCTTCAGCTTTCAGTCCGATGTACGTTTCCGACATCCCCTCAAAGGTACGTGTAGTGATGTCAACGTCGTCAGCGAAACCAAGAAGCTGGACGGACTTCGTGAATATCGTGCCACTCGTGTCTATACCCGCTCTTCTTATCACACCCTCCAAAGCGATGTTGAACAGCAAACATGAAAGCCCATCACTTTGTCGTAACCCTCTTCGAGATCCAAAGGGACTCGAGACTACCCCTGATTCTCGAACAACACACATTACTCGATCCATCGTCGCCTTGACCAATCGCGTTAGTTTATCCGGAAATCCGTAGTAGTGCATAATCTGCCATAGCTGATCTCGATCGATCGTGTCGTACGCCGATTTGAAGTCGATAAATAAATGATGCGTGAGCACGTTGTATTCGCGACATTTCTGCAACACTTGCCGAAGCGCGAAAATCTGGTCCGTGGTGGCACGGGCACCCATGAATCCCGCTTGATCTTGCCCCACGAACTCCTTTGCAAATGGTGATAGTCGACGACATAAAAGTTGGGAGAGTACCTTGTAGGCGGCGTTCAACAGTGTGATTGCGCGGTAATTGCAACAATCCAACTTGTCGCCCTTTTTGTAGATCGGACACACGATGCCTTCCGTCCACTCCTCCGGTAGTAGCTCATCCTCCCAAATCTTGACAATGACCCAGTGCAGCGCTCTAGCCAGTACGTCACCACCGTATTTCAGCAGCTCGCCGGGTAGCTGATCAGCCCCAGCCACTTTATTGTTCTTCAGCCGACCGATCTCTTCTGCTACCTCCTGGAGGTCAGGGGCAGGTATTCTGTCGTCTTCCGCACGTGCTCCAAGATCTATTGCCATATCGTGTAGCTGAAAGCGGGTGCCACCCACGAAATGTTCCGTCGCCTTGGTCGACAACTAACATTTCGATACGTGTTTGCTTGAACGTTTATACTAATTATCGTTTAAGTAGGTTGTATTACTAGGGCTATGTTGCCCAGTTTCGTGATCGAGCAGACATCTTGGCTTTAGTGCCGAGACACCACATTTGTTAATGGCATGGAGTCAGACGCTCATGGTTGGCAAGGTTACTCCTCGTGTTAACACTCAGTATTCGCCTTAGCATGAGTGCCTCCTTCTCTATCTGCGTACGATCCTAGCTTCCAAAGGGGTTAGTTATCTAATCTCCACTAGGGTTGCTCGGCTGGTACCACTAGGAGAAAGGAATAGGAGTTGCCGAATTAAAGGCTGTGGTGTTTATTTTATACCTACAAGTATGCGAGGTACTGACGGCACCAGCCGCTCACGGACCAATCATCATCGCCAATTAATTTCAAATATTACTCCGTTTTAATCGATCGATAATTTCATCGTATAATTACTATATCGAGAAGTAATTACGGAAAGTAGAAATCATGGCAGTGTAAGATATAAAATGAAAAAATAATTATACAAATAATAGTTAGTGCAACTCAATCCTTCGTCAGAGCTGGGTTAAACAATTCACCATTGAATAAACTTCCCATTTCAAGGCACGTAAAATCGATGAAGCAGACAGACCT
Organism: Sabethes cyaneus; assembly: GCF_943734655.1. NCBI lineage: Eukaryota > Metazoa > Arthropoda > Insecta > Diptera > Culicidae > Sabethes > Sabethes cyaneus. The sequence continues at coordinate 100,753,645 of NC_071354.1, read as the reverse complement.
TCATGGGATATTAATATATACATGGGTGCGTTTCGTAATGAACGCAGTTATCTCGCACGGACAGTGATACGCACCTACATCATCCCAAAATCACTCATTTGAATAAGAATAGATTTGTCAGATATATCTGCGTTTACGTATAGCTATGATGGCAAACAATGTTGGACCAAAGGCGGCAACCCGTTTTGAGTTGGGCCGCCGTAATTTAATTTGAAAGTTCTGCTTTATGTTTCCCCCCGGTTATTTGCCTGTCGGCCATATCAATCATTCATAAATAATTGTGCGAAATAATTTAAAGAGTGTGGAGCCCAGTGATAATTTAATGTTGGTGGTAGATACATTGGAATTTATTTTACACGTGTGCTATGTACAGGCGATCTGTACGTCCGTCTCCTCAGCTGACGTGAAATATTAAATATCGGCAAAGCCGTACCTTAGAGAAACCCCCATACCTTAAAAATAACTTAAGTGTATAATAATACTAAACTGGAGAACGCACTAAAAACGTGATTTTGGTTCGTCATCCTATTACCAATTACATACCTACCTACAATATAATCATGAGTAGAGCTTCAGCAGTTGACTGGATTAATAAAGAAATACAGATCAAAGTAGAAGATAGAGTGCTCGTGGAGGATATTTTCTCAATTAAGTCAAGAATTCTATTTGATTCTATCAACAACAGGTTTATGATGCAGTAGAATGAAATGAATAACACAAGGCTGCTGAATCCGAGAGGGTTAAAGCTTTACTACTTTGGGCATGAAAATACTAATGCACGAAAATATTTTAAAGGCTGTAATTGAATGCGCTTTCGCTTCATGAATAACGCTTATGTTGTAGACCAACCTCGAGTTTTTAATCTTGACCTTGAAATGCGGTCAAACATATTTTATTAATATTTTTTGAAACGATGGTTCTACAATTGAAGAAGGCACGGTAGGGGAAATAATGAAAATTTTTTGGAAAATGGAGGGGAAAGGGGAGGAGGAATACGTAGCTACGCTTAACAAGTCGTCGTTGTGACTCCTACCTTTTGTCCAATGCTGGAAGGTGCATAGCTTGGTTCGACCCATGCACCTTCCAGCATTGGACAAAAGGTAGGAGTCATAACCACGACTTGTTAAGCGTAGCTACGTATTCCCCCCCTTACCTTTCCACTCTTTCCCCTCCATTTTCCAAATAATTTTCATTACTTTCCCCTACCGTCCCTTCTCCAAGTGTAGAACCATCGTTTCAAAAAATATTAAGCTAATGTTGTAGCCAAAATTCTATTTTAATTCTTTTTATAGGTAATCAGCTGCATATAAGCATTGCAGACACTGTAAGAGGGTTAGAAGTAAAGTAGCTGCGTATTTTGCCAAAGTTGTTTGTAAGTAGCATATAAGGTAACTCAAATATTATTTGCTTGCATTTGGTAGGAATGTTTATAATAACCTGGGTAGAAAACGGTTAAATAGGAAACATAGTCTTTTCTGAAACCCGGTTTAGCATTTATATTGATTGAAACTCAAGCAACTGGTGTCCCACTTTTGTTTTGATATAAATTAAATCACTCAAGCACCACAAAATAAACTAACAAAATAGTTTAGTTTTCCAAACAGATTACTCTTAAAGCAACTGATTCGAGTTTGAGTTACAATAATCCTTTTTGCCTTCGTCAAGCATGAAACTACCATTTTGGTGGTGCGGAGGTACGAGCAGAGTATCCTATATCTTTACCCTTTTGTTCCACGGCACGGCAGTAACCCGAAGCACTCGTGGCATCGCTCCTGGAAGGGCAAATGCTCATTCCATGTACTTTCCATTTAGTCGTAAATTATCCTGACGCAAAACACCCGACCAACTCTAGACAGCGGTGTGTGTATGTATGTGTGTTCCTGCCTGGTGGCAAAGCTGGTGCAGTTTCGTTACAGATGATCGAGCTGTGCTTTTTTGCTCGGTTAATTGAGTGATTTTTATTGAATTAAACAAGTGCTCGGCGGCAACGGAGTGGATAAATGAATTCGCATTGCATCAGTGGAAAATGTTTTGCTTCCTGCCATTTACAATTAATTTATATAGACAAACCAATGAACCGAACTATTGGTTTGTAGGATAGCAATTGTGAAAAGTGCGATAGAAAAATAATATAATTTTAAGAGCCAATCAAACAGTTCCTTAGTCATATTTTACTGTGACAGCCTTTTATCACTAGAGTTGTAACTTCAATTTACATTTTAATAACCTGTCTTCCTATCAGTATTTTTGTTTCAAAGAAAAATGGAAATTAGTTACAGAAACGATAAAAACAATTCATTGAATTGATAAGTTTATTGTGTCCAAATGTATTGTGTACACCAGCGCCGGCGACCAACCGTTGATGTCATTATATTTGTAATATAGTATCCGACCAACCAATTTCTGATCTTGACATATTTGCTTGTGTAGCATTATTCATATTACGTTCCGTTCCGTCGGTCTGGGTGCACTGTCGCTGCACTCTGATACTAGACACTCTAATATGAAACAGTTTTGACAGTAGCAACCGTTTGTATTAGTGATGGGCAAAACGGATCACTAGACTGATCGGATCAGAGCCGGTTCATTTAGTCAAGGATCCGGATCTTCGGAACGGTTCATCGGATCTTTAGTTACACAGAACATGTTTAGTTACACTGGGGTTTTCCCTACTCTTCAGGCAAAATTTTAGAAAAAGAGTCAATGTTACTCCATAGAGAGAAAGACATAACTCTGAAGAAGATTCTACGGAGATTATGGCCACGCATGCTTACGTGCGCACGTTTCTCGTACAAGCTAGTACTTTTAAACGGGTTTCCTCATCCCTGCACGAACGTCATTCTCATACATTTTTCGGCTCGATTTTACGTACGTCAAATTTGACAGCAGCTGTAAGAATTACGCAATCATACGGTTTTATGCTTCAGAAAATTTGTTGCATGTGGGATGTAGATAATGAAACATGTTCGTTTTTTCTGTTATCGGCAACGTAAGAAAGGAAAATTTCTGACTTTCGATAGTCTTATTTTTTACGATAAATGAAAGAGGGGAAACAACACGCTGCATTCGTCATACTACGCAGCATTAAATACATGCGTTGTCTCGTATAAATTTTGTTTAAAAATTTGTTGTCTAGCTCTATTACCACCACTATCAGAGGCGGCTTTAGCTGACAACTGTCGTGACAGGGATCTGGTTTTCTCTCATTTTGTTAAAATGCGGTATGGCTACGGAGACATTTCCATTCAAACCCAAATTTGAATTTATTATTAAAGCGCACGAAGAATAGAGCCATTAGGCCGTATGAATAAAACAGTTTGCTTTGCTTATCCCGTTTAAAACGTATGGGAGCATTTGCTCTAACTGTTTTATTCATACGGCCTATTGTCTCTGATCTCGTTTTATCCTGCCTTGTCAGTAGTCTGCCTTCATGACAGCAACCTGAAATAGAGTGAAGAGAACGAAGAACTACTAGGTAAGACATAGAATGAAATTTTAGGTACAACTGTCATCAGCGAAATAAAACCTAATGAAAACCGCTGCAAACTAAAAGTCGCACGGGCAAGATCCGTGTCTTAAAAGAGAAGATTCACGGATCAGTCATTCTTTTTACGGATCCGGATCTTTTACATGGATCAGGAGCGGATTGCCCGTCACTAGTTTGTATCATTCGATTTGTACAGTCACCGCGAGTGCACGAAATAAAAGTTACTTCCCGTAAAAGTGTTTTTTCTCTCGTTTACGTGTGTTTAGGTCTACAGCGTCAGAAGTGGGATTTCTCACCGGAGTTGTACGGCTACAACAATGGACCGGATGGGCTGAGGTGTTCGGGTGCAGTGGCTTCAGTAGAATTGAGTTTCCGGCATCTGCAACAGTGCAACACTTGCGGTCATTATACGAAAGCCATTGCGGAGCACTACAGGAGACAGCAGACGACGACACCCGTGGCAAAGCGCCCCCGTCGAAGAGCAATTGGACGCGGAACTACGAGTGTTACAGAAAAGGAAAATGATTGCTTATTTACGACGGGAATTGGAGGTTATCGACAGCAACCAAGAACAATAACCTTCCATTCAGGATGTTGCCACTTTTGTGATACGATTTCCTGAAAATAGGACACCGCCTCTAGTTTCTATTAGGGGAAGGGCGGTAAAGACGGACACCTTAAGGTAAAGACTCAATATCTACTCAAATATAACTGTATTGATCCCAATTTTCGTATAAACTGAACCTTTAAGTCTCTGTCTAATAAAGTTATAACGTGTGCTGGAAAATTACTTCCAAAATTTATGCGTTTTTTAATATTATAAACATCATGTATAAATCAGAGTTTCTGCGCATGGGCGGGAAAGACGGACACTTGATATGGGAAAGACGGACACTCGCAAAAAGGTGTCACGCGTCGTTGAATTATCAGTATTAAGAAAAATTAACATATTTCATAATGTATTTAGGAAAGAATTGGTTTGGGAAACCCCCTTCCCGATCCCCCCTTTGAGCGAAAAAATAGAATGGTTCCCTTCAATATTTTAATTGGTGACGAATTAATCGTTTCTAAAAGTTGGCTCATTCCAACTGTTATATGACTTCTGGTTACTTTTACATATATAATATGGAAGTATTTGCAATGTTAAATTGTTGTTGGGCGTTGTTGTGAACCCATTTTGTTCAAAATCAGTGTGTCCGTCTTTCCCTACCGTTGGGTGTCCGTCTTTCCCGACTTGGATACCATTTTTTCAAACTTCAATAACTTTTTACTGAATATTCGAAAATTCACTAGGTTTCCAATGGATATTCAGTGAAAGATCAAACTAACGCAATGTCGTCGGTTTAGCATGAATATGTTGTTTTTTAACGATTTACCAGCTATTTTCTTCACGCACAAAATTACATCGGTTAGCGTATATACGCATTTTTTCTTTGCTTTGCTTATAAATTTGTCAGCTATGCTGCTAAAACTCGGCAGTTTAGTTCAAAAGTGTTAATTCAATCTATAGAAACATTTCCCATCATTGATTTGCTTCAAAAAATTATTGTTTATGAAATATGACAAGTGTCCGTCTTTCCCGCAGTGTCCGTCTTTACCGCCCTTCCCCTAATAAATAACAGAAGTTGCTGCTAGTGTTTCATCATGCGCCATGCGTGAGAGTATGCTTGAAACTATCAATGTTTCCCTGTTGAATACAACAGATGTCGTTACTTTGTAACGCATATTGTACATTTCAGGAACAGCTCAATTTTGCGCGACAATAAATTTTGTCAACGTAGTAACATTACTCTCTCATGCATCTTAGTTTCTTTTGTGTTTATCGCAAATCGCAATATAACGTTTGACACCTGAACCAATAAATAGTTACCTAACATTAAAAAAAGAAGAAAACTTATCCACCTTAATTCTACTATGTATGATTTATTCTACTATGTATCAATTAGGTTTGCGCAACGATCCGTTGAACCTAGGTAGGTAAACGGTAGGGAAAAATGGTAGCATTTATTATTTTCCAAAATCGGAAGATTCGTTTAAAGTTACATATCGTATCAGGCCATTATCTTTATGTTCCGTTTCTTTTGGAGATAGATTTTTTAAGAGAAGTAGATGTCACTTTGTATGACACAAAATTTAATAGTTCAACTGCCTGCGTTTTTCGGAAAGAACTCGATCGAAAACCAGAACCCAGCCACGTGCACCTCTTTCAGATAACGACGCTGATCGACAGTCGCTCACTGTCAAAGAAATTGCCAATGTCAATACCCTTCTAGTACGCTTCGCTCAGCAGGACACATTCCGAAATGAAAACAAAGAGCTTGAGCGAGGAAATTCTGTTGCCAAAAGTTCACCTATCCGTCGTCTCATGCCATTTGTAGACCCAGAGAGAATTTGGCGAGTTGGAGGTCGGCTTAACCTTTCTCAGCTTCCCTACCAATCGAAACACTCTGCCCTCCTCCCAAAGAACCATCCGTTCACTCGGCTTATCGGTGAGAACTACCATTGAAAGCTTGTCCATGGCGGCGGGCGTCTTCTTCTATCAACGATTCGCGAGGAATATTGACCCTTGAATGGTCGTCACTTGGTGAAAAGCATCGTACGAAATTGCTTCCGCTGTTCATGCCAGCATCCTGTTCACGAGCAGCAACAAATCGGACTGCTGCCTAGTTCTAGAGTCATCCCAAGTCGCCCATTCTCACATACGGGTGTGGGCTATGCAGGTCCACTCTACGTAAAACCCGTTCACAAACGTGCAGCCCCTGCCAAGGCTTACCTTTGTGTATTCATATGCTTCTCAACAAAAGCTGTCCACATAGAGCTGGTTGGGGACCTGTCCACCCCAGGATTCTTAGCTGCTTTGCGTCGATTCATTTCGAAACGGGGAACCCCAGCACACATATATTCCGACAACGGGAAAAACTTCGAAAGAGCCAAACGCGAACTGGTGAAATTGTTCGCAAGATTCAGGAGCGAAGTCGAGCAAAGCAAAATCTCATCTGCCTGTTCAGAGGAAGGAATCGTGTGGCATTTGACTCCCCCTAAAGCACCAAACTTTGGGGGCCTGTGGGAGGCGGCGGTGAAGATCGCCAAGAGACATCTGTTTCTGCAATTGGGTAGTACACGCCTTAATTTCGAGGACTACTATACGATTCTGCACCAAATTGAAGCGGCCATGAAATCACGTCCTCTGCTGCCGATGTCCGATGATCCTAACAACCTTGCTACATTGACATCGGGGCACTTCCTTACCGGATCATCGCTTCAAGCCTTGCCCGACCCAGATCTTCTATACACTCCAGTGAACGCCCTCGACCATCTCCAAAGAGTGAACCAACACGTCCAGAAATTTTAGTCACACTGGCGATCAGAATATCTGCAGGAGCTGATAAAAGATACGAAACGTGCTGCTCGAAACGACAAGATCCAACCGGGCCGCATGGTAATCCTGGTAGATGAAATGCTGCTAGCAATCCGTTGGTCTCTAGCCCGCATCATACAAATTCACCCTGGAAGCGACAATTTGACACGCACGGTAACTTTGTGACACGGAGCGAATAGCGTCGTGTCTCCAATGTCAGTGTGCGAAGAAAATATTAGCTCTGCTTGTCGTTGTGCTCATTCTGCGCAAGATGAGTGGTCGTAAGAGAAAACAGTATTCAGCATTCAGGCATCGTCCGGAGGGAATAGAAAACGAAAGCAACTTGATCGTTGTGAGAAGCAGATGTTGATGTATGATATCATGTAATGATGTCACTGTGGTTGTGATGCTAGAGTGATGGCACATATACAATCTAAAAGTTACCACCGTCATTCGTGGAGGGCGTACTAACCCTGTCCGTCACGATTTGACAAAATGCTCTATCTTGAGTTCTGTAGTCTTCGCTATAATGCCGGTTTTTCCTGCCTATGGTGGGAAAGCAGTCGAAACCACCCACCACCCTGCATCCTTTTTGTGTATGAAATGTGCAAATCCGATCCAATCCGCAGCATTTTAAAAACAACTTCATGAATGAGAAGAAATGCCATGCATTTATATTTTTAATTTGTAAACAAAATAGGGTGACTTGCCAATTGTTGCCCACTTAATGTAGTAAGTTTCAGTTTTTCTCATTTTTCAAAATAACATTTTGCTTGGTTTTATATGCATAAATATTAAAAAAATATTGTGACTGAAGTTTTTCTGGAACAACATTGTGACCCAATTGTTACACACCTGGTTAGCCATATTTGCCTAATTTTGCACACTTTCAACCCAATTGTTGCACCGCAAAGAACAAAATGATAAGAACAATTAACAACCACGGAATGCTGACATACAAATGCAAGGATAATGGAAACATAGATTTACCGTTTTTATTTTATAGTGTTTATAAGTGGTCATCACTTTCTTACATTTTTGATGTTCGTCTTTGATACCTTTCCCTTATTAAGTTTCAAACTCTTCTTGTAGTTTTCTCTTAAGTGCACGTTCTTCGACGAGTTTCTGTTTTTTTAATAAAATTTCTTCTTCTTCTTTTTGTTTCTTATTGAGTTCCATAAGATTCTCAGAGGAAGTTAAAATAAAATGACGTCGCTGCGAATAATTTCGTTTTACCATTTTACGCTTTGGAGTAGGTGGTACATTTAGCAAAGCGGAAATGCTTATACGGCGATCTAACTTGTTTAAAATTACATCTCCCAAGTTCGTTGTACCACTTTTATCACGTTTCTGTTTTGAAAATGTATCGAGTTTCTGCGTTTCAGCACTGTCAATAAGTGAAAGTTCATTATTATCTGAAGAGCAAGTGTTTTCGTTTAAAATCGCATCAAAGGAATTTGTCTGTACAGAGAAAGGTTTATGGCAAATCTCATCGACAGTTTTGTCTCCAAGGCATTCATCAAAGTCAGCTTATAATTCGCGATATATAAGAAATGATTTTGTCAGAATCGCTCAATTCATCAGCTTCGAAACCAGCCATCGTATTTTTAATCTTCTGAATTTTTTCACGTCCAATAACCTTTAGACAGTTTTTAATTTTTTCTAGGTTAACAAGAACTGCTTGTTCAACCTGATTCTGCTTTTCCACGGTAATGTTATCATTTCCATTAGCGGGCTTCGCCAAGCAACGACTGTAGTCCACCGCTTCTGAATCGAATGGGAAAAGACTGCACTTGCGAAATCCAGCTTTAATGGTTTCTGTCTCAATACCAACGTTTATTGCTTCCTGCAAAAGTGAGCCAAAACTGTCCAACGTAAACGCCTTTCCTTGATTTGATAGCTTCCAATATTCAACACACTTTGCCCAGCTGTTTTTAAGTGGCTTAAAAATCGCAACGTCGGCTGGTTGAATAATATGGGTAGAGTGCTATAAGTATCATGCCCTACTCTGCACACAATTCAGCCGTTTCAACGCCCGTATGGGACGAATGTCCGTCTACAAATAAAATTATTGGAAGCGGAATCTGTCGCCGTACGTGTGATGGATATACAATGTTTTGAATATAAGCAATAAAATTCTCCCGATCCATCCACCCACTTTCTGACTTTCCGATACCCCAATCGGGTTGGAAACTCAGCAATAGTTGCTTTGATAAGCGTTTCATAGGTAATATCACATCAGGTGGATACATGAATCCGGAGGCATCGAAATTAAACATGACCGTAGTATTTTTTTAGCATCGGCATGCTGCACCATATAAACATTTCGATTGCCTTTTATCGCAACTACCGATTTTGTGGCAGGGTCAAATAAAAACATTGTTTCATCTGCATTAAGCACTCGGCTTGGATTGCTTAAGATTTCCAAAAGTCCTCTTTCTTGAAGATAACCGTGTATCTTTCCAAACCAATTCTTTATCTCCGTTTCCGAAACATTTGCCGCTGCGCGAGTTACACTCTCAGGTTTCCGAATCGCCAATTCAGGGTGTCTCTTTAAGAAGAGTGTAAACCTTAGGGCACAAATGGTTTAATAACTAATATTAGTTTTTTTTTCTATCATATCACATTTTATATTGCATCTTACCAAGATTACCATCTTTAAACACAGTTTTACGGGCGTTAATATTCAAAAAAAGCTTTTACTTTGGCAAAAATGCTTTGCTTTGTACAAGGGAACCCGCGTTTTTCAAGATCTTTCACCCATTGGATAACTTTTTCCTCCTCGTCTAAAGTCGACATAGTATTTGGTCCACGACGAGATTTACCGCTCCATGTTTTTCCAATCCGAAAGCGAATTATCGACTTTGGCACTCCAAAAAACCTCGATGCTTTTCCCACATTCATATTATTTTGTTTCACTGCTTCAATCGCAGCTTTCAAGTTTTCCTCGGCGTATTTACGTTTCTTAAGACGTTGTACTTTGTCACTATTTTCCGGTGATTTCATGTCAGCTGCCTTCTAAAAGTTGTTACCTATCGTTAGTATTTATTAGAAATAGATAATATTGCTATACTTATAGTTTTATTTGCCATTTTTGAAGTTGTCGGAGGAAAGCGTCTGCAAAATTTTGTAAACAGAACGAATTGGAAATTACGAATGGGCAAGTTACCGATATTTGTCAACTCCACCGAAAATAGCCGCGTATCGATATAACCATCGATATTTATTCTGGTCAATATCTTCTTCCTTTATAATTATTCGTTAAAACCTTGTAAAATTTTGAATTAGAGTCGATTAAAATGAAAATATTAAAGTGATTTAGGATGGTGTGCAAGAAATGGAATTTATGTTACTATTCTTTCCAATAGTTAACCAATATGCATAAAAGTATGAAAAAGTGTAATATAGTATTTTGTTAAACCAAACATTGGAAATACAAGTATACTAAATACGATAAAAATAAATGTAAGATAAATTTGCTCGTGTGTCAGAAAACAAAAGCTTAAATTTAGAGAGTGGTTTCTTAAACCATAGTGCAAGCGTTCGCTGGATTTTGGTTCTACTGAGTATCGAATTTTTGGAGGTAATTTTTATCTGCCCAAAAGTTTGTTATTAACAATTGCACTCACAAACATTTATAGATTATATTTGAGTTGTGGACATTTGGAGTGTTATGGAAATGTCGATATTTTCAGAGAATATTTAAAAACTGAGAAGTGGGCAACAATTGGGTAGTGTGCAACAATTGGCAAACTACCCTATATTGTGAGTGCAAGTTAAAATTAGTTTCCGAGTGATAATATATCGAATGTTTGGGATTACTTTACAATACACTATTTACGTATTCGCTTTTTGCTTTGCCCCTACTAAAAATCTTAAAACAACTTTCCACTGCTCACGGCCCTCTCTCACGTTGTTCCCATTAAACCATCAAATCAATTATGCGATTCGAAACGTATATTTTACGAAAAGCCTTATGACTATTTGATCAGGCTTAATATTTATCGCATTATTTCCACCATTTGGCGGCATGACAAATCGTCAAACGAAGAGAGACATTACCGACTATCATTACACGGTCGATTACTCGAAGCTCTCCTTTATCGAACGCTAGCTGGTACTGGTACTGGAACCTTTGAACCAAAGCGAAGGCAACGTCCTACTGCTGGGAGATGGTCGCTATCGATTCTTTCCCTGCTTTATTACACATTAATGTGACACAAAGCCAAGAAAGCACAAGGACACTATCGGCATACATACACGACTATGTATACGTGAAGAGGTAAACAATAAACGATGCCTTCGCCTTGTATGTACTTAAGTTCGCTTTTTATTGAGTAAGTATCAAGAGGGAGCCATTCGTTACCGGCAAGGGTATATTTTGATATTGATTGAAAAAGGACCTTGTGGATCTTTGGATAATTGGATCGCTTGCCGATGATGCTGGAAAGGGGATCATGAGAGTAGTTTTCCCTGTTATTGAATGAAATCTGGTCAAAGTTCTATGCCAATTGGTCATTAGTCAACTTTTGTGTTGGCAACGAAGCGTCTAGTTTTGCAATACATATCAAGCACAGGAGTTATTCAAATCACCTAATGATCTAAAAGCACGACAAAGTCAGTGGCGAACAAAGTCGAGCTGTAAATTTGTAAATTCCCCTTGTCTAGGAGTAAATCCAGTCTAGTACTGGCAGCAGAAAGAAAGCTTTATGCAAATCTGCTAAATGCGCGGAACGCTCCAAATAAAAGTAGCCTAACTTTTATTATTCCACAGCACGGCATTTCCGCAGTACAAAATCTGTGTCATTCATTCCAGTGGTTTTATTCCTAGAATATCAAATGATTCCGGTTTTCCTTTAGAACATAGGATACAGGCGTAACCGTAGCTATAGGAGTGTTGGGCTAACATTGCCGTTAAATGCAGCTTCAGCAGGTGCATTGCAGAATTGCTAACTTTTAGTTCTAAGCCCAGGAGCCAGTCGGTTAACTGCCCTCTGGCAGGCTTCAATTGTGTCGAACATTTGCTTCAATAGTAGGCTGCATGCTCATCAAAATGCAAATGTAAAATGGATCAGTGGGAAAGTTCTCAGACACAAAATTAGCCAAGCGCAGGCAGCAATAACGGCTTGCAGTAAAACACTATGAATGAAAACGAGGAAAGTTTTCATCTGCTACAGGTGAACTGGTATGGGGCAGTTCTATCCAGGAGCAGTAGTAATTTTCATTGAGGCATTTTAGTAAATTTTAGTTTCTTTTATTTTGAGCGAATTAGCGAAGCTATTGTAAAAATATTTAGATGATCACTGTTTCCCCAATTTTTCTAACAAGAATTCGGTGAATGATTTGTTGTATGATTATAGTTAAATAAAACCTGAAGTTTAATCTAGTTCCAACATACTGTCTTGAATTTCGACGCAGTCTGATAACAACTTGAGATTGGAAAATGTTATTTACCAAAATGTAAAAGTAACAAAAAATCGATCAGTAATGTCTATTTTTATTTCATACACACAGGGGTGAAGGTTATATCTTGAACCCAGTTAATTACGGCTTCTCAAAAACGAACTACCTTATTGGACATTTTCATTTGCAATGCGAGTCGCCTCGGTCGAGGTTAATAACTCTTCAATCATTGAGCACAGATGAAGCCATTCAGTGTCGCTTTTTGGGAAATCCTACCAAGCAACGTAAGGTCTAGGGATAATAAAGCTATTCATCCCTGAAGCACAGCTTCTGCTACGGATGCCTACAGTTTACCGCGGGAACTGCTTTTAATGACACATTTTGTGCGGTTTTTCGTGAGCTCCAAATTGCGGCATAAATCCGCGTGATGGCTAATTTTAGCCGTTCACTGCAGGACGTGCTCGAACTGGAAATGGAAGCTCATTCCCTGCCGGCTGCCTGCATCTGGAAAATTAAAGCCCGCTGCTCGTCCTATGGAAAGAAATTTGACTCCAAATCGGTGTTTTCGAAAAATATATCCTTGAGCACGAATTGCGACTGACAATGATAAGGCATGTCGCATGTTTCAACTGTATTAAAGATTTCAACAGACGCTGAATGAGCATATGAACTAGAATTGGTTAGACGATTCCTAAATTAAAGCTTTGCTGCAATTAAATTCTAATTCACCTGCTGATTCAATTTAATTTTGGTTCCTTAGATGTGTTTTTTTCCTTTTTGATGTCAAATTTTTTTTATCGCCGTCACATGTAAATTTTTCCGCTTTGCGAAAATTTCAAAGTCATTTACATAAAATTTCTTTTCTGTGGTTGTGAATGTGAAAGTATAAAATTCAGTGCAGACACGTGTCGCGACTGATTTATATGCTAACTTTTACGTAGAAGGAGCAATCTGCAACAGGGAAAATGCTAGAAGTTGCAGAATTACACTCATTTCACAAAGCAATTTCTATCAAACACAAATTAAAAGCTAATTAACATTCCATGAAAGTCTTGGAAACCATGCTGAAGTTATAGTAGTTCAGTGTCGTCTCACAGTTAAAGGAATTCGAAGTCTTTTTTTAACTGTTTTAATTGATCAAACCTCGTGATTTTAGTCATGACCTTGAAATGCGGTCAGGCATACCATGCTGCATCAATATCCGGACACTTAAGCAGGTCATATGTTTAATATGCTCCGTAAACAATAATTTCGCAACATTCTAGTAACTGCTTTGTACTATAATCAAATGTAATGCTTAAATTTGCAATAACACGTCAATTTTACAACGAAAACTCAATAAAATACATTAAAATAAGAGAAATAAACTGGCTTGTTTTGTTCATAAATTCGGACACCTCACATCTCAGTGAATCAATATCCGGACACTTTTGAATCATTTTCCGGACAGGCAAAACTTTCTCATGTTTTGTCTAAGAAATGTATACCTATAAGTAAACAATTAATCACTTCTAAAATGTAGTATTAAAAATCATAGCTTTATACATTTTTTTTACTTTTAATGCCACTTTGGTGTTATTAATGGTACCGTTTTAGTCAAGTGCTACACTGACCCTTACATAACCAGAGAACGAAAGTGATTAAGTATTTCAACATTAAATGCCTTAAAGTATTTTGGATTTCCAAATATTTTGACGGTTCCGTGGATCGAGACTCTTACTCTTACCACACCTTCTACCTGGTTCAACGTGTCCTTTTATTTTCTAAGAAAAACATAAGGTAGTTACCATTATACATGTCCGGATTTAAAAACATGGTTTTAAATCCGGACAGCGTAATTATTTATAAAAATACACTTTATTTCGCCACTTTATTCAATGACACCGTCTCAATTAATTAAAACTAACCTTCTTCGTTGACGCAAAGCCTAAAAAGTTGGTTTCTTCGTAATAATAAGTTCACAAAACCTTAAATCGCGAAAGCATTACTTTTTAGTAATCTGAAAAAAACTCGCAGAAAAAAGACACTGTTTGACCCCAACGTTACTTTTGGATTTATTAAAGTTATTTCGCGCAGCCTACTTAACCACCGATTATGTTGAAAGGATCTTAGATATATTTGCAAAGTAATCCACATAGCTACACCTCATAAATTGTATATATTATTGTTTATTGAGGATAAATTAGAGAAGGTGTCCGGATATTGGTACCGTCCGGATTTTGATGCTGCATGGTATATTAATATTTTTTGAAACGATGGTTCTACAATTGATGAACGACGGCAAGGTTGATTGACGGCAATGTTGATTGACGGCAAGGGGAAGTAATGAAGAAGGATTTTTGGGAATAGAGGGGAAAGAGTTGAAAGGAAGAGGGATGGGTAATAGGTAGCTACGGTAGCTTTTGTCCAATGCTGGAAGGTCCATGGGTCAAACCAAGCTATAATCTGAGATTATAACCGGATTCGAACCCACTGGCGGGTGTTGTGGGTTTGAATCCGGTTATAATTTCATATTATAGCTTCGTTCGACCTATGCACCTTCTAGCATTGGACAAAAGACTCTCAAACTTGCAATTAGGCAGTGTAACTGACGGGCTCGTAACTACTCAGCACTTACGAGACCCCCTAAAACAAACCTCAGGGTCGGCAAACGTTCGCGACTTATTATCAAGGAAATACTTGAAAACCTTCTGCTCAAACTATTCCCTTTATTACCGTATTTCCCTTGGTAATTCCTACCTTTTGGTATCTGGGAAATTCACTTCCGATGGAGGTACGGACCGGAATCCAATTGCGGTCAGGTCGGCGATGTTGGAACGGGGTTCGATGGATAACTTCCGGCGTTCCGACTGCGTGCTCACTTAGGGCTGCGGTCAAGCGCGATGGCGACGACGCAACGTTACTGCGATGGCGTCGATGGTAGGGACGCTCTCTCAGCTTCGGGGTTGACGATCGTGGTGGCAGCGGCAGACGTGAGGACCAAATTTGGTACAACTCAGGTACCGTTCCGGGTCACGTTGGTAACGTCTGGTAATCGGGGTAAATACAAATAAATAATTCTCACTTGGATTCACGACGGTCACCACCGACGGGCAACCGTTTCGTTGCATGTTAGTGGGTTGCAGTTGACACAATTACTGTTTGCTGCGCTTGCTAAGCGACCTTTTTTTGGTTACCATTTTGCTTGTGTTTGGTCAGACAGTTGGCAGCTTTTAATACATCATTTTCGGTTAGACTAGAAGACAATGCACGTATGTTTTCTCATTATTTGAAACTTGGGACAATGATGATAAGCGGCTCAAACAATTACACTTTAATTCTCTAAAAGCTTCGATCACCCCTCGTCAAGATAGATTTAATTTTCTTATAGGAATATTTAGGAACGTTTTAGCACAGAGAACAGATTAACAGGCTCGAAGGAAGTGATCGATTTTTTGTGGGTAAAATCTGTCGGTGGCGCCCTCCAGAAATAATTTGCCAAACGCATCAAAAAATATCCATGTACCGTTATCAATATTTCTTTGTGCTGGAGTTTCATAGCAGCGATGGCAGCGACATCAAGATTTAGTTTGCCACTTACTGCTCGAGGGGTGCTCTATTGAAGGATTACTAGTAGATTACATAAAAACCACCCCACTGTCACAAATGTCATTCCCATACGTTTTTCCTGTAGCCAACATCTCATCTAGCCCATAACAAACTTTGCCTCGGACCAAATGTATTTGTGAGTAGCCCGCTCTAGCTTCAGCCTCGGATGAATGTGTATTGGTAAGCGCTCGAACAAAGTTACTTTTTTGCTTTTATCCTTTTTGTGTCGGACGTGTAGGAAGCGTAAAAAGATGTTAGCTGCTTCTTTACCCTTCAGTTTCATACGCCTGATAAAAACCTTTTACACACTTTTTGTCGATTACCTGGTAGTCTGTTCTCTGTGGTATTAGCGGGCATGAGAAAATTCTGATACGCACGTGGTACGTTGGGTTAAGATGGTAGATTGTAATTTATGCGAATCTCTTGTATTCATGACTTTACAGATTGTTTTCAGATTGCAACATTTTGATTAATTACGAACAATTTTTTGTCATGTTCCAATTTAACACTGCAATTTCTTCGGCAGTGCGGTCGATTTTACTGATGCGCTTTTTTTCAAAATGTGTTAGTATCATATACAGTGGGATTTCGATTTGGGCATGTCTCGATTTGGATGGTAAATGGTTGAATAATGCGCTCCAGAACTACCACGAAGTTCCACAGCCTCTTATTTAGCAACTCCTATCTCTATCTCCTCGTGGTACCATCCGGGATACGTTCCTTAGTGGAAATCGGACAACCGGTGGAAACTAGGGTCGTATGCGGACAGAGAAGGGGGCACTCATGCGAAGCCTGAGTGTAAACTCTCCGCCTGCAAATGACGGATCTCGGTAGAAGCATGTTCGAAGAACCTGAAAATACTGAGCACCTGAGCAGAGGGTCCAAAGCCCCCAAAGGAGGATGGTTTTAATAGCTGTTATCCATGGCTAAAAGTAAAAACACGAATGGATAAACCCCTAATCCAAGGTGTCATGCGACCCGTGCCGAGGGATGAATGGTGGGGGGTTCTATAAATACTCAGCCTCAAACGGAGCCTGTAGAGTACCAGAGCGCCCTCCACAGTAATCAGCCCTTACCGCATCATGAGGGGCTCGGATGTGGCGGACTTTTCTTTCCCCTCAACTCGTGGGATTCTTATGGAAAACAAAATCAAAAATACAACAAGTGTAGATACGGTGGAAAACCCGTTCGCTAGAGGAAGCATCCAGCGTTCTCCACCAAGGGTGGAGAAGGATGCAACTAGGAGAAGGGGCGCTAGTGTGGGTGGCAAAAGCAGCGGTATGCCTACCACGCCGGACACAGCGATGAACGGCTCAGCACTAATCAGGGCGATGGAGAAGAATAGAGACGCTGTACCTAAAGTGGTAGCAGCGTCACAGCAGCTCGATGTAATAATCGAGTTTACGTCAGGTCGCGGCAATTTCTTCAAGGACCTGAAGCAGAGCTTGCTCATGCTTCGAAGAACCTTGAATGCAGCGACCAAAACGCACAACGACCTCGTGGCGCGTGCAAGAGAGGCTAAGAAGGTGACCGTGAAGGCGTCGAAGGCAGTACAAACGGACGCTTGCCCGTTGACGGAGTGTCGTAACGCGGCCCAGGAGGCCACGGAAAGCACTACCAGCAGCGGTAAGGCATCCGCCAAGCGCCCGAGACAGTCCCCAGGGGATAACACCCCTGGTGGACCGAAAAAACGCCTGATCGGTGAAAGCCCTCAGGCTAGCGGGTTGGCAGAGCTAACCGATGAACCAGCGGGAAGCTCCAAGACAGGTGGCCCGTGGACCGAGGTTAGGGCCAAGAGAAAAGGCGGAGGAGGCTCCAGTAAAAAAACTGCTCCACCTAAACCGGCAAGAAAGCGAGCGAAGAAGGGCGACGCTCTTATCCTGAAAACCGACGGGTCGAAATACTCGGAGGTTCTGAAGGCCATGAGACGCCCTACTCAAGGATCTGGGCGAGGACGTGCGGAGTATCCGCCGCTCACGCACGGGCGATATGATCCTCGAGTTAAAGAAGGACGCCCCAAAGAAGAGTTCCGCATACAAGTCCATAGCGGAAGGAGTGCTCGGGGACGGAGTGCAGGTACGTGCTCTCACACCAGAAGTGACTCTCCAGCTTAAGAACCTGGACGAGATCACCGAAGTGCGCGAGGTCGTACAAGCTCTCAAAGAGCAAAGTGGAGTGGTGGTGGCAACCGAGGCGGTTCACCTACGCAAGGGTCCGGCCGGGACCCAGGTAGCCACCATACGACGTCCGCTGACTGACGGAAACAAAGCCCTGAAAGCTGCTAGGCTAAAAGTGGGGTGGTCGGTATGCCCAGTGAGCGTGTTCAAGCAGTCGGAAGCTTGCTTCCGGTGCTTCGAGCACGGACATAAAGCCTGGAACTGCAAGGGGTCAGATAGGAGCCAGTTTTGCAGGAGATGTGGCAGTGCTGGCCATAAAGCAAAGGACTGCGCGGAGCCTCCCAAGTGCCTGATCTGTACCGGTAAACGGGACGCAAAGCACGTAACGGGAGGTCCAAGGTGACCGGCCGGTGTGCCGGCGACTAAGCCACGTTCATAGTGCAAGTGACACAACTCAACCTGAACCACTGCAGCACGGCTCAGCAGCTGTTACACCAAGCAGTTTCTGAGTCAGCAATGGACATTGCCATAGTCTCGGATCCATATCGCGTCCCTGCCGGAAACGGCAACTGGGTCTCGGATAGGTCTGCGACGGCAGCTATATGGACGACAAGCAGGTTTCCGGTTCAGAAGGTTGTGTCAACTGCAGACGAGGGATTTGCGTTTGCTAAAGTGGGTGGAGTGTTCTACTGCAGTTGTTATGCTCCGCCGAGGTGGTCTATCGAGCAGTTTACGCGGATGGTAGACCGAGTATCAGTTGTGCTGACTGGTTTAAGGCCGGTGGTTGTGGCGGGCGACTTTAACGCTTGGGCGGTAGAGTGGGGAAGTCGTCGCACGAACCATATGGGTCGGATTCTGCTTGAAGCTCTGGCAAAGCTTAACGTAGATCTGGCTAACGTCGGCAACACAAGTACCTTCAGTAGGAACGGTGCGGAGTCTATCATCGACGTGACTTTCGGCAGTCCTGGTCTGATAGGAGACTGGAGGGTAGACAATGGCTACACTCACAGTGACCATCAGGCGGTCCGCTATGGTGTCGGTCAGATAACGAGGCGGCAGGCGGCGGGTAGGGCCAACCACCCGTGGATGGAAGACATCATACTTCGATCCCGAAGTATTTGTGGAAGCGATCCGGAGAGAGTGCGGTGATCGCGGTATGCCCGATCCGAACGATGATCATTTGGTTGAGGTACTGTCGCGATCGTGTGACGCTACCATGCCTAGGAAAAGTCGACCTAGGTATGGCAGGTCACCGGCTTACTGGTGGACAGATGAAATTGCGGAACTCCGCGGAGCGTGCTTTTGTACGAGGAGAATTATGCAAAGAGCTCGTTCGGATGAAGACCGGTTCGGTTGAATGACGAGTAGCACTTGTTGTTGCACGCGCAGCGCTTAAGAACGGGATAAAAGCTAGTAAACGAGACTGCTTTGAAAGGTTATGTGCTAGTGCCAATGCGAACCCGTGGGGTGATGCCTACAAGGTCGTAATGGCAAAGACCAAGGGCGTGATGGCGCCCGCTGAGCAATCGCCAGAGATGCTGGAGCGAATCATCGAGGGCCCCTTTCCGCGCCACGAGCCAAGGTCCTGGCCCCAGGCCGCTAAGTCGTCCCACGGCCGACGTTCCACTATTTCAGACCATAGCCTCCCAGCCGAACATCCAAAGTAACGTGGGCGACGGCGGTTTGGAGGTCGGGGAGAAAGTGACGGTTATGAACGAGGAACTCATTGATATCGCTAAATCCCTAAAGGTGAGCAAGGCACCGGGGCCAGACGGTATCCCGAATATGGCCATTAAAGCGGCTATTTTAGAGGCTCCCGAATTATTCGAGGCAGTAATGAATAGATGCCTGGAAGCTGGCCACTTCCCGGACAGATGGAAGCGACAGAACCTGGTCCTATTGCCGAAGCCGGGAAAACCTCCGGGTGTCCCCTCGTCATATAGGCCGATCTGTCTACTCGATACTGCCGGCAAGGTGCTGGAGAGGGTTATCCTTAACAGACTCGTACAGTACACGGAGGGTACAAACGGTCTGTCAAGGAACCAATTCGGCTTCCGAAAAGGCAAATCTACGGTGGATGCCATCTTGTCTGTCACTAAGACAGCCGAGGTGGCAATCCAGCCCAAGAGGACAGGTATTCGTTATTGCGCAGTTGTCACGCTCGACGTGAGAAATGCGTTTAATAGCGCTAGCTGGGACTCCATAGCCAGCTCGCTTCGGAACGTCCAAGTGCCGGTGTCGCTATACAGAATTCTGGAAAATTATTTCCAGAATCGTGTGCTATGCTACAACACGGAGGAGGGTCAGAAATGCGTTCCAATCACCTCAGGGGTTCCGCAAGGTTCCATACTGGGCCCGGTGTTGTGGAACGTCATGTATGACGAGGTGTTGAAGCTAAAGTTCCCGGTAGGGGTGGTGATTGTCGGCTTTGCGGACGATATCACCTTGGAAGTCTACGGTGAATCTATCAGAGAGGTTGAGTTGACGGCTGCCCACTCTATAAGCATTGTTGAAGATTGGATGCGATCCAGGAAAGTGGACCTAGCGCATCATAAAACGGAGGTTATCGTGGTGAACAACCGCAAGTCGGTGCAGCGTCGGGAACTGCACTATTTCGCCAACGCGGTCCTTAAAACTCCTTGGAGTCATGGTCGACGACAAGCTCAAGTTCGGGAGCCACGTCGACTATGCCTGCAAGAAGGCTTCCACAGCTATTTCGGCATTGTCTCGTATGATGTCTAATAGCTCTGCGGTATATGGCAGCAAGCGAAGGCTTTTAGCCAACGTGTTCCAGTCCAGGTATGGCGGGCCGGTGTGGTCATCGGTGTTAGGTACCAAAAGCTATCTTGCCAAGCTGGAAAGCACCTATCGTCTCATGTGCTTAAGAGTGGCGAGTGCGTACCGCACAGTTTCACATGCCGCAATCTGCGTCTTAGCGGGTATGATGCCTATTGGTATCATCATCAGCGAGGACGTAGAGTGCTTCAACCAACGTGGAACTAGAGGCATACGGAGTACCACAAGATCGGCCTCGATGATCACATGGCAGCGGGCATGGTCTGATTCCACAAAAGGCCGGTGGACACATAGACTTATCCCGGAACTATCCGGATGGGTCAACAGGCGCCATGGCGAAGTCAACTTCCACCTGACACAGATTCTGTCAGGGCATGGTTGTTTTAGACAGTATCTGCACAAGTTTGGGCATGCGAAGTCCCCCGAGTGTCCCGAATGCGCGGACGTTGAGGAAACTGCAGAACATGCTTTCTTCATATGCCCTCGTTTCGCGGGCGTGAGAAGCAACATGATGGCAGTTAGCGGACAGGACACTACTCCGGTTAACTTAGTCCAAAGGATGTGTTCTACCTCGGACGTCTGGGGTGTGGTCAATGCGACTGCTACCCAGATCGTACTTGAGCTACAAAACCGCTGGAAAGCCGATCAACGGCGAATAAACAGCCTAACTACCATAGTCCAGTAGTTATCTAAGCGTGTGCGTTAAGCACAATAGCCCCTCCCTGAAGTAATACCGATAAGGTGGTTCCAGGGGGGATTGAGGCTGGAGACTCGAGTAGGGTTTTAGTGGGTCTGGACCCTCACGCCCCAGTAGGGGGGCGGGATACCAAACCCCACTCCCTGAGTTGTCTTCTCAGGTGTCTGATAGCAGATTTCCCTACTCGTTAAAAAAAAATGTCTCGATTTTGGCAGTTTTGGGGTATTCGTTTTTGGCAGCATGAAGTATTTCGCTTCCGGAGTATGCTTGGGCATCGGTCGGTTTCCGCATACATGAGTTTGTTTTTTATTGAATTTTTCTATGTCAGCAAGGGGTCTTAATTTTGGCAGCGTTTTTTGTATTGTTTAACTAAACAGTATACGGTAGTATTAAGCACGGTTTTGCACCACGTACTGGTAAATTTCAATTCCAAGTATTTTTATTAGAGTAGCGCATAATAGATCGCCTGATCGCATCACTTACCACAGTGAATCCAGATCTGATCATATCCTATCATGCTAACACAAACGTCCTTCCTGTGACATTCGTGGAAGTGCAGAGGTAAACTCGCTTTCATAACAGCAAATGTTGAACTAACAATCCTTCCCTTCCCTAACAACCACAAGAACGTGGCCGGCACCGTTATTGATCTATTTAAAGGCGTAGCTACTGAATTATTGTACATTGAAGATGGTAAATTATCCCAAAATGCTATCTATGTGGTTCTTACTGCAACTTCATTAACTCAGATCAATCACGGAGGTGCAACTACGATGTGTGCGGTTGTTCATGCTCATGCTCATGCTCATGCTTTTTCACTTCTGTCTTTCTTCTAACTTGTGTATTCAACCGAACTCAACCTTCTGGTCTTATTCTGTTTTTCTGTTTAATTTTGTGCACTGCTATAATTAGCTTTTGACGGTTGGACTTCAGACAAGGTAATCGCTTCATTTATGCTATGTCCAACGACCTAACACCTTTTTTTTTCGCGCCAAGAACCCTACTCTCTCTCTCTCTGGCTAATCGTTTTCTTGCCATTCTCAATCCGCACTAGCTTGACTTCATTTTTCCGCCCCCTGGTGGTGGGTGGGTGGAAACCGTTGACGCGTGGCTGCGTACGTCGCCGGGGAAAGCTGTTCGCAATAGGGTATTTCAACTATTTTCTTGACATTTTACTTCGTGACATTTATCAAACATTTTACACTCGCGACAGTCTCCTAAATCTTGGGCGGATACTAGGCCGACGCGACGGTTACAACAGAGAAGGATGACTATTTACCTGCATTAAAAATTCAAGCAATTCTTCATTCAAAAACACACAACCAGAATTGTTAACTTTTTTAATCTGATTTACATCTCCCACTCCTAGCGATAAATCTCAACGCCAAACGATGAAATATTCACGAAACCCTTCCAGCTTTGGTCAGTCAATATGTAGGCGCCCTTCTGTGTCTGCTGCCCTCAGTTTTTCCATCCCATTTTTCCAGTGTGATAAAAAATTCATCATATGTCCATCAATTGTGTGAGTGGCAGCACCATTCATGTATGTTTTTGCATACTTGATGCAGCCAGCGGCGCTCGACTGTAACAACGAAAACTTATTCTGCGATAATAATATCTACCTAGGTACATGAAAAAAAACCGTCTGTGGCTGAAAATTCGCTACAGTCAAGATAAGCTTCCAGGAGCTGTTCGCGTCAAAATGAGTTCATGATTGATGGAGGGCTGCGGGTATTTGCATTGTAGGAACTTTTTGTCGGATCGTTGTTTCACCGCATAGTGCCTTCAGAAGGTATACAGTTTATAACTATTCATAAGGTAAATATTGTAGTGCGTCTTGTGCTTGTATTACAATGCAAATGTATTACAAAAAGTTAGAGGGTTGTGCCCAAGAGCCGACCGCATTGTTTGCGTAGGATTTCGTATTGTTGGCAATTATGTCGAATAAGAAGGGTGTGTTATAATTCTAATCTAATCTAGGTCTCTGACTCCGAGCTAAGCACACAGCTTAGAGCAGTTAATGATTTTGCGTGTCAAACTATTGAATTTTCACGAGACATTTCTTGCTGTTGTTATTAGTAAGGCAACTAATACATTTTCAATGATGAAAAGCATGTTGTAATGAACACAAAAAATCTTTGAGGGAACCATCAGTCAATATCAAATCTGATGGCCTCAATAGCTCCAAGAAGAGTATCAACGCAAAGCTTAGGTGCTATGTTGCGTTTTTGAAACTTGAGCTTTTGTTTTTATTCGACAGACTACGCAACTAGCTATTAGAGTATAGGACAATTGCGGAACTTGTGCTACGGTCCTATTGTCTCGTACTTCGAGGCCAACTAGGAGGCCGAGCGTCATAGTCATGATGATTCAAGTTACATCTAGAATAATAAGCAACTTAAGATATGTTAAGATATGTTACTACATTTACGGCCCGGTATCCCTCAACATCTACTACCAGAATGTTAGAGGATTACGAACGAAAATTGACGAGTTTTTTGTTGCGGTATTGGACAACGTGTATGACTTCATCATCTTAACTGAAACTTGGCTGAATGACGAGATTAACTCTGTACAGCTATTCGATCACGGACTTTTCCTACCTGACTCTGATTGACAATGACTTAGAACAATTGTGGATTAACATTGATTCAATCGGGTGGGTGGTTTGCTTAGATGTATTTTACATTCCTCCGGATATGTCGAGAAACCGTTCCGTCGTCGAGAAACTCAATAGTTCCATTTCCTCTGTTGCTGAATCGTTAACGTGCATGACGTGCATATGCTTTTTGTAGATTTTAATGTCCATGTGAAACCTTTGTAAAACCGCGACGGGACGTGAAAATCGTCATCGGTGACATGAGCGCGCAGGTAGGACGGGAAGCTATATATAGACCGGTAATCGGGCCAAACAGCCTGCATGCCGCAACGAACGATAACGGCCAACGATGCGTAAATTTTGCAGCTTCCCGCGGTATGGTAGTCCGAAGTACCATCTTCCCCCGCAAAGATATCCACAAGGCCACCTGGAGATCACCAGACCAACGAATATAAAACCAAATTGACTATATTCTAATCGACGGTAAATTCTTCTCTAGTGTTATAAACGCTGGCACCTACCGCAGTGGGAATATAGATTCGGATCATTACCTAGTTGCAAAACTCTCGACGGTGCATAACACGCGTCGAAGTCGTACGCCGCGACCCAGCATCGAGCAGCTACTAGACACCGGAGTTGCCCAAGAATACACGCGGCAGCTGGAAGCAGCGCTACCAACGGAAGATCAACTTGGCGCAATAACTCTTGAAGATGGTTGGAAAGGCATTAAGACCGCCATCGCTAGTACTGCTCTAGCAGCACTAGGTACAATGAATCCGAACCGAAAAAACGATTGGTTCGACGGTGAATGCGAGCAATTAGTGCAGGAGAAGAATGCTGCAACACCGCACGAGGGCGAATGTGGAGCGATATAAACAAGCACGTAACAGGCAAAACTCGGTCTTCCGGAGGAAAAAGCGCCAACAGGAAGATCGAGATCGCGAGGCCATGGAAGAACTGTACCGTGCTAACGATAAACGGGAGTTCTACGAGAAGTTAAACCGTTCGCGCAAAGGCTATGTGCCGCAGGCCGATATGTGTCGGGACTCAGACGGTAATCTTCTCACGAACGAACGTGAGGTGATCGAGAGGTGGAAGCAGTATTATGGCGAGCACCTTAACAGCTGAACGTGAAGTTAACGATATGGCAACAAATCTTGGAGCACGTGTAGAAGGCGACAGAATACCAACCCCCGACCTCCAGGAGATAGCAGAAGAGATCGGTCGGCTGAAGAACAATAAAGCGGCTGGGGCTGATCAGCTACCCGGCGAGCTGCTGAAATACTGTGGGAACACACTGGCTAGAGCGCTGCACTGGGTCATTGTCAAGATTTGGGACGAGGAGCTACTACCGGAGGAGTGGACGGAAGACATCGTGTGTCCGATCTACAAAAAGGGCGACAAGTTGGATTGTTGTAATTACCGCGCAATCACACTGTTGAACGTCGCCTACAAGGTACTCTCCCAACTTTTATGTCGTCGATTATCACTATCACTATTATCACTATTATCAGCTATGGCAGATTATGCACTACTACGGATTTCCGGATAAACTAACGCAATTGGTCAAGGCGACGATGGATTGAGTAATGTGTGTTGTTCGAGTATCAGGGGCAGTCTCGAGTCCCTTTGGATCTCGAAGAGGGTTACGGCAAGGTGATGGGCTTTCATGTTTGCTGTTCAACATAGCTTTGGAGGGTGTGATAAGAAGAGCGGGTATAGACACGAGTGGCACGATATTCACGAAGTCCGTCCAGCTTCTTGGTTCCGCTGACGACGTTGACATCATTACACGTACCTTTGAGAGGATGGCGGAAACGTATATCGGACTGAAAGCTGAAGCCAAACAGATTGGACTTGTCATTAATGTATCGAAAACAAAATACATGAAAGGAAGAGGTTCTAGAGAAGTGAATGCTGACCTCCCTCCCCGGATTCATTTAGACGGTGGTGAAATGGAGGTGATAGAAGAGTTCGTGTATCTGGGCTCACTGGTTACCGCAGACAACGACACCAGCAGAGAAATACAAAGACGCATAATGGCAGGAAATCGTGCCTACTTTGGACTCCGTATGACGCTGCGATCAAACAAAATTCGCCACCGCACGAAGTTAACAATCTACAAGACGCTGATTAGACCGGTAGTCCTTTACGGCCATGAGACATGGACTATGCTCGTGGAGGACCAACGCGCCCTTAGTGTTTTCGACCGGAAGGTGTTGCGCACCATCTACGGCGGAGTGCAGATGGAAGACGGAACGTGGAGAAGGCGAATGAACCATGAATTGCATCAGCTGCTTAGGGAACCACCCATCGCTCACACCGCAAAAATCGGTCGCCTGCGATGGGCTGGGCATGTCGTGAGGATGTCGGACGACTGCCCGGTTAAAAAAGTTCTCAATAACGATCCGACTGGAACGAGACGGCGGGGCGCGCAGCGAGCAAGATGGATCGATCAAGTGGAAGGCGACCTGCGGACCCTACGTAGACTACGTGGCTGGCGAATTGCGGCCATGGACCGAGTGGAATGGAGCTGATTAAGTAAGTAAGTAAGTAAAACCTTTGTATACGACTTTTAACCGTTTTAGGTTTAGCCGCATTAGAGCCCACAGATTCAACTTCTTCCAGCAAAACTTTTATTCACAATATGGCGTTACTTAACATGAAGCAGTTGAATTTGAGGAGAAACTGTCTTCGAATACTTGACTTGTGCTTTGCAGACGGAGAAGCTGGACTGCTGTGTAACTTTATCGAATTTCCTGACTCGCTCATTGCAATTCACTCTTTCCACCGCCGTTCTTAGTGCGTTTACGATGCTTAGATCCAATACGATTTAGCGAACTGTTTGAAGACCAAACACTCGACTTCACTCGTGCTGAGTTTGAAAATCTCAAAGTGGCTTTCTCATCCGTTTATTGGGCCTCAGTGTACCATGCATCGGACGTTAACGAAGCAGTGCAGTACTTCAAATACACTTAATTGACACGCAGTTGCATGATATGCCACGTTTCCCAAGATTTTTCCCGAGATTCGCCCGCCCGCGACTTTCACCTCAATGGTCCAACAATCGTCTTCGCCATCTGAAACAAAATCGTGCCAGGGCCTTAAAGAAATACTCCAATCACCGGAACCCAATCAATAAACAAAAGTTTAGAATCGCAAGCTCTAGGTACAAATCCTATAACCGAACTTTATATGGTCGGTATGTATTGCGAACAAAAAATGCGCTGAAGACAACCCTAAACGTTTTCGGTCGTTAATCAACGAGAAGCGGAAAGCATGTGGTCTGCCATCTAACATGTTTCTGGGTGACGGCAGTTCGAGCCACACCCAAGGAATTTGCAATCTATTTGCTAAACGATTTGATAGTGTATTCGATGATGCAACGCCTTATCAATAACAGCCTGAAGAAACGCTCATAGATGCTCCCATTGGTGTGAATTCAACGAGAAATTGTGTGTTTGATCATGCTAGCAGGAATCAATAAAATGAAACTTTCAAATATGCAAAAAATGAAATCTACCGTCACCAATCTCGTACGGTTCTTACATCAGTATCTTTGGCTCGAGCAGCACGTTCTTCCATACATGGAAGTTGATGCGATTTGTACAGACCTAAAGGCAACCTTCGATAAAGTTGCCTGCTAGCCAAACTTGACCGCCTGAGCGTGTCAACAAACCTTATCAACTGGTTGAAGTTGTACCTGACTGATAGTCGATTATGCGTAAAACTGGGCTCAATAGAATCAGAAAAATTCCTTAATCGTTCAGACTCTTCAGTCAAGGGGGACTTCCGGCAGCATCCGGGGCTACTGTACTTCACCGTCCAGTACAAGTTTGATGTTCTGGAGGAAGTAAGGATGCAAAAACTTTCAATGTTTGCCAAGAAATACATGATTTGGCAAGCGATCTGTTCATGTGGCAAACAGAGTGCGCCGTTCGTGACTACCGGGACTGTTAACGGGCAGATCTATCTCAAGGAGTGTCTATAGAAGCATCTACTTCCTTTGTTGAAGCAACACGAGGGCCCTACGATCTTCTGACCGGATCTAGCTTCGTGCCACTATTCAAAGGATGTCCTGGAGTGGTACGAAACCATCGCAGTTACTTTCATATCCAAGACATGAACACCCCAACGCACAGGAACTAAGGCCCATCGAAAAATACTGGACTATTATGAAGCAGGCACTACGGAAGCATCCCACGGAAGTCAAATCTGAGAAAGACATGAAGATAAAGTTGGTTTTCGTACAGAAGAAGCTGCAGTCAGATGTTGTGCAAAACTTTTTGAGTGGAGTTAAGCGTGAGGTGCGAGCATACGGCTATGGTTTTGGAGTTGAATGAAATAAATATGCCAAAAGCTTACTAATGGGTTATATTTTATTGTCTGGAAGTTTGAAAAGGATCGATCAATTAGGCAATTTTCTACCGCGTTTCTTCCGTGATGCAATTCGATGTGGGACATCCTTTATCAGGCTCTGATCTGTATCCTTTACGAGATTATTTCACCTTATCATAGAACTAACATATGACATTATCCCGGAATAGTTGTTTTAGCTCGTCAAGTTATCGATTCTCCTTCTAGCGCTTTTTCTTCCCCAGGATCGTGGTCAATTCATTCCGCGGTCGACGAAACTTGGCCGAATTCTCCCTCTCGGGCAAGCCAGTTATTTTATGCACTTGGGAATTTTTTCACTTGGCACTGTGGTTCGAGCGTATGCTCTCCCATCCGTCTTTATAAGCCGTAGCACCATTTAGCTCCACAGAGGAAGGTAAATCCTCATCCAGTTTGTCTAAATGCCGAATGTTTAGCTGAGAAGAAGGGCTTTGTCGCGAGGTGAAACCGACGATAGTTTTAAACGCACTTGTACTGCTACTAGGAAATGATCCGAATCGACAACCGCACCCCGTAGGAAGCGTATGTTGATGATGTTCGACAAAACTTGTCCATTGATGAGAATATGATCGATTTGGTTCAGTGCTTGTTGGTAGGTAGAGATCACTTGGTAGATCTCTAGGTGGCTTTAGGAATATCTTTGTGGGGAAAGAAAGTGCTTCTGATTACCAAAACTCGGGAAGCTGCAAAGTGGATATATCGCTCATATCCTCGTAGCTGCAAAGTTGATATCATTCATTCATCTCCTAAAACAATCTTCAAGTCCCGTGGCGAACAGCTGTCGTACGTTGCCTATAGCTGAACGTGAAACATTTTCTTCTAGTCGGTGGGTGTGCACACTGCTCGTCCGCTCCGAATCAAACGATGCCGTGAGCTGCTCCTAACCTGGAGTACAACCGGTCACTTGGTTGAGGACTCGTCAAGCCTACAAAAGCTGCCTCTGACATGACCCTGACACTCAAGACAGGCAAGAAAACCACTGACTCTAGGCAAAGCTCTTTCAACAGGCCAAGGGGCCACAAGTAACGGTAATTTATTGAACAAAGTTTCGGATTTGAAAGGAGAAGAAACTACGAATCAGTGGAAGGAGCGAGATAAGCCATCTATCAAAAATACATTCGGATTGATTGCTGTAACTGCCACGGCATTTCGCTGTTCAATGCCGCCTGCGGTGCTCTCCCAGATCTTATTACATCATCTATCCTCGATAGCAAGTGATTGAGTAGGATAATACCAGACGCGCTTTATGAGAGCCCGTGCTACTGCGGATTAAATTTTCACACTTTGGTAAATCCTCCAGAAACGTCGGGAGTATAACCTTGCCACGTATGATATTTTCTTGGATTTCAAGACAGCTTACGATATAGTCGAACACGAACAGCTATAGCAAATAATGCAAATAGCTAAGCTAGGAGCTAAGGACTTGGGCTCAGATCAGTACGTAAAAAATTAAATATATGAGATGTAGAGGCTCGAGAGAGGACAACGATCATGGAATGGTATTTGCTTCTAATGGTAACATGCTTCGAATAATCAGGCCTACACTGTGTATAGTGTATATTGGTAAGAATGAGTGATAGTTTTCCCCGCCGGATATGGACAAAAGACGGTAGGCCCAAAATAGAAATAGGTTGAAGTGTATAGTATCGTTCCCTAATAAGCGTTTCGCGAGTTTCGCTAATTGACGAGAAAACTGATTTTTGGCAGGTCATAGTTGTGTTTCTTTCTAAACTAAAAATAATCAAATGATTCATATTTTTCCATCCTACACAACTGCAGTTACGACAAGCCAAGCTTTTATATTGCGAGCAAATCTTCTGCTCAGGTACATATTTCCTCTTCGGTTAGCTGAATGAAAAGAAATTCGAGTGAACCATAGCTCACCGCAAAAGTGGCATTGTTCCCTTGTACCTAAAATTACTCGATAGACGAACACGTAATTTATACGTTTTGTTTAGCTGAACGAGCTAGAACATTCCTGCTAATTGAAATTAGTTTTCCGCAACATCAAAGCATAATAACCTATCTCAAGTATCGCCATTAGAATGTTTGCGTTACATGCAAGAAGAAACAACATGTAATGATTCATTTGCATATGAATAAATTGGTTTTGTGTACAAGCAACGTTATTACAAGTACTTACATTTCCCGATTTGTTTTAAGCATATATGTTGGTGACAGAAAAGCAAGAGCTCTGATGATTCTTACCTGTAAAGGAAATTTGTTATTAGTAAAATATCAAATAGTGAATAAGTTTGTTTTTGAATATCTACATTTAACGATTAGAAGTGGTGGCGAGAATTTATTCAGATCTGTGATCAAATCAATCATTGAGAAGGAAGGAATTTTGTCGATTTAAAAATTCTACTAAAAGGCTCAACAAAGAAACATTAGTCATGTCATGTTTATGGAAAGAAATCAATAAAAAACTTTCGTAATTTTTCTAGATTAAACCAAATTAAATAATCTCAAGCGTATAGTTTCCGGTCGACAAATTGTTCCTTATGAAACAAAAGCTTTGCAAAATAACCTCTCAAACACAAACACAAATAACCTAGCTTCGTTGCTTGCCACCCTTCATTCGCGTTGAAGCGTGGAGATCCTTTTAGCATAACACTCTACTCTAACTATGGTTTTATATGCCAT
The DNA here is from genome assembly GCF_943734655.1 of Sabethes cyaneus. Lineage (NCBI taxonomy): Eukaryota > Metazoa > Arthropoda > Insecta > Diptera > Culicidae > Sabethes > Sabethes cyaneus. Next base: position 100,722,559 of record NC_071354.1, on the reverse strand, counting down.
ACCGTTATGTTGCTAACGGAGCATTCAGTACGCATTGAGTGCGAGTCGGTACGAGAGACAGATGCAATCAATTTCAATTTTCAAGCATGATGTACTGTGCAGCACTATCCTTCGTAAAAAATTGTTCACACAAAGGCATTGTTCCAGGTGAATTGGTAAAAAGCTATGCAAACAGGTTTTTTTGCAAACGAACAATATCGTACTTTTCTTTCACTGAACAATTTTTTTCGGAATTCTGCAGCACATCAGAACATGTGCTTTCAGTGTCTCAAACAATACTCTATGGTTAACTAAAAAATGAAAAGGAAAATAAATTTTGTCTTCATAACTATAGCTTGCTCTATCATCGCATAATTATAGAAAATCATTCCTAGAATTATGTCAGGTTTAATTGGATAACATTACGTTTATAGTTTTACCATTCTAGTTTTGCAAGCTAGCAGTTCTTTTTCGTCATCCTCCATGACTAATTGTAGTTTTAATGAACGCATCAGATTAAACAGAAGCAGTTCATTTCGTCAATAACGGTATGCTTCCTGCCATTAATCCGCGGTGGTTATCGGAACAAGACGGTGCCGGTTGATACGAATTATACCCAACATATATGAGAAGTGAACGTGACCGAATTTACGGAGCAACAATTCACAAAAGTGACACTCCCGGGATCCATTGGCGCTAGATGAGGTGCATATCTAGCCTGAACCTCTAGCGCTTGTCTTTGACTATTCTAACCACTCGGAAATTCTCATTGTGGCTGCTATGGTGCTATAGCTGCCGCCGGCGATAATCCCATAACAACGATGTCATTATTTGAGGAAGCTCTTTTCGTTTGCTCCGTTCAAGAATGCTTTACGTCCTGGAGAAACCATTTTATTTATAGTGACGCCTCCTCTCGGTTGTTAGCTGGTCAACTTAACAAATAGAGAGATAGGAATTCCCTGGAAACATTCCGGTTCCGTATCAAAGGGTAATTATTGCTACTAGCCGTGTAGCTAATGCTCGAGCGCCCTGATTCAAAAGATGTATATTGAACTGTAAAATTTTAATGCTTCCTAGAAACGTGTACGACCTACCAAGTTTTTAGCGTAAATTACGAATCATTTTACGATTTTAAACCTATTTCAGGATAGCACTGGTAGGTATGTAGACAGAAAAAATATGTACTTAACTTATACAGGCTGCGATAAAAAGTCTGCTCTCTGAAACCATTTTTTTTTATTTCATGTACAATAATTGAGGAGTCTGGTCCTTCTCGACGTATAAAGACACTGTTTTAGGTGATTAATTCTCTTTGAGATGGGGCCACTACTGACACGAGGTCCTCAAATATTGGAACTTTTGCACTAATTGGTTGAAAATGGTAAAAAAATGAGAATTGCATTTTGAATACCTCGAGATAGTGTACCTCTAATTCACCAAGAGGCCTCCCAAGCAACAATGCGAGTTTTATTTTACTCTTATGGTGGTTTCCATGACCAATTTTGGTCTTAAATGCCATCATAAGAGTGTAATAAAACCCAGATTGTTACGTTGGTTCAGATTGTAAAGTGGCCATTTTCTCCAGCGACTTATTATGTAAAATATCCGGATATCCCCAATAGAGATCAAAGCTGTCGCCTTGCCTATAGGCGTATGGTAGAAAAACCAATACTTACTGTTATTTATGTCCATTTTGAAAATGTTACTAAAGATTTTTATTTAATTTAAATGAGGAAAAATCTGCTCGTTAAAACTTCAAAAGGGCGTACTCAAAAATTTGTCCAACATTGTCAAAGGTGGAGGATGATAATACAAACTTACTGGCATTTACCGTATTATTTGTATAATAACGGTCATAGGAGTACCGTGGAATGTTTATCTTATTCAATCGCGATAGAAGGTTTAACATTCCACGAACGAAACATTTGCTCTGTTCACATTTGTTAGCTATGTAAATTAGTTTAATCCAAAATTCCATCAAAGAAACTCTGTCAACTGTCCCTAGAGATCAAAAAATAATTACAAACTTTGAAACCAAATAACAAAAACGGATCTAAATTTAGTGCGGTTGATGCATCCGCCCTTACTCCGTTCACGAAGCACTCAGCTGGAAGCCATATGTTTATATCCTGGCGTGTGGTGTCGTTCATGAGCTTCCTCCAAGTGAATGCTAGAAAGCGTTTCGAATATTATATTACGGATCAGGGGCGGACTGGCCCACCGCCCAAGTAACAATTCTAAAGCCACTTGGTTTTACTTGAATTTTATAAAGGTTTTATTGCGGTATTAATAATTATCTCTGGGTTTATTGTGATATTGCGCAATACCAAGAGGATATAAGTCCAAACACACTAATAGCTAGCTAGAAAACCATAATAAAACTGTTAATAAATTAAATTTATTGTGGTTAATTATATCACCACGTTAAAACTTGTTGGCTGCACCACGTCTCCTATAAACTTACCATAAGTGTGGCGTAGCAACACAAAATGGCGTACCAATCAAAATTGATCTTATCGCGGTAACTTGTCAAACCGCAATAAATCTATTAGTTTTATAGAGCTATTAAAACGGTAACACCCTAACCAAACAGTTTTTTTGCTGCTATTATGAAAAATACCAAAGTTTAACACCAAAATCATTTTTTTATGCGAAGCCATATTGCCATATTCTAGTATTTTGTATTAGCTTGCAAACAACAATTCATCAAAGCAAAGTATTTTGCAGAAAGAAGGTTATTATCAATCGGTTTTCCTGTCAGAGGAAGCAACTAAAATGATTTTGCTAGAAATTGAGATTGACTAACTGAATATTTTCAATTTGTTAAAACAACCAGTTTTCGAAAATTGCAAAATTTCAGTGGCGCGCTGATTTTATCGACCTATCATATCAAAATGCACGATGAAATTAAATGCGCACATGGTGCAAGCAAACGAAATTACTTAAAATTTAATAAATATTCTATGGGATATTTTATTCTGGTCGCTATAAACCAAATCGTTCAGAATGATCTGTCAGTAAAACTAAAATTTTTCTGCTCACGGATATGTTTTCAAGTTGACAAAGCTAGCGAACTTATCTGGCGAAAAGCGAAAAGCAAAAAGCGAAAAGCTTTTTTAAATTATGGCGACGGCTGTCAAGCAGCGAAAGCTTAATCGGTTTTATTGCTGCTTTTAGCAAAGCGTGATACGACTACTTGAGTTTATAACTTGATTCTTATAGCGGTTATGAAAACATTCTGAGGAGTGGGCCACTTGGTCAGAAAGTAGTTTTATAGCGGTCATCAGAAAGTTCTGGTGGAGGTCATAGTTTTATTAGTTAAATTTCGTTGTTGTTGGAGCCCGAACTTTAAACCAAAATTTCTATTTAAATTTAACTTTTTCTACGACTCACGAATGTGCAATTGCTGGGCCCCATGATTTACGAAATCAACCGATTTGATGATTGAAAATTCAACTTCAAATGGGACTGTTGAGGCATCGAACTTTAAATCAAAATTTTCCTTTTTCTACGACTCACGACTCACGTGATTCAAGAAATCATTTAAATTTAACTGCTGGAGTCCAAACTCCGAAAATCATAAATATAATCATAAATATGAGAGGCTTATGTCTGTCGCCAAAACGAGGGGCGCGATATGTATTTTCATGGTAATAATCGCCCACATTAAGCAAAGCTTCAAACCAATCATACCAGATTACATTCAAGACGAGCAAAAGTAACGTAGTTGCACTTCATAGAGTTACATAGCGTTAGTGTTACATAGCGTTCCTCCAATTTGCTCTCAGTTAGACGCGAGGCGACGCGCTGGGGTTACAGCTAGTACTTATATAAGCAGCTTCAATTCTGCGAATTTAAAAGTAGAATTTGTATTTTATCCACAATCATTTTACTACTCATAAATATTAAACTGTCGGCTTAAGCCTCATACTTAGATTACTTCAATGGCGACGGTCCGTTATCGATCTTGCGTCGAATGGATTATGGTGCTCCAGAACTCAATCCTGGGCTACCATTCTCTAAACCCCTCGAACACCAGCTGAACGTGCATCATCCTCGATAGCGCACATTTATCAGTTGCGGGGTCTGCTCCGACCCCGGAGTTGAGGGGTCTGTTTCTTGATTCTCTACTTAAAATAATTTTGGCTACTCTTTCGTCGGGCATTCTAGCCACGTGACCAGCCCACCGCAGACTGCCATACTGTGCTACCTTCATTATAACAGCATATTTGCATACTTGATACAGCTCGTGGTTCATGTGTCTGCGCTACACTCCATTTTTCATTTTGCAAAATTTTACGCTAAATATCCTAAGCACTCGTCGACTAGCGTCCTTTAACGTCCATGATTCGTGTCCGTAGTGGGCCACCAAGAGGATTAGAGTTCTCTACATTACGAATATTGATGGACAAGACACAAACATGTATTACTCGGTTTGAGACCCCTCACCCCTGTGGTAGGGGAAGGACTCTCATACAAATAAAACAGAAATTTTTGCGTAACTCAAAGCCAGACTCTTTCATAAAACATTAATCAATAACAAGACCACCAAAAACTATCAATAGTAACATTAGATAATTCATCGCGAGACGGCCACAGGCCGCGAGTGTTGCCGGCGATCTGCCGTTGGAAGCGCCGGCCACTGCGGGGGGCAGGGTTCCGTAGAGATCACCTCTATCTAGGTTTATCTATTTTCCTAGATCTACTGACCTCTATTACCTTCAGTTGGGTCATCCCAGCGAAATGGTACTTTCTACGAAAAGATTTTCCGTGAAATAGTACATCCCGCGTAAGGTTTTTCGCGAAATGGTATTCTGCGAAACTCTATATTCCGCGTTATGGTCAACCGAGAATAGGTGTTCCGCAAAATGGTATTCGGCGAAATGGTTTGTAATGATGGCGAATATTTAAATGCTATCCGCTTTATTTTATCAGGATAAGCAATGGGTGGAGTTGTTTTCTACTTTACTGTGAGGAAAATTTGTATATTAAAACACACATGAACTCGCCAGTAACTTGCAAAACTCAAGATTGTGACAAAGATCATCCGAGATTCACGATTTATGTACAACACAGTTTAATTTGTGGCAATACGAAGTTTGTCGGGTCAGCTAGTATACTCATATATTGAACTGTTAAGATCCTATCATATATAAAATCAGTTTATTTGATACTTGTAATTTTGCATGTAAATAACCCTATACCTTAAAATCTGCAGAAATATATATGGGTGATAGATGAGGAAAACGCTGCATTGGTGCCACCCCAAGCAACCAACAGTTCGAATTTCACTTAAGAAACAAACTTGAAAGTTCATATTTGGTTCAAATTTAGTTCCGCAGAACTTTCTAGCTGAACAACCAGACACTACATTTGTAAACCGAACTTTATTCTCATTAAAGTACCGGTAATATCTATAGCAACTTGAAAGTCCAACATGCAGCTTGAAAGTTAAACATACGGCTTGAAAGTAACTTAGAGTTCGGATAATAGTGTCTAAGGAAGGTTAACAAGCTTTATGTATATGGATCTGTAGCTTGCTAAGCAGCTTTACTTGTCCTTAACCGAACTCAAAGTTGCCTTAAGTTCGCTGCAAAGAGCGCTAAGCAGCTTCTAAAGAAACTTTGGCAAAAGTTTATAAAACAGCACTTTTAGTTCTATTTTTATACTTTTCTATTTACTTCCTCCGCCTCCTCCTAACTTTTGTAAAGTCGGTTGCGTCGGTCATGCGATTAAGATAGACCATATAAAAAAAAGCCTAACTAACACCGACCGCTGCTGGATTTGAACCCGAGCGTTCCGCGTTGCAAGCCTATCCTAATGCAGTGCACCATCTCTGACGCCGCTAGTGACATGAATTTTGCCGATGAGTTGTTATTAAGTGTAAGTTCGTTTCGGGGCTGTGATAAATGAGAAATTAGCGCATCGAGTAAAACCGATGCATATCGCATATTCCAGCAATGGAGCAGTGGTGTGCGTCTAAGTCACCGAAAAGAAGTACTCGAGTTCAAATCCCCGAGATTTTGGTTGGTGGTGAGTGGTAAGTTACAATAAATTAATATTAAAAAAAACAGTCGGTTATTAACCGAAATTAAAATGCCTTAGTTAATGAGAAATGTCATGAATCTGCAAAACAGGAAGAAGTGGGAAAATATTCCCCCAATCTTTTTTTATTTCTAAAATTATTGGAGTTTCTTTTTGGGCTGAACAGTGTTCTATATAGCGACTTAAGTATACTTTTTGCGAACTTTCTAGTTCTGTTAGAAGTTACTTTGTATTCCCTTCGAAGTTTAATCATCAAATACGAACTTGAAAGTACGGTTAATTACTTAAAAATGAAGTTGAATAGAGTTCTGTTCATGATCATTTCATTGGCTGATTAAGCCAAAAAGTCCCCTTTTATCGGAACTTTTGGTTACTTGGGACAGCGGCACTCATCAGAGTGTGGAAAGTGCTCTTCCGGATTCGCTGAAAGACGGTCAGTTAAGAATCAAATATTCACGCTGCGGCAGATCCTCCAAAAAGTCCACGAATACAGAATTCAACGTATAATTGTTTCATTGATTTCAAAGTTGCGTATGATACCATCGACCGTAAAATCAGGGTTATTCTAACCTCGCGGGGGACTTTATCGACGTGATGGTCCCTCATGTAGGCTGTTCAACATGCCGCTACAGGATGCTATGAACGGAGGTACAATCTTCAGCAAATCCAGTTAGTTCGTCTGCTTTGCCGATGAAATGGATATTGCCGATAGAACAACATCTGTGGTGGTGGCTGAAAAAACTAAAACTCAAAGTAGCGAAGCAATCTTCGTTCGGTTGAAGTAAAACTAAAATACCGTGAACCGCTAATATGACGCACACGCTAAAAGGTGGTGACTCGGTCCTAATGACGAGTGAGTTTGATTTACTTCGATCGTGCATCGATCCGCTGAGCTGCCCGTTCTCCCCGTAATCGATACCCGACAGTGACTGAGTCGAGTCGAGTTGCACGACATGGCTTACAAATTAGAGCCAATAATTATTCGACTTACTGCCCTTGTAACGCTGATGTCTTTTGAGTACATGCTGTTTTATGTTAATTTACTGTCATGAGAATATTGCAGACTGGGGCCTCTAATCTCAAAGGCCCGGTGGGCCCCTTGGCCCCCAGTCCGCCCCTGTTACGGTTGAGACCTGTCGTCAAACTTCATTGACCTAACAGTAAGGGAATGGCTTTCTCTTATAAAAATATCATAATCATCAAAAACCAAGGGAGTCATCCCAGTACAATAGGGTCATCCCAGTAGGGTAAAGTGGTGCAGAACGCACCGCTTAAGCAAAATATCATTTTGCTGAGCAACCGCGTGTTTGTTCCACGTTTTGACGTAGGACTACGTCTTACGGCAAGTTTTGAGATAGGGTGTCATTCCAAAATATCTAAAAATGCGAGCGTCACGAAAAATGAAAGTTTTTGAGCGCTAATATCTCAGCGGTTTTCCGATCGATTTTCAATATTCTTACACCAATCGATCGGATAATCTTCTAAGAATTGACCCAAATGAAGAAAAGTATGGATTCTTGACGTTGAACTATTGAAAAATTGAAAATAATGAACCTATGTTTTACGAGAATTCTCGCTTCGTGATTGGTTGGAAGATTTTTACGATGATCTAAACCTATACCATTTTGATGTCCTTGCTTGGGAAGTACGCCAGAGAGAGTGACAAAGCCCCCTCGTGCCAACAGATTTCTTACGAACGCGATTAAACCTAGTCCAATTTGACGTCTGTGTTAGGGAAGTGTGCCAGAAAAATGACACAAGTTCGTTGTCCCAACAGATCGCAAATTCTTTACTGCGAGACGATTAAACCTCGGCGAATTTGATATATGTGTTGGAAAAATGTGCTACAGCTGTAGTATTCGGTTATAATACGATTCTGTATGAATACGCATGCTGGCCGTTTCATTAGAAGTGTAGTGAAAAGACGTGCTGTTGATAAAATAGGATTGAATTGGTAAAATCCCTTCAACGTGGGAAACCATGGATAATAAAAACAATCTTTAATTTCAGTAAGGTAGCAGGACAGCAATAGTTTGTGTTCTTGATTTTGTTAAATTGTTTTCAAATGCACAATCTTTTGAGAATTGAACGTATGCAATGTTACTACTTTGATAAATGTTACATACAACGCATGTAGCATGTATAGAGTAGGGCGGGGCATAAGTGCGATGTTTGAAGTTGTCATCAATTTTCGCGAGATATAAAGAAGAACAACAACAAAATATATTTTATAGTGATGCAGCTACTCAATGTCTTTACATTCAACTATAAATCATCTGGAATAATAGTGTTATCGAAAATAAATTCTTCATTCTTCTGAACCAGTGCCGATTCGCACTTTTACCCCACTAGCGGGGTAAAAGTTCGATTACCGCGGGGCAAAAGTGCGAAGCTCGAATCCATGAAATTAACACAGCAGTAGCTAACAAAACCATATTATCGTCAATCTGCGGTATGTTTCGGTAAGGAATATTCTCAATTTACACCTTTCCTATTTTTCGCTGGTGTATTGCAGCCTCCGACAGATCGAAACTTTCCCAAACGTTTGTTTTATGTTTCATCAGCGGAAAAACATTGTTTTCCTTCGACCAACATCTGTAGAGCACAGTTTTCTGCAGATCTTCCATTTCTAGTATCTGTAATATAGTGCCAAAAGCTGTATATAACCTATACATTTTTGCCCCGTCCGTGAATCGCACCTTTACTCCGCTAGGCGCTTGACGGGGTTTGATTAAATTATGGAAAAGCGAAATATATTTTGTAAACTCTTTTCACCGTATTTTCAAAACAGATATGCGAGTGATGTAAAACAGTGCTACAACAGTGCTGTTGATATCGCATTACCCGTATAACAAAAAATTACATCAAAACCGCCCTAAAATAACATTGGCACATAACTCAGCAACTATGCTTCGTAAGCAACCAAAGTTTACGTTAGATTCAAGCAGTCAAAGTAGTCACCCATTAATGCCAATGTAGTCAATTTACTCGAATCTGGACCGATAAATCATTAAATCGCATCCTTACTCTATAACAAAGGTAAAAATGTAGTTTCAACCACATTTATGATTGTTTTACGCGCAAACAGAAATTTCATTTCGTTTCAAACTGATATGTATGATTGAAGTGAAAATATTCCCATCGAAAACTCAATTTGACAATACTTTACTTTTAATTCAAAACTGTTATTTTCTTGATTCAAATAGAATTTCGTTTCGAAACAAAAATATTTTTAGGTTGTTATAAAAATTTCGTTTGAAACAAACGAATTTTTTCGCTCCGTGAAACGAAACCTTTCCCCGAACAACCCCGTTGAGAATCGCGGCTATAACGCTGACGGACGAACAGCGTCGCCCGCAGTACCTTACAAGTCACAAGGACTTGCATAGTGTCGTCGTCCCGTCAGTAAAATGAGTTAGATTCTCGATTCATGAATCGAACTTTTACCCCGTCAATAAATCGAACTTTTGCCCCGCTAGGCGCTTGACGGGGTTTGATTAAATTATGGAAAAGTAACATATATTTTGTAAATTCTTCTCACCGCAATTTCAAGAGAGATATCTGAGTGATGTAAAACGCTGCTACAATTTGTGAATAAGTAATTTCCTCCTGTTGATATCGTATTTGCCGTACAACGAAATATTACATCAAAACCGTTCTAAAATAACTTTCACCCATAACTCAGCAACTATGATTCGTAAACAACAAATGTTTATGATGGATTTAAGCTGTCAAAGTACTCACCCATTCATGCCAATGTAATCAATTTACTCGGAATCCGCACTGATAAATCATTGAATCGCACTCTTACCCGCATCGTACTTTTACCCCTCCTTACTCTATATGTTGCATATAGCATGTATACATGAAGAATCGAATGATTACAATAATGAATACATGCTACTATCACTACAAAGAGACTTACGTAGTCCTGCGTCACCTATATATGCGGTCGTGTCTTGTACACAACCCCTCTGATTTTTCAATTTCTAGAAGACTTTGGGACTTACTCCTAGTGAAATTTCCAAACAAAAACCAGTATTTTTTTTGTTATTTTTGACGATTTTTGGCAAGAGTCAAAATCATTATGTGGAACAAAACGCCAAAGCCCGTGGGCAAATGCACCAAGTTTGCCCAGCTAGGCGTTAAACGCAACCAGCAAATTTACATATAATCACGTGTTGTATAAACTCCTAAAACTAGGCTACCGAAATGGCGGAAGCGTATAACGAACGCGTTTGTTACATACGCTTATTTGCTGGGATATAATGGGTTCATATCTCAACATAATTGGCCATAAAATTTAATCATCTACTTTTCTCCAACTGATGTGTGATGAAATATTGTTAACTTACAATATTATATGCAATTAGGTTTAAGGCAAATTCTAAGTCCTATACAATACATAATATTGCTACATTTTTAAAAATAATCCGAAACAAAACATGTACTGCAAATTAAAAATATTTTATAACTGTTCGATCCCGCTGTGGTGCATTCTACCCCTGTTTTGTATTTCGAGTTTATTTTGGCAATTTATGTGAAAAACATGCCTAGTTAATGCCGTTTTTGTGATGAATCATCGAGTATGTCAATATCAATTAGATAGACTGTATTTATTATGAAATTTGCATACCGGCTAGTGGTAAAAGCTTAAGAGAAAACCGTGATTTCTTACATGTGGAATGAGATCGCGAATAATCGCTTGATTTTATTGGATATGGCTATGTTTGATGCTTTTACATTCTACACAATTATGAATTAGCTTGTTTTACACTAAAATAAAATGCGCATTCATAATTTTATCAAATAGTTTCCGTGTTTTTAAACTTAATAGTATGGGCCATTCTACCCCCCTGTGCGTTCTGGACAGTCTTCTCCTATCTATTCCGTTTTCGGAATCTGAGCTTCAGCTTATATTCAGCCGATTTCGCAGGAAGTTTCGTCATAGTGTACAGGACGATGGCGGCGATATTTAATTTCAATGAAACTGTTTTCAAAAAATTTAGAAGAAAATAATAAAAGCTCTTTGTCAGATGTACTTTGCAATACAAAGTAAAGCAAACAAAGGTTCCTATCACAATTGAAATGCTAACAGGATTTCTAATATTGGTTTGTTCTAAAATCTGACGGAATTTGAATTTAAAAGTATGTCAAAATAATACACGCGATGAATTTTTATATGTATTTTGCTGACTTATCTGCTTGGGCTGTCAATTTTTGTTATAAGATCTGGGATAGAATGCTAATTTATCCCAACAATTCCGAAAACAAACGATAAAAGGTTAGACATCTTGCTCAGAAGAAAAAAACTAAATCTGTTGAATGGCTGTTGTAGCGCAAACAGAGAATATCATTTCAGTGACGTGAAATGCGTGCGCTCTTCTGACACCGACAACCGTGTCTCTTGTTTGGGCGGCTGTGGAAAACTTTCCAAGCAATGAGCCAGGTTATATACCGGGTTGCTGCAGGTGTGATGAGAAATTCTGTTTGTGCGTCGCGTATAGAATGAAGCAAACAAGTATAAACGATATGCAGGCTGTGTGTACTAATGAGACATCCGCTAATTAAGGCGGTGAGCGAGTTTAGGCTGAAAGCGGAAGATGTCGCTAAGAGGGAATGGGAAATGGTGGATTTTATACGTCGCATGTCTATCTACAAAATAATTATTTTGTGTAAAAAATTCCAAAGCACAGATTGTGAAGCAGCTTTAAAACCTAAAGAAGTGCTTTAGCAAAAGGTTGACTAGGTTAATAAATTGTACCCATGAGAAAATCGAGAAAAAACGAGATAATCGGAAAACTGATGAACAGAGCCACATGCAACGTTCTTACGGAGGATCTCACATAAATATTTGCTCAGTTTTTGAAACTAAACCAATCAATATACACGTGTTATATAGTTCTACGAACCTCAATCGAAAACTCACTTTTGGAATAAAATTACTCGCCATCACCGATGAAAAAGGCGAAACTTTATGCACTGTGGTTTTGCCCCAGTTTGGCGCGAGTTTGACTCGCCATTACATAGTACTTCTACTAGTAAATTTTCCATTTCCCTTTCGATTCAGTTTTCCTTAACTTCGGCGCTATGCAGCGGGAAACCATAAACATTAAATGATCGTGTTCGGGTCGGAGCCTGAAATGGACAAGCCACATTACAAAGTTTGTTGTTTTATTTTCACTCGACTGTAGTAGAGTTCATGTAGTCGGTCAGCGCCACGTTTGCCGCTTTGACTGTCTGCAACCACTGAGCAAGGCAGAAAAAAAAACTTCTCATGTCGGTTGCATTAAACTTTCAGAAGTTATTTTATCGACTTTTTATGCAGGACGTTAACGATTATAACCGCCGGATAACCTATTTTAATGGCATTTACTACTACGTAGCACGATTTCAATTCCATCAATATTACCAAATCCGGACGGGATTAACTTCTAAAAAGATTCACATTTCACATTTCCGTAAAATTCCTAGCAACTGAACTAGACATTTAACAACTGTTTAGAGTGTTAGTGTTGTAGCGAATGGAATAAATTTAGCAATAAAAATAGAACTTCTTGAATTATATTATTGCATTTCCGCACATATAAAAACATTATTTATGTTGGATTTGGTAATTATTACCCAGCGCATCATGTACTAGTCTGTGTTTTTGACCGCTTAAGGCTGCCATACACGTGTGCTACATACAGATGAAACTTGTTTTAAACAAAATGTTGACTGGGACATGCCCGACCAACATATTCGTACGGGATTGGTGATTCAAACTGATTGCGTCCACGGTTGTTAATAAATTTATTGTACAATCTGATGAAATGAAAATATAAAAACACCGGTGAAAACACAATTGACAACATAATAAAAATAACAAGAGTGGAAATTCAAACTACCCGTGTCGGAAAACCGCTCTTTTTTGTCGATTTGACCTGCTTCGTAAAAAAAGCGGCAGCGCCGACAAAGACCCAAGCTCCTACAGTTTTGTACCAGTTCCGAGCTCGAACTGTTCTAACGGTAGACAGGCGATGAAAACGTTTGGTTCTAATGAGTTTTCATTATACCTTAATGAGTATGCTAAACATTCTTTGAACATCAAAATGGAATTTTAAAAATCCCCCTCAACCTAGCCCAGTATATGTGAAAGTACTTCAGTCAAATGGTTTATGCGTACGTAATACAATGAGCGCACAGGCATATTCATCAAACCATCACACAACTCGACCACTCTACGGACTATCGACATAGCGCGTTCAGCATAGCTAGCCTGGGACACAAAGAGATATGAAAAGATCGTTGCTATTTGCTCTACCATTCACTGCTCTTCACACGACACTCAATCTTCAGCTTCTGTTTTCTTTGGACGGTACACCTTTGCAGGGATGTTCAGCTAATGTTATCAAAACAGAAATACATATTACAACCATTAAATGTTTAAACTTAAATATTGGGTTAATTAGTATAACTTATTACTTATTTCTGTTGAGAGTGTAAACGTAAACATTTACTTTGAAGTACTGCATCAGAGCATCGGAATTGTTACAAACTTGTGAAAATGTACGCCAAAGATGTGGTTACGAGTTCTCTGCTCGCTCAGGAGACGCTGAAGGAGATTGCAAAGGTGGTAGGATGTCACTTGGCACCAGTATTTCGCATCTACAAGAGTGTCCTAAGCAGTGTAAGCAAGGAAGTGGGGGTCTGCGGTTCGCACGTACACCAAACGTGATCAAATCGGTTCGTGCAAAGATTGCTCGCGACCCGTTACATTCCATAAGGAAACTTACCAAGGTAGCCAACATTTTAGAAAAAATCCATTCAAACAACTATCAAAGAAGACTTGCAGGCATCTACCAGAGCAAGAGTGAAACGCCACGTAAAGGAACTACAGGTGACTCACTCCAAGAAATTGTTTTTTTTTTTGTTGAAGAAGGAAAAAAGGATAATCTTATTCTCCGACAGATAGCTGTTCAGCATCAATGCTGTGTCCAACAGTCACACACACCGGTTCATTTCACCGAACAAATCTGAGAATGTTCCGAAGATAGTAAAGTTCATGTTCCAAACCCAACACCCGACTGGTGTCATGATGTTTGTGTTTGGTTTGGTGGCGTCCACCGGTTTGAAAATGATGTCTGTTTTCATTGATGCTAGTGTTAAAATCAATTCCGAAGTTTATATCGCGATTTTGAACGATCAAGCGCTTTCCTGGGTGGAGACCAACTTCTATGAGGATCAATACGTTGTCCTATACCAGGATGGAACGCAAATATCAAATCGAAACCAACGATGGCTGATGGAAAACACAAAATTTTTGCCGAAAGATTCTTGGTTCCCTAACCGTCCGGACGTTGGGCCGTTGTTGGATTATTCGATTTGGGCGTATATTGAGGCACAGGCATGCTAAGAATTTTACCCTAGTGGAAAGACCATGTGTCGGAGATCTATGTCCAAAAGGTGTGTTCTAGAATAACCAAACTCGTGAACCAAATACGTATAAACCACACACCGAAACCTGACATGTGTAGGGAGGGACAGTTTGGTCTAGATCACCAATGAGCGCGAGGTGGTCGATAGGTGGAAGCAGTTCTTCGATTAGCATCTCAATGGCGATGTAACAAAAAGAGACGGAACGGAAGTTTACCCAAGAGTGCCTACAAACGATAACGGATCTCGAAGAGGCTATTGTGATAACGAAATGTTTGGTGATTGGAAAGAAAGAAACTATTCAACTATTATTTTTTGGGTGTGTATGTGTGTGTGGGTGTGGGTGATGAGTGAAAAACTGGTACCTACCGCTGTAGATAAAAACAATCAAATCTCTGTTTCCATGAATGATTCTGATCTATAAAATCACACATGTTGATTTTTTGTTCTTTTTATTGATTTTATCATATTAGCTACTAAGGTGCACCATTTGAACAATGAAAGTTAGAAGTGTCGGGTATCAGGAGCTGTCCGGCGCTGGGGGACTTCGCCCTACATTAAGACCGACCATATAAGCATTTTTTCTGAACAGTAGTTTATTCAACCATTGTACCGTTAATTACCGGGTAACAAGAGCTTGATAAGCTGTTATTCAACAAAAATTTTTGTTGGGGGAAAAGAATTTTTGATATGGTAAGAGCCGCCCGTCTCTATGCTGGTAGAAATAAGAAAGTATCTTTCCGGCAACGAATGAAAATTATTTATTAAAAAAAATAATTTAAATTTTTCATGAACCTTTTGGCTGGCAAAGAGTGAACATGCACTAACATTCCACCTCTGTCTACTAACTTCTATCCCCACCTCCACGTGGAGCTGGCTGTCGCATGCAACCTTGGTTAACGTACGCAGGCAGGGGAGGGTGTTCGCTCAGCAGCTTCATCTGCGGGTTAAGAATCTATTGTACCCGAAAACTTACCAAGTGACGGAAAATGAAAGAAGAAATCGATCTGGACCGATTTTCCGCATCAGCCAGTTTATACGGTTACGTGAGTTTCGCGCAACGGCCGAACGGACACCGAATTGGAGCCCTCTTGATGTGTGCAACAAGCGCACAGTGGGATCATTTTGGAAAAAGGCGGTCAAAAGTCTTTTCTCGCCTTTCCTGCCGTTTTCGAGCTTAGGTGTCTTAGGAAAGTTTCATAAAAAAGTATTCTGCATCTAATGACATTTTGATGTAATTAGAGATTAAGGGGATAACAAATTTGAAATAAATCATTTTTTATAGGAACTAGATAGCATGGTCATGTGTTCGGCAAAGTTGTAGAACTTTGAATTTCATTAAACTTTTCCGAAGATACTAAGTATCTGCATCATATGGTTTGCGAGATATATGTGATTTTCTATCGTGGCCCCCTTAAAACCAGTTTTTTAAGCTTTTTGTACACAAAACCTCATCAAGTTCCCCAACCGGTGGAAAAATTCTGGCTTTATCTATCACGCATCGCTCCGCATGTGTCTGAGGATGAAATAGCAGCTCTAGTTAAGGAATGCGTGCCTGGCGCGCAACCAGTTATTCGAAAGCTGATTAAAAAAGATGCTGATTTAAAATCGCTTGCTTTCGTGTCCTTTAAAGTTGGCTTTGATCTTGAATTTAAAGAAATTGCGCTTGATGCTAACAACTGGCCGAAGGGGATTTATTTTCGGCAATTTGAAGAGAGAAATAGTTCTAAGGATTTTTGGGGGCCGAAAGCATCAAAATTTCTACGTACGGTACAGTCGTTTCCTTCGCAGCCTTCAACGAATCCTCGTCTGACACCTTCGAATTAGTTTCCACTGTGACTGCTTCTGGCCCGGGACGCACCGAATTAAGCAATTTGGAAGCCCCTAATCCACTCATCACAGTCGCGCCACTGCAGCCAGCGCTCATCAGTCGTCCCGGTCCTGTGTTTGAGAACGGAGAAGGGGTCTTCCAGCTTGCTAGTGTAGGCAAGTATTCTTTTTCTGATTTTAATTCGGCAGTTGATATCCCCGCACCTTGTAGGCATTTATTGGCGAACCGTCAACGACTTAATAATGTGGCTGTGTCATCGGAAACACCTGACGACTGTACCTGTGTTAACCTTGGTTTACACCCGACGTGGAGAACTGCCGACCAACGAGCCTCTGCACCACTTAGTATTGAACAGAATACTTGTGGCGTTTCGATCATGTACCAGAATGTCCGAGGGCTTAGGACAAAAATCGATGATTTATACGCAGCCGTCACCGTATCGCCTTTTGATGTTATTGTTCTTGTTGAGACCTGGCTCGACGATTTGATTCCTTCAAGCATGCTGTTTGGCCAAGATTAGGCTGTTTATCGCGGGGACCGCACGGCACTGACGAGCACCAAAAAACGTTCCGGGGGAGTTCTCATTGCTGTTAAGAATACCGTCCCATCCAACCTGATTTCGACTGATGAAGCAAGCATCGAACATGTCTGGGTGTCTGTATGCATTGCAGATGCTAAGTTAATTTTAGGCGCTATATATATACCCCCTGACAAGGCATCCGATATGGAAATAATAAATCGGTACATAACCTGTTTAGAATCCGTTACGTCATCTAGCGGTTGCTGCGACGCTTTTGCTGTTTTTGGCGATTTCAACCAACCTGGCCTCCGCTGGCTGTGTTCTGAGAACCAGAGCCTCCGTTGAAATTGAAACCTCAACTTTAACTCGCGCCAATACAGCATTGCTAGATGGAATGAGCTCCAACAACATGCGACAAATGAATCCTTTCAAAAACCGTTATGGTAACACATTAGATCTATTGTTCGTCAATGAGGAGATTTCGCACTCGATTGTTATCGATGACGCTTGCGACCCCCTCGTTGCAATCGACAGCTGCCACCCACCATTCACGTGCATGTTTTATGGAAGTGATTTTTCATCGGAGCTTGTTGACCAAGATTTTGATGCTCAAGCGCTTAATTTTAGAAAAACTGACTTTAGACAGTTAAGCCAGTATCTGTCGCAAATCTCCTGGGACCATGTAACCGAATGCTTGGATCTCAACATTGCAGTCGGCTACTTCACTAGTACTCTCCAGCATGCATTCACAATGTACGTTCCTGTCCAAAGGCCTCCAAAGAAACCGTTATGGTCTAATCCCGAGCTACGCTATAGAAAAAGATGCTGCAATGCCGCGCTTAAATGTTATAGACAACATCGTACAGCAATTAATAAATTGTCGTTTCATAATGCCAGCCGCCGTTACCGACGCTTAAACTGCTTACTTTATCAACGCCATGTTGCCTCTACGGAACTAAATCTTAAACGCAACCCAAAAGGCTTTTGGAATTTTGTAAAATCCAAGCGGAAAGAGTCAGGATTACCATCGTCGATGTTCCTGGATGAACGTACAGCTAGCACAACGATTGATAAATGCAACCTTTTTGCTACTTTCTTTAATTCGGTCTTCCACGCTGATTCCGGCATAGTCGGAGATGCTTTAGAGTATACACCCAGTAATACTGTTGATGTGGACATCTTCGAAGTGACGCCTGAAATCATGAACAATGCTATACAAAAACTGAAAACTTCATATAAACCAGGACCGGATGGAATTGCTGCGTGCATCCTAAAAAAATGCTTTGCTCAACTGCTTTTACCGTTAATGCACCTTATAAATATGTCTCTCAGAAAAGCAACTTTTCCAACCTGCTGGAAAGCTTCATTTATGTTTCCCGTACATAAAAAAGACAGCAAGCATGATATACGCTGTTACCGAGGTATTACCTCTCTCTGTGCCTGCTCGAAGCTTCTTGAGATCATCGTATCGAAATATTTGTTTCATCAAACTAAGCACTACATCTCAACGAACCAGCATGGTTTTTTTCCTGGGAGAAGTGTTACGACAAACCTATGCGAGTTCACATCGTTTTGCCTTCGTAACATTGGACAAGGGCGAAAAATCGATTCGGTCTATACTGATCTCAAATCAGCATTCGACAAAGTAGACCATTCGATACTGTTAGCAAAATTAAACAAAATCGGATGCTCTCCTGCGTTTATTGGTTGGCTTCGTTCTTATTTGAGCGGAAGACAATTGGCGGTAAAGATTGGTGGGTCCGTTTCACGCTGGTTTACTAACAGTTCAGGAGTGCCACAAGGTAGCAACTTAGGCCCACTTCTGTTTTCGCTATTCATTAACGATGCAATTAGTTGCCTTGGAAATGGCTCCTGTTTAGTCTATGCTGACGACTTAAAGGTGTTCAAAGTTATTGACAGCATTGATGATTGTCATTTCCCCCAAACTTTACTTGACAAATTTGCTGAGTGGTGTAGAGTCAATGGAATGCAAATTAGTATCGCTAAGTGTTGCACTATTAGCTTCCATCGTAAAAAGAGCATCATATCATTTGACTATACTATTAACGGAGAACAATTGAACAGAGTACAAACTATTCGAGATCTTGGAGTGACTCTAGACACTGGTCTTGCGTTTAGAAATCACTACGAAAGTATTATCGACAAAGCTCGTCGTCAACTCGGATTTATTAGCAAAGTTGCCAGAGAATTCAAGGACCCGTATACACTGAAATGTCTATATGTTAGTCTTGTTCGACCGTTACTGGAAACCCCTTCAGTAATATGGGACCCTTACCACAGCTCCACTACCGCGCGAATTGAAGCCGTTCAAAAAAGGTTCGTGAGGTTCGCCCTGAGAAACTTACCATGGAATAATGCCCTGATTTTGCCACCACACGAAAATCGATGCGCATTGATTGGGATGGAAACTCTAAAGCAGCGAAGAAAACGGGCTAAGGCCATCTTTATTGGAAAACTGTTAACTGGTGATATTGATGCGCCGAAGCTTCTTGAACTCATTGATATGAATGTTCCCGGGTACCAGCTTCGCCGTGCAGAGTTCCTGAGACTTCCGTTGGGTAGACAAGTTTATACCATAAATGAGCCTGTTCGAGCGATGATGGATGTTTTTAATGATGTATCGCACCTTTTTGATTTTAATGTGACAAACAATGAATTTGAAAATAGACTGTTACAATTTGTATTTAGATAATAAGATAGTTCATTAAGACAATTCGTCGGATGGAATAAATAAATAATAATAATAATAATATCTAACAGGTTCGCCAAGTTCTATAAACTTTTTGATACTATTAAAATACGTAACTTTCTATAAGGTGTAAATATCATATGTTGCTTTATTTGCTTTAAAAATTGATTTGAAGCATAAATTTTACCGTTTTTACAAGTAATTTTTTCCGCAAATAGGCACCGACTGGTTAAAGCTATAGTTAGCATCGCTTGAACCGCTATTATAATATTGTATAAGTGTGCCAAAAAGCTCGGCCGGGTCTGGTCGGGCATTTTAGTTATTTCAATTATGAATGGCATACATATATGCTGGTTTTAGTAAGTTATCAGAGTTTTATTATTCGTATATGTTCATAATAGTTTCACCAGACCTCGTCTACGTCTGTTTCGCTATCTGTTGCAGAATTATTTTCGTTCTGGGACTTTTGTAAAAGTTTGTATACTGCTGGTAACAACCGCATTGATTTTTTTACTGTTGACGATGGATAGCGATTACAATTCTTTCGGAAGAAAAAGCGCTGCATGTTGCAAAAATGCTCTACGATGATTAGTGGTTGCTTTAGATCCGACAATTATAAGACAATATTTGGGCATAAGCGGTAATAGGCGTAAGCGATCAAAATGGTCAGATTAGATGAAGCGAGAGTACACTGATTCAAGGAATAGGAGAGCGGCAGTCGACAATCGAAGAATTAGGTTCATCAGGCTATGTTGTAAGGCGAAATTAACGTCGTGTTTTGATCAAAAACAACATTATTATCTCTGAGACCACACTAACACTGGCCACGTGTGTTTCAGGATGTCAAATTCGGTCAAATCCAGCCAAAATGGCATCTCGCATCCGAGAGACCGCAAAGAAGGCCGGAAGTGTTTCTGGAGGTACTTAGGCCGGAACATTTGTCCGATGATGATACCCATCGTTATGTATGGCTAGCTCAACTTGCAGCACCCGCAGGCCGTCCAAACCGAGAACTTTTTGACGGATTTGTCCACCACCTTCCTAACCTCCTCAGAAACGGCTAATCATGACGTAAAACTTCTGCCCTGACAACCGCTTCGTGTTCGTCATGATGTCGACGACACTTGTCGTGATTCACGACGCAGCCCAGTCTCGTCGGCTGCAGGTTTTGACGTAGGACTACGTCTTACGGCAAGTTTTGAGATAGGGTGTCATTCCAAAAAATCGAAAAATGCGAGCGTCACGAAAAATGATAGGTTTTGAGCGCTAATAGCTCTGCGGTTTTTAGATCGATTTTTAATATGTTCTAAGAATTGACCCAGATGAAGAAAAGTATGAAGAAAACTATTGAAAAATTGAAAATAATGAACCTATGTTTTACCAGAATTCTCGCTTCGTGATTGGTTGTTGGAAATAACGTCATCAAAGTAGAAACGCGTTTTCACGCTTCGGCTTATAATTCAGTCAATTTTCAATAGACTTTCAAGATATTTATACCAATTGATCGGAAAATCGATTTGGTTGGTTGGTTGGTATTAATTTTTATTAGAGAGTGGTTTTAAACCTGGAAGTTCATTCGCCACCCAAAAGCAAAATCGATTTGAAAAATAATGAAAATATAGAAAACAATTGATTTTCAATGCGCGTCATTGAAAAATTGAAAATAACTCTAACTCGGTCGTACTAGAAATTGTCGCTTTGTGATTGGTTGGAATAATTTCCAATTATTATCGAACAAGTCTTGGTACAATTCAGGATGCACCGAGAAAATTGATGGAAAGTTCCATTCAATTCTACTATAACAAAGTTACAAGAGAACTAAATGGAATCCTACCTTTTCTTGTTGATTGCTAATTGGCTTGAAAATTCCTTATTGAGATGTACCACCAACGGCAACACGAGCGGTGAGTCGGTGATGCAGTCGTGCACGTCTGCAGTTCCCGGTCGGTCATATTCATCGGCTGCTGAGGAAAGGAAAGTATGCTAAACGTGTGTTGGATCTGGAGCACTCATTTCGCAGCCGTGATGGAATATCTGGCTGCTGAAGTTCTGGAATTGGCAGGAAATATGCTGCTCGCGACAACAAAACGACCAGAATCATCCCACGTCACTTGCAGCTGGCCACTTGGAGTGGTATTTCATCGTGACTCAGGACCATACACGAACGACTTCGTCGATCGCATAGCTGCTGAGGCTTTCCGGTTGGTCCGTTGCAACAAGCCGTGCCTGGTTTGCGGTTATCGGTATTCCAATTTACCGAACAGATAATTACGTTAAGTGCGTTAGTGCAAATTTATTGTAAGCTGGAGTTTGGTAATCATACAATAGGTCCTTTTAAGGGTCACAGAACGATTGAAGTGTCTATTATATTTTCTTGCCTAGTTAATACCATAGAAACACAAGCAACGAGGGAAAAGTTGAATTTTCCGTCATTGCGGACGACCAATATATGGCGGAAATAAGCTTCCTTGGTAACGGGCGACTTTACAGCCGGATTAGTACTACGATCCTATTAACTCTAACAACCTCTCCCAGCGGAAAATCGAACATACGACTGGCTATTCAGACGGGCGTCGAATCGTAGCTCGAAATTCATCCGAAAAGCCTACAAATAATCATTTTTCCCTAAAACTTAATAGGAAAAAACACACAAAATGTCCTTGGCATTTATGTACGTAACTTTTTTGGCTGTAGTCTATGTAGGCCAGATTTTATTTCTGTAGTATTTTTTTTTCATAATATCTATTTTAGAGTCACCGTCGGATATCATTTAGCATATTCTCTAGTTTTGCATCCTGGCACCACACAAGCAATGCGGTTTGTTGTACCTATCGTTAGGACGGATTTGTTCCTTCAGTTGCCACGGTGAACCAGGTGAGTGCACTTCATGTTATTTGCATCACATGTGAACAGCGTCTGTAATTAAACAGCAGGTTAAGAAACCGGTTGGTGGATTTTTAAACTCTCACTTCTGGCAGTTTATACAGGATATCCAATTCAAAAGGAAGTTCAAGGAGGATGATGACCCAAAAGGAGCTACAAATAAAAAAAACAGCTTCAAGCGCGAAAAAACATTATTTGCCAAATTTTAGGTCTTGATTGTCAATCATAAAACATTTTCGCATGTAATGAAAATATTCAGGCTGTATATAATAAAGTGACGGCTAACATCAAATTCGAATTCTTCATTTTAGAACCAACGACAAAATGCCTACATTCATTATTTGGTATTCGAATTCGTTAGTGATACGAACCCGCTGTAGTACTCGTTCGTTAGTATTCATTCATTAGTATACAGAATATATACAGAATATATTAAAACAACAACCAACAGTGTCCCAAATTTTGGTTTATCGCAAACTAACGTAAAGAACGAGTATCGTATTTCGCTAAAAGGAATGTTTTACAGTGCAAAAGCATGTACCGTCCGCACCACGGAACAGCTGGATGAATGTGATAAACATAGCTCTGCATCATCATCGGGAGCACTAAGTGCAGTACTGCAGATGTTCTTCCCAAGCTATAAAATAAAGGAATACATTTGATTGTATCGCCAGACTAAGTAGCGAACATCACAGCCGAATCCCAAATAATGAATGTTCTTTATTCTTTTGAACAGATTCGCGTCTTCAGAATACTTTTTTAAATATTCTTTAATGGTTCGCGTAGTTGCACGAAAAAATCGAAAATAATTTGTGGGAGTAGAATTTGACGGAATACTGTTTTTATATATCAAATGGAGAAAGTGTAGCTTTATTAACCGATTTTTGTTTCATGGTAACATGCAAACATACAAAAGTTTACAAATATTTGTAATATTTGGATGTTTTGCAACATCCAGCTCCTTAAATTTCCGTTCTGTAACTAGTTTCGATAAAATCATTGCCCTAACAATTGTGTCACTAAATTATTAAGCTAGTCTCTCTACCCAATTTGTACATTGAATTAATAAAATATATTAGCTCGAAGCTAAGTTACTGTGACTGGAAACCATTCTCATTCGTGCACATTAGCAAAGCAAATTTCCATTTGATGTCAACCGGTAGGTAACATATATACAGACGATACATAGAATGTTTATAAACGCATGGAAATGCATATGAACAAATTGTCAGCTTGTGGGAATTACTAATGCACTTCTATGGGGTATAGCCAACACAGCAAAATTTTCCAGAACATTCATGTTATCACCCCAAATGGGAGTGATTTGCCTTGGAATTAGCTTTAGTTGGATTACAAAATTGAAATTGCATGATGTAACTCAGTGCTAGCAATGTGCATCACTGATTTGTCACAACGATATGTATACAGTGAGTTGCTTATCTTCTTGAAATTTTAAAACATAGACGTTAGTTAAACCAATCATTTGATATATTTATTACGCTTGGCATTCAAGTTTAACATCAGAAACACTTAAACCCATACTTGAGCTACATGGAAGGTCGAAACAAATTTTGCACAGAAACAGGACAGCTTGAGGGAAACGCGATAATAACGATAATCTCATTCGAGCTCCAATTTTAGAATTAATCGCCTCTAAGCTATTGACTTCCCAATGTTACTAGTCGCTTTCACTTTACCAGGAATCGATTTTCCGCCTTTCATACTTTCTCTCTCCCTCCTACAACGAGTTTTCCCCGGCAATGCGTTGCTCGGTACCTCATCACCCACGTTCAATTTTCGTGCTTGACCTACTCTTCTCAAGTGAGCTTCGGCGTTGTTTTCCGCTGTTTGTGTTACCTTCAGTTGTGTGTTTACTCCGGCGATAAATAATTCAAATGAATATTTATCATCCATTTATGGCTAGTTGGACGCCCGGTACTGCATGCTGGAAGCCAGCGGGGTAACATTGGAATCATGCTTTACAGTCTTGCCATTGGCGACAAACCCGAGCGAAATTGGGTCGGTTGATTTGATTTTCACCAACGAGTGGTAGGTATTACTTGATGTTACTGTCATAATTTCAATGACAGTTTGTGCCAAAAGCCTTCTTCTAAAACTGCTCGGTGATTTTTGTTGTTTGTTTTACGTGTTGCGCGTGCCAGTAGCATTTATTATTTAATGTCGTAAAATTTTTCGAGTGGCACGACTGACACCACAGTTTACTGTTTCTTACGAAATGGTAAACGAATAAAATTTTTCTTCAAAAACAAAAAGGGATACTCCTATGTATGTACATATAGCCACACATAAATATGCGAAGCATGCAAAAACCGGAACTTCATTTTCCAAACATAATGAACCTCTTGTGTTTGCAAAGGAAATCGCGTTGGTGACTGAAGCTGAATTTAGTGCGGCAAAGACTTCATTTCCAGCGTTGAATTCCTGTTATGGTCGTTGTATGATATATCGGAATTTAAAGAGAAAAAATCCGGCCAACTAAATTCTCACTGACTGTGATGGAATTTCGACTTTTAGATTTTTTTTATACACATAGTGTACCAGTGGGTATTGTCAGCATGCTACTAAATTCAGCCTACATTCCTTTTCCTTTGTTGCGTCCATGATTCATGTGATTAGTGTTCTGTGGATCGCCAGTGTTCAATTTTCAAACTATACGACTTCAACTGGCTGCGTAAACTGTAGAAAGCCCGATTAGCGGCTGCAATTCGTCATTTTACTTGGCGGCTTACATCGCTGTCACAGAGTGCCAAGGTATACGAATTCCTCCACTACTTCATATCGTTCCCCATCCAGCTCCACCGCGGCACCAACACCATTTGGACTTCCACGATCCCGGCCAGTAACCATGTACTTCGTTTTGGCGGTGCTAATGGTAAGTCCCAAACTCGCTGCAATTTAAAAGGTATAAGAGCAGTTCCACGTGAAATAGGTAAATGACAAAATTTGAATCTTTTTGATTTGGATGAAACTTTACAAACGTGTTTGATAGGATAAAATATGCACCTCTCACAGGTTTTGGCACCATTTTGACTCAAGACTCATTTTTTAAAAGGGCATATTTATTTTCGTGTGTATTATGTTTGAAAGATTATATCTCTAAAACTATCGATTTTACAAAAAATATGTCTAAACAAAAGTTGTATAAAATTGATTTCTGAACATGAAAAAAAATATGCACTGAAAAAAATATTTCACCAGTTGCTCAAAAATTTGAAAATAAAACTTAAAATCAAGATATCAAAAATAAACCATTTTTTAAAATTTTTAATTTTTTTTGGAAAAAATAGAAGTGATTTGCAACCTTTTAAAAGTTATTCTGAGATGGAGCAACTACAGTGGACCCCCGTTCTTTTGAACGATTGCTCATGCAAACTAACGGGGTTCGCTTTTAATTTGAACAACTAGCAACCCTACATATGCTGAAACTTGTGAACTGGCCGCCCTGCTCTTTGTTATTGTTTTGGTGGTTTGATTTAGTCTCGTTTAGTTGGTAGTTGCAAGCAGCGAATATGTTATTCCCCGATCGGATTTCTATCGTAATCGTTGGGAAACGAAATGTAAAACTGATTAAACAAGGATTAAACACGATAGATAAGTACAAACAAATCGTGTTTATGTGCATTGAGAATGACATTTGAACCATTTTTAATTTGCACATCGTGCAAACCAACGGGGTTCAAATTAAAAAGTGTTCAGATTAAAAACGGTCAAACGAACGGGGGTCCACGGTATTATGGACGCACTTGGTAGAACAACGACTTTCTTGATTTTTTCTAACTTGGGATTTTTCCAGAAATATATGAATATGTAATACAAATAACAATTCTATTTGTCATTTACAACAAAATTGGTCCTAATAATTACTTTTTTAAATATAGCCGTTTTGGAGATATTCGAAGAAAAAGTTAGATTTATTTTAATTTTTTATGTCATGAACCACGCGGGCTCTTAGAATTCAAGGAACGACCAAAAACAACGCACCTTACAAATTATAATTAAACGTATGGACAAAACTACTCGGGTGGTCTACAACAACCAATAATAAGTGTGTGATTTATAGACAGCTACTAAATATGTAGTAGCGTCCCCAGGCTTTAGAAAGGGTAATGAAAGGGACGTAAACACTCAGAAGACTTATCTATTTGGTCATTCAACAAAGTTAATTATTTACTTCGTTTGAGATGTTACAGCCAGAGGGCACGCAATTAACCTCACCTTTCAAAACAACAGTATAAGGTAGAGCATATTTGTCTCATATTAAGGCGTTTATTCAAAGGATCTGAAATTTCTAGAGGAAAAGTAAAAATGAATTTTAATTATTTAGCAGACTTACGATACTGTTTGCTCTTTAAAAGATAATGTAAGCAATGCAAGCGTATCGATGTACACTGACGTATTTTTGTTGGAAAATTCACATACATTTCACACGCCGAACCGATCGGTATAGTTTGGCACAATCTCACCCCGTGGAGCTCGGAAAGTGCAAAATTTAGAAAAAAAACTGTAAGAAAATTGTAAATTTTATGGTGTTTTAATATGGTAAGTCCCCAACCAAATAAATTATGGAGAATACTGGAGTTTAACATCGAAATCATTTTTATATGCGAGGCCATATTGTCATTTTCTAACATTTTTTGGTCGCCAAACAACTATTCATCAAAGCAAACCGTGAGTTTCAAAAAGCAAGTTATTAAACTAAGACTTAGTGAATTCATTTATATGGGGTTAATCCCGATGTAGTGGCTAGCAATCACGCCTCTCACGCCGAGAACCCGGTTTCATATCATACAACTGGTTTTCAAGAAAATTGATGGTGTGTTAATTTGAGCCACTTCTATTTGTCCAACATGCATGATAAAATTTAATGCGCATACGCTGCACATCTACGAAACTACTGTAAATTTATTATATTTTATTATGGTCGCTGCAAATCAAATCGATCACGATAATCGGACAGTAAAACTTTACCTTTGCTCACGGTTATATATTTTCAAGTTAATAAAGTCTGGCTGAATTTACTTTTTACGCAGCAAGTTTTAGGTTTTATAGCTTTGTCGAACAAAGGGAATAGCTTTAATAAATTATGGCAGTTGCCATCAAACACCGAAAACCATAATCCGTATAATTGAAGCTTACAGCAGAGCGTGATAAACCTACTTGAACGTATGGCCTGACTCTTCAAGAGGTTCTAAAAACCTTCTCATCATCATCATCATAATTGCTTGGTAAAGGTTGTATAATGCGCAAAACAGACCCATAGTGGTCCTTAGCCTCTTATCCAGCAACTCCTATCTCTACCTCCACGTGTTACCAGCCGGAATACGAGCACCCTTAGCGGAGATCGGGTAACCAACCCCGGGGGAAACTACGGTCGTATACCAACAGCGAAGCATAATGTTGTCTCACCACTGTAAAATGGCATCCCCATCACGAGACTCGGTAGCGTAAGCCTTAGACGGCTACCTATCTAAACTCACTAAACGAAAACTAAAAGAAGTCAAGAAAATTCTACTCAGAGCATTCGGCATGGACAAAGGTTACGAAATAAGGGCATGGAATGGAGACTTGGTACCTGGAACTGCAGATCGCTAAATTTCGTTGCTGCCGATAGGGTGCTGCTCGATCAGTTAGAACCCCGATAGTTTGGCATCATGGCACTGCAGGAGATCTGTCGCAAAGGCAAGAAGGTGTGAAGGATCCGTAGCTACAATGTCCAATTTTTCCAGAGTAAAGGATCAGGATCGCGTAATGAACTGGAAAGCGGTGAACGGAGGATGTACGTGTTGAAAATAAAAGGCCGTTTCTTCAACTACACCACCATAAACATGCATTGTCCACACGAAGGTAGACCCGACGACGAGAAGAAAGCGTTTTATGCGCAGCAGGAGGCAAAGTACGACAGAGGCTCACCACGGGACACCATGCCACGAGGCCATGGGAGCTAGATGCATCGACCCTCGAAAACGGACGGAGTATGATACATTCGCCGAATGACATTCGGTCGTCAATGGGGTCGCAACTTCGGTGCTAGGTGTGGAAACCCCGAGTGCACGAAGGGATTGGTTTGATGGGGAATGCCAACAAGTGATAGAGAGGAAAAAAGAGATTTAAAAAACTATTTATACCCGCGAGAGAGAATTTGTCCAAATATCAACGAAGGCGGAATGAGTTAACCACGACCCTGAGGAGGAAAAAGCGCCAGAAGGAGGACAGAGTTCGTGAGGAGCTGGAACAACTATTCCGGGCTAATAGCATGCGCAAGTTTTACCAGAAGGTGAACGAAGCTCGTATCTACTACACACCTAAACCTGACATGTGTAGGGACGTGGTAGGGGATCTAATCACAAACGAGCTCGAGGTGGTCGACAGATGGAAACAGTATTTCGATGAGCACCTCAATGGAGATATAGTAGAAGGAGATGCAACGGAAGTTAACCAAAGTGTGCCTACAAACGACAACAGCGTGCCGGCTCCCGATTTCGAAGATTTCCAGCGAGAAATTCGTCAACTGAAGAACAATAGAGCCGCCGAAAAGAAACGACTTCCGACAGAACTCCACTAAAATGGCCAAAAACCGCTAGCAACGGCACTTAATTGGATAATTTCAAGGATTTAAGAGGTGGAGAAACTACCAGAGGAGTGGATGGAAGGTGCTATCTGTCCCATCTACAACAAGAGTGACTGGCTAGGTTGATGTAATTACTGAAGCATCACGTTGGTCAACGCCGCCTTCAAAGTGCTCTGTCAGATTTTGTTAGCTCGTCTATTCCCAATAGTAAGAGAATTCGTAGAGCAGTATCAGGCGGGCTTTATGGGGGCCCGTGCTACTACGGATCAAATTTTCACTCTCCGACAATACCTCCAACAAGCGAATGGTCGTGGGTTCGAATCTTAGTAGAATCAGGCCATTCGATGTCAAAGTGACTTTAGCATGGGTTTATTCCCAGGCCCCTCATCACCCTTCCTTCATGCTGAGTTCTACATTATCCCGAAGACGCTTCTTATGGTTAGTATACTGGTATGAGGACCTATTGGGGTAATGGTTTTGAACCTCATGAGTACTCACCAGTTCTAACTATAACGAGGCGAAACAGGTTTGGTATAGTAAGATATGCATCGAAGCAAGGGTAAAACCCTCATACACATAAGGGACACTCTCGAGTCCTTTCAAATCGCGCAGAGGGTTGCGGCAAGCGGATGGACTGTCCTGTATGTTATTGAATATCGCTATTGAATGTATGATCCGGCGCGCGGGTATCGAAACGAGTGGAACGATCTTCAGCAAGAGTAGCCAACGCCTAGCCTTCGCAAATGACCTCGACATTATTACTAGAAACCTTGGAACGGCGGAGACAAACTTCGCCAGACTAAAAACGGAAGCTAGGAGGTAGGGTTACAAATCAATGCGTCGAAACCCAAATATATGGTAGGAAGAGACGTTAGAGAAAGCAACGTTTGCCTCCCACGGACAGTCATTATTGACAGCAATGAACTGGAAAAGGTTGATGAGTTCGTATATTTGGGATCTCTGGTTACCGCCGACAATAATATGAGTAAGGAGATCCAACGACGCATTCAAGCTGAAAAACGAGCCTACTCGTCCTTCCGCAATACGCTTCGATCTGCCGCACAAAGCTGACGATGTACAAAATGCTAGTCAGATTGGTAGTCCTCTGCGGACTTGAGACCGTAACTTTGCTTACGGAAGACATACGTGCACTTGCCGCTTTTGAACGAAAGGTGTTGCGGACTATTTTTGGCGGAATACAAATGGAAAGCGGAGAGTGGCGGAAGCGTATGAATCACGAGCTTCAGGCACTGCTTGAAGAGATTCCCATCGTACACCTGGTGAAAGTAGGAAGACTAAGGTGGGTCGGCTACGTCGCAAGTATGCCGGACGACTGTGCAGTGAAATCCGTTCTCTTCAAGAACCCGACCGGAGCCAGGCATAGAGGGACCCAACGTGCTAGATGACTCGACCAGGTTGAAGCCGACTTGTGTGTGCCGCGACGCGTAATGAATTGGCGACGAGTAGCCCAGGACCGAGTATAACGGAGAGGAATTCTTGATACGGCAAGAGCTACCCCGGCTCTCGGCTGTTAAAAACGTGCTGAGGATCTTTTGTGCAAGAGAAATCACCTTGAATACAATGGACAAACGAGCAGTACTACTTGCCTAGAAGGTCTGTTTGTAGATACTCTTACAGTTTTATTTTTCGGAAACACGAAGTTTTTGTCTGGCTTTCAATACGTACCTAAAAAAATAATGAACCACACACTAAATCGATCACCATGCATGATTAGTCTCCCTGACAAACGAGTGAAAGTTCATTGATAGATATTGACATCCTAATTAGCAATGTCCACATATCGAATACATTTGAACCTAAATGCAACATGTCATCACATTTTGTTTGCCTCAAGAGAGCTAATATGTATGTATAGAACATCTAATTGAAATGTTTATTATGCCTGTGTTCAGTAATTGTACAGAGTTAGAATGCCAAACAATCAACAACTCTAAGAATTATTAGGAACACAATTTTTACGTTGAGAAATATTTGATTATCGCTGCCTCTTTCACAACAAATTCAGCACCCTAGCACAAGTACATTGTGATACTTTATAAAACTTTCTGCTCTACTCGGAAACGATCTGCAAACATTGGAGCCACTCTAACATCCGTATGACAAAGCGACGATTTATGTGTTTCAATGAAGTTACGATGAAGTGACAACACAGTGTATCAAACAATTTTCCGCACAAACGAAGCTGGTAAGCAAAGTGGCTAAAAAAAAGTTTGGTAAAATTTCCAAATAATCATACTTGATATAATATAAATATAAAACAAATGTTTTTAACAGCGTCCAAGGATTAATTTTTTTTACTAAAAAACTCAATTGTCTTTAAACATTGTGCTGGTTTGTCCCCAAAATTAAAACAACGGTACAGGTAGCAACTGTACAGTTCTGATCATAAACCACGTACAACATGGCTCAGGGGAAATGTGACCTGTAAATTGACGTCGACTACAAAACGTTAAACGATACAATTTGTGACAGAAAAATTCACTGTGAAGAAGGATAACATTTTGATACACTGTGTGCTTGAATGATGAGCAATATACAGCTCTGACAGCTCGTGCACCACATTATGGTCCTTCTCTTCCAGCGCTTCCCGCTTGCCGCCGCCCCCAGCTCGCAAAACACATAAAGTTTCGTAGTGATAAACTCTGCAACAAAATCAGCATCAAACCGTACCGGTTAATGTTTGACATTTCTCCTTCGGAAAGGTTATGTCTTTGTTAAACGAAAGCACTCCACTTTGGCTGCACCAAGAACGACTCGCACAGAAAAACTGATTGTCGAGTTCAATTTTGCTGGAACTGTTACTTTGATGCTCGGAACAGGACAAGATTAATGAAATCATAACTACTCTTCTAATCTAAATGCCTTTGCTTCTCATGAACTCAACCTTAACTCCTCTGCTGCTCATCAAAATTGGATGATCTGTCGTGTCAAACAAATCATATTAGTGGTTCCTATATTGATTAGTTGTTGCTGGGGATCGTTTTATCTTCACGGCCATAAAATCGAAGAAAGTTACGGCATGCCGTAAAAAAGTAATAAAATCCCAAAATGCGATATTAATGAAGAGAACGGATGGTTTGCATTTATTATCTCCCTGTAGGAAGCAGTTTGTTTGACCTTTTCAAAAGGAAGGAACTTCCTTCAATGCAATTTCCGCTTCAAAAAACCATGTGACGACAAGGAATGATTCAGTTCGTTTTTATTTCAGGTTTTCGAAATGTTATTCTACATCACCTTCCAACATGTTTCCCATCAACCCTCCTCACTGTAAGAATGAAACGCCAATCGTCAAACATGAAAAAACGAGGTCAGGAAAATTATACCAGATGAAAATATTTTCATTCCCTCACCAGGGTGCAATTTAACGATTACGAGTTCTCGCTCGCAGCCTGCAGGTTCGTTCTTTTTATTCCCATACGGATTAATTCGACGGTATTATGGAACCGCATTTGCTGAACCGCTCTCGTCTCAATGATTGAAACATTTCCAGCACCATGTTATCATCGTGCCAGCATTGCTAAGCATCGCTAAATTTTGCGGATGCCCCGAGTAGGGCTCAATCCCACTCGCGAGGTCAAACTGTAGGAGCTCAAAGCACACCACGCAAATTACTGCATAAACTGAATGTTTGCGTTTTTATTAACTTTTCGGACCAGGCTAACGTGTTGGACTGCGCGGTGCGATATTTCCGCTTTCATTATTTTTTTCCAGTTTCCGCTCTCATAGACACCCAACACGCACAAAGGTAAATTTTATCTTTTATACGTTACAATAACTCCCAATTAGTGGTGACCGGGCGGCATGCTTTTTCTTATATTTATATAAATATTTTGGACGAAGTTGCTTGCGGATGCTCACGAACAGATGCGGGTGCTCTTGAAGGCTTCCTCTTAATTACCGGAATACAAAATTAAACACTTATTTGTAAGTAGGTAAGTTGACTCCTTTATTCTCACCCCACCCTGGTGGGTGAAGATCGTCGAGAAAACCACGACAAGGGAAAAAGACACCATTTTACCTTATCGGTGCAGGGCGGTTTTAATTACCTGCCGGCGTTCAAAAAAAAAACTGAAAGAATAAGTAAAAATTCTCTGCTGCCCGCTACGTTCCCATAGCCTTTCATTTTGCTTAAAAAAAATTGGGAAATGAGTGTAATTATCAATATATGCCTTCATAAGATTGTTG
The DNA here is from genome assembly GCF_943734655.1 of Sabethes cyaneus. Classification (NCBI taxonomy): domain Eukaryota; kingdom Metazoa; phylum Arthropoda; class Insecta; order Diptera; family Culicidae; genus Sabethes; species Sabethes cyaneus. The sequence goes on along the minus strand of NC_071354.1, from coordinate 100,689,378 downwards.
CTCGGCGAAAAAAGATGATAAATTCGCTTTTTCCTTTGTTCCCTTTTGGCTATTTTATTTTTTACTAGCCGATAATTATGACACTGCCAAGTAGATCTGGTCTCAAATGTTAAACCACAATAATAATAAATAACGTTTCAAGATTGTTTTGTTGGATTTGTAAAGATAAAGATGGGATAAAAACTTTACGCTAGACTCGACTCAAAAAAATGGTATTGCTAATTGGGTTGATTCCTTTGCTTGTGATTTGACAATAAGGCGTCATAATTTTATGTTGGAACAAAGGCAAAATTTGTGCAAATGGACCTTATTATTTGGATATTGCATTATTTGCGAAATTAAATTTTAAAGAAATGATCCTCATTTTCGATAAAACTCGTTCTGTTCTACCCAAGCTCCTTACTCGGAGCTTTCACGAAAATGATAACACTAACATAGCACCTGTCTTAATGGACACCTCGCAGACGTTGCTCGTCGGATTACCAATGGAATGAAAAAAGAATTTATTTTATTATTTTCTTGCTTTTTGATTATTTTGACGTTGGACTACACCGCAGGGTGACATTTGATAATGTAGCATAATATTTTTCGATCCATCTAGCACGTTGAGGCCCTCTATTCATGGTGCTGGTGGGGTTCTTGAAGAGAACGGATTTCACTGCACAGTTGTCCAGCATCTTCGCAATGTGGCCGGCTCACCGTCGTCTCCAGAGGTGTCACCGTTGTCTTCGCTAGGTGTATGATGGGAATCTCTCCAATTAGTGCCTACAGCTCGTGGTTCATACGCCTAAGCCACTCTCCGCTTTCCGTTTGTACTCCGCCAAAAATAGTCCGTCGCTCAAAAACGACTTAACAAAGACTTAAACAAAGTTACTGTCTCGAGTTCGTAGAGGACTTAATCGAAGCGTCTTGCGGAGGGAAAAGTAGGCTCGACTTCCAACTTGGCCGTTGAATCCCCTGACTCGTATTATTGCCGGCGATGACCAGAGATCCCAAGTATACGAACTCATCAACCACTTCCAGTTCATCGCCGTCAATGGTCACTGTCCGTGGAAGGCAAATGTTGTTTGCTCTGGAGCCTCTTTCTATCATATATTTGATTTTTGTTGCAATAAATTTGTAACTGTCATAGCTGTTCGCGCTCGTCTGTATCGTATGCTGCCGTGCAATCCACGAAAATATGATACGTCGTACTCCCGACATTTCTGGAGGATTTGTCGAAGAGTAAAAATTTGATCCGAAGTAGCACAGGCCCCCATAGAGCCCGCCTGATACTTCGCTGCGTATTCTCTAGTTTGCCTCGTAGTATTGCTGATAGTTTTTTCAAGCTCTTTTTTTCCTCTCCATCACTTGTTGGCGTTCCCCGCTAAACCAATCATTTCATGCGCATAAGGTTTCTTCACCTAGCACCGCGATTGAGGCTTCATTGACGGTCTAGTGTATAGTGCACCATCTGCCGCCTTCAAGGGTCAAGGCACCAAACTCCACAGAAGAAAGTAGAACTTTTCATACAGTAGGCGCGCTTAGTTCTCGGCAACTCGCGGGGTCTTTAGTGGCCAAATATTTATTCGAGGAGAGCGGCTTTGTCGCGAGGTATATACCGGCGATATTTCTGAGTGCATGTACTGCTACTAGATAATAGATATTATTTACACAGACCTGAAAGCAGCCTTTGGACCGTGTGGACCATGAATTGCTATTGGCCAGTAAAATGGATGGGTGCGATGCCGACCTTTGTAGATTGGTTGAGGTCATATCTGGTTTACCGGCATCTTTCGGTGAGACTGGGCAGCGCACGTTCGAATCAATTTTGTAATCGATCTAGTGTGCTGCAAGCAGACACTGTCATATAGCACAGAGACGTGTAGAAAACAAACGTGTATCTATGCAGTTTGACCATATCTCCTTTGTTTGCGCCTGAGCAAGTATATATTGAGAGATGGAGAATAAATTTGAAAGACATGCTTTTGACTAGCTCACGCACTTAGTAAGTACTGCAGCCCGTAAGCGAGAAATCCTGGACCTTTGCTGTTTTCGCTATTCTTAAATGATGTATGCGCTGTGTTACCTCGAGAATATAGATTTCTGTAGACGGATGATTATAAGATCTTTCACTGATGTAAAGTCTATTGAAGATTGTCGCCAGCTTCAAATGTTACTCTACAACGTTGTCGACCGCTGCAAAACGAAGGAGCATTGACAAAAATACGGACACGAATCGGAACATGGAATACACTGACCCTTGCCCAGCAGGACAAGCTGGCTCAACTTGCAAGGGAAGCTAGTCGCCTGAAGCTTGAAATCGTGGGGCTGGGCGAGGTCCGCTGGCCGGGTACTGGCGAACACAGGACATCATCCGGGCAAGTCTTGCTCTACTCTGGCATACGAGGTGAAAATGCTACTCGAGAAAGAGGAGTTGGATTCCTACTGAGCCCAGGGGCACATGCGGCCTAGATGAAGTGGGAACCGATAAATGAGCGAATAATCGTTGCCAGATTCAGAACACGGATTAGGAACCTTACAGCAATCCAGTGCTATGCGCCAACAGATGCTGCCGACCTGCAGGAGAAAGAGAGTTTTTACAGCCAGCTGAACAGCGTGGTTGAGAAAATTCCGAAAGGGGGCATCCAAATCCACATGGGCGACTTCAACGGGAAGATTGGCTCAAACAACGCGGACCTTGAACGCGTCATGGGACGCCATGACCTAGGAGAGATGAGCGAAAACGGGGAGCTGTTTACAGAATTCTGCGGTAATAACAACATGGCCATTGGTGGATCGCTCGTCCCCCGTAGACCAGTACATAAAGTCACATGGGTTTCCCGCGACGGCCGAACAGAAAACCAAATCGACCACATCTGCATCAGCCGGAAATGGCGAAGGAGTCTTCTTGATGTACGCAACAAACGCAGCGCTGATATTGCATCCGACCACCATCTTGTTATCGCTGAGATACATCTCCGCGTCGCACGTGTCCAACGACGGGAGGAGAAAGTTGGGTGGCGCTACGACGTCCTCCGATTGGAGAAACCTGAGGTGAAAAGGGCCTTTGTCGAACAACTTGAATCTGAAGCCTCGGAGCTACCACCTGGTGGAACCGTCGAAGAGCAATGAACCGGCATCAAGAACACCTTAGTCACGACCAGTGATGAAACCCTCGGCAAAGCGCGCAGGCGGAGGGCAGAGGGAGTGGATTTCCCATGAAACTTGGAGGAACATCGACGAGTGGAGAGAGGCGAAAGCCGGCATTAGGCAAGCGCGGACCAGATCGGCTAAGACAGCTACCCGTCAACGATACGCCGAACTGGAGAGGGCTGCGAAACGTGCTTGTAGGCAGGACAAGAGAGCCTGGACTAACTCTCTAGCCGAACAAGGAGAAACCGCCGCCGCCAATGGTGATATCCGTTTGTTGTACGATATTTCTCACCGCCTTAGTGGTGCCAGGATGAATACAAAGATGCCGCTAAAGGACAGAGCTGGTCAGCTATTGACTGACCGTACAGAATAGCTTAAGCGATGGACTGAACATTTTGAACAACTCTTCCGAGTTTCAAATGTCAGAGACCAACAAAACCAGCTGCGTATGACGCCTACAGTTCGTCGAATGAATCGCGTGAACTCGGAAGTGCCATCGCTGGATGAAATTGTAGCAGCCATCAACAGTATGAAATCCAATAGAGCGCCAGGGATAGATCGTATTTCAGCCGAAATGCTCAAAGCTGACCCATCTGTGTCAGCCCAAATGATGCATCAGCTTTTCAGCAATATATGGGAAACCGCAACTTTTCCGATGGACTGGATGCAGAGCATATTGAACAAAGTCCCTAAGAAAGGAGATTTAGCTGAATGCGGTAACTGGCGTGGCATTACGTTGCTCTGTATTACTCAAAGTACTCTGTAAGATAATCCTCAACCGGATCCAGAAGAAGATCGACGCTACTCTCCGACGGCAGCAAGCTGGATTCCGTGCTGGCCGATCATGTGTAGACCATATCACAACGCTCCGCATTATATTGGAGCAGATTAACGAATTCCAGGACTCTCTCCTACTGGTGTTCGTTGACTTCGAAAAGGCGTTCGACCGACTCAACCACGAAAACATCTTGGGCGCACTTAGGCGTTCCAGATAAGCTAGTCCATCTCATCGTGGCTCAGTACGAGGCGTTCTCGTGCAAGGTTTTGCACGATGGCGTCTTGTCCGAATCCATAAGAGTTGCTGCTTGCGTGAGACAGGGCCGAAACGATATACAAAGCAAGTTAGACGACCTCTCCGAGAGCTCCCAAGCAGCAGGTCTCACAGTCAATGTAGCGAAAACTAAGTCTATGGTAGTGAACACTGACAATTCCACCAACTTCACAGTAGCGGGACAACAAGTTGAGCAGGTAGACGCCTTTTAATATCTTGGTAACCAAACAACGCCCGATGGTGGTACCAAAACTGGTATAGCCACACGGATCAGAAAGGCCAGGGGTGCCTTTGCAGGTCTGCGAAACATTTGGCGCTCAAACCAGATCACTCTACGTACGAAAACCCGAATCTTTAATTCAAACGTGAAATCCATACTGCTGTATGCCTGCGAAACGTGGTGCGTCTCAGCGGAGACAACGCAAAAACTGCATGTATTCATTAACCGGTGCCTGCGATACATCATTCGTGCCTGGTGGCCTGATAACTGGATATCCAATAAGGAACTCCATCATCGGTGTCATCAACGGCCGATAGCCACAGAAATTCGTGAACGTATGTGGAAGTGGATCGGACACACCTTGAGGAAAGGAGCGAACGAGGTTTGCAGAGAAGCACTTGACTGGAGTCCACAAAGACAACGTAGAAGAGGCAGACCCAGAGGCTCAAGGCGACGGAGCTTAGCCAACGACATCAGGGCTGTAGACGAGAACCTGTCCTGGCGACAGGTAAAAGCCATGGCGGGTAATCGTCAGCAGTGGAGATCTCTGATTTCATCCCTTTGTTCTTCTGGACCGGCGGAAATGGACACATAAGTAAGTAAGTAAATCGTGCAATTAAGGGAACATGAACGACTAAAAATTTTGAAAAAATCATTATATTTTTATTTCAGATTTTAATTCTGCAGTCTTTTCCGCTTATTTTGATACTAAATTTGTAATGATCCGACCACGGAAAGAGGCCGAAAAGCGATCATACACATAAGCATTCCAGTGCGGCGTAGAACAACTTCGGCGGAATAAAACGCCGCTCCTGGAAAACCATGGTTTTCAAACTTTATGTACCTTTTTCTCAGAAACTACACAACGTATTGGAACAAACTTTTTTTTTTGTTTTATTGGTAGTAGCTTGGCAAAAACTTTTATAACTTTTCAGGTTTGTAAATGAAACGCAGCCTGAGAAAAACGAAAAAAAAGAAAAGATGGCTGTCAAAATAAAATTTTGTCTTGAACGCACATACATGACACACGTAAAAACGTGCCTCACACATACAAACTCATACTCATACATAGCTTATTGCCTTTGTTTGTTCTTCTTGCGTTTCGAAATAAAAGTAGACCAAGGATTCAATAGAACAATGAATGTTTTTTTCGTTATTTGTATCTCAACCTTAACTTGAGAACCCGGAAATGCCATCTACGCAAGACCGATTGATTGCAATTCCAAAAACAGAGCAGCCCGAGACTAGGCGAGTAGAGGTAGCAGAGCGGATTGCAACGACCACCGAGACAAGGCGTCGGCTGTTCAAGCAATATAAAGAGGCGCTATAGTAGGCGAATATCCTGGAAATCTTTACACAGCTCTTGGATGCTGCAAAACGTATAGTAAAAGAGCGACCAGCGACCACTCGTCCGATGTTGTGCCGATAATGTCATTATAATTTATATATAATTTATAGAACGATGTTACATCTACAGAATTTTGTGCATGCTTAAATTTGGGACCCACTCTTTTACTCGAGATCAGAGAAACTATCCAGTCTAAACATGTACATAATATGAAGATTATATGAAGTATTCTTTGTTTGAAGTCTGCTGCTCTATTCTAAATTCACAGAAATTTAGAAAATTGAAGGGTCCCAAATTTAAGCATGTACAAAAAACCGTAGATCTAACACTGGTGGTAGCTTTCAAAAGGTGAAAAAAGAGAGAGAAAGAGAGAGAGTTTCACTACCATAAGGTTTCATTTTCATAGAAAACGTATTCACTTATTCACCTATAATAACAATAGACCTAGAAGCATCGTTCGCACTGATTCATTTTCCTTCATTTTTATCGCAAACATCAAAAGATATTGAACAAATGTTTATGAGTACACCAAGAACAAGAAATGAAAATCAAAATGTGGGCTGTACATTGAAGTCAGGTATTTTACTTGTTGCTGAATATCCAACGTTCCACAGTACATTCGTAACTGGGAACGTTTTCAGTGCCGGTAAGCTCGATTTCACAAATCAGGCTTACCACAATTGAACTCAATCGATTATTTCCACTGTCCGGAATCATTCTGGTTAAATGGTTTCTGAAAAAAGAGGTAAATAAATGCATTCATTCGTTGCCGTACTGGAGATTAACTACGACGATTGACGATAGAATTATATAAATAAAGTTGTGTTGTGGATCCGATAAATAATCCATACGAATGTAATTTTCAAATATAGGGTAAGGAACCTATTTTCTAGCAGTCTAAGCAGATCACTTATGAGCAGCTTATTAGAATCTTTCTGTTGACTAGATAGGGGTTCTTGTTAACTTTAGTTTTTCAAGCTGTTACCACTGGAAGTCAATATTATTACGCTAGAATTCTGTTTTTTACAATAAAAATTGAGGCGGTGGTAATAATTTTAATCAGCCGGAATGCATTTTTAACGGGTGGCAACTAAAATTTTGGAATTTTTTCGCGGCCCTCATGCTCAACAACAAACAAGCTCAGAGAGAAATGAGAGTATGTATGTGTTAGCTCTCTCCCCTTTTTTGTTATAATTTTTTGTTTTGTTTCTGCTTGCCCAGTTTTGCTAAAAATAGCGTCGAAACAAAAAGCACTTCGGGAGCGCGTTGTACACTTCTACGAACTGCAAGATAAATCTCGGCAAAAAGTATACGGTACAACAATTAAAAAGCAAATATGTTGCTGCTTCGACTGTTTACCATATCTTAAGATGCCCAACAACTATTCGCAAGCAAGGTAGTGGAAGACCAGCCAAAATTATGGACGCAGAAGGACATCGTTCTCTTTCTCGTGCCTTCAACAACAAGTCCTCTGGTTTAGCTATCAAACGATGTGCATCAGACGAATGTTTGAAGAAAATTTTTATCCCGTTTCTATAAAAACATCATGCAGATGGACAATACGTGTTTGGCCGGATAGAGCATCATCGCATTACGCCAAAAAAAAACACAATCGTTCCTGAATACCCATTCGACCCAATTTTTACCAAAAATCAGAGGGGTTGTGTACAAGACACGACCGCATATATAGGTGACGCAGGACTACGTAAGTCTCTTTGTAGTGATAGTGGCATGTATTAATGCTTGTATACATGCTATATGCAACATATAAACATGCTACATGCGTTGTATGTAACATTTATCAAAGTAGTAACATTGCATACGTTCAATTCTCAAAAGATTGTGCATTTGAAAACCACTTAACAAAATCAAGAACACAAACTATTGCTTTCCTGCTACCTTACTGAAATTAAAGATTGTTTTTATTACCCATGGTTCCCCACGTTGAAGGGATTTTACCAATTCAATCCTATTTTATCAACAGCACATCTTTCCACTACACTTCTAATGAAACGGCAAGTATGCGTATTCATACAGAGTCGTATTATAACCGAACACTACAGCTGTAGCACATTTTTCCAACACAGATATCAAATTCGCCGAGGTTTAATCGTCTCGCAGTAAAGAATTTGCAATCTGTTGGGACAACGAACTTGTCATTTTTTCTGGCATACTTCCCTAACACAGACATCAAATTGGACTAGGTTTAATCGCGTTCGTAAGAAATCTGTTGGCACGAGGGGGCTTTAACACTCTTTCTGGCGTGCTTCCCAAGCAAGGACATCAACATGGTCTAGGTTTAACCGCGGTGATAAGAAATCTTGTTGAAATGAGGAAACTTCGTCACTTGTTTAGGCTTACTTCCCAAGCACAGATATCAAATTGGTATAGGTTTAGATCATCGTAAAGAATCTTCCAACCAATCACGAAGCGTGAATTCTGGTAAAACATAGGTTCATTATTTTCAATTTTTCAATAGTTCAACATCAAGAATCCACACTTTTCTTCATTTGAGTCAATTCTTAGAAGATTTTCCGATCGATTGGTGTAAGAATATTGAAAATCGATCGGAAAACCGCTGAGCTATTAGCGCTCAAAACCTTTCATTTTTCGTGACGCTCGCATTTTTCGATTTTTTGGAATGACACCCTATCTCAAAACTTGCCGTAAGACGTAGTCCTACGTCAAAAACCACGACCCGAAAAATCTGTCCCAGTGCACCCAATCGAAGATTTCTTCGGGATTTTGAGTTCCTTGGTGTACAAAAAGTTTTAGTTGCCACCCGTTATCACCAAAGTGCTTTCCTGATGTATTTATTTATTTATTTTTATCAATTAATGTTGGGGAAGAATAAATATTAATCAATTAATTTATTTATTTACTTCATCTGACACTCAGTCTAAATGAAGATACAATAAGACTATTGTAAACTGGTCCCAAATGGTCACTGTTATAAGCTTGCGACTATGACATCAAATGACGCAAGCGCTCACGCTCATATGTCTACTACAATATGGCACGTGAAAATTGTGGGCTAGATTTTTAAAAATGCTGTAGTTCGTGCTCAAAGTAGTGAGGTGGTGATTCTCTTCAGCAAGTTAAAAATGCAAGTTTTTCAACCACAATTTTTAATTCATCACCTTATCGAAAACAGTAAACTATGTTTGTATGAATTAAAACTATAGTTAAGTCATTCAAGATTATTGCTTAATTTCAGTTTTTTATCCAAAAAATAATTATTTTAACTTAAAAAGTGTTATACTCAAATATTCATGAAAAACGCTGAGACACTCAAAAAACGTAATCTCTAAATCACGGGCTACCAGCTTCGTTTATTTCTCTACCTCGAATTGTCAAATGTACCGAAACAAATCTATTGTTAATGGCCAAGCCGAACTTAAAGGAAGCTAGACCTATGTCTTCGTTACTGCTCGGTCACTAATTAGAAGCTTCTTCTCCATTCAGGTACTAATATCCTACAGCTGTCCCAGCTAATCAAATTGCTTTATCATTCATGTTGCAATGATAGATGAGTCGTACGTGTTATGCGCCATCCACCAGCAGGAAAGGACCATATGTGTTGTGACATTCATTCATTCATTCAGTAGTTAGGTACTGGATTTTTGGACGATACGAGAACAATTAGCTAGAAGAATCTTTTGGCAAATTAAATTAGTGCTCGTTGGCTAAGATACTGCTCCCGTATCTAGAGTGGGAATGTTGGTTGGGTTCGTTCGGCTAGTGAGAACGTTAACTGGCAATTTCAAATAAGGTAAAAAATACGATATTTTATTGTAAGTGAAGCAATATTTCAAGTCAATTCTCAGTTTTTTGAGTGCAGAATCCAAAACTATTTTCCGTTTCTCTCCATCGTGTACAGATTGCAAAATCTACATTTTATTCTTGAAAAAACTACAAATGTGATGAAAAATCAACACCACAGATCCTTAACAATAAACCTTAATGGAGTTTTCTAACCTATTTTTATATATTTCCACTTACTGACACAGAAAAAAATCACTATACCGAAAATATCTTTTATATAAATTTTTCAAACATTGGATGTAAGAAAAGTTTCAATTTCAAATTTCGTATTCTCCTTAGACGTTCATAAACAAACTTTAGTCATCAAAGATTGTCAAATTATATCATACTAGTTTTTAATTCTTCTTTTGCCTACACTTTCCTTAGCAGTATTACTGTATACCAGGCGCCTCCATTAGAACATTGGAATGCCTCCATTGAAAAATTGGAACTCCAAAACACGCATCGATACTTGATTTTAAATAATATTCAGCCTGGCTATAACAGAAATTTACAGAAAAATAACAGAAATTTTATTAATAGCTGTTGAAAGAAGTGGTAACAAGGAGGTTTTTATACATATCTCTTGTTAAAAATAATTGTCTTAAATATTCATTCAAACAAAGGATTGTCCTGAAGAAGACGGTACTGTTGCTTGTTTTTCTTCAGGGTATCCACATTATAGGTACCTTGTTTTCCATTTTCACGTATCGAAATAAGCACGTTCGCCATGGATGTGACAAGCCAGTTGAATGTCTTTTAGCACTATAGTAACACGCTTGGCATCTAGGTATGGCACACAATTTGGTATCTTCGAACAAGCACGGCACTTTCTCACTTCTGCACCAACACCACCAACACCACCATCACGATGCTAGTTATTTGCGCGGAGTTCTTGCTCTGGTCTACTTTGCAAGAGTCATGGCAATTCGGTAAATTTCCGGTTTCCCGCAGCTGCTGGTCGTGCCGGTATGTCGTGCGTTCAAAGAAATAATGATGTTTGTTTAGCAGCGCACATCATTACCTTCTCATGTGCAGACAAATTGTTTCGTCTACCTTTCGTGGTCTGGTGTCCTTTGTTCGATTGGGACGCGCTGAGTTTGAGATTGCCAATTTTCAGTTTTGATTTGTTTTTCTTAATGGTTTGAAATGCGTAGCAAAACATATGTTCAAAAATTGTCATTATAGGGTATGTTGCTGCTTCGTCGTAATTGCCTATTCCCGTCCTATCCAACACAAATTATTAAAAATATCAGCGATTTTTATGACACATAATGCAAAATTAGTTATTCCCTAATATTTTAGTTTGTTGACTATCATACGCGATCAATCAAAGTGAGCTGAAATCTATTTGAATGCTTTTTTTTCATTAAAGAATTCCTAGCAGCCAAATTTCCTACGTTTTTTCGTGCGACGAAGAAGAAAATGTCGACTAATCCTTTCAATTTCTGTCATTCAAAAATGAAAATAACCCACGCAACGCACTGTCGTTATCCTGCAGCCGGAAAAACTTGCATGACCTGCAGAAATTTTGCAGAATAACAGCAGAATGCAGAAATGATGAAAATTAGAGCAGCTTTCCTTATTACGACGGGAATTAGAAATAAACCCTAGTTTAATTTTCTCTCTATCTATCGAACAATAAATTGTCTTACTATCATACAAAAGGTCTAAAAACACATTAAGGCTAACGTTTACCGTAAATAGCAATACTAGACTACAAAATCATGCTTTTTTCAACCATTTGAACAATTTCGAAATATTTACAACCATGCGTCTCCTTTGTCATTAAATTCGAAGTAGTTGCATTGTCCACAATATAAAATGTGTTCACAGGGGTCAATCCCGGCGTAGTGGTTAGCATTCACGCCTCTCACGCCGAGGACCCGGGTTCAAATCCCAACCCCGCAGAAGTCACGAATGACCTAAGCTGTTAAAATGACTATAATCAAACAAAAAAAAATGTGTTCACTTATATTAAATTTCATAAAAATACGGCCACATTTTATAAAATTTGTCATCATCTACATAAAGTATATACGAGCTGAATAGCACAGTAAGAAAACAAACGCTTTTTATGTTGAACTCAAAATCAGTAAAAATTTATATGGAACCCACATGCGATTATAGCCAGTGCAATAGTATAACAAAGATTCGTTTCTCCATCAGGTGAATTAAATCGTGCTTTCTTCCTGTATATATTTCATAGGTAGGTACAGTCTTCTAAATTATGAACATCGAAGTTTTCACATTTGTGACTTGAAACCTTAGCATTAAGGCGAGTTATTTCCAATGTCACCTTTGTCCTAGCTCCTAACATGGAGGTACATTTACGTCACGTATTGATTGCTCGGATATACATGTACCTACTATATATTTAGAACAACTGTTGGTCACTGCTACTGAAAGGGTCTGCTGGTGTCTGAACTAATTTTAGCGACTGCAACATTTGTGGCAAGTAGAACCCGAAATCGATGGAACCTATGAATGAAGACGAACTACTACAGCGTATTCGAAGCTAGAAACGTCTTGTTTTATTTTAAGAATACAATCCTTTTAGCAAGTTAAAAATGGAGTTGAAAACTATTTAAAAAGTCAATAATCACTTCAAGTGATAAACCGGTAATTTAATATTTAGGAAGAAAAATGAACGTAAACGTAAACAGGTTCACACACACAACACAGTTAGTTTTTACAACTATTTCAGACCAGTCATAGGAAAAATTTAGAATTATTACTCCATGAAAATCTTCTCTTGTGCGCTGCCGTCATATGAAATAGTTTCGGGAAAAAGCAATGCAGTATTAATAATTGATTGTCAGTAGTACACAGTATTGATATTTTTGATTAATTATTCAAACTACTAGAGGGTTCTTAAAGCGCAAATACTCAGATTGGAATAAAAATACCGTACATTTTCTGCTGCTTGAAATTGGTAGTTTTATACCCATAATGAGGAACAAACAATCGTATACAAAACTCCTCATAAAATAGAAGCTCTAATTTCAGTTGTGGCTATAATGGCTAAATCCGATGACCGGTAATCTATTTTTCATTGCACCTTCATTTCCCATTCTCGTTGAGTTCGTTTATTTAGTCCCGGTGTGACGGAAAAATACTGAATTGGGCCTTAAACTAGCGTTAGATGACCTGCTTTAGGACTTCCGTGGCAGTTCCGTTGCTGCTAGAATTAAACTGAGAAAATTGTTCGTGCACCCCGTTTAAGAGCTTCTACTATCAGTGCTCAAAAGTAATGTGTATTTTTTGCTGCAAGCAGTTCCACACCAGCAGACTTTCTTCTTCTTAAAGTATAAAGCGAAGAAATGAAGCCAACATAAAAAGTAGCTTTTACCTTTGAGGTCGGCGTTGTACACGGCATTCATAGTGAATGCTTTGAATTCTAACATAATCGATGGCTATTTAATAGAAACATGATGGCTGCTAGTCATCCTGCCGTTTGTTTGCTGAAATATTATTTCGTTGATATTTAGTAGAATGGTAAGAATTTTCCTTGTTAAAGAAAGAATGATTCACATAAAAGCAAACTCTTGTTCATATTTCTCTTAGGAGCCTTCTCTTTGGTCATTTTCACAGTCGTTAATGGGCGAGACATTCAGGGCTAGGATCCAACTGATTCTAAAGCTCTCATCCAATGACAGTTCCATTTACTGAACAATCAAGTAACTCAGATCATTGGTGAAGTTAGACAAAATCAATAGCATTGCATTATAGATGACCGTATGGTAGACGCTGAATTGCGTAACGGGAATTCTTGAGTTAAAACTAGACTTCATTTGCTGTTTTATGCTCAGTTATGCTTTTTTGACTACAGCGCCTCAGCGAAACAAAATTAAAAAAAGTAGCGTATAGGGCAGTTATAGAGCTTATTATTAACTATAATATTGTTGAAAAAAGTACAGTTATAGTTATACAGTTATAGCATAGACAAATTCATCAACTACCTCGATCTCATTGCCGTCTATCGTTACACTACTGCCTAAACGGCGCCGTCGGTCGACCTCGATTCCGCCGGCCAGCATGTACATCGTTTTAGATGTATTTACCTTTGCCTATCTTTTTAGCTATGAAATGAAATGGAAAGAGTTGCCTGGAAGGAGCGTCAAACATAGCTCTGGCTCTCTCAAGCTCCCACCTGGCGACTCCACGCAGATCTAAGTCAAATGATGACGGTCGATGGCCTTACCCGGAAATGCTTCATGTACTTACTGAAGCAGCTAAGCTAGGAGGTGCGAACTAGAGTGCCTGTTCTCCAGGTGAGGGGCGGCTCACACAGCGTCTGTCTCGAAACGGGCGGCTAAATATGAAATACTGTATCCCGCAAGCTATACCTAAGATGGCAGACCCATCGCCGGGTGTAGGTATAGCGACCCCGGTGAGGTAGTATACCGAAAACTCAATTACCACGAACAACGAAGAAAGAAATTTAGGACGGAACAATCGGTATAGGACACGGCAAGGGACAAGGAAACGATTAAGGGATAACGAATGGAAACTTGGTACCTGGAATGTCTGTAATGTTGCTCGAGAGCTGCATCAACTTGGAGTGGAGATCGCTACTATTCAGGAAGTTCGGTGGCCAAATTTCGGAGAAAGGGAGTTCCGTGTAGTAGACCCTATTGCAGACACTTGTTTCAAGTACCACATCTAGTACAGTGGCGGTAAAAAGCAGAACATGGAGTCGGTTTCGTAGTGTTGGGAAAACAAAAGCAACGAGTTATCCGGTGGATGCCCGTAGATGACCGCATATGCGTGTTGAGGATTAAGGGCAAATTCTTCAACTATAGCCTAATCAACTTATACGCACCGACAAATGATAAATCCGATGATGCTAAGGACAAGTTTTACGACAGGCTTTAGAGGACCTATGGAGAGTGCCCAAAACACGACGTGAAAATCATCATCGGAGATGCAAACGCGCCGATCGGGAGGGAGGAATTCTTCCGTCCAGTTATTGGAAGACATTGCCGTCATCTGTCGACCAACGATAACGGTCTGAGGTTCATTTATTTTGCCGCGGCCAGAGGAATGGCCATCTGTAGCACCTACTTTCCACGTTTGAATATTCGGAAACACACCTGGAGGCATCCAAATGGAGACTTTAGCTCACACATCGATCATGTCTTGATTGACGGTCGACACTTTTCGGACGTTATCGATGTACGGTCTTTTCTCTATCTCGTAGTGAGTAAGATTCGCGCAAGGCTGTCGAACACGGCGAAAGCTCGCACTGAGAGGACGCTGCGTTTCAACATCCAGCGGTTAACGGCAGACGGCGTGGCAGTGGAGTACGCCAGGAAGCTTGACCAACGAATCGCAGAACAGCAGGTAGAAGGACAAGATATAAATGGGCTGTGGAGGAACAACCACGGTGCCATCAAAACAGCTGCGAGAGAGGTGGTAGGCACGACGCGTGAAAGACAGCGTAATAGCTGGTTTGATGCCGAATGCCAGAGAGTGACAGATTAAAACAACCAGGCCAGGAGTCGCATGCTCACTGCGGCAACGCGTTAAAACAGAAAGAGGTATAAAGAGACAAGAGCTGAGGAGAAAAGAATCCATCGTCTAAAGAAACTCGAATACGAGGAGCACGTGCTCGCCGGCGCAGAGGAGCGATACGCCAGCAACGACACACGGAGTTTCTATAAAACGGTGAGATGCAGGAATTTTGCCATGCCTGTTTTGTGCAATGATAGTGCTGGCAACCTGCTTACCGACAAAACGGCGGTAGCAGCCAGGTGGAAGGAGCACTTTCAGACACTGTTGAATGGAGAGGTAAATGCGGAGATCAGCAGGGACAGGATAGGAATTGTAAGCGATGGTCAAGCTGTGGAGCCACCAACACAGGAGGAGGTTAAAAAGGTAATCAGTGAGCTGAAAAACGGCAAGCCTGCTGGGAAGGACGGTATCCCGGCTGAACTTCTAAAAGCGGGGAGCGAGCGGCTGTAAGAAGCAATCCACCGGATCATTGTCAGGATCTGGGAGGAAGAACAAATGCCGGAGGAGTGGTTGGATAGCCTAATTTGCCAAATTTTCAAAAAGAGACATCGACTGGAGTGTAAAAACTATCGAGGAATTACATTGTTCAATTCTGCCTACAAGGTGCTTTCCCGAATCCTGTTCTGCAGACTGAGACCGTTAGCGGAGTCCTTCGTCGGCGAGTACCAAGCCGGTTTTCGTGAGGGTCACTCCACGACGGATCAGATGTTTACCCTGCGTCAGTTCCGGGAGTACAACTTGCAGACACATGATCTGTTTGTGGACTTTAAAGCGGCGTACGATTCAGTTAAACGAAATGAGCTGTGGCAGATAATGATAGAACATGGTTTTCCGATGAAACTAGTTACGCTGATTCGTGCGACGCTGGACGGATAGAAATTATGCGTTAGGATAGCGGGTGAGACCTCAGCTGCTTTCGTGACGTTGGATGGGGTGAAGCAAGGGTATGCACTCTCTAACCTGCTATTCAACATTGCCTTGGAAGGTGCAATACGAAGGGCAAACGTGGAAAGGAATGGAAGTATCATCACGAAATCGCACATACTTCTTGGTTTTGCGGATGACGTTGATATAATCGTAATCAACCATAGAGCAGTGGACGAGGCCTTCAGGTCCTTTAAAAGGGAAGCGGCGTGATTGGGCTTTACCATTAACACCGCCAAAACGAAGTACATGGTTGCTGGTAGGGAACGTGGGAGCCCAAGTGATGTTGGTGCCGAGGTGGAGTTTGATGTGGAACGATATGGAGTTTGCAAATTCGCACAAAACAGACGCTCTACAGAACACTAATCCTCCCGGTGGCCCTTTACGGACACGAGTCATGGACGCTAAAGGAAGCTGATCGGCGAGTGCTTGGAGTTTTTGAGCGTAAAATTCTGCGATCTATACTTGGTGGCAAAATGAAAAATGGAGTGTGGCGCAGACGCATGAATCACGAGCTGTACCAAGTATACAAATATAATGACATAGTGAAGGTAGTGCAAGGTGGCAGGCTGCGGTAGGCTGGACACGTGGTCAGAACGCCTGATGAAAGAGTAGCCAAAACTGTTTTCAGCAGAGAACCACGAAGAGGCCGTAGACTCCGAGGCAGACCCCGCACCTGGTGGGTGTGTGCTGTCGAAGACGATGCACGTTCAGCTGGTGTTCGTGGGGATTGGAGAACGGCAGTCCAGGACCGACGGTACTGGAGGACCATAATTCGTTCGGCGCAGGATCGGTAACGGAGTACTACTTACTAAAGTAAAGTAAGTAAATATAGAGGCCTAAAAAAGTCCAAAATTTTAGTTGTCACCCGTTAGACTGGCTAGCCAGGAGTACATTCACGATGTCCAAGGTACATAATGGAGAGCAGCAGCCAACTACCGAATGAATTGGAGGAATTATGTTCACTAGACTTTGTTGTAAGATGGAAACCCAATCAAATAAATAAATAATGAATCGATGTAACATATTATTGACCTGTAGGGACGGGGAGACTCTGTCTCTGTGACTAAACAAATGATAAATGGTGCAAAAAATATGTCTCTATTGATTATACCATTTGACAAATTCTGCTATGGTCGCGTGATAAACGAACTTGTCGTCAGGTCAGTTTTTATATTAGTTACCTACGTATATAGGTACATTTCCAATTTTGTAATTTTCAAAGAAAAGTGTAAATTGAGATGTACTGAATTTTATGGAAAATTGTCCTGTTCTACGCTGCGCCAAATTCGATAGTAGAAGAAAATAAACTCGCTATGACCTGATATTAAAATAGAAAGTCGCTGGTTTTCATAGCGGCCTCGTAATTTCGAGAGCCAAAAGCTGAGCTAGTCGTGTTTTTTTCTGGCTCGTCATTTCCCCCGGGGGCCGGATTTCCGCTCGAGGGACGTTCGTGCTTTGAACTCAATTTCGGTTTTGCTCTGTTTTCGTTTGCTTCTCTTCATTCGTGTATCGTGTGGTATTACTCTAGCTGAACGTTTAAAATTTGCGTGATATTACTCGATAGCAACGTATCTACATATGTACATATCTTCACGTCACTGATTGACGGTGGTGGTGGGATTACCAGCAGATGGGTCTTTCACATGTTACCGATCAGGAGATGTCGAATTTGAGTGGCGCATCTAAAATTTCTTCAAACTCAAGGGCGACGAGAACTCCTTCGGAAACGGGTAATGTAGCATAAACATTTGTGAAGTGAAATAAACAGATGGCATTTCGACCGAGAAAATGCTTTTGTTGCTGTAGCAGGCTTCGTGTTTCAACCGCTTTATTACCGATCCAACCATTGTGTTCGTTCGTTTGGTCTGTTGGAAGGGCATTATCTTTATATCATTTAGTAGGGACGCTTTCCATTGTCTGTTGCATAAAATATTCAACATCTTAGCTTCAAGCCATGATTGTCAATCTTAATTATACATGATACCTTGGATGACAGTTTTCGCTTTCGTGAATTTAATTCATTTCTATGAAGTGTAACCTTCCGTAGCTGACGTGATTAATTTCAAATAACAAAAGGTTGACCTTTTGTCGCATCCGAATTTAGCTCGTTTAACTACAAAAAGCATTTCAAAGCTTTGCAAAATATTTATCAATCATCGTTAGTTCCATCATTTTTATTCGTACGCAAAGTCGTCAGTAAAAGAATTTGGTTAATAGACAGCCAAGTCGAAAATTTTTCGATGCTTTAAGCTTTATTCTGGTGGTTGCCGATACTCAATTTATTGAATTACAATGGCTTGACAGATCGGAAATCAAACTGCGACACATAAAAAAGCGACGGCGTTGATTAAATTCATCGACCAATATTTCTATTTTTGTATCCATCCTTTCCCGTCAGTTCTAATACCAACTGGACAAGAGAAAGCATAAAAATGACTTCCTATCTGAAGAAACCCGTATCGGCATGATATCATGTTGGTCTTCTTTGGTTTCAGTGGTATTGTAGCAAGAGCAAACATATAATATCAAAATTGTTTCTATGGCAGACATTTATCAAGCGTCTATGTTCGTATAGCATTCGCACTCCGTAGTAACCGGCGTAGTCCCGAACCGTTTTGCCGGGCAAACCCGGTTTCCGCAATGATGCATGGTATATACGCAAACAAAGTTTAGTTTCCGGCGGATGATATCCAGGCAGATTTGTACGGGTCTGTACGTTTTTCCTCGTGACAAAGCGATACAGTTTCAACTCTCTATTAGCAGAGTCCTTTTTTGCCCCGGATGTTTCTCACTTTGCTTTTATTCATAACGGATCCATTTTCTACCTCAATGGCCCTGTTTCTTTGGAAAAGAATACTGTGCGTATACAATGTCTATACTTGTTCGTATTATTTTTTGGGTACATGCCACTTGAAGTTTGAGAACCATCCGCTGGAGCATAATTGATATTTTGTGTCGTACTTTAGTGTGACTATACACTGTAGTAACAGGAGGGGGCGATGTGGAAACATACCTTACGTAGTTCATGCACTTATATCTGATTATTTCTTTAAATTGGAAGAAAAATTTAAAAAAAATCTAAATACACCCAGGTGGAGTAAGAGTAAATCTTATTCTATAAATTTCTAACTTGAATGAACACGGTAAGAAAAAATTAATGGTCATGAAAAGTTGTAGGCCAATTTGTTCATCATATGTACCAGCAAGTTTCTGGTGCACACCGAATGTCGAAATTTAATAGTTTCACGCTCATCAGCACAAAGCACTTTTTCTCACTAATTACATTCTTAGTAAAAGTAAACGTGGTCCAATGGAACGAAGGGGAAATCTGATGAATTCTGCCACACACAAACGTCATCTATCAAACCCAAGAGCACATATTTGTTTCGTAAATACCTTCTCTGGCAGTAAAGTAGGATGAAGAAACAAACTTTTGCCAGTCAACTTCGAACGTTCTGTGTTATAATTTATTCTGAGCAGGAAAACTTTTTGATCTAGGGTAATGGGATGTAATTCTTCAAATAGAAAAGCGTCATGCATGATAGAGAAATTGAAAAGTTTTTCGGAAATTGGATAAATATTATGTTTAGCAAGATGGAAAATGCAATCATATCATAACACTTAAACACTACAGGTGCTACTAGTTTCTGTGTTCACCTTTCTTTTCAAAAGAGGACTTTAATTTTGCTTCAAAGTGGTGCAGAACGCACCTCTGAAGCTAAACACCATTTTGCAGAGCTACGGTGTGTTTGTTCTACGTTTTTCAATATCTACAAGACTTCGGGATCTTTTTTTTTTTATCAATATTTCTGGTGAAATTTTATTACAAAAACAGGTATTTTTTTGTTATTGTTGACGATTTTCAGCAAGAGTCAAAATCATTATATGGCCCAAAACACCAAAACCACTGGACAAAACTAAAAACATTCCATCAAGAAGACTGGCATCTCTTCCTCGTGCCCATACAAATGACAATTAACAGAAGCAAGAGCCCCCCCCCCTCCCCCGACAAAAGTTGAAGCTGTGTGTACATGTATTGGTGGAAAAAGATGTGTGCGAGTGTGGCAATGCATTACATACGTGTTTGTGTACATCCATATTCTAATGTATACACACACTTATATGATAGTTCAACTTTAACTCGCTATATAGCATTGCTGTTACTGTCGCTCGACTTTGGCAGAGTTGCCAATCTTATTGTTGGGACGTTTTCGTCAATACGCGCCAAATTTTGCCAGCCAGGCGTTAAACGCAACACGCAGAATCTACATCTATACCTATAAAAATGGATTTCTGTCTGTCTGTCTGTCTGTCTGTCTGTCTGTCTGTCTGTCTGTCTGTCTGTCTGTCTGTCTGTCTGTCTGTCTGTCTGTCTGTCTGTCTGTCTGTCTGTCTGTCTGTCTGTCTGTCTGTCTGTCTGTCTGTCTGTCTGTCTGTCTGTCTGTCTGTCTGTCTGTCTGTCTGTCTGTCTGTCTGTCTGTCTGTCTGTCTGTCTGTCTGTCTGTCTGTCTGTCTGTCTGTCTGTCTGTCTGTCTGTCTGTCTGTCTGTCTGTCTGTCTGTCTGTCTGTCTGTCTGTCTGTCTGTCTGTCTGTCTGTCTGTCTGTCTGTCTGTCTGTCTGTCTGTCTGTCTGTCTGTCTGTCTGTCTGTCTGTCTGTCTGTCTGTCTGTCTGTCTGTCTGTCTGTCTGTCTGTCTGTCTGTCTGTCTGTCTGTCTGTCTGTCTGTCTGTCTGTCTGTCTGTCTGTCTGTCTGTCTGTCTGTCTGTCTGTCTGTCTGTCTGTCTGTCTGTCTGTCTGTCTGTCTGTCTGTCTGTCTGTCTGTCTGTCTGTCTGTCTGTCTGTCTGTCTGTCTGTCTGTCTGTCTGTCTGTCTGTCTGTCTGTCTGTCTGTCTGTCTGTCTGTCTGTCTGTCTGTCTGTCTGTCTGTCTGTCTGTCTGTCTGTCTGTCTGTCTGTCTGTCTGTCTGTCTGTCTGTCTGTCTGTCTGTCTGTCTGTCTGTCTGTCTGTCTGTCTGTCTGTCTGTCTGTCTGTCTGTCTGTCTGTCTGTCTGTCTGTCTGTCTGTCTGTCTGTCTGTCTGTCTGTCTGTCTGTCTGTCTGTCTGTCTGTCTGTCTGTCTGTCTGTCTGTCTGTCTGTCTGTCTGTCTGTCTGTCTGTCTGTCTGTCTGTCTGTCTGTCTGTCTGTCTGTCTGTCTGTCTGTCTGTCTGTCTGTCTGTCTGTCTGTCTGTCTGTCTGTCTGTCTGTCTGTCTGTCTGTCTGTCTGTCTGTCTGTCTGTCTGTCTGTCTGTCTGTCTGTCTGTCTGTCTGTCTGTCTGTCTGTCTGTCTGTCTGTCTGTCTGTCTGTCTGTCTGTCTGTCTGTCTGTCTGTCTGTCTGTCTGTCTGTCTGTCTGTCTGTCTGTCTGTCTGTCTGTCTGTCTGTCTGTCTGTCTGTCTGTCTGTCTGTCTGTCTGTCTGTCTGTCTGTCTGTCTGTCTGTCTGTCTGTCTGTCTGTCTGTCTGTCTGTCTGTCTGTCTGTCTGTCTGTCTGTCTGTCTGTCTGTCTGTCTGTCTGTCTGTCTGTCTGTCTGTCTGTCTGTCTGTCTGTCTGTCTGTCTGTCTGTCTGTCTGTCTGTCTGTCTGTCTGTCTGTCTGTCTGTCTGTCTGTCTGTCTGTCTGTCTGTCTGTCTGTCTGTCTGTCTGTCTGTCTGTCTGTCTGTCTGTCTGTCTGTCTGTCTGTCTGTCTGTCTGTCTGTCTGTCTGTCTGTCTGTCTGTCTGTCTGTCTGTCTGTCTGTCTGTCTGTCTGTCTGTCTGTCTGTCTGTCTGTCTGTCTGTCTGTCTGTCTGTCTGTCTGTCTGTCTGTCTGTCTGTCTGTCTGTCTGTCTGTCTGTCTGTCTGTCTGTCTGTCTGTCTGTCTGTCTGTCTGTCTGTCTGTCTGTCTGTCTGTCTGTCTGTCTGTCTGTCTGTCTGTCTGTCTGTCTGTCTGTCTGTCTGTCTGTCTGTCTGTCTGTCTGTCTGTCTGTCTGTCTGTCTGTCTGTCTGTCTGTCTGTCTGTCTGTCTGTCTGTCTGTCTGTCTGTCTGTCTGTCTGTCTGTCTGTCTGTCTGTCTGTCTGTCTGTCTGTCTGTCTGTCTGTCTGTCTGTCTGTCTGTCTGTCTGTCTGTCTGTCTGTCTGTCTGTCTGTCTGTCTGTCTGTCTGTCTGTCTGTCTGTCTGTCTGTCTGACACAAATTTCCTCGTAACTCGAGAACTAATCGCAAATGGAACAAAATTTTACATGTGAGTGTTTTTGGAGACAAGAATTGTTTCTATGGTGAATTGAGACCTCTTCCCACTTTAGGAGGGGGAGCTCCCATACAAATGAAATACAAATTTCCTCATAACTCGAAAATTAATGAATCAAATGGAACCATATTCGGCATGTGGGTGTTTTTGGAAGCATGAATTTTTTCTATGATGAATTAGGACCCCTTACCTCTTTAGGAGGGGGCGGGCTCCCATACAAATAAAATACAAATTTCTGCATAACTCGAAAACTAATCAAGCAAATGGAACCAAATTTAGCATGTGGGTGTTTTTGTAGGCAATTTTTTTTACTATGGTGAATTGAGCTCCTCCCCTCTTTAGGAGGGGAATAATGACCCCTCCCCCTTTTAAGAGGGGTGGCTTCCAAACAAATTTTCTCATAACTCGAGAACTAATTAATCAAATGGAACCATATTCGGCATGTGGGTGTTTTTGGAGGCATGAATTTTTTCTATGATGAATTAGAACCCCTTACCTATTTAGGAGGGGGGGCTCCCACACAAATGAAATACAAATTTCCTCATAACTCGAGAACTAATCAAGCAAATGGAACCAAATTTGGCATATGGATGTTTTTAGAGGCATTTTTGCTATGGTGGGCTGAGACTCCTCCCATCTATAAGAGGGGGGGAGGCTCCCATACAAATGAAATACAAATTTCCTCATAACTCGAGAACTAATCAAGCAAATGGAACCAAATTTGATAAGTCGGGGTTTTTGGAGCCAAACACACAGCATTGTACACCGTCTTTAGCGACATTAATCAGTCTTGTCAGCCTTCTGGGAAAGCCGTTTTCATCCATCATTTACCATAGCTTTACACGTTCGATCATAGGTATTATAGGCGGCTTTGAAATGTATGAATCCGCCATATTAATGTAGTATTCTCTCTTGTCTTGGTATTCTGCCTTCGTGTTCTGCTTCCAGATTCGATCAGCTCACGTTCATCCGATAAGATCTCTCCTACTTTGTCCAGACGTTTTTCGGCTCGTGGCACAATTTCTCTGTGGAATACGTTTAGTTCCTTGTAGAATTTATGCGTATTTTAAGAACGATACAGCTGTTCCCTATCCTCGCGCTTAATTGTTTCTAGGCGGCGCTTCTTTTCCCGGAGAGACTAGGTTTGCTATCTTCGTTCGTATCTATATCATTCCACGTTTTGAAGAGGTCCCCTGCTGTGGCATCGACGCCCGCGCTGCATTCTTCTCATTTAACATATTCTGGCATTCCTAGTCGAACTAGTCATTACGTCGACTCCTTTCAGCGAACCCAATGGCACCTGTTTCTGCGCTGTTGATGGCTGCTTTTCCAGCTATTCCAGTACACTCCCGGCAGCGCTGTCTCAAGGCTTTGCGCGTACTCAGTTGCGACTTCAGATAACTTGTGTCATTCCAGATTGTACCTTGGCGGGTGACGATATCGAATATTGATACAGAATTGTACTTGACGCACTGTAACCATCAAAAGATAGTGGTCAGAATCGATGTTTGTGCCACGATAGGTTCTAACGTCGATGATACCCGATTTTCCTTGGTTTTTTCGCTTACTGGGCGACTGAACCACTTGCAGCATAAGAGGGTGATAACCCCGGCGAGGTCTTTTTTTATGTCTACAAGTACGCGAGGCACCTGCAATGGTAACGTTATACATTGCCTTGCTAATTACCGGTCACTAATATAAAATACACAACAGCAGACCAGTACAACTGATAAGTAAAATTATACGCGAGAGCTTAATTTATCATATTACAGGGAAGGAAATCCGTTCTACGATGTCAATTATTTGATACTCCGATGCTATTAAAGTTTTAATAAATCTGTGTTAAGGCAGCTTCAGTAGTTATTGAGTAAATATAGTAGTTATATTGGTAGCTGTATGAGTTTGAATTCACCTACTAGAAGTATGTTTTGTTTTCATTAATTGTAGATTAGATTACCAGATTTAAAGAGATATGATGCTGGCAAACGAAGGCATTTACTCACTGTTAGTAGTTTATGTCTAGCTCATAACAGTAGCTATTTTTTGTCAACCTTACGGCGTGGAACGGAAACAGTAAAAGAGCAATAGAGAAAGTCATTAGAATAAGTAGAAAAATTGAAGTACCTACTTAAAGCCAACTAATTTGCAATTAGACGGAACAACCCTTTACTAGACTTTTTATGCTTTCCAATAAATGCTAGTAGGTAGACGGATTTTATTTTCGGTTTCAGTCGCTCCGGTTCTAAAAATTAGCATTTCTCGTCGACTGCTTTTGAGATTTTATGCGGCATGATGGCGTTTTAAGCTGGTACGGGTTATCGTAATGCAATAACGTGTACGTGGATATGTGGATAGAGAAGTTTACTGTTTCATGATAGACAGCATCATGATTGACGGATTTTACGATTGTATGTTCGTGGCACGATTAAAATCGGATTTATGGTGAATGCAATGCTCTGGATTTTTCCTTCAACTTTAACAGCTGATAGAACGGTTGATATGAACAGAATGACGACAGGATGATAAATTAAAAGAAGTAAGTTTCTTTAATTCAGATAGTTAGATTGTGGTTTTTTATCAATTTTCAGTATAGAAGAACTAAACGTACGAAGAGAAAACTGCTATCTAAACGGAAAGTTGGGTCATCATCTGAAGCTTTTTATGTCTGCCATCAAATTTGAATCAGATGACGGTGCACATTCCCTACTGTACCTCACTGTTGGCATGTCAGGCATCCTAGAATTGATACCACAAGCATGTCTCTTATTTGAAGATTTGGGACAAGAAAAGTTTGTATAAATGTTTAGTGCATACCAACCAAGTGTCAAATTTTATAGTTTTTTATTTATTTGTGAATAGTTTAGGAATGAATGATTAGGGACAGAAAGACTGAATAGTTTAACCAATACTTATTGTGCATGGGACACTTTTTCAACATGCATGAAGTTGGCTTAATTCGAATACCATCCAATGTTTCAATGCACCTAGATACGAGAATGTTAAGATACAAATGCAAGCATTCAATGTAAACAATTTGTCTCCATTTCATTCCATTGCCATTACAGCTGCGCTAATTCCAAAGTTCGGACAACTTTTCGCTATAAAGCAATCAAAGTTTGATTTCGTTAGTGAGAAAGCCATTTCGTTCGCTGCAACACACCACTATTCTGCCGGTAAACTTAAACTGTATGTTCACTTTATGAATCATTTTGCTGACTCTGATGGTACTGCCAATTATTACGAACGAAATTCTTCCTCGCTGAGCTGCGCCTCATCTACTACGACGAAGAATATTTTACCGGCATATTTGACAGCCTAATTACACACCTCTTCACTGTACGACCAACTTGACACGGCGAGCGCAACTTGGCCATGAATTTTAAACACCAGCCAAGATAGTGCAACGGCACTAGAAGAAATGCATGCTTTTTCAGTGCTTTACTTGACCTTAAACCGGGAAAACGACCTGAACAGAAGCGTACCCTACTGAAGCGGTTCAGTTGGCCCGAGTTTTGGATGGCAGTTTCCACCCACCACCAGTGCAGTGAGTGATGTATACTTGCACGGAGTGACGGTTTGTAGGATTAACTTGCAAACATAACATCGAGTATCTGAAACGTTGCAACCATTCAGCTCAGAGTCCGCTATAATACGACAAGCACTGCGGCAAGGGCAGCAGAACTAAATTTATTGCACCAGACCGGATTAAATGTGAAAACTGAAGTGGACAGCACAATGCCGAAGGCATAGGTGAGATTGGTGCAGCATGGTTTTTGAATGCAACATACAGTGGGTGCTTTTTTTTATTGTAGCGAACAAAGATAAATGTGATATGCTTGGGAACGAAAACCTTTTGCGAAATATATTCCCCGTACTTTCCGAAGCACTAGGTTGTCTACTAAAAGAGACTGCCGTCAGATGAAATCTTCCTACAGATCAACACCTCCTGCTTTGCGCCAATCAAAGTGAGTAAACTAGTAGCCGTCGTATTTCACTGGCAGGTCACCATAAATTATGCGCTTGATATTTACCTACCCGTCCTACAGAGTTATTGCAATCGTAACAGTATTTAGGTTTGACAGTAAACCATGGGGTGATACTGGGTGGGAGTATTTTACGATATAATTTTGCTAATGACGCTGAAGATTGTTCAACATGTATACTAATTATAAAGGCATTGAAATGCCTTTGAAAACACTATTGTAACATGTTTACACACGTGGAATGAAACTAATGGTTGTAAAAAGTAAATATTTGAATGTTTGCGTGGATTTCTACAGCTATCAATCAACAATGATGGCAGTGAACTATATGATTGATTAAAATGGAATTATTTCGCATTGACTTTTTGACCTTTTGAATGAATGACCGACGATGAATGACATTACTATTTAGCACATGACGATGACTGGTAATTAAAACTAACTAATCTTTTATTTCTGTTGTATAGGTACCATTAAATCCCGTCTCTGTTGTGTACTGTGCTTTTATTAAAATATATTTAATTTAAGCATTTGAAAAAACATCGATATTTTCATCAGATACCACAACGAGCTTTTGTTTATCAAAACAAAATTTATGTTATGGACTCTGGCTGTCCCAAGTAGGGCCCGACAATGTCACCTTCAATTGCATAGCGTCACTCAACAATGAAGCAGTGAAGCTTCGGTTCCAACAGAAGCAGCACCGCTTCAGTTTCAAACTGGCTTTTGTCAGCGTCAGCGAAACGGGTTTCACTTCGGTTTCGACTTTTCATTTGTACTTTTCTGTGAAATATTCAGAAGAAGGTCAGCAACTTTGAACAGCTTTTAGCGTGTGTGTCATATTTGCGATTCACGGTACTTCAGTTTTCTTCAACCCAACCTTCGCTACTTTGAGTTTCAGTTTGTTCAGTCACCACCACAGATGTTGTTCTATCAACAATATCCATTTCATCAGCAAAGCAGCTGATAGAGCAGCTAGATTTGCTGAAGATTGTGCCTGTGTGTTGCTCCGTTCACAATCCTGTAGCGGCATGTTGAACAGCCCACCATCTCGTTGACAAAGTGATCTGTGAGGTTATAATGGTCACGATTTTACGGTCGATGGTATCATACGTAACTTTGAAATTAATTAAATAATTGTGCGTTAAATTCTGCATTCATGGACTTTTCGGAGGATCTGACGCAACGTGAATATTTGATTTTTTACTGACCTTCCTTCAGCAAACCCGGAAGAGCACTTTCCACATTCTGATGAGTGCCACTGTACATATTTGTCGCCCATGCATCGTTTTCCTCATCTACCACCCATTTATATTTCTGCAGATTCTAAGCTATAGGGTTGATTGCATGGATGGTAAATGGTTGAATAATGCGCTCCAGAATTACCACGAAATTCCATAGCCTCTTATTTAGCAACCCCTATCTCTACCTCCTCGTGATACCATCCGGGATACGTTCCTTAGTGGAAACCGCACAACCGGCGGAAACTAGGGTCGTATGCGGACAGAGAAGGGGGCACTCATGCGAAGGCTGAGTGTAAACTCTCGGTAGAAGCATGTTTGATGAACCTGAAAATATTGAGAACCTGAGCAGAGGGTCCAAAGCCACCAAAGGAGGATGGTTGAATCCATGGCTAAAAGTTAAAATGGCTAAAAGTATCCAAGGTGTCATTCGACCCGTGCCTAGGGATGAATGGTGGGGTGGGGGGTTCTATAAATACTCAGCCTCAAATGGAACCTGTGGAGCACCAGAGCGCCCTCCACAGTAATCAGCCCTTACCGCATCATGAGGGGCTCTGATGCGGCGGACTCTTCTTTCCCCCCAACACGTGGGATTCTATATGAACAATCAAAATCAAAAAAAACTTCATAACAAAATCAAACGGTAACTGGGTCTCGGATAGGTCCGGGATTGCGGCTATACGGACGACAAGCAGGTTCCCGGTTCAAGAGGTTGTATCAACTGCAGACGAGGGATTTGCGGTTGAAAATGTGGGTGGAGTGTTCTACTGCAGCTGTTAGCAGTTTACGCGGATGGTAGACCGAGTATCAGTTATGCTGACTGGTCTAAGGCCGGTGGTTGTGGTGGGTGACTTTAACGCTTGGGCGGTTGAGTGGGGAAGTCGTCGCACGAATCATAGGGCTCGGATTCTGCTTGAGGCTCAGGCAAAGCTCAACGTAGACCTGGCCAACGTCGGCACCACAAGTAGCTGCAGTAGGAATGGTGCAGAGGATGATGGGAGACTGGAGGGTAGACAATGGCTACACTCACAGTGACCATAAGCACCCGTGGATGAAAGACATCCTACTTCGATCCCGGTGTATTTATAGAAGCGATCCAAAGAGAGTGCGGTGATCGCGATATGCCCGATCCGAACGCTGATCATATGGTTGAGGTGCTGTCGCGAGCGTGCAACGCCACCATGCCTAGGAAAAGCCGACCTAGGTATGGTAGGTCACCGGTTTACTGGTGGACAGAAGAAATTGCGGAACTCCGCGGAGCCTGCTTTCGTGCAAAGAGAATTATGCAAAGAGCTCGTTCGGACGAGGGCAGAGCAGAATGTCGAGTAGCACTAGTTGCTGCGCGCGCGGCACTTAAGAGTGGGATAATAGCTAGCAAGCCAGCCTACTTTGAAAGGTTATGTGCCAGGAGCGGATCATCGGGGGCCTCTTTCCGCGCCACGAGCCTAGGCCATGGCCTCAGGCCGCTGAGTAGTCCCACGGCCGACGATCCAGTATCTCAGACCATAGCGTAGGATGGTCGGCCTCCGTGCCGAACATCCAAAGTAACGTGAGCGACGGCGGTTTAGAGATCGGGGAGGAAGTAACGGTTACGAACGAGGAACTCATTGATATCGCTAAATCCCTAAAGATGAGCAAGGCACCGGGGCCAGACGGTATCCCGAATATGGCCATTAAAGCGGCTATTCTAGAGGCTCCTCGGGGCAGTAATGAATAGATGCCTGGAAGATGGCCACTTCCCGGACAGATGGAAGTGACAGAACCTGGTCCTATTGCCGAAGCCGGGAAAACCTCCGGGTGTCCCCTCGTCATATAGGCCGATCTGTGTACTCGATACTGCCGGCAAGGTGCTGGAGAGGGTTATCCTTAACAGACTCGTACAGTACACGGAGGGTACAAACGGTCTGTCAAGGAACCAATTCAGTTTCCGAAAAGGCAAATCTACGGTGGATGCCATCTTATCTGTCACTAAGACAGCCGAGGTGGCAATCCAGCCCAAGAGGACAGGTATCCGTTATTGCGCAGTTGTCACGCTCGACGTGAGAAATGCGTTTAATAGCGCTAGCTGGGTCTCCATAGCCAGCTTGCTTCCGAACGTGCAAGTGCCGGTGTCACTATACAGAATTCTGGAAAATTATTTCCAGAATCGTGTGCTTTGCTGCAACTCGGAGGAGGGTCAGAAATGCGTTCCAATCACCTCAGGGGTTCCGCAAGGTTCCATACTGGGCCCGGTGTTGTGGAACGTCATGTATGATGAGGTGTTGAAGCTAAAGTTTCCGGTAGGGGTGGTGATTGTCGGTTTTGCGGACGATATCACCTTGGAAGTCTACGGTGAATCGATCAGAGAGGTTGAGTTGACGGCTGCCCACTCTATAAGCATTGTTGAAGATTGGATGCGATCCAGGAAACTGGACCTAGCGCATCATAAAACGGAGGTTATCGTGGTGAACAACCGCAAGTCGGTGCAGCAAGCAAATATTAGCGTCGGGGACTGCACTATTTCGTCAACGCGGTCCTTAAACCACCTTGGAGTCATGGTCGACGACAAGCTCAAGTTCGGGAGCCACGTCGACTATGCCTGCAAGAAGGCCCCCACAGCTATTTCGGCATTGTCTCGTATGATGTCTAATAGCTGTGCAGTATATGGCAGCAAGCGAAGGCTATTAGCCAACGTGGTCCAGTCATACTCAGGTATGGCGGGCCGGTGTGGTCATCGGCGTTAGGTACCAAAAGCTATCTAGTCAAGCTGGAAAGCACCTATCGTCTCATGTGATTAAGAGTGGCGAGTGCGTATCGCACAGTTTCACATGACGCAATCTGCGTGTTAGCGGGTATGATGCCTGTTGGTATCATCATCAGTGAGGACGTAGAGTGCTTCAACCAACGTGGAACTAGAAGCATACGAAGTACCACAAGATCGGCCTCGATGATCACATGGGGAATGCGTGGGCGTTGAAAAAACTGCAGAACATGCTTTCTTCATATGCCCTCGTTTCGCGGGCATGAGAAGCAACATGATGGCAGTTAGCGGACAGGACACTACTCCGGATAACTTAGTCCAAAGGATGTGTTCTAGCTCGGACGTCTGGGGTGCGGTCAATGCGGCTGCTACCCAGATCGTACTTGAGCTACAAAACCGCTGGAAAGCCGATCAACGGCGAATAAGCAGCCTAACTACCATAATCCAGTAGTTATCTAAGAGTGTGCGTTAAGCACAATAGCCCCTCCCTGAAGTAATACCGATAAGGTGGTTCCAGGGGGGATTGAGGCTGAAGACTCGAGTAGGGTTTTAGTGGGTCTGGATCCTCACGCCCCAGTAGGTGGGTCGGGATACCAAACCCCACTCCCTGAGTTGTCTTCTCAGGTGTCTGATAGCAGATTTCCCTACTCGTTATAAAAAAAACTTACTTGCCTGGTACATCACCACAGTCAGTTGCATTGTGAAATTTTTGACGGGGAAGTTGCTTGAAAACCATTTTACAGTAGATTTTGTCGTCCATCAAAATACATCCGTTGAATTTCGGCAAGCCTAGCTCGTACAAATGCCTTGGTTACCAAATTCTGCTTCAAGTGTCGATTCGGATGTTTACTGGCACTGACTGTAAGACCTAGTTGTAGAGTTGATAATAAATAAAATGGCAACAATGTTCAACCCCGAGCGGGAATGCCATCAGCAAGCAAGATAAACGGAGTGAAAGTGAGACTCAGCGACAAAGAGAATTAGCAAACGGAATCATCAGCAAGGCAGAAGGTGGTGAACCGTCGTCCGTTACGGAAGTAATAAAAATTAACGCAAAGTTATATAGAGTTTTATTCCGGTTGTCCGAAAGTGCTAATAGTAAAAGTCTTCTAAGATTTCCGCGGTGACTCTCGAGCCTTCTCGAGCGAGGATATTACTCGTGATTTGATAGTTGGCATCGTACCTTCTAGTCATATACCAATTGGAGGACTGGTCCCAGGATTGGACTTAACGCACCTCAATATTTTTCTCCTCAGCTCTCGGTCCCTAGTTCTAGTTGTCTTGAAAGTTCTTTGCCGCCTCTCCACATCTAGGTTCTCCATATAACCCTTCAGAACATTATACACCGATGGTTTTGGCATTTATAGCCCCTTAGCTAACTTTGATCTACTCCAGGTATTTTGCAAGATGTTTTTATGCCATTTTAATGTCATGTTACATTACTCTACAACGTGTTGGAATATTCGGACGAAACTAACACCAATTCTTTTGACGTAGGACTACGTCTTTGTTTACTATTTGGGACTGAGTAGCTTTTTGTGAAAACGAAAATAGAAGTGTAACGTTGGAATGAAAGATTTCAAATGCTAATAACTACTAAACTACTGAACGAAATTGAGCAATTTATATGTCGTTGGAAAGATAAAATGATCAGCAATTTTATGGACGGCGTAAGAGGGGGGGCTCCTATACAAATGAAACACAAATTTCCTCAAAACTCGAGACCTAATCATGCAAATGGAAGCAAATTTGGCATGTAAGGGTTTTAGAAGGTAGGATTTTTTTCTATGGTGTACTGAGACCCCTCCCCGTACAATCCTTAGGGCTGTATACCTTGTAGTTTTTTATTAAGATGTGAACAAAGTTATGTCAAATTTTTCCAGCTCCTACTACAAGAGACGCACGAAGAGCGTCCAGATTTACTTTTAGTCAAACTTTTGACAAACTGATGTCATCATTTACTTTACTACAAATTCACAAGGGAAAGACGTCAAGAACGCTCCTAATATATTGAGCAAAATCCATACTAAATTAATTCCTATAATGCAGCTGTTACGGTAAAACAGAATCTTGAAGCGAAGCTCGTGGCCCTTTGGTAGAGTTTGCTCAAACTGCAAATCATTAACTTTATTAATAATTCTGGTTGATTTTAATTGCCTACTTACATTTCTAGTCCGTTTATATTCTTCAGCGTAACAAATTATATTTTCATTTTAATGAAGCAAATTTAATAATATAGAAATACAAATTTATAGTGTTCAAATTTTGGGGTCTATTACTCCGTTGTTTCCACAATGGCGGCATCGGGTAAAGTGCCGGATCTAGTGATGACAATTTCAGCTGCCAGTCGAGCGTTACGCCTGGATCGGCGAGGCACATTCGCAACTGACGTACTGCTTGTAGGCTGCTGGGACATGGAACAGCAGCACTTGATAAACATCAACATATAAACCAGCTGACACCTTTTTGGTCTGCAATCACACGAAAAGGGCTTTAGCTGTTGAATATCGTTGGCTTTATGCCTATTGTTATCTGTTATCCATCGGTTATAAAACCCGAGCCAGAGATGAGCAGAATATTATTAAATATAACACAGAATTGATAGAAATAGCACGTGTTTCATCACTTTTCATCCTACCGACCGGTTCCTCGAAAGTTTACCGCAGCTAGTCCGCCTTTGTGACGGTATCTGTACTCTTTTGTGAGCCCCACGGTAACAGTGACAATAAAGATAGAATTGTCGCGACGAGAGTGTATAAAGTGCCAGTAGCCAGCAAACGTTACTCGATCGTTGTGGTGGTCTGCTATTGTAAGCATATTTCAAAGTTCAATAGCTAGTTACGAACGAAGTGGACCTACACCGCTTTCCAAAAGGCAGAAGGAGGAGGGAAGTTCACAGTTTTCACCACCTGCAGGATTTACTCAGCACAGTCTACCAACTGCTGATATCTTTTAGGTTTTCGCATGGAATAATTCCTCTCTTTCATGGTTTATTAGGTTCAGGTAAAGCCAATGCACGTTTATCTATTAAACACTACTTATATTTGACGGTTTCCAAACTGACGGGTTTCAATACGGGTATGTTGCTGCTTCGTCGTAATTGCCTATTCCTATCCAACACAAATTATTAAAAACATCAGCATTTTTATGACACACAATGCAAAACTAGTTATTCCTTAATATTTTAGTTTGTTGTCTATCATACGCGATCAATCAAAGTGAGCTGAGATCTATTTAAATGCTTTTTATCATTAAAGAAGTCCTGCCAGCCAAATTTCCTACGTTTTTTCGTGCGACGAAGAAGAAAATGTCGACTAATCGTTTTAATTTCCGTCATTCATAAATGAAAATGACTCACGCAAGGAATTGCCGTTATTCTACAGCCAAAAAAATTTGCCTGTCTGCAGAAATTTCGCAGAATAACATTTGTCATGCCATCCTACACAAATACGTGCGCGTTAGCTTCGTAAACCTTTTTGTGATTTTTAGTTCGGACGATGGAAAATTTTGATGGACGGATTTTAAAACGGTACGACGAATTTAAAAAATCACGGCAGTTGCGTAATTTCAATAACATGTTTTAATAATCGCTTTTCAGTGATTTCAAAGTTCACGGATCGGAAGATAAGTGTGTTTTAGTCAAATCAGCATAAGAACTTTTGGAGTATTCATTAAATCCATCCAACAAATGATGAAAATTAGAATCGCTTTACTTACTACGACGGGAATCAGAAATAAACCCTCTATAGATGAAACCGAACAAGGTCACATTGTCGGATAGTTAAAAGCTTTCCGCACATTGTTGCGCTATAACGTGACAATGTCATCAAATACTCACAATTTATCGCAGTGCAAAACAGCTATTCCGATGTTAATTCGAATGTAGTCCTAAATAAATGCATGCTTGTTCGTATTGATTGAAAATGTAAAAAAAATCTAGAAAGGACGTTGGTGTATAACTCTATTTTCGCAGACGTGGCCAGTCTTGTTATTTACTCTAAAACATGTGGGATTGCACAATTAGTGCATTTTTCTATCGAGATTCTAAAATCATTTTTACTATTTAGTCAACATTGGACAAAAAGTATACATTAGAGTAGGGCGGGGCATAAGTGCGATGTTTGAAGTTGTCATCAATTTTCGCGAGATATAAAGAAGAACAACAACAAAATATATTTTATAGTGATGCAGCTACTCAATGTCTTTACATTCAACTATAAATCATCTGGAATAATAGTGTTATTGAAAATAAATTCTTCATTCTTCTGAACAAGTGCCGATTCGCACTTTTACCCCACTAGCGGGGTAAAAGTTCGATTACCGCGGGGCATAAGTGCGAAGCTCGAATCCATGAAATTAGCACAGCAGTAGCTAACAAAACCATATTATCGTCAATCTGCGGTATGTTTCGGTAAGGAATATTCTCAATTTACACCTTTCCTATTTTCCGCTGGTGTATTGCAGCCTCCGACAGATCGAAACTTTCCCAAACGTTTGTTTTATGTTTCATCAGCGGAAAAACATTGTTTTCCTTCGACCAACATCTGTAGAACACAGTTTTCTGCAGATCTTCCATTTCTAGTACCTGTAATATAGTGCCAAAAGCTGTATATAAGCTATACATTTTTGCCCCGTCCGTGAATCGCACCTTTACTCCGCTAGGCGCTTGACGGGGTTTGATTAAATTATGGAAAAGCGAAACTGTTATTTTCTTGATTCAAATAGAATTTCGTTTCGAAACAAAAATGTTTTTAGGTTGTTATAAAAATTTCGTTTGAAACAAACGAATTTTTTCGCTCCGTGATAGAACTAGAACTCCTTTCCCCGAACAACCCCGTTGAGAATCGCAGCTATAACGCTGACGGACGAACAGCGTCGCCCGCAGTACCTTACAAGTCGCAAGGACTTGCATAGTGTCGTCGTCCCGTCAGTAAAATGAGTTAGATTCTCGATCCATGAATCGAACTTTTACCCCGTCAATAAATCGAACTTTTGCCCCGCTAGGCGCTTGACGGGGTTTAATTAAATTATGGAAAAGCAACATATATTTTGTAAATTCTTCTCACCGCAATTTCAAGAGAGATATCTGAGTGATGTAAAACGCTGCTACAATTTGTGAATAAGTAATAACCTCCTGTTGATATCGTATTTGCCGTACAACGAAATATTACATCAAAACCGTTCTAAAATAACTTTTACCCATAACTCAGCAACTATGATTCGTAAACAACAAATGTTTATGATGGATTTAAGCTGTCAAAGTACTTACCCATCCATGCCAATGTAGTCAATTTACTCGGAATCCGCACTGATAAATCATTGAATCGCACTTTTACCCGCATCGTACTTTTACCCCTCCTTACTCTACTAGATTCTGTAATAGTAACGAGCCAAATAATTGTTAGATTAACAACAAAAACCCGATTTAATCCACCTAGTGGCGAAAGCAACCTTTGTTATACCAAGTTATATGTCATTTGATATGGGCATTTTCAGCTGAATTATTATTTTTGATTTGTATTTGAATTTGTAATTTTTATAAAACTGACAGAGGCAAATTATATACACATCACTTTGTATTAAATTCTTATATAAACTGTTTCTTGGGTCCAGCCATTCTCAAGTTATTCAGATGTGAAATCTAAAAATTATCTATTAGAGTCGGCACATGCAAAGTATCCGATAACCGTGTAATCGACCTTCACGGATTTGAACCAAATTTTGTCAGATTGTTCATTTTAGGTCAGAAAGCAAAAATCTCAAATTCGGATAAGCTTTCCAATAACACCAGTAACCGTTTCATGCAAAATAAATGCATTCAAGTGCATTTATGCCGCCGTAATAAGCGTAAGAGACGAGACGCAAAGAGAATCCCTCATTTGCACATTGGACCTTTTGAAATGTTGCTCGTCAAATACTTATTAGGTTTAGAAAGAAACTATTTTTACATTCAAATTCCAATTCCAATCGAAAATAGTCGAGTAAAAAATGGCTTTTTTAGCGTTTTGAGCTGGAAATGATCATACAGAAATCGACACGTCTTAGGAATTTAATTCAACTGTTTGTTAACGCTGTGCTAGTTATCATCCATATGCATCCTAGCGATAAACAATCTTCAGAGTGTATTTTAACCTACTACATAACTTTATGGAACATAGGAAAGCAGTGAAAACATCGTGTACAGAATTTTTGAGCAGAACTGATTTTAAAGTGGCTGTTAGCTTCGGGGTACAATGCTAACTTAACAAGCCAGTCGTCGTATGTTCGAATCTCGACTGATCGGTGCCGCTACAGAATTAATAGGGTCTTCGCCCTAGACCCGTAATTTTCCTCAACTCTAATAACCGGCTACGAAGTCTGTCGATAAAGAAGGGTCAAATTCTGAATGACGTTTACACCCATGGCTTTGCAGGATTTTAAAGTGGTTTCTTTAAACAAATCATTAAATTTCGCAACCAGTAAGAGATAGATAGTTACTATATGCAGCAAAGTTGCTTATTTTAGTGTGTTCTACAATTTTTGTGAAGACACTATTTTTTTGGACGCGTTTAAAAAATAAAAATTTGTGTCACCCTATTAGGCGGATTCACGGTCACCCTAAAAGTGTAATAAAATGTGCTATATTTTATTAATTAACTGCTCCAAAGAAACACCCATGGAAAAATTACACATTTTTACTATATTATTCTGTTTTTGAGGTTTGGTACCATTAAAGGTTTGGTCATTAAAGTTTTCTTGAATAAATTTCATCAATCATTTTTAAATATCTTTTGACCAGTAGAATCAATCCTTATGAAATTTGATAAATACATTTGCAGTGTTAAGACCACTCGTTTAATACTAAAACAATTGAAACTAGATAAATTATCTTGTTTAAAATAGCTATAAAGTATTGTAAATTTTAACGTGTAACTACAATTGCCCATAACTTTCAAACTAAAAGTCCAATCAAAAAAACAATTCAATAGTGATCTATCCGGCTATATTACCTTTCAAATGAGACTAATAGCGCATAAATCGGCTTGGCCATATCTGAGAAACAAGTGATAATTATTACCTTGTCAAAACACGTTTATAAGCACAACTTTTAAACTACTGGTTTGTTTTCAATTAAACTTCCCGAAAAATTTTATGATAGCTAGAGCTTTTATTTGGTACTAAGATCATTGAAATCGGTTGTGTGGTTCCGGAGAAAATCGTGTCACGTCGTTTTCACATTTTTGCTTATAACTCTTAAACGAAGCATCAGACCACGAAACAATTCCATAGTGATACTACCCTCCGGGCCTCGGATCAATTTTGTGTTTTTCGACCAATATAATCTATACCTATAAAGAAGGATTTCTGTCTGTCTGTCTGTCTGTCTGTCTGTCTGTCTGTCTGTCTGTCTGTCTGTCTGTCTGTCTGTCTGTCTGTCTGTCTGTCCTGTGTTCCTTATAGAATCAAAAACTACTGAACCAATCGGCGTGAAAATTTGCATGTAGAGGTTTTTGGGGCCAGGAAAGGTTTTAGTGATGGTTAGAGACCCCTCCCCCCACTAAGAGGGGGGGGCTCCCATACAAATGAAACACAAATTTCTGCATAACTCGAGAACTAATCAAGCAAATAGAACCAAATTTGGCATGTGGGTGTTTTCGGTGACAAGAATTTATTCTAGGGTAATTTGAGACCCCTCCCCTCTTTATAAGAGGAATTATAACTCCTCTCCCCTTTAAGAGGGGGGGCTTCCATACAAATTTCCTCATAACTCGAGAACTAATCAAGCAAATGCAACCAAATTTGGCATGTGAAGGTTTTCGAGAGCAAGAAAATTTTCTATGGTGAATTAGGACCCCTCCCCACTTTAAGAGGAGGGGCTCCTGTACAAATGAAATACAAATTTCCTCATAACTCGAGAACTAATCAAGCGAATTGAACCAAATTTGGCATATGTGTGTTTTTGGAGACAATTTTTTTTTCAATGATGAATTGGGACCCCTCCCCACTGTAGGAGGGGGGGTCCTATACAAACGAAATACAAATTTTCTCATAACTCGAGAACTAATCCAGCAAATGGAACCAAATTTGGCGTGTAGGTGTTTTTGGAGGCAAGAATTTTTTCTGTGATGAATTAGGACCTCTTCCCACATTAGGAGGGGGGCTCCAATACAAATGAAATACAAATTTCCCCATAACTCGAGAACTAATCAAGCAAATAGAACCAAATTCGGCATGTGGAGGTTTTTGGAGGCAAAAATATTTTCTACGGTGAATTAGGATCCTTCCACACTTCAAGAGGGGGGGCTTCTACACAAATGAAATACAAATTTCCTCATAATTCGAGAACTAATCAAGCAAATGGAACCATATTTGGCATGTGGGTGTTTTTGGAGGCAACCATTTTTCCCATTATGAATTAGGACTTCTTACCTTTTTAGGAGGGGGGGGCTCCCATTCAAACGAAATACAAATTTGCTCATAACTTTAGAACTAATCAAGCAAATGGAACCAAATTTGGCATGTGAGAGTTTTAGATGGCAGAATTTTTTTTCTGTGGTGTATTACGACCCCTTTCCCTTTTAAGAGGGTGGGCTCCCATACAAATGAAATACAAATTTCCTTATAATTTGAGTACTAATCAAGCAAATGGAACCAAATTTAGCATGTAGGAGATTTTTGAGTCTTGAATTTATTTTATGATAGTTAGAGACCTCTCACCCCTGTGGTAGGGGGATATGGACTCTCATACAAATAAAAAAGAAATTTTTGCGAAACTCAAAAACTAATCCAACTCGAGAAATTCGAGACTCTTCCAGAAAACATTAATCAATAACAAGACCACAAAAACTATCTATAGTAACACTAGATCATTCAGGACGAGCCGGTCGCGAGTGTTGCCGGTGACCCGCCGTCGGAAGCGCCGCCCACTGGGGGGCTTGCAAAACTCGAGATAGTGACAAAGATCATCCGAGATTCATGATTTATGTACAACACAGGTTAATTTGTGGCAATACGAAGTTTGTCGGGTCAGCTAGTATAACAAATATAAAAAGAAACAAACCAAACACAATTTTAAATACCAATATTGGAAGCACAGATCGTAACATTATTTTTATATTACTATCATAAAACGTTGCAAATTGTAATCATTTTGACCTAATTACAACGTAAGATTATTTTAAAAACCCGAGTCGAATGGTATATGACATTCGGGCCACAGGACCTTCTTTCCATTTTCGGTTTTTCGAGTGATTTCTATACCTTTATACTATATATTTATATAGTAGAAAGGCTAAAACATGGTTCATTAGATAACTGCCGCAATTAGAGACAAATCAAACGATTACACATTCACATGCTAATCGCGCGAACATGCCGCTTCAATAAATGATGGTAGCTCGATGGAACAAACGAAGCAGATTCAGCACGCAATAATCAACATCAACACATCGACATTGTTTGATCCCGTTGTTCTAGCGTCAGATGCAGTTAAATCTTTTATCTGTGTAGTGCAATCTCATCGATGTAATATTAAACATGCCTAAATGCATTGTAACCCAAAAACTTCAGTAAAACACTAATCGATTTCAGCACGATAACGGTTTTATGAATTATTAGCAGCACTCCCACGCACATGTGTGCATACATATATGCATACCGATCAGACAACAAAAGCGCCATCCATCCAATGAAGGTTGGATAATACAGTGAGTACTCGTTTAACAGGAATTTGGTATCCCCTAACACCTAAAGTATACTTACTAAGGCCGCTGATTTAACTTGTTGCGTATTTCAATTATCATGCATATGTTCCTGCATCCACCAAAGGACCGAGACCGAGGATAATTTCTACATATCACATATTAGACTTAAACTTGGCAACATTGCCAGCGCCTCGTTTGCATCAGTTTAAAAGCCTTCTTAACTTGCATTGGGTTCCCGGTTTCCACGGATGTTCAGGTTCACAACTACCGGATTCCTATTGAACCACCCCTACTAACCGTATTATACAGCTCATAACTGTACAAAGAGCCCGCGCCTGTTCACACGCCGCCAATCCAATCCTGAACGCCAAGGGAAATGCTTATGGGCAGCATTATTCAAAGGAAAGAATGGGTTGCGTGCCAGATTAAAACCGAAGATAAGAGCACCATCAAGAGTTCGATGCTGTACATTCGTATGGTGAGCAATTTTCTAAATTATATTCGGTGGGTGATGTATGTATGATAGATAAGGTCTCTTATCAGGCTTTTGCTACCGCAGGTTGCAACCAGTAGAGCAATATTGTTGCAAACTTACATTGTTACTGAAATGGGTCATTGCAATTGCGAAAAACCAATTAAGGTTTTTCCGGTAGCAATCGAGGGACTGGCAGGTATTAATCCTGAGCCAAAAGCGATGTTATTCTGATTGAATTCACGTTCATAGAGTAGTTCTACATGATGAGTTTCATTGTTTCCAACATTTTATATTATAATGTCATCAATAGTTAATTCAAGTTTGATTTGCGTATTTTTTCCCAGTGTTAATGAAGCTTTAACCGGAGTACCACCCTGCACTCTTCAAAACCTTCATTGGTTTATCATTTCGTTCCACCAATTAGCTTTTAGCCCATCAGTTCATTGATTTCAGCATACTACCATGGGAAAGGTTCTAACTGCCGTTTTCACTATCTCTTTCGTGTTCAGACTCAGGCTTTCTGCCCGCAGTAGTTTATAGGTCACATTATTGGCTAGAATCGGTTACCAAAAGCACTCTTTCGCTTCTTTCGATGTCGACAAATTGATATAAGGGATTTTGGCGAACTGATGCAGAATGGATTTTACACCAACTCGTGTTTGGCGAGTTGATAGCATCCTCTCAGAATCCAATGACACTTGGTGGACATAAGAACTTTATCTAAATGAAATAACTTTACATACGTAATACACAGTTTGACCGCCCAGTTAGCTTCGAGGTACGATGCTGGTTCAATAAGCCAGTCGTCGCATGTTCGAATCTCAGCTAGACGGTGCTCGCTAGATAGAGTCAGTAGGGGGATCGTTACACGTGCCCTGTAATTTTCCTGTACTCTAACAGCCGGTTGCGAAGTCTGTCGATAAAGAAGGGTAATGTCTAATGACGGTTTAAGCCCAAGGCTTTGCTTTTTACGTAGTACTCATAATAATACAAAACTGATGGGCAACTGACGCAGAACTGATGCGTAACTGACACCAAACTGATACAGAAACAATGCGTAACTGATACAGAAGTGATGTATAACTGACAAATAGCGATACAGAACTAGAGCAAAACTGATTCAATGATAAAATGCTTGTTCAATGTTCAATGATAAAATGCATAAGCGAGTTCTTGCTCTTCATCTTCTTCTTCTTCTTCTTCTTCTTCTTCTTCTTCTTCTTCTTCTTCTTCTTCTTCTTCTTCTTCTTCTTCTTCTTCTTCTTCTTCTCCTTCTTCTTCTTCCTTTAGCAGCACAGAGTCGGGGTGGCCCTTGCCGTATTAAGAATTCCTCTCCACTGTACTTGGTCTTGGGCTACTCGTTACCAATTTGATGAGCGTCTCGGCACACGCAAGACGGCTTCAACCTGGTCGAGCCATCTAGCTGTACGTTGGGCCCCTCTGATCCTGGTACCGATGGAGTTCTTGTAGAGAACGGATTTCACTGCACAGTCATGCTTGCATCGTAGCGGGCCCACCATGCCATGGTCTCCCAACTTTCGCCGGGTGTACCATGGGAATCTCTCCAAGTAGTGCCAGCAGTTCATTGATCTTACACCTACGCCACTCTCCGTTTTTCATCTATACTCCGCCAAATTCAAATACCTTTCCTTCAAATACGGCAAGTGCACTTGCCTTTGAGTTACTGTCTAAAGCTCATAGATAGAGACTACTGGTCTGGTTAGCGTTGTGCGTCGGCGTATGCTCCTTGATCAAAGCGTCTTGCGGAAGGAAAATTAGGCTCGACTTCTAGCTTAAGCGTCGTTGAATCTCCAAAGTCGTATTATTGGTGACCAGAAATTCCAAATGTATGAACTCAGTGAATAGTCTCAGCCCATAGGAGACGAACGTTATTTTCTCTGGAGCCTCTTCCTTCCACATATTTGGTTTTCGACACGTTTATTTGTAACCCAATCGTCTTAGTCTCCATTTTTAGTCTGGCGTAAACTGCCTCTGCCGTTCCAATGTTTATAGTAATGATGTCCAGGTAGTCTGCGAAGGCTAGGAGTTGGTTACTCTTGCTGAAGCTCGTTCCTTTCGTTTCGATGCCCGCTCGCCAGATCACAATAGAGCAATAGACATATTCCAGCATGTCCAGTTACGACGAGGACCCGACTATCATTGACATTTTGCTCCCGCTAGCAAAAAATAAGTTGGTGACTAAGTTATTGAACAAGTTTTAAATTGTGTCTGTTAAATGTACTTTCTAACGTAGTATTTACTTGTTGATTAAGATTGTTATTTAGGTAGGTATAACAAGTTATATTTCGTAACGGGACACCATCGCAGAAACCATCGCTTTTTCCACCATGTTTTAATATGTTTTTTTACGAGTTGGGAAATCTGCTGAGCACCTTAGAAGTAACGGTTACTATCAGACACCTGAGAAGACAACTCAGGGAGTGGGGTTTAGGTATCCCGACACCCCTAATGGGGCGTGAGGATCCCGACCCACTAAAACCCTACTCGAGTCTCCAGCCTCAATCCCCCTGGCACCACCTTATCGGTATTACTTCAGGGAGGGGCTATTGTGCTTAACGCACTCGCTTAGATTCCATGTTTCAATATGTGTACACTTCAATGTGCTAATTATTAAACGTTCTGTATGATAATTGTGTTGAGAACTACGTTTTCTTTGTAGTTCAATAATTACTGGTTCATATCCAGTATACTATGAGCAGTTTTAAATACCGATTTCTTGGTGTACAATTGCGTGGAATGTGTCAATAGCGATGTTGAATAGCATACAGGCAAAGCCGTAGCGTGGTATTGTGGCGTCATTGGCGGAAGCCCGATTTGACTCCACCTCGTTTCCTAAATCATTGTTCTCTCCAGGTTTATCTTTTTTTCGCATTTGCCCCTTATTATCGTCCAATACTACGCAACACTTAACGTATGTAAAGTAAGGAGGGGTAAAATTGCGATGCGGGTAAAAGTGCGATTTAATGATTTATGGGTGCAGATTCCGAGTAAATTTTCTACATTGGCATGGATGAGTGACTACTTTGACAGCTTGAATCTAACGTAAACTTTGGTTGCTTACGAAGCATAGTTGCTGAGTTATGCGCAAATGTTATTTTGGGGTGGTTTTCATGTAATTTTTCG
This sequence comes from Sabethes cyaneus, assembly GCF_943734655.1. NCBI lineage: Eukaryota > Metazoa > Arthropoda > Insecta > Diptera > Culicidae > Sabethes > Sabethes cyaneus. The sequence goes on along the minus strand of NC_071354.1, from coordinate 100,645,853 downwards.
TTATACGGTAAATACAATATTAACAGGAGGATATTACTTGTTGAACATTTGTAGCAGCGTTTTACATCACTCAAATATCGGTTTTGAAAATACGGCGAAAATAATTTACAAAATATATTTCGCTTTTCCGTAATTTAATCTAACGTCGTCAAGCGCATAGCGGGGTAAAAGTTCGATTCGCGGACGGAGCAAAAGTGCGATTCATGGACGAGGCAATAATGTATAGCTAATTATATACAGCTTTAGGCACTATATTACAAACACTAGAAATGAAAGATCTGCAGAAAACTGTGTGCTCTACAGATGTTGGCCGATGAAAAACAATGTGTTTCCGCTGATGAAACAAAAAACAAACGTTTGGAAAACGCCAGCGCAAAATAGAAAAGGTGTAAATTGAGAATATTCCTTACCGAAACATAACGCAGATTGAAGATAATATGGTTTTGTTTACTACTGCTGGGTTAATTTCATGGATTCTAGCTTCGAACTTTTGCCCCGCGGTTTCGCACTTTTGCCCCGCTAGTGGGGCTAAGACAGCTGCCCGTCAACGATACGCCGAACTGGAGAGGGCTGTTAAACGTGCTTGTAAGCGGGACAAGAGAGCCTGGACTAACTCCCTAGCTGAACCGCCGCCGCCAATGGTGATATCCGTTTGTTGTACGATATTTCTCGCCGCCTTAGTGGTGCCAGGATGAATACAAAGATGCCGTTAAAGGACAGAGCTGGTCAGCTATTGACTGACCGTACAGAACAGCTTAAGCGATGGACTGAACATTTTGAACAACTCTTCCGAGTTTCAAATGTCAGAGACCAACAAAACCAGCAGCGTATGACGCCTACAGTTCGTCGAATCAATCACGTGAACTCTGAGGCGCCATCGCTGGATGAAATTGTAGCAGCCATCAAGAGTATGAAATCCAATAGAGCGCCAGGAATAGATCGTATTTCAGCCGAAATGCTCAAAGCTGACCCATCTTTGTCAGCCCAGATGATGAATAAGCTTTTCAGCAATATTTGGGAAACCGCAACTTTTCCGGTGAACTGGATGCAGGGCATATTGGTCAAAGTCCCTAAGAAAGGAGACCTAACTGAATGCGGTAACTGGTGTGGCATCACGTTGGTTTGTATTACTTTCAAAGTACTCTGCAAGGTAATCCTCAACCGGATCCAGAAGAAGATCGACGCTACTCTCCAGCGGCAGCAAGCTGGATTCCGTGCTGGCCGATCATGTGTAGACCATATCACAACGCTCCGCAGGTCAACGAATTCCAGGACTCTCTTCTGCTGGTGTTCGTTGACTTCGAAAAGGCGGTCGACCAACTCAATCACGAAAACATCTGGGGCGCACTATGGCGTAGAGGAGTTCCAGATAAGCTAGTCCAAAAGGTAAAGGTTACTGCTGGCGTGAGACAGGACTGCATTTTATCACCGCTTCTGTTTCTCATCGTTATGGATGAGATATTAATTGGAGCAATTGACAGTAGACCAAATCGAGGGTTGCCTTGGAATCCTCTAACGATGGAGCAGCTAAATGACTTCGACCTAGCCGACGACATTGTCTTGCTCGCACAACACATTCCACTAACTTCGCCGTAGCGGGACAACAAGTTGAGCAGGTAGACGCCTTTCAATATCTTGGTAGCCAAACAACGTCCGATGGTGGTACCAAGACTGATATAGCCACACTGATCAGGAAGGCCAGGGGTACCTTTGCAGGCCTGCGAAACATTTGGCGCTCAAACCAGATCACTCTACGTACGAAAACCCGAATCTTTAATTCAAACGTTAAATCCGTACTGCTATAACCTGCGAAACGTGGTGCGTCTCAGCGGAGACAACGCAAAAACTGCAGATATTCATTAACCGGTGCCTGCGACACATCATTCGTGCCTGGTGGCCTGATAACTGGATATCCAATGAGGAACTCCATCGTCGGTGTCATCAACGGCCGATAGCCACAGAAATTCGTGAACGTAGGTGGAAGTAGATCGGACACACCTTGAGGAAAGGAGCGAACGAGGTTTGCAGAGAAGCACTCGACTGGAATCCACAAGGACAGCGTAGAAGAGGCAGACCCAGAGGCTCATGGCGACGGAGCTTAGTCAACGACATCCGGGCTGTAGACGAGAACCTGTCCTGGCGACTGATAAAGGCCATGGCGGGTAACCGTCAGCAGTGGAGATCTCTGATTTCATCCGTGCTGCTTTCGCCGGTCCGGCGGACACGGACACATAAGTAAGTAAGTAAGTTTCTCCGTGATGCAATTTGATGTGAGACACCCTTTATTTAGAACTCATCCTGTTATAAACAAATTTTCATTTGACCGGGTGTGCAGTACTTTACAAGCATCAAGCGTAGTTGTTTGACTGTTTTCTCCATAGCTGTTGAATGCATATCATTAGATAACGAGGTATGAAAAATCGCCAAAAACAGACAGCTTTTGTAATGGCCTATGTTATTGCTAATGCTTTACTGAATACAAACCCCCCTTAGCGCGGGGGCCAGTCTGGCCAAAAGCACATTACGGTGCTGCATACAGGACAGTTCATCCCGTTGACACAATCCTCTGCGCGATTCGAATGGGCTCAAGAATGCCCCTGAAACACGCAAGTAGCACACTACTCACTGCAGGGTAGCATTGATCAACCACATCAGTTTGTTCAGAAAAATATTTTCGTGCATTATTTGCCATAGCTGCCCGACTATATCAATAAACACTTTATCACAATCATGGCAAAGATAGCAATGGACAGTTATACAAGGTATCCAGGAATCTTTATAAACGTCTTCTTCCGTTTTTGAAAGTATTTTTTGACTGCATTTAGCTTCATACCATTAATCGAGAGACGTGCATGAATGTTACAATATAAACACTGTAAATTACATGCCGTAAAATTTCAATCCTCCGAAGGTACATGAACTGAGACCGATTAAGAAATACTGGACTATTTTGAAATAGGAACTTCGGGTTTGGACTATTTGGAATAGAAACGCCAGGATGGCTCGTGCGGTTTCAAGCCGATCGCGGGTCACTCGTCGTCAATCTCTCAGTATCGCACGTTGGATGCCGGCAGGGCTATTGAAGAAGACCGTTTTTGTCGTACTGTCGTTCGGCATCCTTACGAAGTGCCCCCCGTGTATGGCCTCCGTGAGTAGCGTCACAGCTGTCACAAGTTCATAAAGAACTGCCAATCTAATAAGAGTTTTGTAAACTGTCAGTTTCGTTCGGCGGAGTATACTCCTTGATTGTAGCTTTTGCGAAGGGTAAAGTAGGCCCGATTTCTTGCTAGAATGTGCTGATGAGTCTCCTTACTATTATGTTTGTATGGTTCGTCCCTGTCAACAGCTACTGTCAATGGGAACCGAGCGTTAGTCGTTTGAGTCTCTACCGATGCTAACAACCGTTTCTCTCGTTTGGATGCCCGCTCTTCAGATCACCCCTCAAGAGGACGTTAAAAGCATGAAGGATAAGCAACACAATTCTACCACGTCTCGAAGAGACCCGTGAGTGCCCTCGAGATGCACACGAAACGCATCACTTGATCCAATGTAGCTCTGTTTAGTCGTGTGAAAAGCAAAGCCTTGACCTTAAACGTCTTTCTAAGACTTGACCCTTCCTTATCGACAAACTTCGCAGGCGGCTGTTAGATTACATTACAATTACGGGGCTAGTGCAACGATCCTACCGACTCTATCTAGCAGCACCGCCCAACCGAGATTCGAACATACGAGGACTGGTTTGTTAGACCAGCATCGTACCTCGAAGTGATTAGTGGCATCAGTTTGTCCGGAAAATTGTGTTCGTGTATCATCTTCCATAGCTGGTCTCGGTCGACTGTATCGTGAGCTGCTTTGAAGTCAATAAAGATGTAATGCTTTGTCACGTTATACTACGCGCATTTTTGAAAGATCAGGAGGACGGTAAAAATCTCGTTCGCCTTGCCGCGAGCTATCATACTGGCCAACTTGATAATTCCCTACGAAATGTTGTGCTATCGGCGACAGCCGACGAAACAGGATCTGGGGGTTGGTGTGGTACAATTTCAGATTTTGTAGATTATCTTATAGAATCTGAAATAATCTTCCCAGGACTGGTGTTTTCTACGGCATTTCGATGTTCCAGCAATGACCAAACACCATGTAATACACAGAAGCGAATGCTTAGCATAAGCTATGATAAGATGGATTATTTTATATTTTTGGCGTCTCCGCGAAGTTTACGGAACGCAGATATCTGGATTCTTTATTGCCATTCACGTACCGATTTAATTCTGCTATGCCTTTATTTTCATCCTCAGCAAATCCGTGTTGATCATAATCCCAACCGCACCAACATAAACAGCGTTAGGAACAGCCCTCAAAAATCTCCTGGCTTGGAGTAGAGTTTGCAAAGAAAACTGAGCCGATGCGGGATATTCTATACATCTATGATGTACAACTTGCTCTTACCCATTACGATTCAACTTATATTTTAATATAAAGCGACGTCGGGAGTATTTCATGAGTTCAAATTCGTTATTTTGACACTTTGAAATTATCCATCCAATAAAACACGTGGCAGAATATTTCGATAGGAAAAGTTCACATTGTTTATGAATTACTAATTGTTGTCTTTTTTCTTAGAAAATATTTTTTTTTTGTTTTTCTTAGAAAATATTTTAAAAACTAATAGAACACACATAATTCGATTTTATTTTGGAGTGTCTCCTTAGACTACGCATTCTTAAAACCTCCAATGCTCTCTCTCCAATTTCGTTCTCACAGCACTGAATATTTAATTAGTGGAAAGAATAATACAAACAGAGATTATTTACATTGCTAGCCAGTTTATGGCAGCAGCAATTTTTCGAATCCATATTCATCGATTTTTCCATATTCATGCGCCAGGAACAGTTTGTAATCTTTATTTATCAACGAGCTCCCCAGTGAGCGTATTTCATTTAATTTTCCTAGATTCCCAGTCCGATAGGAACAGGTTTCCTGGAATGTGACGATACACTTTTATATTGTTGGAAAAAACATTTTTTTCCGAGCTATGTTTCTTTTACTCCACAAGGACTCGCTTCGAAACTGTTTCGTGCAGAAGTAAACTTGACCTTAACTTGCTAGCCTTAGGTCACTTGCGAGTTCGAAGCCATGTCGTCTCAGTGCGGGCAGTGTGTTTTATATTTTCCCCGTTGAAATATTTTCGTTTTCATTACCTCTGCTTTAGCAGTCTTACCACTAGACGACACACTGGCTAGCTTGGGTAGAAAGTTGAACAGGTGTATTACCTCATTTCACTACAATATTTACTTTTCGTGGAAATATCTCGAGCAGAGGTAACTCAAACGGTACAAAGTTTGTCATTTCTGTAGTGGTACATTACATACATACACAGCGATGAACATCTAAGTTAAAATTACCATCAAACACATACGTACCTAGGTCCAAACACAGTCAGTATTTCAGTATGATAAAGCTATTTGAAATACGAATCCCAATGATGATTATCAATCTCTAAACTAGAATGTTGATTATTTCAACCCGTCATCTCTCGCCCTTGTATTGCTCATCTGAATTCTGCAGCTCCAAACATTGGCTCATTGGCACCAGCTAGACGGAATCCATCTCCGGCAGGTGGTCCAAAATATTTAAAGAAGAAAGTTAAATAAAACTGAACGTAACCGAAGACTGCGTTTCATCGCTGCTGTAAATAATTGATGAGGTATAGGTACCCTTTGCCTTTGAACAGTACGCCGGGTGGTTGAACTATACTGCGTTGCTTGTATTCTGTACCTACTTACACTTGCTTTCGAAACACATTGGATTGGAAAAATATGATAGCATTGGCTTTCGTCAGATGTAGCATAGCTTACACAAAGAGCCATCTTAGGTCGTGGCAGCACCATCCGGTACAATGCTAAAGGCAATAAATTCTGATAGTGAAAGACTGGAATTCAAAGAAAAAGAAAAAGAAAAACCGTATGGTGGATTGGTTTACTTGCTGAATTATTTATCCTCATTTTTGCTTACGTTTGAAGCACTCGAAATGTTTGAGTAGTAACGTAACAATTTTCTCCACCCTCTACACAGACACCCCAGCGTGTGAAAATAATGGATTTTAGCTGTAATGCCATTATTGAAAGAAAAGAACTTTTTTCTTTTATTTTTATTGATAAATATACATTGCGTGGGATTTTTTTCCGCTATAACATAAAAAAATCCATCTTGTAACCTGCAGACATTTAAAAGAAAACTGGTAGAACAAATTCTTTCACAGACATAAAAATTTATCATGCAATAACACTATAATAATATAGATTGGCAGAAGACAAATTTGGGAGCCAGCAATAACGTAAGCCACCTTTACGAGACCAATAAATCATCTGATGGATCTCTATTTGCTTAAGTGCCAGAGGATGGGAAATTTTTTGCTGTGGAATATCAAGTAAATCCTGTCTCATTCTGACAGATGATGTATGAAGCTTCTGCGCTGTTCTCCCTGGAATAAATTCACAAGCCATATGTATTTGTTCTCCAGATCGGTATGCCTGTCATTCATTCAAAATTTATGTCGATGAGCGATACTTTTGACTAATTGTCACATATATTCAACGTGTTTTACTAAACACTTAGTTTTCAAAAATTTTGTCCCACAATTGTGATATCATTATGTTTTACCTTTGTTATGCTATATAACAAAGGTTTAGGAATTGGTCGAAAAATACGAAGTTGATCCGAGGCCCGGAGGGCCGAGTCATATATACCAATCGATAGAGCTCGACGAATTGAGCAATGTCTGTGTGTGTGTATGTGTGTGTGCAGCTAATTATCTATCGCCTGTTTCTCGAAGGTGGCTGAACCGATTTGACCGCTATTACTTTTGTTTGAAAGGTATTATTGCCTAGTATATCACTATTGAATTACTTTGCGGTCCGACGTTTCGTTTGAAAGTTATAAGTAATAATGTGAAAACTACGTGACACGCGTTTCTCCGGAACTACGCAACCAATTTTAACGATCTTACTACCAAACCAAAGCTCTTGCTATTACTAAACTTTTTACTAAGTTTTATTGAAAACGGACAAGCAGTTTAAAAGTTAGCCTTAAAAACCGCTTTTGATAAGGTTCAAATGATCGCCTGTTTCTCAGAGATGGCCAGACCGATTTATGCGCTATTAGTTTTATTTGGCAGGTAATATAGCCGGATAGATCACATATTAAATGGTTTTTTGATTGGTCGTTTAATTTGAAAGTTATGAGCAATCGTATACACCACACCAAAATTCATATTAATTTATAATGATTTTAACCAAGATAATTTACCTAATTTCAATCATTTTAATATCAAACTAGAGGTTTTGACACTACGAATATATATGCAAAATTTCATAAGAATTGGTTTTACCGGTAAAAAGATATTAATCCTCGAATGCTCGCGCCAACTTTTGCAACACAGTTACTCGCGCGCACAATAGCCCAAAATCAAAGAAAACGTGCGCACTAGAGTTTTGACTAGGAAAACTTGGTTTTAGGTTTATCGAACCTTTGAAAGAGTTTCTTGAAATTGAATGCTCTATCATTCGGTAGAATTTAAATTTTGATTAATCCCCCTAAAAGTGAAATAAAAAAAATATTTTTCTTCAGTTTCAATATAACACATTAATGTGTTCTGCAAAGTTGTAGAGCATATTATTTCAAGAAATTTTGCTGAAGACTGTAACCTTCTATCTCTTCAGCGAAGACAGAGAAATCTTATTTATTGTTTCTGAATTTGTAAAATCAGTTTTTCTAGTTTAGCTCTTTTTGTAATTGCTGTATGACTTTTTCATGTATTACAAAGTTATTCAAATGGTAAAAATGCACAACTTTGCTGAAAATAGTATACCTCTATGTTTGCTTGTTTAGAAACTGTAGAACTTTGATTATAAAAATACCCTGATTTTAACCCCGAATCACTCGGTTACCAACTGACGGGTACATTTTAAACATTTTACATTTGCTGCTAGTTTTGCTACATACAGACACCATTTTTCCATATGAAGTAACGTGAAAAAATTCCAGTTGGGGCCAATAGCGGTACACCTCACATGCTGCTTGCTTCGTTTCTGTGCTGTCGGTTTATGCTGATCTATTTTCCTAACAATTTAAAGTATTATTGCATTGAATAATTCTGACATTTTGCTCATAACAGGTTTATTGAAGAATATACGTTAGTTAAACAACGATTGGTAAATATGGCATCAAAACCTACACATGTTGTTCAGAATACAACAGCGTGAGTAACCGAAGGTTAATAAAAATTGATGAAATTTTTTCAAGAAAACTTTATTGAAGTGAATCGAATAGAATGGCATCACAGGCAGTACCTTTACTACGCAATGTATATGTTAAAGAACAATATTTCTTCTTACAACTTACTTTTACTTGAACTTACCCACATTAGTAACAACTTACTCAGCAATTTCATGAGAAAAAGAACTATCAAAATTTGTAAGTGCTTCTGGTTTGTCCAAATTTTGTAAGCTTATTAAATTTCCAAAATTTTTGTGTAAACCAACGCACAATGCAACGTTAACTAATAGATGAATTATGTTCCGAAGATGTGTCGATTTCTATCTCAAATAGTAAGTAAGACCGTATAACAAAGGTTCCTTTCACCACTAGGTGGATTAAATCAGGTTTTTCTTCTAGTAAATCGCAATTATTTTTATAGGCCATTTATGGGTAAAATCGATTTTCATTTAATTCTACTCAATATCCTTGAACAAAACTCGATTTATTAAAACTAAAATACAAATACATATTTTGGCAAACAAACTTTACAAATTTTATTTTTATTGTCAAAAACGGAAAAAAATACTGCATTTAACTTTCACTCTTTAAATCCATTTCACTGGCACTCCCCACCGAGAATGTCATTATTTCATAACACCTACACCGAATATATCACCATTATTCAACTTTTACTGCTTGTACATATACATAGCGCAAACACTGTTAATAGGCACAAAAACGACGCAAACATTTGCCAACATTCGCGCCAGTCGGCCTCTGACATTCTGCAAGGGCTTTTCAATAGTGAAATTCAACAACATTACGACCCATACGCTACAAGTCAACTCGCACAGGTATTTACGTTTCGTGACGACTAACTGGAAACGGCAGCATTTACAAAACGTTCGCCTCCATAAGCAACATACAGGTGAATAGGTGAACAGGTGAACCGGTTAATCACATTTTTCTAATTCTAATGCTAGTTGCAGTGAAAGAATTTTCGAGTGAAAGAAGTTTTCAGATATTTTGTAAAATAAAACCGTTGATTAACAGCCTACCAGTGTAAGAAACTTTTGCTATAAAGCATTACTTTTGCTTTTTGCTTTAAAGTTTTGAGTCTACCTATCTATCTATATATATAAAAGTGAGCGTGAGTATGTTTGTTTGTATGTTCCACCATAATTCCAGAACGCCTTGACCGATCTCCACCAAACTTGGCACACATGTTCCTTGATATAAAAGAACTGCCGGGTTGACAAAAAGGGGGGAGGGGTTCGTAACAGGGGGGGAGGTCATAACTCCAAAATGCCTGGACGGTTATTCATAAAACTTGGCACAATTATTCCTTGGTATAAAAAAATCAGCACTGGGGGGTTAGCAAAAACGTGGGAAAAAGGTTCCCTCATAGGAGGGGAGGATCCCCAATAGGGGGGGGGTGGCAGAACTCCGAAACACCTTGACCGATCTTCATCAAACTTGGCACACATGTTCCTTGACATAAGAGAATCAACACCGAAGTGACGGTGGGACAAAAGAGGGAGCTGATGACAGCAGGTTGCTGACGGGAAGGGGAGACTAACGCTCATATGACTGTAACAATTTATCCGTACAACAGAAAAAATCAAAATACGAAACACTAAACTGCAAGGCTCGCAACTGTAGATTTGTCAAGTGTAATTAGGCACCGAAACAAAGTGACCTGTATAAAAAGTGTTCGATCATTAGTGCTAATTGTAGTTGGCCGACTATGTTTGAGTGAAAGGGGCAATCATTCAAACAGCGTGGAATTCATCTGAGAACACCATATTTTTCCCACGGTAAACTTTATGTGGCATGCTCCAGAGTGGGCTCAGCCAATAATTTGTGCATACCTGCTCCTGGTGGTGACATTAAAAACATTGTTTACAAACAAGTTTTGTCTTGAAGTGAGATGAAAGGAACAGGTTTGTTGTATCTATGGAAGAAACACTGTTGCACCTTCTGCTTTTTTATTAGGATAGCATGTAATACATAACTAATAAATAAATAAAAAACTTGTTTAGAAATAAAAAAATGTTTAGAAAAGTACAATAACAAAATTGTTCATTTCCTATGGGTGGGGTGGCCATTGTTAAAAGCAGAAGGTGCAAATAGGAAAAATGGCTTTGTTTTTCTTTCTTTATAGGGTTTTATAGGGATTTCCGTAAAGAAAACAGAAGTGCAGGTGGCCGGGTAGACAAAAGAGGGGGAGCTGACAAATGGGGAGGAACGTCCGAAAGAGGAACAAGCGTTGAATTGTTGCATTATAAGCATTTCGGTTACAATAACCGATGTACAAGTGGCTGTGAGACAAACACTCCCCGAATAAGATCGAGCACTCAGCTAGTGTATATATAAAAGTGAGCGTAAGTATGTTTGTATGTTTGTATGTTCCACCATAACTCCACAACGCCTGGACCGATCTCCACCAACCTTGGCACACATGTTGCTTGATATAAGAGGATCAGCACTGGGGGTTTACTCACAGGGGAGGAGGCCATAACTCCGAAATACCTGGACGGTTCTTAATCAAACTGGGCTCATATTTCTTGACATAAGGAAATCCGAATTCAAGGTGATGACAAAAGGGGGGGGGGAGCTTCATAACAGAGCGGGGGAGGGGTGGTTCATAACAGGAGGGGATGCCCTAACTCCGAAACGCCTGGACGGTTCTTCATCAAACTTGGCACTGGGAGTTTGCCAAAAGGGGGAGCCCTATCAAGGGGCTCAGTGAACGGGGATGCGTTTCTCTTGCATTTAAACCGATTGCAGTTGTGCAAGTGATTTTGAGAAAAGAGGGGAGTTCCACCGAAGAGGAATATATGGTAAAAAGACCTTTGTTTCGTTTCCAATATAAGGATTTCCATAGAGCAAACCAATGCATAATTAGCAGAAGAGGGAGTTGACTAGGAAAGAACCGACGACGTAGGGAGACGAGGAACATGAGTATGAATGTATGTTTCGCCATAGTTCCGGAACTTCTGGACTGTTCTTCATTAAACGTCGTTTGTCAAACACATGTATTTTGGCATAAAAGAATCAGCGCAGGGGGGTTGACAAAAGAGAGAGATGGTCTCTTACAAGGGGAAAGAGAGGTTAAAATGGGTAAAGAGGTGCGTTCCTCTTGAATTTTGAATGATAGCAGTTGTACAAGCTGCTGGATTTCTGAAAGGGGGAATAGGGTGGCCATTAACAAAGGGGAGGTTCGAGAACGTTGATTTATAGGGATTACCGGGAAGAAGTCAGATTTACAAGTGACAGGGGAACAACATGAGGAGAACTGACAAAGAGAGTAGACACATTAAAATAAGAAAAAGGATTTTGTTTCTTGCATTATGAGAATTCTCGTTACAATAACAGATGTATAAGTGACTGAGAGGCAAAGGGGCCCCGAGTAAGATCGGGCAATCAGCTAGTCCAACTAATAAACTTATGGAAATTTATATAGTAACAGATAGTACTCAATAACTTCTAGTTATTTAGTTTAGTTTAGTTTAGTAATCGGTTGGTTAGTTGCTGGCTACGTCCGAGCAACCGCAGGGGAAGTGGTTAGGAATGTTAGTGATAGCATCTACTTTTGAAAGTACAGGGAACCCATACGACTTTCATAGATGTTACAGGAAAACAGAGGATATCGTGTTAGTAGGCAAGGTAAACAATAAGGATCATGAGGATTCAATAATAAAGCATGTATATATAGTACTAGCTGACCCGACAAACTTCGTATTGCCACAAATTAACCTGTGTTGTACATAAATCATGAATCTCGGATGATCTTTGTCACTATCTCGAGTTTTGCAAGCCCCCCAGTGGGCGGCGCTTCCGACGGCGGGTCACCGGCAACACTCGCGACCGGCTCGTCCTGAATGATCTAGTGTTACTATAGATAGTTTTTGTGGTCTTGTTATTGATTAATGTTTTATGGAAGAGTCTCGAATTTCTCGAGTTGGATTAGTTTTTGAGTTTCGCAAAAATTTCTGTTTTATTTGTATGAGAGTCCATATCCCCCTACCACAGGGGTGAGAGGTCTCTAACTATCATAAATAAATTCAAGACTCAAAAATCTCCTACATGCTAAATTTGGTTCCATTTGCTTGATTAGTACTCAAATTATAAGGAAATCTGTATTTCATTTGTATGGGAGCCCACCCTCTTAAAAGGGAAAGGGGTCGTAATACACCACAGAAAAAACATTCTGCCATCTAAAACTCTCACATGCCAAATATGGTTCCATTTGCTTGATTAGTTCTCGAATTATGAGGAAATTTGTATTTCATTTGTGTAGAAGCCCCCCCTCTTGGAGTGTGGAAGGATCCTAATTCACCGTAGAAAATATTTTTGCCTCCAAAAACCTCCACATGCCGAATTTGGTTCTATTTGCTTGATTAGTTCTCGAGTTATGGGGAAATTTGTATTTCATTTGTATTGGAGCCCCCCCTCCTAATGTGGGAAGAGGTCCTAATTCATCACAGAAAAATTCTTGCCTCCAAAAACACCTACACGCCAAATTTGGTTCCATTTGCTGGATTAGTTCTCGAGTTATGAGGAAATTTGTATTTCGTTTGTATAGGACCCCCCCTCCTAAAGTGGGGAGGGGTCCCAATTCATCATTGAAAAAAAATTGTCTCCAAAAACACACACATGCCAAATTTGGTTCAATTCGCTTGATTAGTTCTCGAGTTAAGAGGAAATTTGTATTTCATTTGTACAGGAGCCCCTCCTCTTAAAGTGGGGAGGGGTTATAATTCACCATAGAAAATTTTCTTGCTCTCGAAAACCTTCACATGCCAAATTTGGTTCCATTTGCTTGATTAGTTCTCGAGTTATGAGGAAATTTGTATGGAAACCCCCCCTCTTAAAGGGGAGAGGAGTTATAATTCCCCTTATAAAGAGGGGAGGGGTCTCAAATTACCCTAGAATAAATTCTTGTCACCGAAAACACCCACATGCCAAATTTGGTTCTATTTGCTTGATTAGTTCTCGAGTTATGCAGAAATTTGTGTTTCATTTATATGGGAGCTCCCCCTCTTAGTGGGGGGAGGGGTCTCTAACCATCACTAAAACCTTTCCTGGCCCCAAAAACCTCTACATGTAAATTTTCACGCCGATTGGTTCAGTAGTTTTTGATTCTATAAGGAACACAGGACAGACAGACAGACAGACAGACAGACAGACAGAAATCCTTCTTTATAGGTATAGATATAATGAGTATAAATGGGCAAAAATAGAACAATCTCACCAACAATCCATTGAGTGAAACATAATTGCGTCATTTGAATTTTCATCAGTTCATCTAATATCCAATAATTTAAGTTTTCGTTCCGATATCCATGTGCATTATTTAAACTTGTTAAGACCAAAGTTTTCATTGTACAGTAGGACATACTTGATGAGCTAAAACGAAATAAATAATCAAAATAACATATTAGGCTTACCTGCTACCAAGTCCTTGTGGTTCAGCCGTCTGCCCAAAATCTCAGTTTTGAGATCAGGCATCTGGGAACCACGCGGCATCGCACCTCCTAGCTTAGTTACTCAATAGAGTATTACCGGGTATGGTCGCATGGAGGCGCTAGGTAGGAGCTTGGGCTGGCGAAAGCTATGTTGGCCGCTTTCTCGTTTGCCTTCCCCATTTCATGCCCATCAAAAGAACATGGAGAACATTTAAAATTTTGGCCACCTTGAAATGCGGTCATGCATATATATTAATATTTTTTGAAACGATGGTTCTACAATTGATGAAGGGTCGTCTTTCCCGTACCGTCCCTTCATCAATTGTAGAACCATCGTTTCAAAAAATATTAATATATATGTATGACCGCATTTCAAGGTCAAGACTAAAAAACTTGAGATTAGTCTATTTGGATATTATCCGATGCATTATACAAACCTCGATGGAAAACATCCCGCTCAAATAAAATATCAAACAAAGAGCTGTTTTGATGATGCAGTCACATTCGAGCTAATCGCGAAAGCCGTACGGCTCAATTACACGCTGGTGCTTTCGTAAGGATTCACATCTATGTGGCACGGTTGAATGCTGCCCTAACCGACGAAACTCGACGGCTGATTAGTTTTGTTTTATTCAGCTATGTGAAAGAGCTTAAAATGGCTTCAATTTACTCAGATAACGCAAAACAATCATGACTTTCGACGCGAAAGGATTTGGCAATCAAATTAATATTAGTTGATTATATACGTGAAAGTTGAATATTTCGAAATACGACCATGTTGAGTATGTTAAGTATGGGTATGTAATGTTTACCATGTTTAACGCAAAATAGAGGAAAAGCTGATATCATAAACAATTTTATAAAAAAAACTTAACCGCTAGAGGCAATCTAGTTGTTGACAATTCGACTGGATAGTGATGTGGCTACCTACCGGTTAATTACTTAGTCGATGTTGCTAGATATTGGCCTTAGTCAACGATATTGGCCTATTGCCTTAGTCAACGGCCATAATTCTACTGATAATAAACGAAAATCACTTATTTAATTATTATTTGAAATGTATTTTATTTTTGGTTTTCTCATTCAAATTATCACAACTTAACGCTATGAAACAGTGGTTTTCAAATCAATGCAGATGCACCAGCTTCAATAATTTAAATCACTATCAAAATCTAATTTTCCGTTCTTCATCAAATGAATAGTGTCGTTATTACATTCCATCTCCCGCAGCACATCCTGATTGTTACGCTTAAAATTCATAGCACAATTGTATATCTTGCTTCCATTTCTCGTGGATTCCTAGGATGATTTGTTTCAATCCTGGTTTTCATACGTGATCATCACCAAGGATGGAAATGGTCGCAACTATTTTTCTCAACCAAGTTTCCCACGTGCGCTTTGTTATACAATCAAGCAGCATAAACTTCACGTATCTTCAGGCAGATTCTATTTGCTTTCTCTTTGAGCGTAAAAAACAACGGAAAATATACCGTCGCTGCTCGTTTTTTAGCAGCATTGGGAAATTGTGCTAGAACTATAGTCTTTCACAAAGCCATACACATTTGACGGTACTAGAATAATCCCGAAGCAATAAAAAATGAGTGCTAAAAGCAAAAACTTAATCCACAGTTGGTTCGCCATAGATTTTAATTTAAAATGATAATTTACAATTTATTATCATTCATAAAGCTTGCTTCATTTAGAATTGGAATTTACTATTGCTCATATTGTGGCGCTCTTGGTAGACGGATTTGGAAGTTCTTGGCGCCCCACGTGTCGGAAATTTTGTTAGCTTCACCTATGTATTTTTGACATTCCAACGACTGTATTTTTTAAACAAACAACATGGAAACCGAAAGAAGGGGAAAAATTGTGCACAGGTATTTGGAAAATCCATTGTGGTCTGCATCTAGGCTAGCTAAACAGCTGAAATTGCCCAGAAATACTGTATGGCGCGTTATCAAAAGGTATAAGGAAACATTGACGACGATTCGAAGTGGAACTGTCGACCGGAAACTACGTGGTAAGATTTTGAAGACCATTAAGAGGAATCCCAATCTGTCGAACCGTGATTTGGCTATAAAATTCAGTACTGCCTATAGTACCGTGACCTAACTGACAAATTCAGTTAGATAGATAGATAGATGACGAGGTAGAGAATGTACGTGTTAATGCGTAGTCAATGACCGAAGAATAGTAGGTCGAAACGTCCGCTGAAAACACAGTATTGGTCTAATTTTCACCGAAAATATCAAGAAACTCAGATTATAAAGCGAACGGTGACTAACTCAAACAATAGAATCTTATTTGTAAATTGTTGCTAGAAAATTGTTGTAAAGTTGGGCTGGTCCCGGTCCAGTTGGTTCAGTAACAATTCCAAAGTCCCTCAAGATAGTATCCTGGCGTATTACCCGTGATCCATGGCGTATACCCGTGATATCGATACGCGAAGGCCGATATTTCGATATATTTCATCGATACTTACGATGTCGATATTATGCTAAATCGATAATTTCATTCCGATACTGTTTTGATAAAGCGGGATATTCAACTGAAAAAATATAACCACAGACAAACAGACGCTTTTTGACGAAAGAAAGGGAATTCCCCATAAAAAATACTTGCTACTTCAAGGTATACTCCTTAAGGATTTTTTCTGGTGCTGTTTTCTTTTCAGGTGTCTACTAAGCTTAATTCCCAAATTTACTTTATTGGAATTGACTCTTATGTGAAACGTTGAACAATGTCACTTACATGTTTAACGTTTATTGAACAGTAAGTGCATACGATACGCGATTTTCAACAATTCAGAACTGACCAGAGAGCACCGAGAGTAGTATTGGGTGTTGACGGCAATAACAAAGACTTTTCAGCTTTTTACGCGCCATAAAAACGGTGAAAGTGGCAGCCGTGGGACAGAGACCAAGAAGAGCTAGAACCGGAAAGGAGCAACTCCCGGCGGAACTCTGCAGGAATGGCCAAGAACGGCCAGCAACGACACATCACTGGATGGTTTCAGGGGTTTGGGAGAAAGCTGCCGGACGAGTGGATTAAGGGTGTGTCCCATCTCGGATAGATGGCTATAATTACCGCAGCACCAACAGGGTGCTCTACCAGATTTTGTTGCGTCATCTATCCCCGTTGGCAGGAGAGTTCGTAGGGTAGTACCAGGTGGGCTTTATGGAAGCCCGTGCTACTTCGGATCAAATTTTTACTCTTCGGCAGGTCACCAGATGTATCGGGAGTACAACCTATCATATTTTTGTGGATTCCTGGGCAGCACATGATTCAGTCGGACGCAAACAGCTGTGGCAGGTGGTGCACGAGTGCGGTATTCCGTACAAAGCTACGTGTCCGAAATAGAGCTGCACTGGAGCGAGTGATGTGTTGCGTGCGTGTTTTGGGGGCACTCTCTTTGCTCAACATGTTTTTATTGATTAATTTTTATGAATCCGTTTTTTGTGTAGCATATCCTAGTCCCAGAATGCCACCTTAAATAGTATCGATAAATCTAATATCGATGCTTCACGAACGATATATCGACGGTGTCGATACAACGGCAGATTTGATATTGATATTCAATTATCGATACTTTCGGAAATTTTGCCCAATCCTGGGACCCTTACTGTTTTCGCTGTTTATCAACAATATCATTAAACTTTTTTTTTTTTTTTTTTTTTTTTTATTAACGACCCTTTAAATATCATTAAACTTTTACTACCTGGCACACGACTATTTTTTATGCGAATGACACTAAGCTTTATCAGCTTATTACGTTATGTGACGACTGCTCTAGACTTTAAACGCTAATTAAGTAAAACAGGTTGTGTACCATGGTGCACGGTATCGATTTTACGTATTAATATGAAAAATGATAGCTTTTTTTGAAAGTTTTTTACCGCCCAGTTAGCTTCGAGGTACAATGCTGGTCTAACAAGCCAGCCATCGTATGTTCGAGTCTCGGCTAGGCAGTGCCTGCTGGATAGAGTCAGTAGGATCGGTGCACTGGCCCCGTAATTTTCCTGTACTCTAATAGCCGGCTGCGAAATCTGTCGATAAAGAACAGTAATGTCTAAAGACGGTATAAACCCAAGGCTTTGTTTTTTAAAAGTTATTTGGGAAATTTATTGGATATAAGCTAATTTTTTGCAAAATTGCAGAAACATTGAAAAGGTCCGTTTTTGCTTTTTGTATTTTTATGATGTGCCCTCCAAGTGTTAGCGTGTTAACGTCAAAAAGGGATCATAGCGGATAGTCACGCAATTATCTTGTACTTCAGCAACTGAGTGCAAAGTCTGTCAAATAAAAACAGAATACCAGGTTTCAAAAACAGATTGTCCACGTTTAAACGTTGCCTTTTTGTGTTGCCAGACATATCCATTTCTTTGCAGTTCAAAAAACTGAACCTCGCATCTCCCTTTATTATCCAAATTCCATACTCTGTATTTCTGAAAAACATTGTATCTCAAAAACAGGAACCATAAATAAATCTATCAAAAACACTTAAAAACCTTATGCTTAAACGTTATGAATGCAACAGAAAAAAGTTGAAGTACGTGCTGCATACAGCCGGTCTGCATATATTTATTTTTTTCAGAAACCTGATGGTATCTTATGCTTTTGTTAAGCAAATTCCGATTTTCTTCGTTGGTACTTCACCGCATATCGTCGAACTATGTATACGGTTTGCCCGAGAATGTGCAACTTGCGAGTGCACCTTTCTGCATGCTAATACCTACTACTTTTCCAACCATGGAAAGGAAAAATTCACATTCGAGATGTAGAGCTTCCAAACTAGGTGAACCGACAAAATACAAGTCGGCGCCCCAGGTGTTGACACCAGAATTAGCATTGCATTTTACGCCCCGTAAATCTGATGTGCTTTCCGGGGCGCAAGGGGTCCACTTCCGAGTGAAAAATGTACCGCCTGCATTTGATTCGTGTACTGGTATAAAATGGCAAACAGAAGTTGGTTTTGCGTCTGAGGGCAATCCGCTGGCGTATCCGTTGAAACATGCACGATGATGACATTATTTTTCCACGTATCCACTAACCATTTTCATCTATTCCATTTGCAATGGTTAGGATCGGATCGTACGACGGATGCAGTTTTTTTTTACTTCGGACATTTATTTATGGACTAGTGTTATTGCCAAGAAGAGGCAGCTCATTTGTATTTGATCAGCTACGCTCTGGTTATTTCTCACTTTCATAGTTTGCAATCGAGCAGATCCGTTTTTCACGTCACCGCATCTTGTTGCCCTAATTGATGAAACAAACAGTGCCAGCGTCAAATATTTAGTAGGTTTGTTGTTTCAGCGTTAACCTCGACTGTTCCCAAGTAATACAAGTGAATACGGCTAGGAACAACATGTCTGTTTCTCCGACACGAAAACTATGTAGGCCTACATATAGGTATATCACCTCAAAACAAATCATAGTTGGTGAAGTTTTCACGAGGATGACTCACTAAAAGGATGTCAACAGTGGTATGGTACTAAACCAGCAAAAGTTTATGAGGTCCAAAAACAAAAAGCGATCGTTAAAACGGTTCTGTAGCTTACGTTTTGTTAAACGTTCTGTGGAATTAGTATTGAGGTTTTTTCTTGTCGCCATACCGCCTCTAACCACACCCTCGTACAAACAACTCCGAATTGTTTCATCAAATTTGTGTTGCGTTTGCTTCCTGACCCAATTCCGGCTGTTTTCTAGCAGGATATGGCTGCACCAGAAATTAGCTCACAATTCCGTGATTGTAATAGAGGGAAAGAAAAAAAATGTTACCCTGGAAAAGTATGCCTGTTGCAATTCGTGCGAAAGTGCAATTTTAATTAACATGCTAAATACAACAGACTTGAAGTGTTCTGTTTGTGCGTTCTTTGCCTACCACGAGGCATAACACCACGTTTTGAGATTCGCTTACACTAGGTAACTATTTAAGTCATTGCATGAAAGTACGTGAATCGACCCGAAACTAACCTTTCTGATTCGAAATTCAACTGAGTTGTTTCACACCGTCCACGCAGTATTT
This sequence comes from Sabethes cyaneus, assembly GCF_943734655.1. Taxonomy (NCBI): domain Eukaryota; kingdom Metazoa; phylum Arthropoda; class Insecta; order Diptera; family Culicidae; genus Sabethes; species Sabethes cyaneus. Next base: position 100,626,092 of record NC_071354.1, on the reverse strand, counting down.
TAAGTTGCACTCTATTTGAAAAACGATGCATAGTGTGTAGAGTATCACGGTGTTGTGATTCCTAAAATTAGTAAAAATATACTCGACCAACAAGTACTTCAGCATGAGCTTAGATAAAACTAATTCTTATGCAACACAACACGTGTTTTAGGTTTTTACAGTTAATGAAGAAGTATGAAGGACACGAACGTCAAATTGACGTAGAACTACGAATGTAGATACGTCGAATTGTATAAGTGACATATCGCAAATGTTCAACAGTTTGTTTCACAAATTTATAATTTACTATTGTTGTTGAATTGTCTATATCAATTTGAATATAATCTGTATCAACTGCTTGTTTCCAGAGTTTCCAGTTCTACTCCCGTTGCTGATTTACTACAAGAACCAGATTTACTCGATTACCGAGGCGACTGAACCTTTTATCATGTTTGATGCCGATCTCCGTCGATTGAAACGTACAAGATCTGCTGCTCTGCACCTATTTCAAAGATCGCGCTGTCACGTCACAAAGCGACACTTTAATCTGTAGTGATTTTCTAGCGGTTTGCCTGTAGTGATTTTCTAGCGTAAACAGTATACTCGTATGTAAGAAAACTTTCGCAGAAATCCGAAGAAGTTTCTGTCATGTGTCAATTCTAAGAAAAATGAAGACGACCTGCCTATATATTTGTATCTGGACTATCATAAAGCCAAAGCCGTAAAGCGCGATAAATACGTTATAAATAAATCTTTGCAATACACTTTATGCAGGCTTTTATTAGTTTTCTTGCTTCCTTGGAACGAATTGCCTCCGCTGTTAAAAACATTCCTAACGAAGTCGTCAACCTCAATATTCATTAGTGGTTGGACCTGACGGCATTCCAACTTGCATCCCGAAAAAGTGTTCTACTTTTCTTGCTAGACCTCTTTTTCTATGGTTCAATGCTTCAATCCAGCAGTGTAAATTGCCTACCCAATGGAAAGATGAATTAATTTTTAAACTCGCTAAAAAGTACCGCGACCCGTACTGTTTTCGGTCATTGTACTATATTCACTTGTAAGATGTATTTTGGAGTTTGGTTCTGTGATCTGGTGTCCTTACACAACAAATTTGGGTGGCCAGAATAGTACAGAACAGTACGCTGCAGTACTTAAGAAATGTTTACGGTATGCTTTGCGTAGTCTTCCATGGCGTGGCGGGTTTCTGAGAAAGTTACCACCTTTTGAGGAACGTTGTCGCTTGCTTCATTTGGAAACTCTTGAAAGACGACGTGCCAACGCCCAAGCTGTGTTGCTGGCTATAAAGAATTTACTTACTTTACCTTTTCTTAGCTCGTGGTATCAGCTTCGAACTTCGTTAGCCCTCCGGCGAAGCAGAGGGTTGGTCTAGCAGGCTTTGCAAGCCGCCACCAGGAAAAAAAACTAAAGCACGGAACGAAGAACAAGGAAATTCTAACTGGAACAATCGGAATAGACCCACGCGACGAAAAAGGACTATGGATTGTAAACTCGAAACGTGGAACTGCCGATCTCTCAGCTTCTAAGGGAGCACTCGAGTGCTCTCCAACGTATTGAAGAGACGCAAGTTCGACGTCGGTCGTAGCGCTGTAGGAGGTGTGCTGGAAGAACTCAACGGTACGTACGTTCAGAGATGGATATACCATCTACCAGAGCTGCGGCAACACACGAGCTTGGTACAGCTTTCATAGTGATGGGCAAAATGCGGAAACAGGTGATTGGGCGGTGGCCAATCAATCCTCGAATGTGCGCGTTGAGAATCAAGGGCCGGATCTTCAATATAAGCATCATCAACGTGCACAGCCCTCACCTCAGAAGTACCCATAACGACAAGGATGAATTCTACGCGCAGTTGGAGAGTGAATACGACCGCTGCCCAAAACATGATATCAAGATCATCATCGGAGATTTCAATGCTCAGATCGGCCAGGAGAAGAAATACAAACCGGTGATTGAAGGGCTCAGCGCACACCAGTGGAACAATGAAATGGGCCTCAGACTTATCGACTTTGCCGCCTCCAAGAACTTGGCCGTTCGTAGTACCTGTTTCCAGCACATAATCCTTCACAAGTAGGGGAGTGTCGTCGTGGTTGGGCCACGTTTTGGAATTCGTCCATAACTTTCGTTTCAAAAGGAATTTTTGAAATCTAAATACATCGTTGCAAAGGTCTAAGAATAAGGTTTATTTCCGGAAAGTTTTGAACTGATTGCTTAAAAAATAAAAAAGTTATAGGCATTTACGTGAAGACAAAAAATGTTGTCATAGTCGTGCCATGTTGTGCAGGTTGGACCACCGTAAAAAATCTAAGACATACGTATTGAATTTCTATACAGAGACATGAAAAGAATGAATTCCGTGAACAACGGCTCATATAGGTACAAATACCCTATTTTTAATTGCATTTTAGCGAAATTTTGGCGATCTTGTAAAATCAATATTGCTACAATCGTCTTTTCCGAAGTGTACAACCACAATGAAAAAAAAACAACAAAAATCTAGGTTTTCATCGTATTAATTTTGCTTTATTTCATCACATTTTACGTGACTGACATTCTCTAGCGATTATTGCGCTTCTGCGCTTAAAATTATGGTGGCCCAACCACTACTACTCAGGTGGCCCGACCTTTACAAATAGCACGTTTCTAGTATTTCACCTTAGCCTGCCCAAACAGCATACTGGAGGGGATTTTTCTATAGTCTTCGTGTGCAGCACAACACACTTCATACATTTTCAAAATTTAGCTCGTTAATTGCATTTCATGAATCATTTCTTGATAAAAAGTTCACTGCGCCTGGAAAACTTTTTTTGTAAGATTTAGTCACTGAATTCAGTACGGGTGTTTTGAATACACGATTGAAACTCACAATATTGTGAAAAGTTAGCTATCACAGTAAGGAGTTTTACAATGGTTGTATCATAGATATCATGAGTTACTAAGACTGTAAAATCGTGATGGCCCGACCATAACAGTGGCCCGACGATGACGACAATACCCTACACCTGGAGGTCACCAAATCAGACAGAATCACAGATCGACCACATTTTGATCGACAGTCGGCACTTCTCAGACATTATCAACGTCAGATCCTATCGAAGCGGTAACGTTGACTCGGACCACTACCTAGTGATGATTAGGATGCGCCCAAAACTCCCCGTTGTGAATAACATTCGGTACCCATGCCAGCCTCGGTTAGATCTCACGCGACTGAAGCAGCCAGACGTCGCCGCAAACTACGCGCATTCACTTGAAGCTACGCAGCCAGAAGTGGATGAGCTGGACAGAGCCCCCCACGAGAACTGTTGGAACACCATCAAAACAGCCATCAGCAGTGTAGCGGAGAGCTCCATCGGGCATGTGGCCCGGAATCAGCGGAACGATTGGTTTAACGATGAATGTAGGAGGGTGAAGGATGAGGAGAACGCTGCGCGGGCGGCCAAGATGCGCAATGCCACACGTCAGAACGCGGAAAGCCACAAACAGAAGAAGATGCAGCAAAACCAAATCTTCCGGAAGAAAAAGCGCTACCTGGAAGAGCAGTAATATGCAGAGTTGGAGCGGCTGCATCGTTCTCAGGAAACGCAAAGGTTCGACGATCGTGAGGTGACCGATAGGTGGGAGCAGCACTTCGACGAATAACTGAATGGCGCCCAGGCAGAGAACCGTGGCGGCGGGGAAAGCAACAAACGGGGAATGGAGCCCCCCAACGATAGGCGAAGTTAAGACAAGTCAGCTGGGAAAGATGGCATCGGAGCGGAGCTTAAAACGGGATCAGAAAAGCTGGCCGTTTGAATGCACCGGCTAACTGTTAACGGGTGGCAACTAAAATTTTGGAATTTTTTTCTCAAGCTGTCAAAAAAAGAAAGATACATGAAGAAGATCTGATTTACCGAAATTAAAAATACATTATCCATTGTTGAACAAAATTAATGTACATTTGAAGACGGTCCGTAATCGGCGGTTCGGCGAAGCTTTCGTTTGACGCCGAAACAGGAGCGTTGTACGGCCGCCATGTCAACTTTGCGAATGCACTTCTTGATTCCATGAATTAACTGTTTGCAATTCGAGGCTCTCCAGTTGTATTTGTACACCAAGGACCTCAAAATCCCGAAGAAATCTTCGATTGGGCGCACTGGGACAGATTTTTCGGGTCGAGATTTTAGGGTAAAAAAGGGATTGAATGGGTATTCAGGAATGATCCATAATTTTTTCTGGTCTTCCACTACCTTGCTTGCGAATAGTTTTGGTGCATCTAAGGATATGGTAAACAGTCGAAGCTGCAACATACTTGCTTTTTAAATGTTGTACCGTATACTTTTTGCGGAGATTTCTATTGCACTTCGTAGAAGTGTACAACGCGCTCCCGAAGTGCTTCTTGTTTCGACGCCATTTTTAGCAAAACTGGGCAAGCATAAACAAAACAAAAAATATTAACAAAAAGAGGAGAGAGAGAGGGAGCTAACACATACATACTTTCATTTCTCTCTGAGCTCGTTTGTTGTTGAGGGTCGCGAAAAAATTCCAAAATTTTAGTTGCCACCCGTTAGAATTGGGGTAAGGAGTAGCTACAGAGACTGTAGATTACAGAGGCGCCGAGACACTCAAAATCCGCTAAATTTTGAAACAAAACGGAGAGTACCATCATAAATAAAGGTAACTCTCCGCTTTCGTTCAAAATTTAGCGGTTTTTGAGTGTCTCGGCGCCTCTGTAATCTACAGTCTCTGTAGGAGTAGCTACCGGAGGAGTGAGTGGAAAGATGAAGTTATCTGCCCGATCTATAAAAATGGCGACAAGTTGAACTGTGAGAATTATCAGCGATTACCGTTCTCAATGCCGCCTATAAAGTGCTGTTCTAAATCATTTTCCGCCGACTATCACCAATTGCGAACAGATTTGTGGGAACTTATCAAGCCAGCTTCGTCGAAGGTCGGTCTACAACGGATCAAATATTTACACTGCGGCGGATCCTGTAAAAGAGCCGTGAATATAAACTTCCCAAGCACCATTTGTTTGTTGATTTCAAAGCCGCATATGATACCATCGACCGGTAAGAGCTATGGAAAATCATGGATAAAAACAGCTTCCCCATGAAGCTCATCAAATTGATTAAATCTACGATGGATGGTAGACAGTGCTGCGTTCGGATTTCGGATGGATTGGCGAGTTCATTGGAATCACATAGAGGGTTTCGTCCAGGTGATGGTCTCTCATGCCTGCTGTTCAACATAGCACTACAAGGTGTTATGAACCGAGCGAATATCAACACACGAAGTACGATATTCAACAAATCCAGTAAATTCGTCTGCTTTGCCGATGACATGAATATTATCGGCAGAACATCTGCGGCGATGGTTGAACAGTACAAACAATTGTTTTGAGGTAAATACACTAAAATTTCATTTTACGTGATTTTGTTTTACGTTCACATCACCTTCGAAATTTGAATTAACGTCCCCTCGTTTCACGTCCAAAATTTGAATTACGTCCTCTTTTTTATGACCGATTTTGTTTTTACGTCCTGCCAATAGTGGACGTAAGACGAGATTTGAGTGTACGTCTGAAACAAAGTACATGCAGGCCGGCAGAACCGAGCCCGACCGACACCGCTTGGGCAGTAATGTAACGATCGACGGCGATGAGTTTGAGGTAGTCTATGAGTTTGTCTACCACGGCTCACTGGTAACGACGGACAATGTCATCAGCCGTATCCGAGGTATTGAAGAGGAGCCCACCGCCGAGTTTATTGGAGAAACTTTGTTCATCAGACTTTGTCTTAGGATGGCAAGCCAGCTAACTAATTCGTCGAATCACACTCTCAAGAGTGATAGTGAACAGCATGCAGGATAAGCCATCACCTTGTCTCAACCCTAGTCCCCTAACCCGACCCTAGTAAGTAAGTCTGATCAGTAGCGTTAGTTTATCCGGAAAACCGTGTTCATGTATTATCTGCCATAGCTGGTCTCGATTGACTGTATCGTACGCTGCTTAGAAATCAATAAAGGCTCACTTTATTTATTAATTTATTAATATTATCAACAGGTTTATCTCATGTCCTAAAGATATTCAAGTTATAACTGTTAATATTCGGCAGGGCAGTCTTCGGAGAAATTTATCAAGACTGGAGTTTGATATTTTCCCGCCGTTTCGACACTTTGTTGGTGTCGAAACGTCGGTAAAACATCAAACTTCAGTCTTGATAAATTTCTCCGAAGACTGCCCTGCCGAATATTAACAGTTACAATTGAATCCAGTCGATAAGAAACACAACCTAACCCAAAAAGATATTCAAGTTATTTAAAATTACCTTGTTTTCCCAGGACAAATAAAAATCAAATCGAAGAAAACCAACTATACTACCCTATGTTTCGTAATTTGTTCGTCTGGCTGGTATTTGCAAAAATCTACGGCTTCGCAAAACTCTTCGTTGGACCTGTGGTAGGATTCTGGTGAGTAAAACTGGACCTTTTGTTACGGCGCGCTTTAATTTAAGTATAACATATTTGCGTCTTTGCGACTTTCGAGCGAAATAGAAAACTGTTGTTGGCTATAGATGACAGTTAAAACATTTGATCACCCAAATCTACAAAAACATCAAATGAAAATTCATCACCCAAATCTACAAAAACATTCATGAAAAGCGGGATATTAATTTTCTCGCACACATTTTCACGTTACGTAAAAATAAGGGCTGAAATTTTTAATTGGACATAGAACATTTATAATTTGCTTTTCTGCCAAATTTCTATTAGACCATTTACAGTAAGACGGCTAATTGAATCCTTCTTTTATACGAAACACCATTCTCCAGCTGCTATTTCACAATTGCTCACATTCAGTTACTATCATTCAGTATTAACGCTACTCTGTTAATTAGAATTTCGTAGACCAACCTCGTATTTTTGTTTTGACTTTTAATGAGGTCAGGCTTATAATCAATTTGTTATAACGGTAGTTTTTGCAATCGACGAAGGGGACGGAGTAGAAGAGGACGGTGGGTAAAGAGGGACGGTACACAACTACTGAATCATTGCCTCTATGACCCTCCCTTACCTAATTTTTTGCTCCTTCCCTTTCACACCTTGTCCCGTTCTGTTTGGATATTATCATATGTTTCATTACTTTCTTTTAGCGTCCTCTCCGTCGATTATAAAAAACTACCGTTATAAAAAATTTTTTTTTAGTTTTATTTTTAATAAATACTATCCGACTGAAACCTAAAGTTCGACTGCCAAATTATTTCACTTCTATTAAATCACTATAACGTAACAAAACTAGATTGAGACGGCTATGTCGGAACCAGTCGTCAGTTCGTTAAAAATTCAGCATAGTAGAACAACTTTTAATAACCACTTACCTTATGTAATATAATTATAGCGTTGTATATAGTAGAAAATTTCTGGAAACTATCGTAGGCGGGTGCTGGGATATGGTGCTGATTTTCCACCTAAACTACGTCATAATTTTCTTTCTTGACGTGGTGGTTTTTGGTCGAATAAATTATTAATCCAATCACTAATATTCTCCGCTAGGTGCTATTCTCGATGCTGAATTGCGTGAAAAACTTTACCAGAACTGTTGACTACTGATATGAATTATTTGGATTAAATATCACACATAAACGCTAGTGTATTCTACACGTAAATACCACTACGATACTTAATATTCACTACGGTTGGATATTACTAGTTTAATTCTACTCCATAAAAACACCACTACTGGATTATTTATTACCTGATTTGGTGCACTTTGATTAATTGATGTGGTGTAAAACAAATTGTGAAACACTTGACCTTTGTAATTTTATAGTTCTACTGATTGATTATAAATATATTTCACTGTTTACACTGCGCTGGCATGACCTTGCCGGTATTTCACTTTCCGCGCGTTTTTTGAAGAAGCGCATTAATCCAAACGCTAATTAATCAACTCACTGTGAGGCAATTCGATGCCTTGATCTTCGGCCCGACTTGAGATATGAAAGGCCCTTCGGGGGGTAGGAGATGGGAGCAGCAGTTTTCTATAAAATACCACTATTTTTAGCTGTTCACGAACTTTATTCCATTTTATTTCATTCGTCTGGTTGGCCGGCAGGGGGCAAGTAGCAGCTGCTACTCTAATTACGCTGTATCGCTGCGACCAGCATGAGGATCCTGTGGAAAAGCATGGAAGGTTGTACGCCAACCGGCGGCTAAATCAAACTGCGACTTCGCCTTGTGGCAGCTTGTTGTTATGGACTTACGTTCACGACCGTTGTACGTACTACTGCCACTAGAGTACGGGAGTAGTTTCACTACTATCGTACCGGGCGAATGACGGCCGATGGAAGTCCGTTTAATTATTCAGAAATGTAATGCTTTATTAATAATTCAACCCACTACACTGCTGGGTTTAAGCTTAACGGCAAAACGAATCGATGAACAAGTTTTCCGGGCTTCAAATAGAAATCAGTTAATTTCGTCAAGCTGAAGGACGAAACCAATGACATGTGTACCGTAGACACCTTTTTGGTTGGTTGATGACATATGTCTACCAGAGCAACACGGTCGAAAGTAGCATTACAAATAAATGACCCACTAACGGTGATATGTGATAGTAGGTCAAACTTCCCACTACATGTACACACCTAACCTTTGTCTTAAAGTAATAGAAAGATTTTCACTAAATTATTCTTTGATAGCGAGATTTGAGAACATCAACTACTTCTTGTACCACCTTGTTAACGTTTGCACGTCGTTTCAACCCTTATCTGAAAGCCGACAACATCACCGTAATTTTCACCAGTAATTTCTCACTTTGCTCCGACACAACTTCAAGAATAACCTTGAACTCACACCTTCACCCGCTCGGAGGCTGGTTAGGGCCAAGAATTTCGCTTCACAAATTGCCAAAACCCGCTCAGAACACTAACCTGTGACCGGTTATGATGTTGTCGTTCTTGCTTTGCCCTATTGCCAAAACACACACACTACCACACCACAATAGCAACAGTAGCAGAAGAAGCGCAACACTCGTTCATGTACGCTAAGATTGTAAGATTTTGAAGCACGCACTTGAGATTTCTCGTTTAGTAATACAGAGAAAGTCTAATCTGCCTAGGCATAGTTGCTCCGGCGGAAACTGAAAATAAACTGAAGACTTCATGCCAAAAGCGAGTCCTCAGCAAGTTCCTTTCAACTCGAATCAGTAGTCGGTCGGAACGGGTGGACAACGCAGACTCGGAATACAACGAATTTTCACGAGCTTTTGTTGATACACGAAAATCCCATCTCCTACATCCAACCCCATTCGCCGCCTCACCACACTGTTCGTGTTCGTTAGCACTAACCCGGCGCAGTAAACTCGCGCCATATGTTGCCGGCATGTAAGAACGTATCGGAAGGAAAATATCAGACATGTTTTCTTTGCGGTTGCCAAGGGCAGGACGCAATTCGATCGAGACTGGAAGGTGGCGGAACGCGACGAACAGTTGTAGCGACGATGCAGCCAGCGTGTGCAGTTGAGTTGTGGGAGAAATGTGCGGTTGAGATATTTGCTCTCGTACAACCAAGAGGTGCATCCAAAGCGAACAGGGATGAAGCTTATCCGATAACTGGGTGAAATAGCGCAATGAATGGTTGTTTATAAAATATAATTAGTGAATTATGGACAAATGTTGAATTTACATAGAAAAGAAAAGCAGGCTTCTCTCCCGAGCAAGGTTTGACAACAAAATTATACCAAAATTGTTACATATTCTACTGTTGATATCAACTAGAAATCATGTTTTGTTACCGAATCCAATTGGCACTATGAAGCATCAGACTTTGCTTTGAAAACAAAATAATTTTTATTGAAATAAAATGTGTTAACACACACACTTAAAAAAAGTGCCGAAGTCAGCAAAATTTTGCCGAGATTTGGACAGCCGAGCGTTCGGTAAAATTTTTTATGATGCCAAACGTTAGTAAAGATCCGCAAACGTCGATTTGCAAAACTGAAATTTTCACCGAACGCTCGGCTGTCCAAATCTCGGCAAATTTTGCTGAGTTTTTTAAGTGTGCAGTCTATTTATGATGTAAACAAACCTACAATATTTGAATTAATCTATTACATATCTATTAATCTATTCTAGTAAAATGATTAATTCAAATTAAATGATGATAGCAATATGATGAGGATATGATAGCAAAATGACAACCAATTCAGTTTTCCCATTACTATAAATTTCATACGCTAGGACATAATGGGTTAATGTTATTTGTAACCAATAGCCCTTTTAAAGGCCACAAGCGAGTTAAAGTGAGATTATTGAAACATGTCAAGCTACGCATAATCAAATTTAATACAATAATCTGTGGGCTGTTCATTCATTAGTATTTCGACCTTAATAATGCACACAAGTGATTTTTAAAAGAAATCTCTATGCCTCAATGGTTGCAGGTGTTGTACTTAGTTGATCTAATGATCTAATATACTGCCGTGAATCGCATAACTGTCCCATTTATATAGAAAACTCTATAGAAATGGGACTGATATGCGATTCACGTCAGTATAGTCCTACGTCACCCTTTCGTACAACCCTTAGGGCTGTATACCTTGTAGTTTTTTTGAAACGATGGTTCTACAATCGATAAAGGGACGGTAGGAGAAAGACATGAAATTTTTTTTGTGAAGGAGGGGGAAGAGCGGAAAAGTGAGGAGAGGTGGGGGGTTATTAGTAGCTATGCTTAACAAGTAGTCGTTTTGACTCCTACCTTTTGTCCAATGCTGGAAGGTGCATGAGTCGAACCAAGCTATAATCTGAGATTATAACCGGATTCGAACCCACACCACCCGCCAGGGCATATGGTTCGCTGGTACTTGTACCTTTAAACCATAAAGGCGCTGGACAAAAGGAGTCTGCAAAACCCACTCATCAAGATAGCGACGCATATGGTTGGGTTATAGACAGAAATTGTGCCTCTTCCTACGTCTATTGTAGATTACCGAGCGAGAAGTTTAAATATAACTGGGTTTTACTGGCAGGACGACGACACTATGCAGGCCCTTACGACATGCAAAGTAATGCACGTGACGTTGTTCGTCTGTCAGTGTGTGTTAACCGCGATTCTCGGCGCGGGTTTTCGCCCTGGCGGTTGGTAAGGTAAGTAATAATATATTACCTTAAATTATAACAAGAGCATTGTATGATTAATGATGGCCAATGTTTGAAAATAGTGTAAACAGTGGACGATGGTACGAAAAATACGATATGAAACGTTTAGTTGGTAGCTGTGGGTTCTTGCAAATATTAGGTCAATACAAGACCCGCCTAAAGTTGTTGCTTGCCTCTTGCTTCTTGCTTGGCTAAATTTCATGTGTTCAGTCATTTTATAGTTCTCTTCTTTTAACACGTTCACATTGAAGTCACCTGTAACAGTTACTGGAATATCCTTCGTCGAATAATTGAACAAGTGTCGCGTAAAAACATTTTCACCATTTTCGTGGATGTGCTCGGAGCTGTACACACAGAATAGAATTGCCGTGCAATCGATAATTAGCATTTCTGTAGCGCAAATGTCACCATAGTCTTCCGCTTCCAATAACATGGGATTACGAAGTTCGTAAGCTTTCTCAATTATGTTTGATGATATCGGAGAAGCCGTTGATTTTTGATAAATAGCTACTCCTCCAGCACGTTGATTTACACGGTTTTGTTTTGAGATACAAATATATCCTGTAATAAAGTTGACTAAACAAAGTTGCACAAACAATGTTAGAAAGTAACAAACCTTCAATCTCAATAACTTCATTACTGTCCATCCATATTTCGCTGAGCGTAACGATATCTGCCTGTCTGAGAACCGCATCGGTTGAAATATCTGCTGAACGTGCGTTTAGAGTATATCCATAAATTTCCAACTACTCACTTACTACTTTGATTTTGTAGAATATGGTACAAGCTAAATATATTAACAAGCCGAAAATGCCTGTTGACTGATCCCGTACCATACATTACATCTTTTCGGCTTCTATAAGATTCACCTGTTACTTTAGGCGATACGCTGGCCTCTACGTGCGCCGGAGCGGACACCTCACGCAACAGTTCAACGTTGGAGGGACCAGCTATTTCATGCGATCTAACCATCTAATGATGTATTTCTCGCTTCAGAATACACTGAATCACTACGATTTCCTTTTCTTCTCAAACGGTAGAGTTTACAGCACTCTGCCACCGTCAACGCTGGCCTCTTGGCTGTTACAGTTAATGTCTCCTCACGGATTCGCTTGCGGTATTTACGCATATATTTTGTCTGAAGCAATTTAGACATTGTGAAATTGATAAATTGATTGTATGTTATTAATAACAATTTCATATGGTAACTATGGCGATGACTGTACGAATACTGTAGTGCATTTGGAAAAATTGTTCAACTTTACGTAGAAATTCCAGGAGTAACTTGCAAAATACAATCTTTCAATAAAAACTATACAAAAGGCACATATTTTGTGATTCGAATAGTATGCAAACCATGAAAATATTTTCAGGATTGGCTGAGCTATAGGCGTTCAAAATCTATCATTTTGTCGTGTCGCGGTCATTTTTGCTTTTCCAGCTTGCCACCCTGTTAAAGTAAGACGTAGTCCTACGTCAAAATTTCATTTCTTTCTCCTACCGTCCCTTTATTGATTGTAGAACCATTGTTTCAAAAAAATATCAATATATATGTATGACCGCATTTCAAGGTCAAGGCTATAAACTTCAGATTAGTCTATTTCATAGGAACGGGGCCTTCCCTCGAAAACCCGCGCCGAGAATTGCGGCTAACACACGCTGACAGACGAACAACGTCACGTGCAGTACTTTGCAAGTCGTAAGGGCCTGCATAGTATCGTCGTCCTGCCAGTAAAAACTAGTTAGATTTAAACTTCTCGCTCGGTGGTAATCTACAATAGACGTAGGAAGAGGCACAATTCTGGCTTTAGTTTTCAAAAGGTCGCATAATCCATGCAAAAGGGTTGATTATGCGATCTTCTGAAAACTAAAACCAGAATTTGTCACCCTTATTCTTGTTTTCGTTCGAATGACATTCGTTCGAAAGTTAAGCCGATTCGTATTCTTGTTTTCGTTCGAATCAATTCGAACGATTGAACACCCCTTCTTTTGCTCATACGAATATGAGAATAGTGCTTCCCGATTCGAATGCAGGATACGGCCGTAAACAAGAATAAAGCTGTGTGTCTATAACCCAACCATATGCGTCGCTATCTTGATGAGTGGGTTTTGCAGACTGCTTTTGTCCAGCGCCTCTATGGTTCAAAGGTACAAGTACCAACGAACCATATGCCCTGGCGGGTGTTGTGGGTTCGAATCCGGTTATAATCTCAGATTATAGCTTGGTTCGACTCATGCACCTTCCAGCATTGGACAAAAGGTAGGAGTCAAAACGACTACTTGTTAAGCATAGCTACCAATATCCCCCTCTCCTCACCTATCCACTCTTCTCCCTCCTTCACCAAAAAAAAAACAATTTCATTTCTTTCTCCTACCGTCCCTTTATCGATTGTAGAACCATCGTTTCAAAGCAATATCTCAGCTGTTTAAGCAATTAAGAAACAAAGTTGATTTTTGGTAGTTGACTAGGTTATATCAGATGCCAAAAGTGTACCAAAAATCAACGTTATTGATTAATGGACAACTAAGAAATCGCCGTGGGCGTACACCACCACCCACCGCCTTATTCGGAAGACTATCCTTGAATTTGCTTTTCTTTTATATTCATTCAGGTCTACAAAAATTAACGTAGATATTGTAAAACTAAATATGTAAAACTAAATAACAAAGTAAATTAAATGACGCTTACAAATAACTGCGGGCCCCAGGAAAACCAAAATAATTTTATTACACACAGTACGTTCTTGTGAATTTTACTGTTAAATAACGATTTTGATAACTGATAAATAAAAATATAGTCAACTTAATTATAAATGATCCTGAGAAAAAAATGTTACAGTAGAAAGGCCAGGTCACGCCGCTAGGTGGACGGATTTTAAAACGGTACGACGTATTTTAGAAATAAAGTCGGTTGTGTAATTTCAATCGAGTGCTTCATTAATCGCTTTTTAGTGAATTCAAAGGGCACGGATCGGAAGGTAAGTGTGTTTGAGTCAAATCAGCAGCAGAGCTTTTGGATTATTCATTAAAAAAATTAAAAATTTTCAAAAATGGTGTATTTTTGATATCTTTATTTTAAGTTTTATTTTCAAATTTTTGGAAAATCTGGACAAATATTTTTTTCGGTGCATATTTTTTCATGTTCAGAAATTAATTTTCTACTACTTTTATTTTGACAAAATTTTGGTGAAATCGATAGTTTTCGAGATATAATCTTTCAAACATAATACAAATGAAAATAAATACGCCCTTTTTAAAAATGAGTTTTGAATCAAAATGGCGACAAAACCTGTGGAAGGTGCATATTTCCTCCTATCAAACCCATTTGTAAAGTTTCATCTAAATCAGAAAGGTTCAAATTTTGTCATTTACCTATTTCACGTGGCACTGCTCTGCCCATGGATGCATAGTCGACGTAACGACCAGCACTATGATTGTTGAGAAAACGCATTTTTATCGTGAAAAACGTTTAAAGCCATATCATCTTTGCTGTAAATTTTTTCAATCGAATAATCTGTCAATTTAGTAGAGTTTATTAATCAAAACAGGACTGATTGGGTTTTATGATTCATTCCTCATTTATTGTGTTTAAAAAATGCGAACGCCAGTTTTTATGAATAAACAGACTTTTTTTTTTTGAAACGATGATTCTACAATTGATGAAGGGACGGTAAGGGAAAGTAATGAAGAAGGATTTTTTCGGGAATGAATGGGAAGGGAAGGGGGGGAGTAATAGGTAGCTATGGTTAACAAGTTGTCGTTGTGACTCCTATCTTTTGTCCAATGCTGGAAGGTGCATGGGTCGAACCAAGCTGTAATCAGAGATTATAGCCAGATTTGAACTCACAACACCTGCCAGGGCGTGTCGCTCACTGGTACCCGTGTACCTTTGAACCACAGAGGCGCTGGACAAAAGAAGTCTGCACAACCCCCCTTATTAACCATAGCGCGACATGGGTTGGTCTATTTTTAGACACACAAATTGTGCCTCTTCCTTCACCTACTGTAGAAACCACCGACCGAGAAGTTTTAATCTAACGTCTTTTTACTTTCAGGACGACGACACTATGCAGGCCCTTACGACTTGCAAGGTACTGCGTGTGACGCTGTTCGTCCGAAAGCGTGTTAGTCCGCGTTTCTCAGCGCGGTTCTTCGGAGAAAGGCTCCGTTCCTATGAAAATTGACCAAACTCGTGACTTTAGTCATGACCTTGAAATGCGGTCAGGCATATATTAATATTTTTTTTTTGCACCTTCCAGCATTGGACAAAAGATAGGAGTCACAACGACAACTTGTTAACCATGGCTACCTCTTACCCCCCCCCCCTTCCCTTTCACCCTTCCCATTCATTCCCGAAAAAATCCTTCTTCATTACTTTCCCTTACCGTCCGTTCATCAATTGTAGAATCATCGTTTCAAAAAAAAAAAATATTAATATATGCCTGACCGCATTTCAAGGTCATGACTAAAGTCACGAGTTTGGTCGATAAACAGACTGTTTTTTTGAACGATTATTCCCATAACTTGGCGTAAAGCTACAAAAACAAATAGGTTACTATGCTGATTGATTATCCGGGGAATTACGTCAACCATTAGCATTACGTGAAACCAATAGCAGAGTAACTCAATTTTCCTAAATTTCTCGAATATTTTCGAACAAACATATGTTGTTTGAGTATTGGGCATGTGAACAACATAGTTAAGAGTGCGTAGGACCGAAAAAGTACATTTTGGTCATTCTGGTTTTTACGTCAACTATGCATTTATGGCCAGCTGCTGCTGCTTGTTTTCTAAATATCCGTAAATAAAGAAGACGAATCACGTTTTATGACGGAATTAAAACCGTAGCCTTTGCAATAGGATCGTAGCATTAGCATTGCAGTTCTTCTTTACTTTAATAACTGGGTGCAAAGTCTGTTGAATAACACAGAAGGTTGAGTGCCAGAAACGAATTATAGCACCTAGGCTTAGCTTTGCTTTTTAAGACCACCTTAATGCTAAAAGAGATTCGATATACAGAATATTGTCTGGCTTTGGGCTATTTCCATATAATCATCGTATCGGTTAGCTATAGATTCTCCAGAAGAAGTGGATTGGTGATTAAATCGAAGGAAATTGCCACACACATGTGTCTTTCAAAAGAGAGACAATTTAATGTTTAGCATTTTCTCCGAATAAATACCACTTCTAATCAAACTCTATCTGAATTCGCAGCTCTCAGATCTACGAATTCGTATTATGGAAATCTGCATTTCTACCTAGCTTTCCTAAGACCATCGTGAATGAAGTCGAAAAGGGTAATGATTTCATTGAGGTAAAATCAAAACCGTCAACCAATCGATTTGTCCCGTCTACAAATTATGCTTCTTTACTGGTAAATGTGAATCCAAACATTGCGTGGCAAACAGCCGTAAATCCGGGAACCCCTTTCATCGTCTTTGACTTGGCGTAACGCTTTTCTTCCCCGTTGTTGGCGCATTATGTATCGCGAACAGTTCCGTACACTGCGATTGAGGGACGCTTTGTTTGGTTTAGTATCGCCTCAGCATAATGTTAGTTGAACAAGGTATTCCATATGTTAAAAATAACACTGAATCAACACATATAAAAATAGTACAGCTAAATGAATTTATTGTACTATTTATCCTGAATTCCAAAACTCATGTAACAGCAAAGTGAAGCCACTTGATCAAATACACTCGTACAATTGTAATCCGCTTTTCAGGCTAATCTCTCGCTGCTGCATACAAAATTTAAAAGGCTTGAAATAATATCCTATTCTACCTGAAAGCCCTAATAGCACTAGCACCCGGCCGGCACCAGCAATGCTTCGCCCAATCTGAAAGGCCATGCCGTGCGATTTAAAGGATTGCCTCGCTTAATTGCTTTTCCCACTCGTTGTTCTGTACCGTATCCTGTTAAAATATGCAAACAATGCGCGCCACTGCCGGTCGGAAAATCAAAGTTACTAACCTGTTCTACATTTACGATTTATTGTGCACTTATTTTACAATTTCTGGGCCATTCGTTTTTCGCTCCTCTCGGCGTTGATGCCGTATTCAGCCGGGCTGTCGTTGAGTTTAGATTTCCTATTTGAATAAAAATGTATAGCCTCGTGTAGATTTCCCTGGGCGACATACTGAACGTGCTTTTGCTTGTCAATGGTTTCGCTACCGTCGCCAGTAGGACGACGATGTGGTATCAAACAGGTCAACTATTCCGAGACACCGAGTGCATATTTATTAGAAATTTCGAATGACATTACACTCAAAACAGGATTCTCCTTTAGCCATGCAATGTAATCGTTGTATTTATTTTATCAATTAAAATTTGAAATCTTTGTAATTTCGCATTGGCAAATACAAATTTATGTGAAGGTATAGCGGTTAGTTTATTTTCTACGTTTGACCTGCCTCAATTTACAATGTAACTGAAAATACTATACTCTAGTTGTACAACGTTTTCAGAAGAGGAGACATCCCGACATTACAGTATGTACCATCATTTTCAAATAAATACTGGCATGTCCCAATACAAACAATACAAAGGTTACAACTACTATCCACTCAAAGAAACGATTCAGAGAGATGAACTTTGCGACCTCTGTGGGATGCCGTCCCATATTCTGTCGAACAGGACGAGTATCACGTAGCTAGCTTCCATTCAATGTTTATTCTCCGATTGTTGCTGTTACCGCCATGCTTTACTACGTTCACGATTTGCTGATTTTCCGTTGCGAAAGGAGAATTCAGACATTTACAGCAAGAGAATATTCACTTTGTCAAGACCGATTAGGATGGAGGGAATAATAAAAAACATTCTATAGCCAGTTTGTCGAGAAGATGCAGATAAGTAAGCAAATATAAGCTTTTTATTTTTATTTTGCATAGCAGGATCACTAGAGCACAAGACCAAAACAGTTCACAAGCTAGCAGAAAAGTAAATCCCAGAAATTAATAATGTGGTATAACTTATTTCTATGTGGTATGTCTTATTTCGTAATAAGTATTTTGAAATTCTTATTTATTCGGTAACTAGCTGACCCGACAAACTTCGTATTGCCACAAATTAAACTGTGTTGTACATAAATCGTGAATCTCGGATGACCTTTCTCACAATCTTGAGTTTTGCAAGTTTCTGGGGAGTTCATGGGTGTTTTAATTTACAAATTTTCCTCACAGTGAAGTAGAAAACAATTCCCCCCATTGCTTAGCCTGATAAAATAAAGCGGATAGCATTTAAATATTCGCTATCATTACAAACCATTTCGCCGAATACCATTTTGCGGAACACCAATTCCCGGTTGACCGTAACGCGGAATATAGAATTTCGCAGAATACCATTTCGCGAAAAACCTTACGCGGGATGTACCATTTCACGGAAAATCTTTTCGTAGAAAGTACCATTTCGCAGGAGTGACCCAGCAGAAGGAAAGTAATAGAGGTCAGTAGATCTAGGAAAATGAATAAACCTAGATAGAGGCGATCTCTACGGGGGGCTGTCTCTCCGCAGTGGCCGGCTAATCCGACGGTTGGTCGCCGGCAACACTCGCGGCCTGTGGCCGTCTCGCGCTGAATTATCTAATGTTACTATTGATAGTTTTTGGTGGTCTTGTTATTGATTAATGTTTTATGAAAAAGTCTAAAATTTCTCGAGTTCGATTAGTTTTTGAGTTACGCTGTTGTATTTCTGTTTTATTTGTATGATAGTCCTTATCCCCCTACCACAGGGGTGAGGGGTCTCAAACCATCATTAAAAAATTTCCTGCCTCCAAACCCCCCACATGCCAAATATGGTTCCATTTGCTTGATTACTTTTCGAGGTATGAGGAAATTTGTATTTCATTTGTATAGGAGCCCCCCACCTAAAAAGAAAGAGGGGTCCTAATTCATTATAGAAAAAATTCATGCCTCCAAAAACACCCACATGCCAAATATGGTTCCATTTGATTAATTAGTTCTCGAGTTATGAGGAAATTTGTATTTCATTTGTATAGGAGCCCCCTCTCCTGAAGCGCGGAGAGATTTCAATTCACCATAGACAACATTCTTGACTCCAAAAACACCTACGTGTCATATTTTATTCCATTTGCTTGATTAGTTCTCGAGTTATTAGGAAATTTGTATTTCATTTGTATGGGTGCCCCCCCTCCTAAAAAAGGAAGGGGTCCCAATTCATTATAGAAAAATTTCATGCCTCCAAAAACACCCACATGCCAAATATGATTCCATTAGATAAAGTAATTTTCGAGTTATGAGGAAATTTGTATATCATTTGTATAGGAGCCCCCCCCTCCTAAAGTGAGGAGGGGTCTCAATTCACCATAGAAAAAATTCTTGTCTCCAAAAACACCCACATGTAAAATTTTGTTCCATTTGCTTGATTAATTCTCGAGTTATGCAGAAATTTGTGTTTCATTTGTATGGGAGCCCCCCCCCCCCTCTTAGTGAGAGGAGGGGTCTCTAACCATCATAAGAACCTTCCCTGGCCCCAAAAACCTCTATTTGCAAATTTTCACGCCGATTGGCTCAGTAGTAGCAACATTCGGGCAGACAGACAGAAATCCATTTTTATAGGTATAGATTTGTATGGGAGCCCCCCCTCTTGGTGGGGGGAGGAATCTCTAACCATCATAAGAACCTTCCCTGGCACCAAAAACCCCTACATGCAAATTTTTACTCCGATCGATTCAATGGTTTTCGATTCTATAAGGAACATAAAGCAGACAGAAATCCATTTTTCAAGGCATAGGTTTGTATGGGAGCCCCCCCTCTTAGTGGGGGAAGGGACTTTTGCCATCGAGAAAACCTTCCGTAGCCCCAAAAACCCCTACATGCAAATTTTCACGCCGATCGGTTCAGTAGTTTTCGCTTCTATAAGGAACATAAAGCAGACAGAAATCCATTTTTTAGGCATAGATTTGTATGGGAGCCCCCCCTCTTAATGGGGAGAGGGGACTTTTGCCGTCGAGAGAACCTTCCGTAGCCCCAAAAACCCCTACATGCAAATTTTCACGCCGATCGGTTCAGTAGTTTTCGATTCTAAAAGGAACATAGGGACAGACAGACAGACAGAAATCCTTTTTTATAGGTATAGATTTCAGATCATTTTCTCTAACTGTTCGGTCTATCTAGTTCGGTCCATGGCAGCTGGTTTCCAGTTCCGCGGGCACCAAATTCTCGCCAGATCTCGTTACACCTGGTCTTGCAACCTCGCTCGCTGTGCCCCTCTTCATCTTGTTCCACTTGCATCCAGTTTCTGAATACTGGATTCGCCGCCAAGACGCAAGAGCTCGTGGTCCATTCTTCGCCTTCATACAATGTTCTCTTGCACGCCGCCAAAGATGGTTCTTGGCACCCGCTGTTCGAAAACTCCGAATGCTCGTAGGTCCTCTTCTATCAGTGTCCACGTTTTGTGCCCGTAGAAGACAAGCGGTCTAATTAGCATTTTGTACAGTGTGCACTTTCTACGGGGGCTCAGATTATTCGAACGCAAGTGTTTGTGGAGTCCGTAGTAGACCAGACTTCCGCTAATAATACGCCTTTTAATCTCACGGCTGGTATTGTTGTGCTCTGTTAAGGTATACAAACTCATCGACTAGCTCAAACTCATTCCCGTCGATTACCATGGTGCTGCCCAAGCTGGCCCTGTCGCCCTCGCTCCCGCCTGCCAGCACATACTTCGTTTTAGACGGTTTAACCCTTAACCCAATTAACTTTCAAGCGCAACGCAGGCAGAAAAGAACATCTCCTTGCCGAATCTCCTGCGAGATTTTATTGGGTCCACCAATCTACCCGAGTTTCTGAAGCACTGCATCTCATATATCTTAGCCATGATAAGTTTAGTAAGCTTAGCCGAAAATAGCTCTTGTCGGTTTATACTATCATATGCGGCTTTGAAATCAATGTACAGGAGACGTGGGGACTCGGAGTTCGCGCATTTTGCCGCAAGGTGAAGATTTAGTCCGTTGTAGATCGATCTCCCATGAAGCCGGCCTGATAAGTTCCCACAAATCTATTGGCTATTGGCTCGGTGGAAGATGACTTGGGACGGCACTTTGTAGGCGCCATTCTGGATAGCGATCACTCGGTAGTTCTCATAATCCAGCTTATAACCTTTCTTGCAGATAGGACAAATAACCCCGTCTTTCCACTCCTCCGGTAGCCATTCCGTATCCCAAATCTTCACAATCAGCTGGTGCAAACAGCCAGCCAACTTGTCCGAGCCCATTTTAATAAGTTCCGCTCCAATGCCATGCTCTCCCGCTGCTTTGTTGTTCTTCACCCGCTGGATGGCTGCGTTAACTTCGCTTATCGATGGGGGTGGCACATCTCCGTTGCATGCTGTACCATTGAAATCACTTCTTCCACTATCATGGTCTTCCGCCTGCACGCTATTTCGGTGTTCATCGTAGTGCTGCTTCCACCTTTCGATTACCGCACGGTCGTCAGTCATAATACCTCCATCTTTATCCCTGCACATTACGACCCGCGGCACAAAGCCTTTGCGAGATTCGTTGAGTCTCTGAAAGAAACTCCGTGTGTCGTGGAAGTGGTACAGCTGTTCGAGTTCTTCGCATTCCTCCTCCTGGTGACGTCTCTTCTCCTGGAAGAGTCGAGTTTGCTGTCTCCGCTTCTGTTTGTATCGCTCAACATTCTGACTGAAACAGAAACAGAAACAGAAACAGAAACAGAAACAGAAACAGAAACAGAAACAGAAACAGAAACAGAAACAGAAACAGAAACAGAAACAGAAACAGAAACAGAAACAGAAACAGAAACAGAAACAGAAACAGAAACAGAAACAGAAACAGAAACAGAAACAGAAACAGAAACAGAAACAGAAACAGAAACAGAAACAGAAACAGAAACAGAAACAGAAACAGAAACAGAAACAGAAACAGAAACAGAAACAGAAACAGAAACAGAAACAGAAACAGAAACAGAAACAGAAACAGAAACAGAAACAGAAACAGAAACAGAAACAGAAACAGAAACAGAAACAGAAACAGAAACAGAAACAGAAACAGAAACGGAAACGGAAACGGAAACGGAAACGGAAACGGAAACGGAAACGGAAACGGAAACGGAAACGGAAACGGAAACGGAAACGGAAACGGAAACGGAAACGGAAACGGAAACGGAAACGGAAACGGAAACGGAAACGGAAACGGAAACGGAAACGGAAACGGAAACGGAAACGGAAACGGAAACGGAAACGGAAACGGAAACGGAAACGGAAACGGAAACGGAAACGGAAACGGAAACGGAAACGGAAACGGAAACGGAAACGGAAACGGAAACGGAAACGGAAACGGAAACGGAAACGGAAACGGAAACGGAAACGGAAACGGAAACGGAAACGGAAACGGAAACGGAAACGGAAACGGAAACGGAAACGGAAACGGAAACGGAAACGGAAACGGAAACGGAAACGGAAACGGAAACGGAAACGGAAACGGAAACGGAAACAGAAACAGAAACAGAAACAGAAACAGAAACAGAAACAGAAACAGAAACAGAAACAGAAACAGAAACAGAAACAGAAACGGAAACGGAAACGGAAACGGAAACGGAAACGGAAACGGAAACGGAAACGGAAACGGAAACGGAAACGGAAACGGAAACGGAAACGGAAACGGAAACGGAAACGGAAACGGAAACGGAAACGGAAACGGAAACGGAAACGGAAACGGAAACGGAAACGGAAACGGAAACGGAAACGGAAACGGAAACGGAAACGGAAACGGAAACGGAAACGGAAACGGAAACGGAAACGGAAACGGAAACGGAAACGGAAACGGAAACGGAAACGGAAACGGAAACGGAAACGGAAACGGGAACGGGAACGAAAACGGAAACGGGAACGGGAACGGAAACGGAAACGGAAACGGAAACGGAAACGGAAACGGAAACGGAAACGGAAACGGAAACGGGAACGAAAACGAAAACGAAAACGAAAACGAAAACGAAAACGAAAACGAAAACGAAAACGAAAACGAAAACGAAAACGAAAACGAAAACGAAAACGGAAACGGATACGGCAACGGAAATGGAAATAGAAAACATGATAAAAATTGTATCTTTGAATTTTTCGTCCATAGCATCCAAAATTAGGGTAGCCAAGTACCTACACTACGGTTTATAACGACCAATTTGGAACTCCAAAAGCACCGATAGCTGATATTCCGGAGTGTCTAATTTGTCGTGTTTCCTCGGTTCAAACTCGGTTCTTTTAAAACAAGTTGAATTAAAATGAAAGAAAAATTAAAGCAAATGGATCCAAAAGTCTGATTGCAAGCACCCCAGTTTTCGAACCCCAGAACTTAAAGGTTAAGCAAAATCGTCGTCTATGACCTACAGCAGGAATCAGAAGGCTCAGTTGGTGAAAGTTGATGGAGGCTACCGGGATAACTATTTTAACTTTGCACTTATTATGTATTTAGAAATGTAAACTCGTTGAACTGTAAAAAATTTGCTTATTAATAAAGTTTGCAACATAATAATAATAACACTTTGTTTTTGCCCTTTCACATTTCGAAAAATTTTGAAGGGGAGGCGACATAAACTTTTTTCAAATTTGTATTAGCCTAATACAAATTACAAATTACAAATATTTAAAAAAGTTTTTGTCCATCCGGTGTTGGGCCACTTCGAAGAGCAAAGAACGCAAGAAAATTTTTTAGTCGATTTTCAGAAATGTCACTGTTTGAATTTCCATTTTTATTTCTAGAAGCGTTAATTCAACTCGTACACTCATTTTTTGAATTTTTCAGGATATATTGCCCACAGACAATTGATTTTATAAAAAAAATTTAACTCATATCCAACAAATTAATTTTTTACCACCCCCCCCCCCCCCCCGCTTCCCCGCTATTTTGCAAGCCAATTTTTTAAAAATAATTTGAATTGGAACCAAATTTTGCCAGATTATTCGTTTTCGGTCAGAAAGCAAAAATCGAAAATTTGGTGCCGATTGGAAGTTCCCTTGATTAATGGGAGCACCTCCATTTTTAAGGAAAATACAGTTTATTGTCAAAACCTCTTATTTTCTTTTACTTATATGTCCGGAAGTATTGGGTTTAGAAAGACACCATTTTCACATTTTCACATTTTCAAAGGAAATTACTCAAGGAATTCGAAAAAATATTATTTTTGGGCACCAGTGCTGCCAAATGTTTTTAAGCTCAATTTGAAAACTAAATTTTCATTTTTCTCTCAATGAAGACAATTCGATCCCAAAAATTCTAACTTCATCGTGTTTAGCAGATTATTTTATATAAGAATTACTTATCGCCCTGAGGTATTCTTTGCCGAACCCGAGATACAGCGTTTTAAATCAAGCAATACACCATTTTTTATGTAAAACTATAAGCAAAATAACTTTTTCTAAGCAGTGATTCTCTACGCAATGTAAAACTACTTTGCCATATCGGGAAAAGAACAATCTGACAAAATTTGGTTCAAATCCGTGAAGGTTGATTACACGTTTGAACTTTTTCTCGGTCACTTGGCATGGAATGACCCATACATTAAAAGCAAGAATAGATTTGGTGTTCTCGTTCAAACTTTAAGTAAAAATGCCTAAAATCATTTTTTTGCTCGATTAAAAAAATTTCTTTGTTTTTTTTCGCCTCCCCTTGAGTGACTTAACACCGGAAGGACAAACACTTTAAAAAATATTTGTAATGGCCTAATTCAAAGGGAGCCGAGAGCGTTGTCACAATCCACAACGCACCACATCGCTCTTTTCAAAGCAGATTGGCAGCAGCTGTCAATCCGGAAATTCGTACTCCTGCATTATCTGCATCTGTGTATAGTCATTATAGCAATGCAATGCAATACCTAGTTGATGGATACCGTTTTCGAAATTTGACCTACTGCTTTTATTCGAAGACTTTGCAGCCAGCTATTAAAGTATAGCACAATTGCCGGGCTAATGCTATGATCTTGATGCCTTTAACAGTTGCTCCCAGTCGTGATTCGAACATCAACGACTGGTTTGTTAAACTAGTGTCATACCTCAAGCCAAACTGGAAGGCACTGATTAAACTGATCAGAATTCAGAAAATGAACTTCTCTACAAATATGTCCTTAGGGGGAGAAATATAGTATTCAACCTTTCACTAAAATCAGGGGTGACATTGCGATTCTCGTTTCGAGTGATTTTGGTTCGTTTCGACCACGTTAAACGAATAGGCGAAACGAACCAAAATCACTCGAAACGAGAATCGCAATGTCACCCCAGAATAGCAAACACCAAACTATTCCAATACGTAGGGGACATGTGTATAATGTGGCACAGGTGGGCAATACGCCACAGCTCGTTTATTCCTAAACTAGCACAAATTAAAATGCAAAACTAATGAGAAATCTTAAAATTCGATGAAAACAGCCTAGCATGCAAGTTTGACAGTTGTCACTGGCTGTCAACCCAAAAGATTTTTCAACCCAAAGGAATTTTTTGCGTCGTTTTCGTGAGATTTTTTGTGGTTAAAATCTGTAAATATCATATTGCTGCGATTCGATTGCTTCGAGCTCTCAGGCGAAAACCCGGTGCCAAACGCTTAGTTTGCTTAATTATTTAATATTTTTCTATAAATACAGATAAATAGATATAAATGTCTACTGCCACTATTAGTCTCAGCTAGTATTGTAGATTAAAAGTGCTAGGAATAATTTATCAACCACGTCTAAATTCTAGGTAAATTGCAGATTACTTAACTATGCGGGGCAATATGCCCTACTTGCAGTATAATATGCCCCATGCAGAAAAGAAAAACTATCCCAGGAGACCGACACGAGGTTTAATTTATATGAAAATACAATATTTTGATAATATCTAAGAAAGTTTCACTTTCTACAAAATAGAGTAGGCATATCAATTGTACAAATACTTGAAACACAACGTTGAGCGTATTATACTGCAGCTGGGGCATATTGCCCGTACAGACGAGAAACATTAATTTTAGACGCCGTTTTTAAATAATTCGTAGCATTTTTATTTTACAATTGTAAAGGAAGTAAACAGTTGCAATTGGTTTTCAACTCAAAAATTGACATATATTCGTTATTATAACGTTAATCTTGGGAAGCCCTTTTGCAATATTTCCATTTATTCTTAAGAGGGGCAAATTATACTACATTACCTTAAGTGCAATATGAATATGTGCTAAACGAAGGCTCCGCTGTGGGACAGCATCCCGACGTGCAGGACTAGTGTCACGTCCTATTTTTCCAGCTTCTGCACAATGTTCTTAGTTCGGGTATTGCTGCAGCCCACATGTTCATATGTTTGCGGTGTATTGATCTGGAGACTAGCCGCGAAAGGAGAGTTTCAACAGAAAGTTTTTCTGCAAAGTCGCTTGGAAAGCAAAAAAATACGGGAAAAGTATATTCCATTGTTTTCATGCCGAGAGACAATGAATCGAAACTGGGGTGAATTTATTCAGGCGTGAAAAACTACTACACAATAAAGCAATAGTGAATTAGGTACAGTCTGGTGGCAATGCTAGTCTGAAAACAAAAGTGTTGATTTATTCCTGTGGCGAAACTGGCCAAATTGAAAGTTCAATAAGCCTAATAACAGCTATTAATTTAATTGAGATTGAAAAGGTAATTCCAACGGAAGATTACTTTGGACTTGTTGAGAAATATTTCTGCTTATTATGCTGCTATATATATAGACAGTGCAATTCAGGTTTTGTGTCAGTAAAACACAGTACGACAGTCGCAAAATGTTCACCTGAATTTCAACGAATTATGCTTTTATCTAAAACTATTTCAATTCCAAACATTCATTTTCAGTTCTGATTAATATGCACAAACGCTTGGTGGAAACAACGTAGCTGCCACACACGGCATCTTTTGATGTATTGTTCCATATCTCTTTTTACCTCGTTTGAAATAAACCCAAAATCATCCCTTTAGTACTACCAATCATACCAAGCATCTAATCCCATACAAAGTAATTCAATGGATTAAGATCCAGTGATAATGCAAACCTTTCTTTCAAGGTTATGAAATCTGTCAAATTAACCAGATCAACTCCCAAGTTTGATTCATGGAATGAAGCAGAATAATGATGAAAGCAAAATTCACTATTAAGGTGGAATTAGTCGTCATCGATTCAGCCAATTTCAAAAGCAGTTTTTTTGTTTGAAACAAAAATTCTGTTCATGAAAATACCCTAAAAAATATAGTTTTTAAAAAGATTTATTTCAAACCAACTTACTGCATGCTCTTCGACTACTCAACTCCGACTGACGCTTGAGGATTCTTCAGACTTGAACGAACGCGACATAGTCGCTAATTCGCGAAGTCAGCAACACGTGAATGGTGTTGCAAACAGCTCGATGCCGGTGCCCGTGGTGCCGCTGCGCGTGTAGAGATCGCTGACGTTGTACATTCCATCTGGGATGGCTCCTCGTGCTGTTTCGTAATTGCTCCCCCCTTAAGAACGGACCGTCCCGGTTCGTTTTGCTCAGGTGATCGACATTTCATATGTCCCTTGGATAAATAGAGTGCCAAAATTGTGATGATTATTGCGATCGTAATAAATGTTCCGATTGTAGCGTTGACTTGGTGTCTATGTAGTACTTCTAATTGTTGTCGGGTTAGCAGATTGACTTCCTTCAGGTGTTGCAATGTAATATTTGCACTGATCGTTTTGCTGACGATTCGCAACCCGTTCATGGGAATCAATAATGGTTTCTGTACCCAAATGTACTCTTTGTCTGAGAATAAAAATTGGTTTACAGTGACGGTACAGTTGCGAAAAAATATAAGTGTGCTTCCAGAGATATTTCGTCTGGACAACCCACAATTTGATGTGATTGGAATGCTTCCTTCTCCGTCAACCACGATGTAGTTGTCTGTGATTCTTCTAATTTGAATCGCAGATGAGGTTTCTATGAGGTCACAGCTACCTGATATTCCTCTTAAAAGTTTCGAATAGCATGTATCGGCGGAAACATTTTCGACCTGATTTTTGTCACAAAGGACACTCTCTCCTATCTTCGGGCATTTTCCATGTATTAAAAACGTATTCTGATCATTAGTCAGTACTTCTCTAGCGCGTAGTTGCAGCGATTTTCCGTGTTTCACGATAGGTTCCATAAGTTGATGTTCGAACATTTCTGCTCTCAGCGTCGGTACTAATACAATAAATACAATTTTTGTGTGTTTGTGAACTACTACAATGTCTAAATATTCGATAGTTTGGTCAAAGCTGTCTATGGTTACATTTTCGTTTCTTAAAATTGTAGTTGCCTGAACAATTTCTTCTAGAGACAAAATGTCTTTGGAAATGATTTTCGCTTTGGAAAGGTGGATAGCTTCAAAAATATTGTTTACATGGTTTTACACGAGGTCGATATTAAGGTTCAAATTGAAAATTTCTTTTATAATTTTGATTTGGTCTGTAATATTCTTTCCCGTGATAATCTCTTGTCTAAACTTTATAAAATTTTGTCTTAACATATCCTGTTGGTCATTTAGTGCCTTTACGATCCTGTTTAGTCTATCCTGGACTTTATGATTGATTTTAATTTGTTCATTATTTTCGGTAACTAATACATTATTTCTAGTAAGCAGTTCGTTCAATTGTTTATCAATTTTAACAAGATCGTTGCTGTCAAGATTTCCTGTAATTACCTTAATCATGCTACCTAAACCATCAAAGAGACCTCGTTTGTTTCTAGAGATTGGGTATAGCTTTCTGTACGTATTTTCTATAGATTCCAACTTTCTTCTAATGAGAGCAACAGAGTCTTCTACGTGAAACATTTTTAAGTCTCTAACAATCAGTTTCAATTTTTCGATTACTGGTTCTAGATATGTCAAATCTACTATATGGAAAATCTTATGTGATCCGGTTTTGATTCGTCCTTGTCCAAGTTGTAGGGATATTAGTCCTGGGTTGTTTGACAGGTCATGTAGTTGTATTTGTTTGGTCGTCATTGTAGTGGTAGTTAGTGTCGTTCCGACCAGTAGTAAGATTAAACGGATCATATTGTTCGTGTTTCTGTATGCGGAAAAATTTTATATTAGATCTTTCGTTTGCGTTTTAATTTTGCTTTATGGATCTTGATCCCACGAGTATCGATTATTGTCTTGAATCTGTTGTTCCTGACTCTAATTTTTCTAAATTTTGGTTCGGTTTTACGTTTTATGCCTTGAATGGTATTGTATGTGTCTTCGCCGATTTCGAAATTCGGCTGTTCTTCTCTAACTTTGTTGTGGTAATCTACGTCTCGTTGGGCTGTTCTGTCTAGTCTTCTTTTAATCTCGTTTATTAGGGTTTGTCTATTTTCAAGCAATTCGTCTATGTCAGGAGGTAGCATCTCGTGTTCCCTTTGTCCGAAGAGTATCTCAAATGGCTTATGTCCGTGTGCTGTGTGTATAGTCTTGTTATAGAGCGCTAGTGCTATTCTGAAGATTTGTTTTTGATCAAGATCATTGTAGTTCTCTTTCATGCATCGAAAAATTTCACTCAGTGTTGAGTGGAACCTTTCGACGATTCCATTAGATTCGCTATGGTTAGCAGGAACATAGTGAACTTCAATATTTAATCTTTGGAAAAGTGATCTAATTTCGATTGATTTGAGGGCTGGTTCGTTGTCGCAGATAATTTTCTTAGGTGTTGTATATAGCGAAAGAAATTTAATCAAACCTGCTCTCACATCGGGAATGGATCTAGATTTTATATGGGTCATTGTGCCAAAACGGGAGAATTTGTCTACTGCCGTGAGGAAGATATTGGGTTGAGCAATGAAAATGTCAAGGTGAATAGTTTCGAATGGTTTGTTAGGAATTTCTGGTTTATGGAATGTAATGCGGTACGGGTTTCTTTCATACTTGTTTTCCAGACACGTTCCGCACAGATTAACGTATCGTTGAATCTGACGTTTCATGCTTGGGAAATAGTATTCTTTGATAATTTGATTATGATTCTCTTGTGCTCCGCGATGCGCACGTTCGTGAATATTAGCAATAACTGCGTTCTGCTCTTCTAAAGTTCTTAAATCAACAAGGATCTTTTGACTAATTCTCACTTTAAAGGTACGACTTCTACTAAAATAGTTTCGGTACACAATTTGCAAAGTGTTGATGAGTGATTCTTCACACATGATGCAATTTACTCTATTAGGGCTCATATATTGTTTAAAAATATCAAGAACTCTAACAACCGAAAAATCTGTTCGTGTAATTACTCTTCTATGGATCTTCGGAAAAATCTCCTCGTATTCGTTTGCGTCTACGGTGCCTTTCTTTAAAATAATCTGGTTATGGAAAAAATTTATTGGCAGCTCAGTCATTGGTATAAAGTTACTATCGTCCGTGTCTGCTGAATGACAAGTGGCTAAATCTGATGCATCATCTACATCGTTTGAATTAATTTCTTCCTTCTGAATTCTTGATAAGCCGTCGGCTACAACATTTTGTCTCCCTGGCCTATATCGTACTTCATAATCAAACTCTTGGAGACGTAATCGCCATCTTAGCATTTTATCATTCGGATCTTTTAAGCTGAACATGTATGTAAGTGGCTTATGATCCGTAAACAAAGTAAATCTTTTACCATACAAATAGGGGCGGAAGTATTTACATGCCCATGTTATTGCCAGGAACTCCTTTTCAATAACCGAGTAATTTTCCTCAGTCGTAGACAAGGTCCTTGAGGCAAACGCTACTGGTCTATCCTGACCGATAGGTCCTTGAGATAGTACAGCTCCTATGGCGAATTTACTTGCGTCTGTGGTTAAAATAAACGGTCTAGAAAAGTCCGGATACTGTAACACATGACTGCTTGTGAGAATGTTTTTACATTTCTCAAAAGCTTTCAAAAAATCTTCGTCGTGAACTATTTTCTCATTTTTCTTCAGCGCCTTCGTCAAAGGTTTAACGATTCGTGCGAAGTCTTTAATAAAACGCCGGTAGTAGCCTATCGTTCCGAGAAAACCTCTCAATTCGGTCTCAGTTTTTGGAATCGGCCACTTTTTGATAACGGCAACCTTATCGGGGTTCGGTTTTACACCTTCCGATGTTACGACGTGACCTAGGAAAGCCACTTCTTTACATAAAAATTCTGATTTATCAAGTTGAACCTTTAAATTATATTTTTCTAAGGCATCGAACACCTTTCGTAGATTTGTTAATTGTTCTTGTAATGATGTGGAATATATGATGATATCATCCATATAGACCAAGCATACTTTTCCAATCAGATCTCGCAACACGTTGTCCATCACTCTCTGGAATGTGGATGGCGCGTTCTTTAGCCCGAATGGCATTTTAAGAAATTCGTATTTACCATGCTCGACTGCGAAGGCAGTTTTCGGAACATCCTTTGGGTTGACTTCAATCTGGTGAAACCCAGATGCCAAATCCAAGGTCGTGAAGTAATTGCATCGACCGAGTTTATCCAATACCTCAGTGATGTTCGGGATAGGGTACTTGTCGTCTACCGTCTTCTCATTAAGTTTCCGGTAGTCTACTACAAGTCGCCATTTTTTTAATCCTGACGCATCTTTCTTTTTCGGCACCACCCAAATTGGTGATGACCATGGAGAATTTGATGGTCTTATTATACCTTGCTGTAAAAGGTCCTTTATTTGTCGTTGTACCTCATCTTTTAAACAAAAAGGGTATCTGTAACTCTTGGTATACACCGGAATATCGTCTTTCGTATCTATTCGGTGTTTGACCACATTCGTGAAGGATAAACTTTCTGATTTCAGATGAAAAATAGATTGATAATGGGAGATGAGTTTAACTAGCTTAACGCGTTCTTCGTCATTTAAATGTTCCAAACGCAGCTGATCTCGCAGCTCTGGTCTCATTCCGTTAAATTCTTGTGTAAGAGGGGTTACTATTTCGAAATTATTAGCCTCTATTTTTCCTTTCGGCAGGGCTATATCAATCGTGTCGTTTGTATAATTTGTTACGACAACATTAGCAAAGTAGTTTTCGGCTTTATAAATGCCAGAATGGATAAAAGAACGGTTATCGATCTGCACATCGTTTGCGACAAGAAATTCACCTTCTCTTTGAAATAACGGTAGCCTTACGATTTTTGTTTCGTTAGCATGGAGTTTAACTCTGGTTCTTTCTGGAAATCTCTTATACATTGGAATATCTGCGGATGGCAATTTTAGGACGTTGTCTCTTGTTAGAATAACAGCGTCTAGCTCACATAGGGATTCATATCCTATTAATCCATCGAAGTAATCATGAAATTCGAAAATTATAAATGGTAAATCAGGTGTTTCACACAGGTCTGAAAAAGGGTTCAAATATGTAAACTGGTTGACTTCATGTTTGCCACTAACATTTTTAATTTTTAATGGGGTTGTTTGGTAAACTGTAAATAAGTTTTTGTGTCTTGGACTAATGAATGATTTATTTGCGCCTGTATCAATAAGAAATTTAAGTGGTCCATTAGGACTTTCTATAATGGTGTATGGTACGCAATTTGACGTTAGGTCAGGTTGATTGCGTCTGATTCCACCTGAAAATTCATTTCGTGTTCGTTATTATTAGTTTCTGCATAATTTTCGAGTGGATATTCGGGAACATATTCCTCTTCTTCACAAACTTCTTCCACTGTATCTTCCACTTCTTGGCTGGATAATTCCTGCCGTGGATAGTGCGTCCTAATTATTGGGTCTGTATTTGCTCTGTTTGCAATTTGAAGAGATTGTCCGTTTCTGGGTCCAAATGTCATAGGTTGAAAAGTTCGAAATTGATGCGAGTTGGATGTGGAAGGTTTATTAAAATTATTTTGATTGAAGTTAGGTCTTATTTGATTTGCTGTGGGAAGATTAAAATGTTCTTGTGGAACAGGTCTGTTGAAATTATTTTGTTGAAAATTGGGTTTCATTTGATTTGTGATAGGAGGGTTGAAACGTTCCTGTATGATAGGTCTGTTGAAATTATTTTGTTGAAAGTTAGGTCTTGTTGAGTGCATTATAGGTGCAGCTCTAACTGAAGGGTATGGGCGTTCAGTTAATTTTTGAGTGCGAGTATTTACTTCGCATTCTCCACTTTTTCTGGCTAATTTGTTAGCTTTTTCCATTGCCAACTGATAAGCCTGATTCAAGTTATTTGGTTGAAGCAATCCGACGTGGGAAGAGTACGGCTCTTCTAACCCGTCTATGAATTTCTCCAGGCAGATTTTATCTACAAACCGGACAATTTCATTTGGATGTTCCCATTGATCATCCATTTGTATGTGGGTGGATATTCCCGTATACACGTCGCTGACTTGAGCGTAATGCTCCGTCACCGACTTTCTTCCCTGTTTTGCAGAGAAAAGCTTTTGGAGAAGTGTGGACATCTCACGCTTATCCCCGTAAAATAATTTTAGTTGTTCTTTAATTTTGCTCCATATCAACGGAGTACCATTGGAGGCTAGTAAGTCTCCAGCGTCTCCAATAATCTTATTTCTGATCTCCTGTAGCCAAAGCTCCAGCATTTCAGTTCCATCTAAGTGTTTGTACACATTCAGGATCCTCTCGACTGAGTTGATCCATCCATTCACTTGTTTTGCATTTCCGGCGAAATGCGGGATGTTTTTTATCAGATCGGGCACTCGCCCTTTCTGGCATTCCCTATCTATGTCGTCTCTGGCAGGCTCGGCAACCGCCTGTCTCAGAGTCGCCAATTCTGCATCCTTACTGTTCAACGTGCCGGTTAGTTCGGCCACTCTCTGTCTTAATTCCTCTAGAGTCTGGTCCATTCTTACCTTGGACCTTAACAACATTCACTTTAGATTATTTAATTCTTTTGTTCTTTTACGTTAGTTCGCGACCTATCTGTGATATTCTACTGAGTCGCTTACCACTGGTGGGGGCTCGTCAGTGTGTTATTAGTATGATTTAATTTTTTCGGGCAAAGACTGGTGAACCTTAGCACGGTTTCCAGTCTTGCTTTTTAAATTAATTTTTAATTAGTGCAAGACTCACCACAAGCTCGTTGGTGTTCCTCCAAGAGCGGTTTCCCGGATGAGTCCTGGTTCTTTCTCGGATGTTACGACATCCGCGCCGACAAAAATATAGTTTTTAAAAAGATTTATTTCAAACCAACTTACTGCATGCTCTTCGACTACTCAACTCCGACTGACGCTTGAGGATTCTTCAGACTTGAACGAACGCGACATAGTCGCTAATTCGCGAAGTCAGCAACACGTGAATGGTGTTGCAAACAGCTCGATGCCGGTGCCCGTGGTGCCGCTGCGCGTGTAGAGATCGCTGACGTTGTACATTCCATCTGGGATGGCTCCTCGTGCTGTTTCGTAATTTATTTGAACTGTTCAGATTCGCAAGAAGAATGCAGTATTTACAATT
The DNA here is from genome assembly GCF_943734655.1 of Sabethes cyaneus. Lineage (NCBI taxonomy): Eukaryota > Metazoa > Arthropoda > Insecta > Diptera > Culicidae > Sabethes > Sabethes cyaneus. The sequence continues at coordinate 100,591,610 of NC_071354.1, read as the reverse complement.
TGACGAACAAAACTCCGTTTTTGGGACCAAAAACTGCTTCCAAAATTGGGCTTTCCGACGAAAAGTTGATGACTGCTAATTTCCCGTTAAGCATTGTCAATGTAGACTCCGTATTGACTTTAACATCTTGTTCTACAAAAAGCAATGGCTTCCAAACTATTACTTTTGTCATGTTTTGTATCCTCTGAATAGATAGTTTTGACGTAGGACTACGTCTTTGTTTACAATAGTGGGACTGGGCAGCACTTTGTGAAAACGAAAATAGAAGTGTAACGTTCGAATTTTTCTTATGTGTCCATGTCCGCCGGTCCGGCAGAACAAAGGGATGAAATCAGAGATCTCCACTGCTGACGGTTACCCGCCATGGCTTTTTACCTGTCGCCAGGACAGGTTCTCGTCTACAGCCCGGATGTCGTTGGCTAAGCTCCGTCGCCATGAGCCTCTGGGTCTGCCTCTTTTACGCTGTCCTTGTGGATTCCATTCGAGTGCTGCTCTGCAAACCTCGTTCGCTCCTTTCCTCAAGATGTGTCCGATCCACTTCCACCAACGTTCACGAATTTCTGTGGCTATCGGCCGTTGATGACACCGACGATGGAGTTCCTCATTGGATATCCAATTATCAGGCCACCAGGCACGAATAATGTATCGCAGGCACCGATTAATGAATACCTGCAGTTTTTGTGTTGTCTCCGCTGAGACGCACCACGTTTCGCAGGCATACAGCAGTACGGATTTAACGTTTGAATTAAAGATTCGGGTTTTCGTACGTAGAGTGATCTGGTTTGAGCGCCAAATGTTTCGCAGACCTGCAAAGGCACCCCTGGCCTTCCTGATCCGTGTGGCTATATCAGTCTTGGTACCACCATCGGGCGTTGTTTGGCTACCAAGATATTGAAAGGCGTCTACCTGCTCAACTTGTTGTCCCGTTACTGTGAAGTTGGTGGCATTGTCAGTGTTCACTACCATAGACTTAGTTTTCGCTACACTGACTGTGAGACCTGCTGCTTGGGAGCTCTCGGAGAGGTCATCTAACTTGCTCTGCATGTCGTTTCGGCGTTGTGCGAGCAAGACAATGTCGTCGGCTAGGTCGAGGTCATTTAGCTGCTCCATCGTTAGAGGATTCCAAGGCAATCCTCGATTTGGTCTACTGTCAATTGCTCCAACCAATATCTCATCCATAACGATGAGAAACAGAAGCGGTGATAAAATGCAGCCCTGTCTCACGCCAGCAGTAACCCTTATGGGGTCGGACAAGACGCCGTCGTGCAAAACCTTGCACGAGAACGCCTCGTACTGAGCCTCGATGAGATGGACTAGCTTATCTGGAACTCCTCTACGCCTAAGTGCGCCCCAGATGTTTTCGTGATTGAGTCGGTCGAACGCCTTTTCGAAGTCAACGAACACCAGCAGAAGAGAGTCCTGGAATTCGTTGATCTGCTCCAATATAATGCGGAGCGTTGTGATATGGTCTACACATGATCGGCCAGCACGGAATCCAGCTTGCTGCCGCCGGAGAGTAGCGTCGATCTTCTCCTGTATCCGGTTGAGGATTACCTTACAGAGTACTTTGAGAGTAATACAGAGCAACGTGATGCCACGCCAGTTACCGCATTCCGTTAGGTCTCCTTTTTTAGGGACTTTGACCAATATGCCCTGCATCCAGTCCACCGGAAAAGTTGCGGTTTCCCAAATATTGCTGAAAAGCTGATGCATCATCTGGGCTGACAAAGATGAGTCAGCTTTGAGCATTTCGGCTGAAATACGAACTATCCCTGGCGCTCTATTGGATTTCATACTCTTGATGGCTGCTACAATTTCATTCAGCGATGGCGCCTCCGAGTCACGCGATTTATTCGACGAACTGTAGGCGTCGTACGCTGCTGGTTTTGTTGGTCTCTGACATTTGAAACTCGGAAGAGTTGTTCAAAATGTTCAGTCCATCGCTTAAGCTGTTCTGTACGGTCAGTCAATATCTGACCAGCTCTGTCCTTTAGCGGCATCTTTGTATTCATCCTGGCACCACTAAGGCGGCGAGAAATATCGTACAACAAACGGATATCGCCATTGGCGGCGGCGGTTTCTCCTTGTTCGGCTAGGGAGTTAGTCCAGGCTCTCTTGTCCCGCCTACAAGCACGTTTAACAGCCCTCTCCAGTTCGGCGTATCGTTGACGGGCAGCTGTCTTAGCCGATCTGGTCCGCGCTCGTTCAATGCCGGCTTTCGCCTCTCTCTCTCTTTTGCCGAGGGTTTCATCACTGGTCGTGATGAAGGCGTTCTTGATGCCGGTCCATTGCTCTTCGACGGTTCCACCAGGTGGCAACTCCGAGGCTCGAGATTCAAGTTGTTCAACAAAGGCCCGTTTCACCTCAGGATTCTCCAATCGGCGGACGTCGTAGCGGCACCCAACTTTCTCCTCCCGTCGTTGGACATGTGCGACGCGCAGACGTATCTCAGCGATAACAAGATGATGGTCGGATGCAATGTCAGCGCTGCGTTTGTTGCGTACAACAAGAAGGCTCCTTCTCCATTTCCGGCTGATGAAGATGTGGTGGATTTGGTTTTCTGTTCGGCCGTCGCGGGAAACCCACGTGACTTTATGTACTGGTCTATGGGGGAAGAGCGATCCACCAATGACCATGTCGTTATTACCACAGAATTCTGTAAACAGCTCCCCGTTTTCGCTCATCACTCCTAGGCCATGGCGTCCCATGACGCGTTCAAGGTCCGCGTTGTTTGAGCCAATCTTCGCGTTGAAGTCGCCCATGTGAATTTGGATCCCCCTTCGGGATTTTCTCAACCACGCTGTTCAGCTGGCTGTAAAAACCCTCTTTCTCCTGCAGGTCGGCAGCATCTGTTGGCGCATAGCACTGGATTGCTGTAAGGTTCCTAACCCGTGTTCTGAATCTGGCAACGATTATTCGCTCATTTATTGGTTCCCACTTCATCAGGGCCGCATGTGCCCCTGGGCTCAGTAGGAATCCAACTCCTCTTTCTCGAGTAGCATTTTCACCTCGTATGCCAGAGTAGAGCAAGACTTGCCCGGATGATGTCCTGTGTTCGCCAGTACCCGGCCAGCGGACCTCGCTCAGCCCCAGGATTTCAAGCTTCAGGCGGCTAGCTTCCCTAGCGAGTTGAGCCAGCTTGCCCTGCTGGGCAAGGGTCAGTATATTCCATGTTCCGATTCGTGTCCGTGTTTTCATGCTAAAGGTCGTTGCCAATAATCCGGAGAGATTTCTTCTTTCATTTTCGGTAACTTTTTGTATGTTCTGGTACAGTAGGCTGTTAACCTAAGGTCCTTATCCCGCTGATGGGGCTGCCATCTTAATGTGGGCGAGAGCCACTGTGCCCCCTTTCCTGTTAGCATACGGCAACCGAAGTTGCGTACCCCAGCCGGCACCTCGTGGAGGTAGGAATAGGAGTTAATGAACAGAGGTTATGGACATTACATGTTCACCCTTTGCCAGCCAGTAACGTTTGAATAACGTAACGTTTGAATGAAAGATTTCAAATGGTAATAACTACTAAACTACTGAACGAAACTGAACAATTTATATGTCGTTGGATAGATAAAATAACCAGCAATTTTATGGAGGGGGTAAGAGAGAAATTTTAAGGAGGGCGTTAGGGGCTCCTATACAAATGAAACACTAATTTCCTCAAAACTCAAATTTATTTTATGATGGTTTGAGAACCCTCACCCCTGTGGTAAGAAGATAAGGACTCTCATACAAATAAAACAGAAATTTTTGCATAAGTGCCATAGTTTCTGCTATGTAACAAGCAGTAAGTTGTAAAAGTAAACTAGTAAAATCTTCTCGGAGCAAGAGACAGTGAATCGACGCCGCTGACTTTCGTGTCTTTCATGGCAAAAGAGTAGGACATTCGAATGGCACGTCATATTTGGGATGAACGCGCTTTGGCTTTATTTGTAAACAATGGACCTTTTAAAGGCCACAAGCGACTTAAAGTAAGATTATTTAAACATGTTAAGCCACGCTTAAGCTTAATCATATTTAATATAATAATCTGTGGGCTGGTCATTCATTACTATTTCAACCTTAGTGATGCACACAAGCAGGGTTGACACATCCACAGATTATTCTGTGTTTAACAGATATTTGAAAGAAATCGCCTGTACAGAATCTGTATGCAAAGAATGCAGATTTTCGCCAATTACACAAATTAAACAGATTTTTGAGCTTTTACATGAGAGTGAAATAGACGGAAATAGACAGCAAAATGACTCTCCGTCTCTTTCACTCTCATTGTTTTGCATTGGAAAGATTTTTGCACAGATATTTTACCTCGCTGTACAGATGGCCAGATCTTTCCAACAAAAAACACAGAATGATATGTGGCATCTCTGCACACAAGTGATTTTTTAAAGAAATCTCAATGTCTCAAGTCTCAATGGTTGCAAGCGTTGTAGATATGAACCCACATTCACGTATTTTTAAAGCCACCATTGCATACAATGAAGAATTGAATCTGAATATTTCGCTCTTCTCTTTTAAACATTCACTTAGACAATGGCACTTTCAGATTCTGAGATTCTTATAAACATACTTATTCCAGAAATGCAGTTTACATTAGACTTTGATCTAAGGATCTGATATAGTACTACGTCACCCATTCGTGCAACCTTAGGGCTGTATATCTTGTATTTTTTTCTTCGGAATGTCATATAAGTTCGCTGCATACAAGATTGCAGCAAGAACAGTTTTCCGTCAAAAAACAAAAATTCGTGTTGCTAATATTTCATCGAAAATAGCTCGTTGATGAATAAACTATTTCGACCCACAGTGCTTGTTAACGCCGTTCGCAATCCAATTAGATTTGGGTTAAATTACGAGTTCCATGTCCATTTCAATACGAACATTATTGTTCTCAAAAGAAAAACGACTCACGCACGAATAGTAAATTTCCTCTCTCTTTTGTTGGTATCTTATATTATACAGCGACATGAATCTAACGAAAATTGTCATCCAGTGGGTTGTATACAGAAGATATAAAAGATTTTCTGTATATCGTCGCCAACCAACGCCAACGGTACAAAACTGGATGGCTGAATGCTATACGCATTCATTCATACAGCAACATTTTGATGCGGACTTAACCAGACCACAGATTAACCGCAAACGCAAACAACCGAAATTAACTGTCCTGTTAAATTATAAAACACTGCTTTATGAGCTGGCACGGAACAGAAGAGGGTAAACTTCCGCCAGTGAATGGTCCAAAAATTTCGAAGTGCAAATAAATCAGATAGCAATTGAAATCGATAACGGTGCTGTCACATAGTGTGCGCGATGCGATGCGGCTATCAATGCTATGGAACTGCGCGTAACTCTACCTCTTGGAATGGAAACGGGTTTTCAATATAAGCAATACTAATCACAACGCAATGGAAGTCTCGTGCACTATGTAAGCACCCGAAAAATCGCTTATATCGCAGCGTTGGGTGAATGCGTGATGGTCTTTCACACAGGTAAATGTAAACACCGCTAACAATAACGTTGATTTTAACTGCAGTATGTAGTGCCAAAGAAATCTCAATTGCAGCTTGAATGAGCTTGAATGAAAAGAGGCTGTACTAGTGTTAGATTATATATGGTTTGTATCGTACACTGCACAATAAAAAAATATATTGGACAAGGGTAAACATTTTTGAATAAAATCAATTGTATACTTATTCACTTAATTGGCTTTCCGTCCCAAGACATACCATAATAAACGAAATTTCTCCAATTCACTTAAGTATGGGCTACCGCTCTCTAACTCCTTGAACACCGTGCACTCTCCGTCAAATCTCGCTTCACCCGGTCCAATCATCCAGGAGCTCGCTTCACTTCTCGTCGTCTTAACGAGTGACAACTAAAATTTTGGATTTTTTCGAGGTTTTTGTGCACAACAACAAACGAGCTCAGGGAGAAATAAGAGTGTGTATGTGTTATCTCTTTTTGTCAGTATTTTTTGTTTTGTTTATGCTTGCCCTGTTTTGTTTAAAATGGCGTCAAAATAAGAAACATTTCGCGAGCGCGTTGTATATTTCTACTATACAAAGATCTCGGCAAAAACTATGCGGTAAAACATTCTAAAAGTGAAAAGATTGAGGCTTCAACTATTTACAATATCCTAAAATCCCCAACAACTACTCGCAAGCAAATGATCGATCCCGAAAATGATCGATTCTATTCCATGCATCTCCGAACATAAAATACAAGTTTAAACTGAAAGTGATTACAGTAGGATTTCGAATTTGGCAACAAATGCATATCGCCTATGTTGCCAAAATCGAAACCGTGCCAAAATCGAGACGCTTTTTCGATATGAAAAAATTTAATGTAAATGCTTTAAAAATTGGCTAAATGTTATTAATCAACGATTGCAACCATTTTATGTTAAAAAAGTCCGCCAAGAGCTATCCGTCCGGTGCAAATAAGTTATTGACACCCTGCGTTAACACGTAGTCTTACCCCAATAAAAATATTATTGCTCGAAACCATATAACTTTTTTCCAAGGACATACTGAGGGCATCATGTTTTCGTTATTAAAGGTGAAATTAGTCGTCATCGATTCTGCCAATTTCAAAAGCAGTTTTTTTTTGTTTGAAACAAAAATTCTGTTCATGAAAATATATTTGAACTGTTCAGATTCGCAAGAAGAATGCAGTATTTACAATTTTACGAACAAAACTCCGTTTTTGAGACCAAAAACTGCTTCCCGTTAACTAATTTCCCGTTAAGGTGAAATTAGAAATCATTAGGAAATCATCACTTCCTAATTATATTGGTTCCCGAACAGAATAGTAAGTGTAAACGACGAATAACTAAATGCGTGGTATGTATACAATGTATATTGAAGAGTTATGCAGGGCTGGAAGCAACCTGGCCAACTAAAAATAGTGACTTTAGTGACCAAAATTTGAAAAATAGAGACCTAAAAGTGACCTAAAGTTTTAGAAAAAATAACTTAGATTAAGTTATTCACGCAGTATATAATGTTGAAAACAACTGAAAATAGTCAGTTTGCCCTTTTTAAATTTTTAAATTTCATTACCTGTTCTTTTTAACAAATTTTCGCCTAGTTTACTTCGAGATTTGACGCTGGTTTAACAAGTCAACCGTCGTATGTTCGAATCTCGGCTAGGCGGTGCTGCTAGATAGAGTCATTAGGATTTTTGCACTAGCCCCGTAACTTTCCTGTATTCTAGCAGCCGGCTGCGAAATCTGTCGATGAAGAAGAGTTAAGTCTTAGAAAGACGTTTAAGCCCAGGTTTTTTTTTGCAAATTACTACGCTACTTCTTCTCCACAATCTGCTGTGCATTATAACATCATGTGATCTAATGTACTGCTTCAGAACTGCAACACGCTCAAACAAAGCTTGTACCTACTAGTGGAACATCCGCTGTCATGTTTTTCGATCGGATCGCTTTTTGAATTTTGATAAATTAATCTCACTAAGTTCTACATAATTTTTATGCACTCAAGATTTAGTAATACGCTCGCAACTGCTCGTTCGCAACGTCCACTAAGCCACGTAAACTCAGCAAATAGTGGAATTTTTTAATTTTTCGAGTTAAAAAAATGTTGGTGTTCTATTGCAAGACTTTATTTTTATGATGATTTATGATGATGATTATTACTTTCAGATTGCAGTTTAGCAAAGTTGAATTTCAAGAGTCACATTATGCTTAGCGATTCATCTCTCATTCCAGAATAGGTTTTAATGGAAAAATTTCCAGCAATTGATAAAGCACTTTCCGCTTCCATCGAAATTTGACGAATGATAGCAAGCGCGTTAAATATTATGGTTAGGGGGATTAGGGGCATAATGAGCACCCGGGGCGAAATGGGCACCCCTTTTTTCTACGAAAGTACGCATTTTATAACATCATATGGCATGCGAAACACTGCTGTAGGTACTACAGTATCTATTTATCAAAAAATGAGTGATCTCTACTGTTAAAACACGGAGTTATATTAAAAAACTCAACTTGGTTCTCAGACGCTGAAAAAATTATAATTTTGGTGCACTACCAAATAAGCTTTTACGATCATTTAAATATTTTAAACTATCAAGTGCACACTACAGTATGATGTATACATTGTATCTCAAATTTCACCTTCATTGAAGTTTTGATTTTATACTATAATTAGTGTAAAAACCCATTTTTATTTTAACTACTTGAGTGGGGGCGAAATGGGCACCCTTAGCTGGGGTGAAACGAGCACTATGTCACATTAACTAACCTGTCAGTTTCTTTGTTTATCGCGTCAATGCTTGTTTACAGTGATGGTATAAATATGCCAAACGAATCCGGAAGACATAATTGGTCAAAAAAGGCCTTGCAAGTGGCCTTGACCGCTCTAAGGCGAGACGGAATACTCACAAAACAAGTCGCCAAGTACCACAGCATTCTGCGGCAGACGTTAGCGCGGCCATACGAATGTGAGGCCATACGAAAGGGCAATTTCGGAGCAGGAGGTGGACCAAATTGATTCCTTCAAAACAATTTTCGCTCCCGCTGCAGAACAAGAGCTGGTGGTCCATATTTTGTAGGTGGAGGTTCGATGCTACGGTATTTACTACCCGTGAAATCAGAGCCGTCGTATACCAGCTGGTAGAGGGAAACGGAAAAGCATATGTCTTCAACACTAAAACACAGCTAGCTTAAGCGTCATCCGAAACTTTCCTTGTGTGCTCCAGAGGCAACCTCCGCGGCTTAATTGCCTTTAAGCGGCTTGCGGTCAATAGTTTTATCGGCATTTTGACACGTTTTATGTTTGTGTATGTATGGGTGTGTATGTGTATATGTGTATGTATGTGTTTATGTATGTGTATATGCATGTGTGTGAGTGTGTGTGTGTATGTGTGTGTGGTTGTTGTTCTTATATAAATTCTTCAAGCATGTGTTTATAAGGGTGCTCATTATGCCCCAGGGGGTGCTCATTGTGCCCCACAGACTGACCGATTTTTAGTTTTTGAAGCATTAGTTTAAATTGCAATTTTCGTCATCATATCAATTATTTTTTAATTTGTTAACAGTACGCCTTTAATTATCGATAGTGAATGTATGTTTTGCACTTTAAAAATTCCGTCATTTTGGGTGCTTAAATCAGTCAACAAGTTAGGGTGCTCATTATGCCCCTAATGCCCCTAAGCATTTTTCTTCTATCCCTTCTTAAAAAGGAAAATTCACTTTTGATTGTTTCAAAAGAGGTGTTTTTATTACATTCAATCAATGCTAGTAGAATGAGTACTTTGCGTTCACCCAGCCTTCTCGAGTTCTGCGATCATCGGCAGTTAGGATCAATCATACCGTCATCTTATTCGTCATTAACCATTCGCAGGTACAGGCACTTTTCAGTTATCAATCCCACAAATGTAAGGAGCATTTATTTGCATTAAGATTTCGTCAACTTGTTTGTTCTTAAAGTACCTCTCGAAGAGTATATTTTAAAGTCTTTACTTACAGTCTTTACTTAAAGGCACAATTGATCCAGAAAACGAAAAGGTCATCGTATTTCGATTGTTTTCCCTCAAATCGTTCTTTGGCAGCTTTGAATAATTCGAAAACGATAATTGAATATCAAGTGGTTCCAACATTTGTCTCAGAATGGAATTCAGAATTAATAAATTTTCGTTAAGAACAATTTTCGCCAAATTTCCGACAAGTTCAAATTTCCAACATTTTTCCCTATTTTCCGAGTGTGGTCACCCTTTTTATTAGTTACGAGTCATGATACATACCATCAAGACGTGTCAAGGGGCATAGTTAGTAAATTTTCCTAGGAAAGTCACACAAAAAAAAAATCGGATATAGCCTAACCGTGAGGATTTGGAATTATTTTCCACGTTCCTCCAAAGAAAATAGATGTTAAAACTTAGCCTCCTACCCGTCCCCTTCGAGGTATGTTGTATGTTCGAAACTCGATCTTTTCGACACGCGGTGAGGGTCGAGACGAGTTGATTGCTTATCATGTATGCTTTTTACATCACTCTTGAGGTGGGATCCGTCAAGCGAGTATCGAAACGAGAAGCTCGATTTTCAGTAGAAGTAGTCAATTCCTTAACTACGCAGATGACTTCAATATTATAGCCAAAAACTGCAACGGCGGAGTACTTCTACGCAAAGCTAAAAGTGAAGACAATAAGGATTGGGCTGGAAATAAATGAACGTGAACAAAGCAGATGAACGTGCGCTTTTCACGGACGGTAATCATTGACGAAGGCGGACCAGAAGTGGTGGATGAGTTCGTGTATTTGGGATCACTGGTGGCCGCGGATAACAACATTAGTAAGCAGACCCAGCGCATTCAAGCAGGAAATCGAGCCTTCGCAAAACACTGCGATCACAACACAAGCCGCCGTACGAAGCCAACAATGTACAAACCGCTCATTAGACCAGTAGTTTTTATGGATTTGGCGATGCTCACGGAGAACATACGCGCCTTTGCTCTGTTCGAGAGGAAGGTACTGCGAACGATACTTGCCGGAGTACAAGCTGAAAGCGTATGAATAACGAACAACAGACACTGCTAAGGAAGATTACTATCGTATATCTAGCAAAAATTGATAAGTCACAGTGGACTGCACACACTTTTAACAGGACAGGAAATCATTTCTATTCAACAAGCCCACCGGGACCCAGAACAGAGGGGTCCTACGTGTGATAGAGCAGGACCAGGTCTAAATCGATTTGCGACATCTCTGAGACGCCTGCGACCTGAAAAATTGGCGACGAGTAATTCAAGATCGAGTTGAACGATGACGACTGTTTGAAACAACACGAACCACCCGGATTAATGCTGCTGGCGATGACGACGACAACGAGGATCGTACAACCCTATAAATTCACCCATGCTATGAACAGCTTCCTGCGAAATTTCGAGTACCTATGTACATGTAGAACAAATTTTCTTCTGCGGGGGGGTTGGAATTAAGGATAGGTTTTCTGCATTGGCATTGGCATTGGGATTATACATTAGCGGTACTTAAGTGATACATTTACAAATATAACGTTGGCGTGTTTAAAGAAAAAAGTTGATTTTATCGATATCTATTAGCTTGGAAAGCTGAGTTACAACGTGATCTTCAATAATTTAATTCCATAATATCTTCTTGGCTGGCCATACAAGTGGCTTACATATCCATCCTACTTTGGTTCGAAGCAGCACTCTAAGCTTAAAATGCTTAGAGTATACAGATAACATCCCGCGGAAATAAGAAACCATTATTCAAATTTTCAAATCCGAAAATTTCTAGCAGTTTCATTTAGCAGTAGTGAAAAATAGGATTATGCGCCCTGTTCTGTAAGTCACGTCCAGCAACGTCTCAGTCACTGTCGAGTACAGGGAGAACGGACAGCAGAACGGCGCGATAAATAACTTAAACAAAGCAAACTCAGGTGTCACTAGCTTTGTAGCGATCGACTCGGTCGAGTGTTCTCGACAAAAATTGTGTCGCGTGTGACTTACAAAATACGGAAAGTGGACTATTCGAGCAAAGTGACACACGACGTGACTTACAGTACAGGCCTCTATGAAAATAGTGACTTTAGTGACTTTTTGATGAAAAAAAGTGACTTTAGTGACTTTTTGATCAAAAAAGTGACTTTTAAGAGACTAGCTTGAAAAAAGTGACCAAGTCACTAAAAAGTGACCAACTTCCAGCCCTGCATTCCTAATCCCGTACACTACGATGGCACCGACGCTTGCACAAGCAGGGACGCTGCTGAACTCTTCGCATCGTTCTTCGAAATCGTGTATAGCAGAGCAGCGCCAGTGCAGAATGTCAACTGTTTTGCCCATATACAAGCACACGACTTCAATCTCCCCACCTTTCAAATAACCAGAAACAACGTCATCGCCGCTCTTGAAGACCTGGACACTGACAAAGGGTCAGGTACGGACGACATTCCTCCAGTGCTTTTAAAAAACTGTGCTGATAGTCTGGCGGAACCGATTGCACTGATTTTCAATCGTTCTCTACGGGAAAGGGCTTTCCCGTCTGCTTGGAAATCGGCCTATATTGTTCCAATTTACAAATCAGGAAATCGTAGCTGTGTGTCTAACTACCGTGGTGTCTCACTACTTTGTTGCCTTAGCAAGGTATTAGAAAAACTAGTCCACAGCACGCTATATAACGCAATTGCACCAGTCATCTCTGAAACTCAGCACGGCTTTATGAGGAACCGGTCAACTACCACTAATCTGATGTGCTACGTTACTACTTTATCCAGAGAAGTCGAAGCTAGACAACAAGTGGACTCGGTATACATCGACTTTGCAAAAGCTTTTGATACTGTTCCACACATTCTGGTTATCGCCAAGTTGAAGCAAATGGGTCTACCGGATTGGATTACAGAATGACTCAGCTCATATCTGACGGACCGCACGGCATACGTGGTAGTGAATTCTGCTCGCTCTCGAACGTTTTTCATTCCCTCCGGCGTACCCCAAGGAAGCGTACTGGGGCCACTGCTGTTCAACATTTTCGTAAACGACCTGGGTACATCTATGTCATCTCCTGTACTTTCATTCGCCGATGATTTGAAAATTTTTCAAACAATACTGTCGGTGTCAGACTGCGTGGCACTGCAAGAGGACTTAAACAAACTATTAATTTGGTGCGACAGCAATGGCATGCGCGTCAACTACAAGAGATGCAAAATAGTAACATTCACTCGAAGCAATAATGCTCTACACCATCAATACTCACTGGGGTTAGACATTGTAGATCGCGTTTATTCAATATGCGACTTAGGCGTCACAATTGACTCGAAAGTCAGATTCAACGAGCACATCGGAATTATCACCGCGAAGGCATTCACCACACTAGGATTCATTCTACGTCATGCTTCCAGCTTTAGTGACATTTACGCACTCAAAACGTTGTATTGCGCGTTGGTGCGTAGCATCTTGGAGTACGTGTCTGTCGTTTAGTGCCCGCATCAGGTAACGCAAACCCTTGCAATCGAACGAGTACAGAAAAATTTTTTACGTTTTGCTCTGCGCAATTTGCCCTGGAACGATCCGATCAATCTTCCTCATTATCAAGCTCGGTGTCAGCTGATCAAACTCGATCTACTATCGGCTAGGCGTACCAATCAACAAAGAATGTTCGTTTTTGACCTAATGCAGGGAAACATTGACTGTCCAGCATTATTAGAACAGGTGCCAATCAACGTACCTCCTCGTCGGTTTCGCGATACGCAGTTGCTTGCAATACCTTTCCACCGGACGCATTTTGGCCAGAACAACGCTTTAAACTCATGTCTTCAAGCCTTCAACGCTCTTGGTGAAATTTTTGACTTCGACATGCCAAAATCACTTTTTAAAAAACGAATCAGTGAAATTACACAGTAAAACATAGTTTATAAGCATATTCAGTCTGTACGATTTTTTATCGAAGGCGGTGTTAAATAAAATAAAAATAAAATAAAAATATTGGATTTCAATTGGATTATATTGGATTCCAATTGGATAATGTTGGATTCCAATTGGATTATGTTGGATTCTAATTGGATTATGTTGGATTCTGATTGAAAATCATTGGATTCCAATTGGATTATGTTGGATTCCAATTGGATTATGTTGGATGCTACATGCCTGTTGTAGGCAACAAGCAACAAGCACCAATAAACAGGCAACAGGCACCGAGCAAAAGGCAACAGGCAACTCGCAAAAAGCAACAGGCAACAGGCAACAGGCAACAGGCAACAGGCAATAGGCAATAGGCAACAGGCCACATGCAACAGGCAACAGGTGACTGGCAGCAGGCAACAGGCAACATACAACACGCAGCAAGCAACAGGCAACAGGCAACAGGCAACAGGCAACAGGCAACAGGCAACAGGCAGCAGGCAGCAGGCAGCACACAACAGGCAACAGTCAACAGGCAACAGGTAACAGGCAACAGGCAACAGGCAACAGGCGACAGGCGACTGGAAACAGGCAACAGGCAACAGGCAACAGGCAACAGGCAACAAGAACAAGAACAAGAACAAGAACAAGAACAAGAACAAGAACAAGAACAAGAACAAGAACAAGAACAAGAACAAGAACAAGAACAAGAACAAGAACAAGAACAAGAACAAGAACAAGAACAAGAACAAGAACAAGAACAAGAACAAGAACAAGAACAAGAACAAGAACAAGAACAAGAACAAGAACAAGAACAAGAACAAGAACAAGAACAAGAAGAAGAACAAGAACAAGAACAAGAACAAGAACAAGAACAAGAACAAGAACAAGAACAAGAACAAGAACAAGAACAAGAACAAGAACAAGAACAAGAACAAGAACAAGAACAAGAACAAGACCAAGAACAAGAACAAGAACAAGAACAAGAACAAGAACAAGAACAAGAACAAGAACAAGAACAAGAACAAGAACAAGAATAAGAATCCAATATAATCCAATTGGAGTCCAATGTAATCCAATTGGAAATTGAATCCAATAAAATTTAATTCAATCCAATTGGAATTCAATATAATCCAATTGGAATTCAATATTATCCTGTTGGAATTCAATATAATCCAATTGGAATTCAATACAATCCAACTGGAATTCAATATAATTCAATTGGAATTCAATATAATCCAATTGGAATTCAATATAATCCAATTGGAATCTAATATAATGATTCAATATAATCCAATTAGAATCCAACATCCAATCCAATTTGCATCCAATGTACTACAATTAGAATCTGACATAATCCAATTGGAATCCAATATCATCCAATATAAACCAAATGGAATCCAATATAATCCAATTGGAATCCAATATAATCCATTCGGAATTCAATATAATTCAATTGGAATCCGATATAATCCAATCGGAATCCAATATTATCCAATTGGAATCCAATATAATCCGATTTGCATTTAATGTAATCCGATTGGAATCCAATATAATACAATTAGAATCCAATGCAATCTAATTAAAATCCAATATAACCCAATTGGAATCGAATGTAATCCAATTGGAATCCAATATAATCGAATTAGAATCCAATGCAATCCAATATAACCCATTTGGAATGTCCAATGCTCCAATGTTATCCAATTTTATCCAATTAGAATCCAATATAATCCAGTATAATCTAATTAGAATTCAATATAATCCAATTAGAGTCCAATGCAATCTAATTAGAATCCAATAGAATCCATTTGGAATCCAATATAACCCATTTGGAATGTCCAATGTTCCAATGTTATCCAATGTTATCCAATTAGAATCCAATATAATCCAACATAATCCAATATAATCCAATTAGAAATCAATATAATCCAATTAGAGGCCAATGCAATCTAATGAGAATCCAATATAATCCAATTGGAATCCAATATAATCCAATCCTTGTTGCTTGTTGCTTGGTGCTTGTTGCTTGTTGCATGTTGCTTGGTGCTTGTTGCTTGTTGCCTGTTGTCTGTTGCCTGTAGCCTGTTGCCTGTTGCCTGTTGCCGCTGCCTGCCGTCTGTTGCCCGTCGCCTGTTGCTTGTTGCTTGCTGCTTGTTGCAACAGGCAACAGGCAACAGGCAAAACGCAACAGGCAACAAGCAACAAGCAACAGGCACCAAGCACCAAGCACCAAGCACCAAGCACCAAGCACCAAGCACCAAGCAACAAGCAACAAGCAACAGGCAACAAGCAACAGGCAACAAGCAACAGGCAACAAGCAACAAGCATTGGATACATTATATCGCTCAAATAACCAGCACACTTAAATAATAAAACCATCAAAATTTGTATGAATTTGTTACTTTTATTTAAATATATATAAAAGTATCCAGAACAGCAAAATTAAATATGCTGATTCTATGTTGAAAATGCATCTTTTTCATTAAAATACATTATTTAGCCTTGAAAATGTCCGGAAGTTTCGGGTAGACGTGTTTAAACTAGAGATGGGCGAACGGCTCACGAGCCGTTCAAATGAATCGGTTCACAAAAAAGAGCGTTCAAACGAACGGCTCTTGAAAAAGAACCATGGTTCCTCAAACTCACCCGAAGGCGACACGAAGTTTGGTTCGGGAATCGTAATTTACCGAACTGTCAACCTGCCGAACAACGAACTGTGAGCCATGAGCCGCTCGTTTGAATCGGTTCGCAGCAGCAAATGAACGGTTCGGAGCCGCTCACACAAAAGAGCCGTTTTGCCCACCTCTAGTTTAAACATCTTCTTCTTCAGCAGCATAGAGCCGGGGTGGCTCGTGCTGTTTCAAGCACTCGTCTCCATTCAACTCGGTCTTGGGCCACTCGTCGCCAATTTCCTAGTCGTCTCAGAAGTCGCAAATCGCTTTCGACCTGGTCGAGCCATCGTGCACGTTGGGCCCCCCTGTTCCTGGTGCCGGTGGGGTTGTTGAAGAGGACCGTTTTCGTCGCACTGTCGTCCGGCATCCTTGCGACGTGTCCGGCCCACCGTAGCCTGCTAACTTTCGCTAGATATACGATAGGAGTCTCCCCAAGCAGTGCCTGTAGCTCGTGATTCATACGCCTCCGCCACTCTCCGCTTTCAGTTTGTATTCCGCCAAATATCGTCCGCAGCACTTTCCGCTCAAACACGGCAAGGGCGCGTATGTCCTCCGTAAGCAGCGTCACAGCTTCAAGTCCATAAAGAACTACCGGTCTAATAATGGTTTTGTACATTGTTAGCTTCGTACGGCGGCGTATGCTTCCTGATCGTAGCGTTTTACGAAGGGCAAAGTAGGCCCGATTTCCCGCTTGGATGCGCCGCTGGATCTCCTTACTAGTGTTGTTGTCCGCGGTCACCAGCGATCCCAAATACACGAACTCTTCTACCACTTCTAGTTCGTCGCCGTCAACGGTTACCGTCCGTGGGAGGCGCGCATTTGTTTCCTTTGAGCCTCTTCCTTTCATGTATTTGGTCTTCGACGCATTTATTTTTAGCCCAATTCTCCTAGACTCCGCTTTCAGTCTGGCGTAGATTGCCTCCGCCGTCGCAAAGTTCCTGGCTATGATATCGAAGTCATCTGCAAAGCCTAGAAGTTGGCTACTCTTGGTAAAAATCGTGCCTCTCGTTTCAATGCCCGCTCGTCGGATCACCCCCTCAAGAGCGATGTTGAACAGCATGCAGGATAGACCGTCACCTTGTCTCAACCCTCGTCGCGTCCCAGAGATGCGTACGAAACACATCACTCGATCCAATGTAGCTCTGATCAGTCGCGTCAGTTTGTCCGGAAAACCGTATTCGTGCATTATCTGCCATAGCTTGTCTCGATCGACTGTATCGTATGCTGCTTTGAAATCGATAAAGATGTGATGCGTGGGCACGTTGTACTCCCGACATTTTTGCAAGATCTGTCGGATAGTAAACATTTGGTCCGTAGTTGCGCGAGCCCCCATGAAACCCGCCTGATAATTCCCTACGAAACCTTGTGCTATCGGTGACAGCCGGCGTAACAGGATCTGGGAGAGTACCTTGTAGGCGGCGTTTACCAGCGTAATACCACGATAGTTGCAGCAGTCTAGCCGATCACCCTTTTTGTAGATGGGACAAACCACTCCTTCCATCCATTCCTCCGGTAGCTTTTCCTCCTCCCAAATCCTCGAAATAACCCAGTGTAGAACCTTTGCTAGCGTTTCCCCGCCATGTTTATAAAGCTCTGCCGGTAGGCGGTCCTTCCCAGCGGCTTTATTGGTCTTCAGCAACCTGATTTCTCGTTTGACTTCTTGGAGATCAGGTGCTAGGACATCACTATCTTCCATGGGCGCTCCTAGGTTAATTTCCGTTCCGCCTCCTTCTGCGACTTCGCCATTGAGGTGTTCATCGAAGAACTGCTTCCACCTGTCGACCACCTCGCGCTCGTTTGTAATTAGATTCCCTCCCTCGTCCCTACACATGTCAGGTTTCGGTGTGTAGCCCTTCCGAGTTTGGTTCACCTTCTCATAAAACTTGCGCGTGTCATTAGCTCGGAATAGTTGTTCTAATTCTTCACGATCTCTGTCCTCCTTTTGGCGCTTTTTTCTCCTCAGGATCGTGGTCAACTGGTTCCTAGCTCGTCGGTACTTGGCCAGGTTCTCTCTAGTGGCAATACTTAGATAATTTTTCCAAGCGTTTTTTTTCTCCTCCACCGCTTGTTGGCATTCCCCATCAAACCAATCATTTTGTGTACTCCGAGGCTCAATACCTAGTGCCGCGGTAGCGGCCTCTCCGATGGCCGAGCGTATTCTGCCCCAACCGTCTTCGAGGTTTGAAGCACCTAACTCCTCGGAAGAAACATACAACCGCGGAAGTTGTTTAAACATACTTTCGCTAACAACTCACTTAAAATTACGTATGCCCCAGATATTCAAAACACCGTAGCTCCCAAACTACCAATATTGTTTTTTCTAGTTAAGTGATTCTTATGTAGAATTTTCTGGCGAACATTTTGAGCATATTTATTTGAAAATAAAACTGATGTTTTGAGATATTCGCATATTTCGTTATTGCAAAAAAATGTATGATGTTGACAAATTAGATAAAAACACATAACATCACTCGACTGCGCGGCCAAAATTCCATCGAAAAAGTATATTACCATGCTACATGCTTGTCGTTAATATTTACATTATTTACGTAATTTATTTTTTAATTTAAAACCCCATGTTTGGTATCCTATCAAACAATCTAATTTTCTGAGACGACAATCAATCATAACTTTTCAAGGTTAACGTATTGGCAGGATACAATGTTGCTATTATGTTGTTATGCATTTCTCTATCCCCTATCTGACTGCTTCATTGAACGAGAAAAGGTAACCAACAAGTGGATGATGTTCACCTTGTATTATTATTCTTGTTATCACCGTGCCTACCGGTATATATGAAGCAAAATTTGCAAACTTTGGAGCCACCGGCCCGGGCCGGTGAATGATCCTACTGACAGAAGCTTCTCGTTTGTTTTGCGAAGCTCATCTTCAGTATTGTTTGCCAAGTGCTTGCCGTCCCGTGTATCTTGTCTATCGCCTACTAATCTAGAGACAAATGCCTTGAAGCTCTGAACTTACTACACTGTGAGATGCGACACAGTAAAAAAAACATCGGAGTAATCTAAAACTACCAACATAGGAACGGAACCAACGAAAAACAATATTTGAATTCAAGTATTTAATTTGCTACCAATTGAGGGTTTTAACCAAATTCGCTGAACAGTGTTGGATTCTCCTCCGCGGTGGTCACACTTGTTTTCGCTTCGTTGATGTATTTTTCTTGTTTCTCCTCTGAGCGGATCAAGCGAGAAGTTCTGCAAGGTAGGAAAGTGGTGGAAGACCAAAAGTTCAACTAGTACGAGATGCCTACGGCGGCTATTTCGAATGAAACAACTTCTATGGGAACGAAAGCTTTGTGTCTGCTAAAATGGAAACTCTTTTCAGATTGCAACAGTCCACCATCTTAGTGTATGAAGCAACCCAGATATGGAACCTACCTTTTTTATCGTTCATTACTTTACCAGTAGTGAACCATGATTTTAGCGAACCAGTAGAGTCCATTTATGTGACTTAAACATTAAACAATTTAAACAATTTTCACCCGCAAAACGATGTGATGTGAGTGAGATATCCACTCAAGTAACATACATTAACTTGGAACATAGATTGAATCAGACCATAAGAACTATAAGCTGTGCTGAAGATTTGGATCAGAGAGGAGTGAAGGTATTGGACTGGAATCTTTAAAATAAATAAATATCTTATATTTCTATAACGGTACTTTTTGACGTAGGACTACGTCTTTGTTTACTATACTGGGACTGGGTAGCACTTTGTGAAAACGAAAATAGAAGTTTAACGTTTGTATGAAAGATTTCAAATGGTAATAACTACTAAACTACTGAACGAAACTGAACAATTTATATGTCGTTGGACAGATGAAATGACCAATAATTCTATAGAGGAAGCAATTTTAAGGAGGGTGTAAAGGGGGGGGGGCTCCTATACAAATGAAACAAAAAATTCCTCAAAATTCTAAAACTAATCAAGGAACTGGAACCAAATTTGGCATGTGGGGGTTTCAGAAGGAAGGAATTTTTTCTATGGTGTACTGAAGTCCCTTCCCCTTCTAAGAGGGGGGTTCCCATACGAATGAAATATAAATTTCCTCATAACTCGAGAACTAATCAAGCAAATGGAACCAAATTTGGCATTTGTGGGTTTTGGAGGCATGAATTTATTTTATGATGGTTTCCCTCACCCCTGTGGTACGAGGAAAAGGACTCTCATACAAATAAAACAGAAATTTTTTCGTATGTGCCATATTTTCTGCTATGTAACAAGCGGTGAGCTGTGAAAGTAAACTAGAAAAACCTTCTCGGAGCAAGAGACAGTGAATCGACGCCGCTAACTTACGTGTCTGTTGCCATTCATGTCAAAAAAGGACATTCGAATGGCACGTCATATTTGCGGGGAACGTGCTTTGGCTTTAACGTTATTTGTAACCAATAGCCCTTTTAAAGGCCACAAGCAAGTTAAAGTAAGATTATTGAAAAATGTTAGGCTACGCATAATCATATTTCATCCAACACTCTGTGGGTTGGTCATTCATTACTATTTCAACCTTTATGATGTACACAAGTGTCTCAATGGTTGCAGGCGTTGTACATATGAACGCCAGTCCAGGTATTTTCAAACAACCATTGCATTCAATGAAGAATTGAATCTGAATATTTCACTCTTCTCTTTTAAACATTCACTTAAACAATGGCACTCACAGATTCTTATAAACATACATATGCCAGAAATGCAGTTTACCTTAGTCTTTGATCTAATGATCTGATTTAGTCCTACGTCACTCTTTCGTACAACCCTTAGGACTGTATACCTTGTAGTTTTTACAATTAACGTAGGGAATGGTAGTAGAAAGTAATGAAACAAATATATTGATAGAGTTCCACACATAACGGAAAAAGGTGTGGAAAAGAGTAGAATATTAGGTAATGGAGGGTAATTGAAGCAACACTTAAGAAGTTGTGTACCGCTCCTGTTTGTCCAAACAGGGGGAACCGTGGATCGTACCAAGCTATAAGCCAGCTGAAGCCAATTCAATTTAAATCGGATTCGAACCCACTTGATTACTAACCGGGACGACGAACTAACTGGGATGACGAGTGGGTTCGAAATCGGTTATAATTAGCGCCTTTGTAGCACACCTGCGAGAATAAGAAAGAATTAGAATTTAGAAAGAAACCATTTTCACATTTTCACATTTCAATTTCATCATTTCTCGCGACTATAACTCAAATTCAGTAGCGTTTCATTAAGACCAAAATACACGCCGATATTTAGTAAATATTATTCTATCAACTGGTATAAAAATCTTGTCTCGAATAAATATAGTTTCAACGTAATTCCTGAATATTGTTTAGGCTACCGCTTAATGGGCTGAAAATACCCTCCCGTACCCTACCTATAAGGAAAAGAATATAAAAGAGTTTGACAAACCGGGTCTTTCCCTCAAAAAGGAGGTACTACCATTAATCGTGGGTAAGATTATTCGAAACGGTTTGCATTCTTTATATACAAAGGTAAACATGTTATTGTTGTAGAACAAGCATCAGCTGAGAAATGGCCTGATATTCATGACTAAAAGGTTGATCAAGAAACAAGCGGTTTCAAACGTGAATAGTTTGAAATAGAAATAGAAATTTGTTTTCTTAAAACATATCGGTAGCACAGTACATGCGTTCCAAGTAAAAAAGTGGTAGGGAGTAGGGACCTAAACTGCCATTTTCACACTATGATTGAACTACGATAGTATTTCGTGGTTACCGAGTGCTGAACTAGTAAGTGACACGGATTTGGATTATTCTAAAATACAAGGTAACTAACCGATTGACACGCAAATGAAGGTCATGTTATACGTAAGTGGCTCCTGTGGCACTCCACTATTATCAAGCTGGTTCATCTCTACCAGGATGCTTACATTATGTGCTTGAGTCGAAAAATTTTGAAGTTTGGTTCGGTTTGAACTAAAATTTAAGTACTGTACAAAATTTTTAATAATATGGAAAAATAAACACTGGTTTCTTCTCTTTTTAGTTTTATTGAAGGTTTTATTGAAGTTTTGAAGGTTTGATGTCCCCCCCCCCCTTCATCAATATTTTGAGACCAGGACATAAACTTTTTTTCAAATTTGTATTAGCCTTATTATCCCACAATATATTTCATATACGTATAATAATTTGTTGCGCTGCCTCCGATCTTTAGCATTTCTTTAGCCACACGATAGTATTACGTATTGTTGCAGATGTGTATAACGTAACCCTCTAATTTTTTCCGTACCCACGTAAGCAGTATTATTACCTCATTCATGAAAACGTATGTGAGTCACGTTATCATTTTGCCGAAGATTTGTTCATCCGTGCTGGAATTGTTTCCACGGCAGCTTGAATTGCTTGAGCATTAGGGATTTTTTTTTGCTACGAAGATAATTTATTCCTTCTGTTACAAGAGCACTTTTTCGGAAATTCTCCAACATGATTTCTTTGACCGTTGAAAGATTACTCTGAAGGCACTGGATTCAAAAAATACATTTTTATGTAATTTGTATTATTAAATGTGTGAAAATGAGAATAACAATAACAGGTACCTATAAGTGAACGCCCTGCTATTACTGCGCTGCTGTGACATTAGAAATCAAACTTACCACTAACCATCGGAATTGTTGAGACAATAGCATAAACTGCATGGTCGCCAAATTTAAAGAACCACAAAGAGTATGTTTTGAAAAGCTACAACATACGATAAATACATTGCATTGGAAGGCAAACTGTAGCGACCCTATTGCGCAGTCTCCGGGTAAAGAGAAAGTTCACTACCGATTTACAAAGCTTTTATGACTATTGCAAGAGCTTTTTCTACTTTTATATCTCACTTGAATGTTGTTTGAAAGTTTGTTGTGATCAAGATTTCGCATAGTAAGAAAAAATAATTACAAATTCCCAAAACTCCATAAAAGCGACGGAAATTTGTTGGTATTTTCTACTATTCACGGTAGGAATACGAAGAGGTCACAAAAATGACACTCTAGAAAAAATTTGTTTTTATTTTATTCCAGAAATATCCGCTTTCTTGCAGGTTGAAACAGCACCATTTTCAGCACCATGCTTCTCCATTGCATTCTAGGGAATATCCTTTTTTTAAATTGCATCTCAAAAAGTAAGCATTACACATTTCCGGATTTCTGAAGGTTTATGTAAAACATTCGCAGCTTGCTAAGTAATCATTTTTGACGTACGACTACGTCTTACTTTAATAGGGTGGCATGCTATGAAAACAAAAATGAACGTGACACGTAAAAGTGATAGATTTTGAACGGTAATAGCTCAGTCAATTCTGAACGGATTTTGCTGGATTACATACCAATTCATAAAACGTGTGGCTATTCTGTGGTTTTCACAAAAAGGCGGGTCTTCACAGCTAGCTACTAGAATTTTTACATAAAATCGAATAATTGTAGTGAATTTACATGAGCTTCCAGCTAATCACGTTTGAGTATTTTGTGATATGAACTTGATACTTCTATTGCATTTATCAGATAGATGTGGAGTAAAATCCATCGTTTTTATAACCTTTCTGTCTAATTACTGCAATTTTATTGGGTTATGAATGCAACACAAAATATCATCAGTTTTCGCGGCTTGCTATTAATGTATCGGCAAGCGACGCCCTTTAGTAACGTAGATAATGGAATGAAAGAATTTCCTCATAGCTCTAGAACTAATCAAGTAAAAATAACTAAATGTGGCATGTGGGGGTTTTTGGAGGCAGGAATTTATTTTATGATGGTTTGAGATCCCTCACCCCTGTGGTAGGAGGATAAGGACTCTCATACAAATAAAAAAGAAATTTTTGCGTATGTGCCATATTTTTTGCTGAGACAAGCGGTAAGCTGTGAAAATTAACTAGTAGAAAGAATCGATGCCGCTAAGTAACGTGCCTGTTGCCATTCAAAGACAAGGACATTCGAATGGCTGGCTTCAAATGGTGAGTTGACAACCTGGAAGGAGCGTCAAACACAGCTCTGGTCCTCACAAGCTCCCGCCTCACGCCTCCACGAGTCATATGATACCAAATGCGGCGTAGCCTGGGCAATGTTGTCAATCTGACAATAGCGAAGTGAGGAGGTGCGACGCGAATACTGGCGCGGTAACCATAGCATGGCGGTAGAGGAAATGCTTCGTCAAACACGAGCGTCTGTCCACCAAGGAGGTGCGGCTCAAACAGCGTCTGTTCTCCATGTTAGGGGCGGCTGATTACTATACTCGTCCTTATGCCAGCAGGGACTCTAAACAGTGCTGTGCACGATGGTCCTCCGGCGAGACAGGGGGTTAGGGGCAGGCCCAACAAGCCGCCCTGGAAAACTAAAAGTTACCAACAACGAAGAAGAAAATAGGGATCGGAACAATCGGCGTCGACCCACGCGACGAAATAAGGACTACGATTGGAAACTCGGGACATGGAATTGCAAATCGCTCGGCTTCCCGGGTTGCGATAGGATAATATATGATGAATTACATCCCCGAAACTTCGAAGTCGTAGCACTGCAGGAACTTTGCTGGACAGGACAGAAGGTATGGAAAAGCGGGCATCGAACGGCTACTTTCTACCAGAGCTGTGGCACCACAAACGAGCTGGGAACCGGCTTTATAGTACTGGGAAAGATGCGCCAGCGTGTGATTGGTTGGCAACCGATCAACGCAAGGATGTGCAAGTTGAGGATTAAGGGCCGTTTCTTCAATTACAGTATCATCAATGTGCATTGCCCACACGAAGTTCTATGCGCAGCTGGAGCAGGTGTATGATGGCTGTCCGCGACGGGACGTGAAAATCGTCATCGGTGACATGAACGCGCAGGTAGGACGGGAAGCTATATATAGACCGGTAATCGGGCCAAACAGCCTGCATGCCGCAACGAACGACAACGGCCAACGATGCGTAAATTTTGCAGCCTCCCGCGGAATGGTAGTCCGAAGTACCTTCTTCCCCCGCAAAGATATCCACAAGGCCACCTGGAGATCACCAGACCAACGAATAGAAAACCAAATTGACCATATTCTAATCGACGGTAAATTATTCTCTGATGTTATAAACGTTCGCACCTACCGCAGTGCGAATATAGATTCGGATCATTTCCTAGTTGCAGTTTGCATGCGTTCAAAACTCTCGACGGTGCATAACACGCGTCGAAGTCGTACGCCGCGACCCAACATCGAGCAGCTACGAGTCACCGGAGTTGCCCAGGAATACGCGCGGCAGCTGGAAGCAGCGCTACCAACGGAAGAGCAACTTGGCGCAGCAACTCTTGAAGATGGTTGGAAAGGCATTAAGACCGCCATCGGTAGCACTGCACTAGCCGCACTAGGTACAATGAATCCGAACCGAAGAAACGATTGGTTCGACGGCGAATGCGAGCAATTAGTGCAGGAGAAGAATGCAGCACGTGCGAGGATGCTGCAACACCGTACGAGGGCGAATGTGGATCGATATAAACAAGCACGGAACAGGCAAAACTCGGTCTTCCGGAGGAAAAAGCGCCAACAGGAAGATCGGGATCGCGAGGCGATGGAAGAACTGTACCGTGCTAACGATAAACGGAGGTTCTACGAGAAGTTAAACCGCTCGCGCAAAGGCCATGTGCCGCAGGCCGATATGTGTCGAGACTCAGACGGTAATCTTCTCACGAACGAACGTGAGGTGATCGAGAGGTGGAAGCAGTATTATGACGAGCACCTTAACAGCGATGTAGCTGAACATGGAGGTGGCGATATGGCAATAGATCTTGGAGCACGTGCAGAAGACGACAGAATACCAGCCCCTGACCCCCAGGAGGTAGCAGAAGAGATCGGTCGGCTGAAGAACAATAAAGCGGCTGGGGCTGATCAGCTACCCGGCGAGCTGCTGAAATACGGTGGTGACGCACTGGCTAGAGCGCTGCACTGGGTCATTGTCAAGATTTGGGAGGATGAGCTACTACCGGAGGAGTGAACGGAAGGCATCGTGTGTCCGATCTACAAAAAGGGCGACAAGTTGGATTGTTGCAACTACCCGCGCAATCACACTGTTGAACGCCGCCTACAAGGTACTCTCCCAACTTTTATGTCGTCGACTATCGCCATTTGCAAAGGAGTTCGTGGGGCAATATCAAGCGGGATTCATGGGTGCCCGTGCCACCACGGACCAGATTTTCGCGCTTCGGCAAGTGTTGCAGAAATGTCGCGAATACAACGTGCCCACGCATCATTTATTCATCGACTTCAAATCGGCGTACGACACGATCGATCGAGATCAGCTATGGCAGATTATGCACTACTACGGATTTCCGGATAAACTAACGCGATTGGTCAAGGCGACGATGGATCGAGTAATGTGTGTTGTTCGAGTATCAGGGGCAGTCTCGAGTCCCTTTGGATCTCGAAGAGGGTTACGGCAAGGTGATGGGCTTTCATGTTTGCTGTTTAACATCGCTTTGGAGGGTGTGATAAGAAGAGCGGGTATAGACACGAGTGGCACGATATTCACGAAGTCCGTCCAGCTTCTTGGTTTCGCTGACGACGTTGACATCATTACACGTACCTTTGAGAGGATGGCGGAAACGTACATCGGACTGAAAGCTGAAGCCAAACGGATAGGACTTGTCATTAATGTATCGAAAACAAAATACATGAAAGGAAGAGGTTCTAAAGAAGTGAATGCTGACCTCCCTCTCCGGATTCATTTAGACGGTGATGAAATCGAGGTGGTAGAATAGTTCGTGTATCTGGGCTCACTGGTTACCGCAGACAACGACACCAGCAGAGAAATACAAAGACGCATTATGGCAGGAAATCGTGCCTATTTTGGACTCCGCAGGACGCTGCGATCGAACAAAATTCGCCACCGCACGAAGTTAACAATCTACAAGACGCTGATTAGACCGGTAGTCCTTTACGGCCATGAGACATGGACTATGCTCGTGGAGGACCAACGCGCCCTTAGTGTTTTCGAACGGAAGGTGTTGCGCACCATCTACGGCGGAGTGCAGATGGAAGACGGAACGTGGAGGAGGCGAATGAACCATGAATTGCATCAGCTGCTTAGGGAACCACCCATCGCTGCCACCGCAAAAATCGGTCGCCTGCGATGGGCTGGACATGTCGTGAGGATGTCGGACGACTGCCCGGTTAAAAAAGTTCTCAATAACGATCCGACTGGAACGAGACGGCGGGGCGCGCAGCGAGCAAGATGGATCGATCAAGTGGAAGGCGACCTGCGGACCCTACGTAGACTACGTGGCTGGCGAATTGCGGCCATGGACCGAGTAGAATGGAGACGACTTCTTCGTACAGCAGAGGAAACCACGGCCTGGAGCTGATTAAGTAAGTAAGTACATTCGAATGGCGCGTCATATTTGCGATGAACGAGCTTTGGCTTTAATATTATTTGTAACCAATGGCCCTTTTAAAGGCCACAAGCGAGTTAAAATAAGAAAATCGAAACATGTCAAGCTACGCATAATCATATTTAATACAATAATCTGTGGGCTGGTTAGTCATTACTATTTCACCCTTTATGATGCATACAAGTGATTTTTAAAAGAAATCTCTATGTCTCAATGGTTGCAGGCGTTGTACTTATGAACTTGACTTGAAAAAGTACTATGCCCCCTTAATGATGAAAGGTGCGCAAGCTCGTAAAACTCGTGATAAGAAAAATCAGCAAGACGCAATGCACATACAGTGATACAAATTCTAATTCGTACACCAGCATACAGATTTCGTATTTTTACATTTGAAAGTTTAACAGAAGTTTTAGGGCTTTGTTTTATTAGCGATATCCTTACACTCAAAAAAATCAGCACGTCAAGTTTTCGGGAAAACATAGGTAATTCTCATCCATTACACTTTTCATGTAACATTCACGTGAATTGTTGGTAACTCGCACTCATACTAACCAGTTTACGTGCGATCCCGGTAAGTTGTATCAATTTTCCCATTAACTAGTACATGAAGCTCACGTAAGTCGCTGTACAGAAGATTACATGATTTTTCACGTGGATGCGACGAGTCGATTTTTTTGAGTGTAGGTAACCAGAATGTGGAAAAGTGTAATAGAATTAGAGATTTAGGGGTTAACCTTAACTCAAAGCAAACGTCCATTGATTATTATAACACAATTATAAATAGAGCTAATAAAATTTTAGGCTTTATTATACATTTTTGCTATAACTTTCAGGACCCATACACGATTAAAACATTATACGTTGTATAGAGAAGGGCGGTGTATAAGTGCGTCGTTTGAAGTTGTCATCAATTTTCATGAGATTTAAAGAAGCACAACAATAAAATATATTTTATATTGATTCAATGACTCAATATCTTCACACTCAACTATAAATCATCTGGAATAATAGTGTTGTGCAAAAGAAATTGTTCATTTTTCTGATCAAGTGCCGAATCGCACCTTTACCCTACCAGCGGGGCAAAAGTGCAAAGTGTGAATCCAAGAAATTAGCACAGCAGTAACTAACAAAACCATAATATCTTCAATCTTCGATATGTTTCGGAAAGAAATATTCTTAATTTGCACCTTTCCTATTTTCCGCTGGTGTATTGCAGCCTCCGTCAGGTCGAAACGTTTTATTTTTGTTTCACCAGCGGATAGACACTATTTTCCTTCGGCCAACATCTGTAGAGCACATAGTTTTCTGCAGATTTTCCATTTCTAATATCTCTAACATAGTGCCTAAATTTATATATAATTTACCTATGCATGTTTGTCTCATCCATGAACTTTTGCCCCTTCCGTGAATCGCACTTTTGCCTCGCTAGGCACTTGACGGGGTTTGATCAAATCATGGAAAAGCAAAATATATGTTGAAAATTATTCTCACCGCATTTTTAAACGAAATATGTGAATGATATAAAACGCTGCTATGATTTTTCGACAAGTAATATCCTCTTGCTGATATCTTATTTGCCGTATAACGAAATATTACATCAAAAACGCTCGAAAATAATATTTACACATAACTTAGCAACTATGCTTCGTAAACAATAAATTATTCAAGTTCTCAAAGTAATTATCCATCCATGCTAATGTAGTCAATTTACTCGGAATCTGTACCGGTAAATCATTGAATCGCACTATTACCCGCATCGCACTTTTACCCCTCCTTACTCTATGTTAGATCAATATTAAAATATTGCAGTATAGTATGGTCTCCATTTACAATCACACATGAAGGCAGAATAGAGTCACTACAAAAACAGTTTTTGTTATATGCACTGCGCAGGATAGGTTGGACTCAATTCCCGTTACCATCCTATAAAGATCGATGCATGCTTATTAACATTCAAACATTAAAGGAACGGCGGGAATTTGTAAATTGTAATCCAATACCAATAGAATTCTATCCAACTAGGATCCGATCCAATTGGAATCCAATCCAATCCAATTTAATCCGATCCAAGCCAATCCAATTGAATCCAGTTCGATCCAATCCAGTTTGAATCCGGTACAATTGGAATCCGATATAGTCCAATTGAAATCCGACATAATCCAATTGAAATCCGATATAATCAATTGGAATGTAATATAAACCAATTGGAATCCAATATCATTCAATTGGAATCCAATATAATTCAAGTGGAATTTAATATAATATAATTGGAGTCCAATATAATTCAATTGAAATCCGACATAATCCAATTGGAACTCAGCATAATCTAATTGGAATCCAACATGATCCAATATAATACAGTTGGAATCCAATCCATTTGGAATCTAATGTTGAATTCAGTCCAATTGGAAACCAATCCAACTGGAATCCAATCCAATAGGAATCCAGTCCAATTGGAAAGGATTCCAATTAGATTGAATTCCAACTAGATTATGTTGGATTCCAATGGATTATGGATTGAATTCCAATTGGGTTATATTGAATTCCAATTGGGTTGGATTGCAATTGGATTATGTTGGATTCTAATTGTATTGTATTGGCATTAGATTATGTTCCCATTAGATTATGTTGGGTTCCAATTGAATCGGATTCCAGTTGATTCGTATTCCAACCGGATTAGATTCCAATGGGATTATATTGGATTCCCTTTGGATTATATTGAATTCCGATCTTATTATATTAGATTCCAATTGATTATATGGGATTTCAATTGGATTATAATAAATTTCAATTGGACCGGAATCAAAGTAGATTGGATTGAACTGGATTGAATTGGATTGGATTGGATCGGATTAAATTGGATTGGATCTAATCCGGTCCAATTGGAATCCGATATAATCCAATTGAAATCCAATATAATCCAAATGGAATTCAAAACATAATGCAAATGGAATCCAATATAATCCAATTGGAATCTATCTCGATCGCCCCCCCCCCCCCTTCAGTGGCCCAACACTGGAGTGACAAAAAATTTTTGTAATGGCATTAACATTTTGAGAATGTGTTTGAAACCGAATTCAACATAATCCAATTGGAATCCGATATAATTAGATGAAATTAGATCTCAATATAATCAAATTGCAATCCAATCCTTTAGTATCTAATATTGAAACCAAATCATACTGGAGCCCAACCCAATCGGAATTCAATCCAATTAGAATTCAATCCAATTGCAATCGGATTTAATTGCAATCCGACTCAATCCTATCGATTCGGAACCATTCCTATTAGAATCCAATCCTATTAGAATCCAATCCTATTGGAATCCAATCCAATTGGAATCCTATCCAATTGAAATCCAATCCAATTGGAATCCAACCCGATTGGAATACAATCCAATTGGAATACAATCCAATTGGAATACAATCCAATTTCAGTCAAATTCAGTCGGGATCCAACATAATCCAACTGAAATCCAACATATTCCTATTGGAATCCCATATAATCGAATTGGAATCTAATATATCCCCGTTGGAAGCCAATCCAATTAGAATCCAACATAATCTAATTGGAATCCAATCCAACTGGAATCTAATATTGTATCCGATCCAATTGGAACACAATCCAAATCTAATCCAATTCAATTGGTATCCAATCCATTTGGAATTCAATTCAATTGGAATCCATATTCCGTTCTCTTGTACGCCACCGAAGATCGTTCTTAGCACTCGTCTTTCGAAACCTGATATCCGTTCGATTTATTACACCTTCTACCGCTATGTTGAACAGAATGTTTGATGGGCGATGCCGATTGTTCGAGTCCGAATTTCTTTGTTCATCGTTTATTTCTTATCAGTTTTTTTGTAGTTCTGGCTTGCAAGGCCTATGGCACCAACCCCCTGTCAACCAATAAAATTAACATCCATTTTCGTTCAAAACTTTATTTGGAATGCTTAACAACGTTTGCTATGCAATGACATTATCTAATTATTGATTATACCTACTTGTATTCATTCCTCTTTTACCGTTTGCAACATGGTGAAAATACTGTAGACTGTTTTGTATACTTGCAAGAATGTCGGTATGTTGAGATTACCAAATATAACTGTCAAAGTAATGGAATCCTGTGCACTCAGGAGCATAAAACGTAACAACATTTGTTGCGAATTTTCCAATTTATACCACAAAATATTGTAGATTTCACGTTGAAGTTGTTCGTTCTTAAAAATAAGGATTAATTAAATGGTCCACTTAGCGAGACAAAATTCAGCAAAAAATACCTTCCACTCCAAAATTGTTCCCAGAAAGCAACCGAAAAACATTTGGTAGCTGACGAAGGCGATGAATACATAGCCTTGATACCATGAGAGCTAGAATATCCTTTTCAACAAAAAGTATTTGTATTTTTAGTCAGATTACTACTTACCATTACAACAGCGAAAAGAGATGTTACTAATACCAATGACAACGATACAAAAGTAATGAAGTAGAAGAATCGAAATACATTCTCTACAGTTCTCAAGTATCTGAAATGTTTAGAAACAGTATTAGATGTAAATGTGTTATTTAAAACACTTTCTAAATAATCAGGGAATCTTGTATCGTGTGAAATCATTAACAAAACGAATAGTTAAAGGAAACCTACTGCAGATGTTCCTGATGTCGTTTGACGATTTTCTCAAAAATTGGCACAATGTCATCGCAATTCTGCTCGATTTTTTCATTCATTTCTTTCAAAGAATCAATCAACAAATCGATCTGCGTAAATGAGTTCATTAACATCGTCATGTAGAAGCAATCAGGTCCCATATCTCCGGAAGATACGTAAACCGTCATTAGGATGTGCACCATGTAGTTGATGATATATCCACCCCAGCTTTTGTGGTCCAAGTACGGCATATAAAACCCAAATGGGAGTAGCTTTTCTCCAGTTTTCAGCAAATACAATAACGGTGCAAAATCCAGAGAAAAGCTTGTAAAAGCGTAGCTTATCAGCATCACTTTCAGAATGACGCTTAGCAAAAATATATTTCTCATCAACATGCTTTTCGTTCTCGGATTGCATTCCTCCTTAAACAAAGAAATATTGTACTCATGCATCCAGAGTAGCTCCTTTCGATTAATTGCAAAAATAGCAAGCTTCCACACGCACTGAACAGCCACACCCAGAGTCACCAGACAGTTGATGACCTCCTCCAAATCGTGACGCATTTCATATACCGATGTCCAAGTGAAATACAAATACATCACAGCTACGAACAAGGTAAATGCCGTATAAAAATTGGGCATTTTGTATGTCGAACTGAATATATCTAAACCGATTAATTTGGATATTTTGTTTGGAATTACAACAATTTGGGTACAAAATTCAGCTGGATCTTTAAATGAATGACGAAAGAGTTTCATTTGTTCCAATTTTCCCAGCGAATCCATTGTCTATACGGTAGAAAGTATAGTTCTATAGTTGTTTCGTGCTTAAAAGTCTCTGATTTACTAAATATGCAGAACAAATGGGACTACAACACGTTATAAGGAAATCCGCACATTTCTCTCCATAATATCACGGAGATGCAATCATACTTCAATCTATGTTATTTGAATTGACTAAAGTATGGGGTGTAAACATATGATGATGATACTGAGAACAATATGTGTTTATTGAAATACCAGCTCTAAAAAATGCTGTTCGTGAAAATGATACCTTTTTGCAAACGGATAGAATACCACCGGTGTCTTTTCAAAACTGTAATAGGTAATCAGTTTTGAAATTGAAAATGCAGTTAATAACTGCAGCGCACGTGTTTAAAAAATCCAAAGGAATTTCATATAATTGCTATTTTCATGAATATGCAGAAATGGATATTTTTTTTTATTTTAACGAGTAGGGAAATCTGCTATCCGACACCTGAGAAGACAACTCAGGGAGTGGGGTTTGGTATCCCGACCCCCCTACTGGGGCGTGAGGATCTAGACCCACTAAAACCCTACTCGAGTCTCCAGCCTCAATCCCCCCTGGCACCACCTTATCGGTATTACTTCAGGGAGGGGCTATTGTGCTTAACGCACACTCTTAGATAACTACTGGACTATGGTAGTTAGGCTGTTTATTCGCCGTTGATCGGCTTTCCAGCGGTTTTGTAGCTCAAGTACGATCTGGGTAGCAGCCGCGTTGACCTCACCCCAGACGTCCCAGCTAGAACACATCCTTTGGACTAAGTTATCCGGAGTAGTGTCCTGTCCGCTCACTGCCATCATGTTCCTTCTCATGCCCGCAAAGCGAGGGCATATGAAGAAAGCATGTTCTGCAGTTTCCTCAACGTCCACGCATTCGGGACACGCGGGGGACTCCACATGCCCAAACTTGTGCAGATACTGTCTAAAACAATCATGCCCTGACAGAATTTGTGTCAGGTGGAAGTTTACTTCGCCGTGGCGCCTGTTGACCCACCCGGATAGTTCCGGGATAAGTCGATGTGTCCACCGGCCTTTTGTGGAATTAGACCATGCCCGCTGCCATGTGGTCATCGAGGCCGATCTTGTGGTACTCCGTATGCCTCTAGTTCCACGTTGGTTGAAGCACTCTACGTCCTCGCTGATGATGATACCAATAGGCATCATACCCGCTAAGACGCAGATTGCGTCATGTGAAACTGTGCGGTACGCACTCGCCACTCTTAAGCACATGAGACGACAGGTGCTTTCCAGCTTGGCTAGATAGCTTTTGGTACCTAACGCCGATGACCACACCGGCCCGCCATACCTGAGTATGGACTGGACCACGTTGGCTAATAGCCTTCGCTTGCTGCCATATACCGCAGAACTATTAGACATCATACGAGACAATTCCGAAATAGCTGTGGAAGCCTTCTTGCAGGCATAGTCGACGAGGCTCCCGAACTTGAGCTTGTCGTCGACCATGACTCCCAGGAGTTTTAAGGACCGCGTTGACGAAATAGTGCAGTCCCCGCCGCTGATATTTTCTTGCTGCACCGACTTGCGGTTGTTCACCACGATAACCTCCGTTTTATGATGCGCTAGCTCCAGTTTCCTTGATCGCATCCAATCTTCAACAATGCTTATAGAGTGGGCAGCCGTCAACTCTACCTCTGTGATAGATTCACCATAAACTTCCAGGGTGATGTCATCCGCAAAGCCGACAATCACCACCCCTACCGGGAACTTTAGCTTCAACACCTCGTCATACATGACGTTCCACAACACTGGGCCCAGTATGGAACCTTGCGGAACCCCTACGGTGATTGGAACGCACTTCTGACCCTCCTCCGTGTTGTAGCATAGCACACGATTCTGGAAATAATTTTCCAGGATCCTGTACAGCGACACCGGAACTTGGACGTTCCGAAGCGAGTTGGCTATGGAGTCCCAGCTAGCGCTATTAAACGCATTTCTCACGTCGAGCGTGACAACTGCGCAATAGCGAATACCTGTCCTCTTGCGCTGGATCGCCACCTCGGCTGTCTTAGTGACAGACAAGATGGCATCCACCGTAGATTTGCCGTTCCGGAAGCCGAATTTGTTCCTTGACAGACCGTTTGTACCCTCAGTGTACTGTACGAGTCTGTTAAGGATAACCCTTTCCAGCACCTTGCCGGCAGTATCGAGCAGACAGATCGGCCTATATGACGAGGGGACACCAGGAGGTTTTCCCGGCTTCGGCAATAGGACCAGATTCTGTCGTTTCCATCTATCCGGGAAGTTGCCAGCTTCCAGGCATCTACTCATTACTGCCCCGAATAATTCGGGAGCCTCCAGAATAGCCGCTTTAATGGCCATATGCGGGATTCCGTCTGGTCCCGGTGCCTTGCTCACCTTTAGGGATTTAGCGATCTCAATGAGTTCCTCGTTCGTAACCGTTACTTCCTCCCAGACCTCTAAACCACCGTCCCCCACGTTACTTTGGATGTTCGGCACGGAGACCGACCATCCTACGCTATGGTCTGAGATACTGGAACGTCGGCCTTGGGACTACTCAGTGGCCTGAGGCCAGGGCCTTGGCTCGTGGCGCGGAAAGAGGCCCTCAATGATCCGCTCCAGCATCTCTGGCGATCGCTCTGCGGGTGCCATCACGCACTTGGCCTTTGCCATAACGATCCTGTAGGCATCACCCCACCGGTTCGCATTGGCACTGGCACATAACCTTTCAAAGCAGGCTCGCTTGCTAGCTATTATCCCACTCTTAAGCGCTACGCGTGCAGCAACTAGTGCTACTCGACATTCTGCTCTGCCCTCGTCCGAACGAGCTCTTTGCATAATTCTCCTTGCACGAAAGCAGGCTCCGCGGAGTTCCACAATTTCTACTGTCCACCAGTAAACCGGTGACCTACCATACCTAGGTCGGCTTTTCCTAGGCATGGTGGCGTCACACGCTCGCGACAGCACCTCAACCAAATGATCAGCGTTCGGATCGGGCATATCGCGATCACCGAAGAGAGTGCTTCGGATCGCTTCCACAAATACTTCAGGATCGAAGTATGATGTCTTCCACCCACGGGTGGTTGGAGTGTTGGCTCTACCCGCCGCCTGCCGCCTCGTTATCTGAACAACACCATAGCGGACCGCCTGATGGTCACTGTGAGTGTAGCCATTGTCTACCTTCCAGTCTCCTATCAGACCAGGGCTGCCGAATGTCACGTCGATAATAGACTCTGCACCATTCCTGCTGAAGGTACTAGTGGTGCCGACGTTGGCCAGGTCTACGTTGAGCTTTGCCAGAGCCTCAAGCAGAATCCGACCCCTATGGTTCGTGCGACGACTTCCCCACTCCAAGCGTTAAAGTCGCCCGCCACAACCACCGACTTTAGACCAATCAGCGCAACTGATACTCGGTCTACCATCCGCGTAAACTGCTCGATCGACCAACTCGGCGGAGCATAACAGCTGCAGTAGAACACTCCACCCACTTTGGCAACCGCAAATCCCTCGTCTGCAGTTGACACAACCTCTTGAACCGGGAACCTGTTTGTCGTCCATATAGCCGCCATCGCGGACCTATCCGAGACCCAGTTACCGTTTCCGGCAGGGATGCGGTATGGGTCCGAGATGATGGCAATGTCCGTCAACGACTCAGGAACTGCTTGGTATAACAGCTGCTGGGCCGCATGGCAGTGGTTCAAGTTTAGTTGCGTAACCTGCACTACGCCCGTGTTTTAGTCGCCGGCGCGCCTACCGGGCACTTTGAGCCTCCTGTTGTGCGCCACATCTTCTACACAGGTGGCTTCTGTCAGGCCCCTTACAGCTCACTCACAGTGACCACCAGGCGGTCCGCTATGGTGTCGGTCAGATAACGAGGCGGCAGGCGGCGAGTAGGGCCAACACTCCAACCACCCGTGGATGGAAGACATCATACTTCGATCCCGAAGTATTTGTGGAAGCGATCCGGAGAGAGTGCGGTGATCGCGGTATGCCCGATCCGAACGCTGATCATTTGGTTGAGGTACTGTCGCGAGCATGTGACGCTACCATGCCTAGGAAAGGTAGTCCTAGGTATGGCAGGTCACCGGCTTACTGGTGGACAGATGAAATTGCGGAACTCCGCGGAGCGTGCTTTCGTGCGAGGAGAATTATGCAAAGAGCTCGTTCGGATGAAAGCAGGGCTGAATGTCGAGTAGCACTTGTTGCTGCACGCGCAGCGCTTAAGAGCGGGATAAAAGCTAGTAAACGAGCCTGCTTTGAAAGGTTATGTGCTAGTGCCAATGCGAACCCGTGGGGTGATGCCTACAGAGTCGTAATGACAAAGACCAAGGGTGTGATGGCGCCCGCTGAGCAATCGCCAGAGATGCTGGAGCGGATCATCGAGGGCCTCTTTCCGCGCCACGAGCCAAGGCCCTGGCCCCAGGCCGCTGAGTCGTCCCACGGCCGACGTTCCAGTATCTCAGACCATAGCGTAGGATGGTCGGCCTCCGTGCCGAACATCCAAAGTAACATGGGCGACGGCGGTTTGGAGGTCGGGGAGGAAGTGACGGTTACGAACGAGGAACTCATTGATATCGCTAAATCCCTAAAGGTGAGCAAGGCACCGGGGCCAGACGGTATCCCGAATATGGCCATTAAAGCGGCTATTTTAGAGGCTCCCGAATTATTCGGGGCAGTAATGAATAGATGCCTGGAAGCTGGCCACTTCCCGGACAGATGGAAGCGACAGAACCTGGTCCTATTGCCGAAGCCGGGAAGACCTCCGGGTGTCCCCTCGTCATATAGGCCGATCTGTCTACTCGATACTGCCGGCAAGGTGCTGGAGAGGGTTATCCTTAACAGACTCGTACAGTACACGGAGGGTACAAACGGTCTGTCAAGGAACCAATTCGGCTTCCGAAAAGGCAAATCTACGGTGGATGCCATCTTGTCTGTCACTAAGACAGCCGAGGTGGCAATCCAGCCCAAGAGGACAGGTATTCGTTATTGCGCAGTTGTCACGCTCGACGTGAGAAATGCGTTTAATAGCGCTA
Source organism: Sabethes cyaneus (assembly GCF_943734655.1). Taxonomy (NCBI): domain Eukaryota; kingdom Metazoa; phylum Arthropoda; class Insecta; order Diptera; family Culicidae; genus Sabethes; species Sabethes cyaneus. Next base: position 100,553,755 of record NC_071354.1, on the reverse strand, counting down.
GCTGGGACTCCATAGCCAGCTCGCTTCGGAACGTCCAAGTGCCGGTGTCGCTGTACAGAATTCTGGAAAATTATTTCCAGAATCGTGTGCTACGCTACAACACGGAGGAGGGTCAGAAGTGCGTTCCAATCACCTCAGGGGTTCCGCAAGGTTCCATACTGGGCCCAGTGTTGTGGAACGTCATGTATGACGAGGTGTTGAAGCTAAAGTTTCCGGTAGGGGTGGCGATTGTCGGCTTTGCGGACGATATCACCTTGGAAGTCTACGGTGAATCTATCAGAGAGGTTGAGTTGACGGCTGCCCACTCTATAAGCATTGTTGAAGATTGGATGCGATCCAGGAAACTGGACCTAGCGCATCATAAAACGGAGGTTATCGTGGTTAACAACCGCAAGTCGGTGCAGCAAGCAAATATCAGTGTCGGGGACTGCACTATTTCGTCAATGCGGTTCTTAAAACTCCTTGGAGTCATGGTCGATGACAAGCTCAAGTTCGGGAGCCACGTCGACTATGCCTGCAAGAAGGCTTCCACAGCTATTTCGGCATTGTCTCGTATGATGTCTAATAGCTCTGCGGTATATGGCAGTAAGCGAAGGCTTTTAGCCACCGTGGTCCAGTCCATACTCAGGTATGGCGGGCCGGTGTGGTCATCGGCGTTAGGTACCAAAAGCTATCTAGCCACGCTGGAAAGCACCTATCGTCTCATGTGCTTAAGAGTGGCGAGTGCGTACCGCACAGTTTCACATGACGCAATCTGCGTCTTAGCGGGTATGATGCCTATTGGTATCATCATCAGCGAGGACGTAGAGTGCTTCAACCAACGTGGAACTAGAGGCATACGGAGTACCACAAGATCGGCCTCGATGATCACATGGCAGCGGGCATGGTCTGATTCCACAAAAGGCCGGTGGACACATAGACTTATCCCGGAACTATCCGGATGGGTCAACAGGCGTCATGGCGAAGTCAACTTCCACCTGACACAGATTCTGTCAGGGCATGGTTGTTTTAGACAGTATCTGCACAAATTTGGGCATGCGGAGTCCCCCGAGTGTCCCGAATGCGCGGACGTTGAGGAAACTGCAGAACATGCTTTTTTCATATGCCCTCGTTTCGAGGGCGTGAGAAGCAACATGATGGCAGTTAGCGGACAGGACACTACTCCGGATAACTTAGTCGAAAGGATGTGTTCTAGCTCGGACGTCTGGGGTGCGGTCAATGCGGCTGCTACCCAGATCGTACTTGAGCTACAAAACCGCTGGAAAGCCGATCAACGGCGAATAAACAGCCTAACTACCATAGTCCAGTAGTTATCTAAGAGCGTGCGTTAAGCACAATAGCCCCTCCCTGAAGTAATACCGATAAGGTGGTTCCAGGGGGGATTGAGGCTGGAGACTCGAGTAGGGTTTTAGTGGGTCTGGATCTTCACGATCTTCACGGGATACCAAACCCCACTCCCTGAGCTGTCTTCTCAGGTGTCTGATAGCAGATTTCCCTACTCGTTAAAAAAAAAAAAAAAAAAGGCCCCTTACAGCTCCAGAACTTGTGCCCTCGCTCAAAGCACCTCCGGCTGCTGGAACACGCTCAGTGGGCATACGGACCATCCCACCTTCAGCTTGGCCGCCTTCAGGGCTGTATTCTCGTCTACCAGTGAAGTCTTATTGTAGCTACCTGGGTTCCCGCCGGTCCCTTGCGCAGACGAACTGCTTCGGTAGTCACCACCATGTTACATTGCTCCTTGAGAGCTCGTGTCAGTTCGACCGCTTCAGTGATCTCGTCCAGGTTTTTAAGCTGGAGAGTCAGCTCAGGCGTCAGTGCGCGGATCTGTATGCCATCACCAAGGACCTTTTCTGCCAGCACTTTGTAGGCAGAACCCTTCTCAGTGGCATCCTTTTTGAGCTCAAGGATCATGTCGCCGGTGTGGAAGCGGCGGATACTCCGCACATCCGCGCCAAGACCCTTCAGCTGCTCATCCCCTCTCATGGCCTTCAAAACTTCTGCATAACTCAGCCCCTCAGTTTTGAGGATAAGGGCATCGCCTTTGCTTCTCTTTTTTCTGGCCACTTTCGGTGGAGTTCGATCCTCCTCTTTCTTCCTGGCCTTCTTCTTTTTCACTGTTTCCCACTGATTGTCGGGAGCTAACTGCGTCTTATTACCCTCGGAGGGTTTCACAGTTTGCTTACGATCCTCAGCGATCAAGCGCTTCTTCGGGCCCGTGGGAGTTTGTTCCCCTGGGGACTGCCTTGCACGTTTAGTCGATATCTTGTTGTCACTGGACTGCTCCGTAGTCGCAAGGGCTACGGTGTGGTCAGTCGTTGACAGGCAGGCATCCGTTTGTGCAGACCTCGATACAAACGCCTTTTCTACCACTTTTACTCGCGCTTCGAGTTCGCCGTGTTCCTTCGTCGCAGCACGGATGGTGCCCCGAAGCATGAGCAGACTTTGTTTCAGGTCCTTCGCTAGGGTGCTGCGGCCTACCACGAACTCGATAATGGCATCGAGCTGATGAGACGCCGCTACCACTCTTGGTAGCATGTCTCTCTTTCCTTCCACTGCTTTTATTAGCGACGGGCCATTCATCGCTGCGTCCGGCGTAGATGCAGTTGGAGCGACAGGTATGCCGCTTCCCTCTCCGCTTACGCTGGCGCTTCTGCTCGTATCCATCGGCGGAGATCGCTGGATACCACCTCTGGCGAACGGATTATCTAATCCGTCCGCGCTCACTGAAGTAAAGTTTTTTTGATTTTGATTGTTCATATAGAATCCCACGAGTTGGGGGGAAAGAAGAGTCCGCCGCATCAGAGCCCCTCATGATGCGGTAAGGGCTGATTACTGTGGAGGGCGCTCTGGTACTCCACAGGCTTCGTTTGAGGCTGGGTATTTATGGAACCCCCCCCCCCCCCCACCATTCATCCCTCGGCACGGGTCGCATGACACCTTGGATTAGGGGTTTATCCATTCTTGTTTTTACTTTTAGCCATGGATAACAGCTATTCAACCATCCTCTTTTAGGGGCTTTGGACCCTCTGTTCAGGTTCTCAGTATTTTCAGGTTCATCGAACATGCTTCTACCGAGATCCGTCATTTGCAGGCGGAGAGTTTACGCTCAGCCTTCGCATGAGTGCCCCCTTCTCTGTCCGCATACGACCCTAGTTTCCGCTGGTTGCCCGGTTCCCACTAAGGAACGTATCCCGGATGGTACCACGAGGAGGTAGAGATAGGGGTTGCTAAATAAGAGGCTGTGGAACTTCGTGGTAGTTCTGGAGCGCATTATTCAACCATTTACCAAAACCAAAGGCGTTTAAATATTTGAAGTTTGCGACTATATTTATTTCTCATACTAGATTTACAGAAATGCGACTATATTTATTTCTCATACTGGATTTACAGAATTACAGCGGACAATCGCTAGTTCAAAGTCAATGAACACCAGCAGAAGATAGGAATTCTTTAATCCACTCCAATACAATGCGAAGCGTTGTGATATGGTCTACACATGATCGACCAGCACGGAATCCGCCGAAAAGTAGCGTCGATCTTCTTACGGATTCGATTGACGATTACCTTACAGAATACTTTAAGAATAATACAAAATAACGTGACACCAGTTACCGCATTCAATTAGGTCTCCTTTTTTAGAGACCTTGACTAATATGTCCTGCATCCAGCAAAGCGAAACATTGTAACTTCCCATGTATTGCTGATTAGGTGATATATCATCTGGGCCAACAAAGGTTAGCTTTGAGCTCTCTGCTAAAATGCAGTCTATCCCTGGTGATCAGTTAGATTTAATACTTTTAATCGCTGCTTCAATTTCATCCAGTTTTGTTGGTTTCCGACGTTTGAAACTCGAAAGATTTGTTCAAAATATTCAGTCCATTGCTTATTATTACCACTAGCGGTGGCAGTGCAAGCTTTCTTGTTCCGCCTACAAGCTTGTTTAACAGTCCTCTTCAGTTCAGCGTATTATTGACGGGCAGCTGTCTTAGCCGCTCCGGGTGGCGCACACTCAATACCGGCTTTCGCCTTCTTCCGCACGTCGATCATCCTTCAAGTTTCATCGGAAATCCACATTTTCGCTCATTTCCTAGGCCATGTTGTCCCATCGGCCGGGCCCAACTTCCATTGTTAGAACGATATCGTCGGCGAAGTCGGTAATCTCGACTGCATTGGACAGCTTGAGCATCAGCAACTCATCGTACATGGCGTTCCAGAGCGGCGGACCGAGAATCGAGCCCTATGAAACACCCACGGTAACTACCGTCAGCCGTGTCGTATAACTAGCGCCCGGTTTTCACAGTAACTTCTAAGTAGCCTGCATATGTGGTCCGCTACCCTCATCTTGTGCAGGGCGAGCGGTCCCAAACTAGCACTGTTAAAGGCGTTTTTGACGTCAATTATGACTATGGCACTATATCTGTCACCCCTCCGCTTTTGCTTCATTGGCTATTCCGTCCTCTCTATGGCTGAATTAGACTATGGCATCGATGGTGGATTTCCCTCTGCGGAATCGATACTGCGTCCTCACTTTTCATAACAGACGTTAGCGTGTTTAGGATTACCCGCACTAAAAACTTCCCAAACGTGTCATCGGTAGGCGATGAGGGATCTCCTGATGGTTGAGTCGAGCAGACTTGGGTAACGGCACTAGTCTTTGTATTTCCATTTATCTGGAAATTTGAGTACTTCTAGGCAGTGCTAAAGTGTCTCTCTAGACATATCAGAACACGCTAGTATCACCAACTTCAAAGACTAGTTTGTTATCCAGTCAGGACCGGGAACGATCTTAGTCTTAAAGTATCTGGCAACCGCAATGAACTCCTCACTCGTAACCGAAGCGAGGGTGTCTCTGTTTTCTGATTTCTCTGCATTCTCTGTTTTCTAACTTCAGCGTTTTCTCTGCTTTTCTGATTTTGTAGTTTTCTCTGTTTGCTGATTTCCCTGTTTTCTCCGCTATTTCAGTTTTCTGTTTTCTGATTTCCCTGTATCTCTTCGTCTTCAATTTTTTCTGTTCTCTAACTTACCTGTTTTCTCTGCATTTTCAGTTTTCTCTGTTTTCTGGCTTTCCGGTTTTCTCTGTTTTCTGATTTTCCTGTTTTATCAGTTTACTCTGTCTTCTAACTTTCCTGTTTTCCCAGTTTATCCTTTTTTTTAACTTTCCAGATTTCTCTATTTTCTGACTTGACTGTTTTCTCAGTTTACTCTGTTTACTGACTTTCCTCTATTCTCAATTTTTAACTCTATTTTCTGACTTTCCAGTTTTCTCTGTTTTCTGACTTTCCAGTTTTCTCAGTTTACTCTGTTCTCTGACTTCCATGTTTTCCCAGTTTACTCTGCTCTATGACTTCCCTGTTTTCTCTGTTTTCTGATATTCCAGTTTTATAAGTTTGCTGACATTCCTGTTACCACAGTTTTCTCTGTTCTCTGACTTTCTAGTTTACTCTGTTTTCTGAGTCTCCAGTTTTCTCTGTTTTCTGACTTTCCTGTCTTCTCAGTTTTCTCTGTTCTCTGAATTTCTTGTTTACTCTGTTTTCTGACGTGTTTGGCCCATTTTGGATGAATTCCGTAAAATTCCAGTGATCCCTTGGCTCGATCTCCCATACCACCCAAAATGAGCCAAACATAAAAGTGCTCAGATCGTGCTTAAACTTCGCATGTAAGCTAGCTTTGAGCTTGCCGGCCGAGCGAGAGAGAGTGAGAGCTTACATGCATGCGTGATCGAACGAACGAACGAGCAGTCCGCTCTCAACCATCATCCACCGCCAGCCGAATCCTCCCGCAGCGAATGCCGAATGCCAATGTGGCAACGGCGCACGGCAACCAACCGTCCGTCCATTACATAGCGCGGCCGCAGACCGACTGTGGCCGACTGCGAGAGCACGAACCGAAAGAGCTCAAATTTTGTGTACATGTTTTGTTAACGAAAACTAGCTTACATGCCAAGTTTAAGCACGATCTGAGCACTTTTATGTTTGGCTCATTTTGGGTGGTATGGGAGATCGAGCCAAGGGCCCACTGGAATTTTACGGAATTCATCCAAAATGGGTCAAACACGAAAGTTCTGCGGCGTAGCTCAAATTTTGTGTACATGTTTTGTTAACGAAAACTAGCTTACATGCAAAGTTTAAGCACGATCTGAGCACTTTTATGTTTGACCCATTTTGGGTGGTATGGGAGATCGACCCAAGGGCCCACTGGAATTTTACGGAATTCATCCAAAATGGGCCAAACACGAAAGTTCTGCGGCGTAGCTCAAATTTTGTGTACATGTTTTGTTAACGAAAACTAGCTTACATGCAAAGTTTAAGCACGATCTGAGCACTTTTATGTTTGGCTCATTTTGGGTGGTATGGGAGATCGAACCAAGGGCCCACTGGAATTTTACGGAATTCATCCAAAATGGGCCAAACACGAAAGTTCTGCGGCGTAGCTCAAATTTTGTGTACATGTTTTGTTAACGAAAACTAGCTTACATTCAAAGTTTAAGCACGATCTGAGCACTTTTATGTTTGACACATTTTGGGTGGTATGGGAGATCGAACCAAGGGCCCCCTGGACTTTTACGGAATTCATCCAAAATGGGCCAAACACGAAAGTTCTGCGGCGTAGCTCAAATTTTGTGTACATGTTTTGTTAACGAAAACTAGCTTACATGCAAAGTTTAAGCACGATCTGAGCACTTTTATGTCTGACACATTTTGGGTGGTATGGGAGATCGAACCAAGGGCCCCCTGGAATTTTACGGAATTCATCCAAAATGGGCCAAACACGAAAGTTCTGCGGCGTAGCTCAAATTTTGTGTACATGTTTTGTTAACGAAAACTAGCTTACATGCAAAGTTTAAGCACGATCTGAGCACTTTTATGTCTGACACATTTTGGGTGGTATGGGAGATCGAACCAAGGGCCCACTGGAATTTCACGGAATTCGTCCAAAATGGGCCAAACACGAAAGTTCTGCGGCGTTGCTCAAATTTTGTGTACATGTTTTGTTAACGAAAACTAGCTTACATGCAAAGTTTAAGCACGATCTGAGCACTTTTATGTCTGACACATTTTGGGTGGTATGGGAGATCGAGCGAAGGGCCCACTGGAATTTTACGGAATTCATCCAAAATGGGCCAAACACGAAAGTTCTGCGGCGTAGCTCAAATTTTGTGTACATGTTTTGTTAACGAAAACTAGCTTACATGCAAAGTTTAAGCACGATCGGAGCACTTTTATGTTTGGCTCATTTTGGGTGGTATGGGAGATCGAACCAAGGGCCCACTGGAATTTTACGGAATTCGTCCAAAATGGGCCAAACACGAAAGTTCTGCGGCGTTGCTCAAATTTTGTGTACATGTTTTGTTAACGAAAACTAGCTTACATGCAAAGTTTAAGCACGATCTGAGCACTTTTATGTTTGGCTCATTTTGGGTGGTATGGGAGATCGAACCAAGGGCCCACTGGAATTTTACGGAATTCATCCAAAATGGGCCAAACACGAAAGTTCTGCGGCGTAGCTCAAATTTTGTGTACATGTTTTGTTAACGAAAACTAGCTTACATGCAAAGTTTAAGCACGATCTGAGCACTTTTATGTCTGACACATTTTGGGTGGTATGGGAGATCGAGCGAAGGGCCCACTGGAATTTTACGGAATTCATCCAAAATGGGCCAAACACGAAAGTTCTGCGGCGTAGCTCAAATTTTGTGTACATGTTTTGTTAACGAAAACTAGCTTACATGCAAAGTTTAAGCACGATCGGAGCACTTTTATGTTTGGCTCATTTTGGGTGGTATGGGAGATCGAACCAAGGGCCCACTGGAATTTTACGGAATTCATCCAAAATGGGCCAAACACGAAAGTTCTGCGGCGTAGCTCAAATTTTGTGTACATGTTTTGTTAACGAAAACTAGCTTACATGCAAAGTTTAAGCACGATCTGAGCACTTTTATGTCTGACACATTTTGGGTGGTATGGGAGATCGAACCAAGGGCCCACTGGAATTTTACGGAATTCATCCAAAATGGGCCAAACACGAAAGTTCTGCGGCGTAGCTCAAATTTTGTGTACATGTTTTGTTAACGAAAACTAGCTTACATGCAAAGTTTAAGCACGATCTGAGCACTTTTATGTTTGGCTCATTTTGGGTGGTATGGAAGATCGAACCAAGGGCCCACTGGAATTTTACGGAATTCATCCAAAATGGGCCAAACACGAAAGTTCTGCGGCGTAGCTCAAATTTTGTGTACATGTTTTGTTAACGAAAACTAGCTTACATGCAAAGTTTAAGCACGATCTGAGCACTTTTATGTCTGACACATTTTGGGTGGTATGGAAGATCGAACCAAGGGCCCACTGGAATTTTACGGAATTCATCCAAAATGGGTCAAATACGGAAGTTCTACGGCGTAGCTCAAATTTTGTGTACATGTTTTGTTAACGAAAACTAGCTTACATGCAAAGTTTAAGCACGATCTGAGCACTTTTATGTCTGACACATTTTGGGTGGTATGGGAGATCGAACCAAGGGCCCACTGGAATTTTACGGAATTCATCCAAAATGGGCCAAACACGAAAGTTCTGCGGCGCTGCTCAAATTTTGTGTACATGTTTTGTTAACGAAAACTAGCTTACATGCAAAGTTTAAGCACGATCTGAGCACTTTTATGTTTGGCTCATTTTGGGTGGTATGGGAGATCGAACCAAGGGCCCACTGGAATTTTACGGAATTCATCCAAAATGGGTCAAACACGGAAGTTCTACGGCGTAGCTCAAATTTTGTGTACATGTTTTGTTAACGAAAACTAGCTTACATGCAAAGTTTAAGCACGATCTGAGCACTTTTATGTTTGGCTCATTTTGGGTGGTATGGGAGATCGAACCAAGGGCCCACTGGAATTTTACGGAATTCATCCAAAATGGGTCAAACACGGAAGTTCTACGGCGTAGCTCAAATTTTGTGTACATGTTTTGTTAACGAAAACTAGCTTACATGCAAAGTTTAAGCACGATCTGAGCACTTTTATGTTTGGCTCATTTTGGGTGGTATGGGAGATCGAACCAAGGGCCCACTGGAATTTTACGGAATTCATCCAAAATGGGCCAAACACGAAAGTTCTGCGGCGTAGCTCAAATTTTGTGTACATGTTTTGTTAACGAAAACTAGCTTACATGCAAAGTTTAAGCACGATCGGAGCACTTTTATGTTTGGCTCATTTTGGGTGGTATGGGAGATCGAACCAAGGGCCCACTGGAATTTTACGGAATTCATCCAAAATGGGCCAAACACGAAAGTTCTACGGCGTAGCTCAAATTTTGTGTACATGTTTTGTTAACGAAAACTAGCTTACATGCAAAGTTTAAGCACGATCTGAGCACTTTTATGTCTGACACATTTTGGGTGGTATGGGAGATCGAACCAAGGGCCCACTGGAATTTTACGGAATTCATCCAAAATGGGCCAAACACGAAAGTTCTGCGGCGTAGCTCAAATTTTGTGTACATGTTTTGTTAACGAAAACTAGCTTACATGCAAAGTTTAAGCACGATCTGAGCACTTTTATGTCTGACACATTTTGGGTGGTATGGAAGATCGAACCAAGGGCCCACTGGAATTTTACGGAATTCATCCAAAATGGGTCAAATACGGAAGTTCTACGGCGTAGCTCAAATTTTGTGTACATGTTTTGTTAACGAAAACTAGCTTACATGCAAAGTTTAAGCACGATCTGAGCACTTTTATGTCTGACACATTTTGGGTGGTATGGGAGATCGAACCAAGGGCCCACTGGAATTTTACGGAATTCATCCAAAATGGGCCAAACACGAAAGTTCTGCGGCGCTGCTCAAATTTTGTGTACATGTTTTGTTAACGAAAACTAGCTTACATGCAAAGTTTAAGCACGATCTGAGCACTTTTATGTTTGGCTCATTTTGGGTGGTATGGGAGATCGAACCAAGGGCCCACTGGAATTTTACGGAATTCATCCAAAATGGGTCAAACACGGAAGTTCTACGGCGTAGCTCAAATTTTGTGTACATGTTTTGTTAACGAAAACTAGCTTACATGCAAAGTTTAAGCACGATCTGAGCACTTTTATGTTTGGCTCATTTTGGGTGGTATGGGAGATCGAACCAAGGGCCCACTGGAATTTTACGGAATTCATCCAAAATGGGTCAAACACGGAAGTTCTACGGCGTAGCTCAAATTTTGTGTACATGTTTTGTTAACGAAAACTAGCTTACATGCAAAGTTTAAGCACGATCTGAGCACTTTTATGTTTGGCTCATTTTGGGTGGTATGGGAGATCGAACCAAGGGCCCACTGGAATTTTACGGAATTCATCCAAAATGGGCCAAACACGAAAGTTCTGCGGCGTAGCTCAAATTTTGTGTACATGTTTTGTTAACGAAAACTAGCTTACATGCAAAGTTTAAGCACGATCGGAGCACTTTTATGTTTGGCTCATTTTGGGTGGTATGGGAGATCGAACCAAGGGCCCACTGGAATTTTACGGAATTCATCCAAAATGGGCCAAACACGAAAGTTCTACGGCGTAGCTCAAATTTTGTGTACATGTTTTGTTAACGAAAACTAGCTTACATGCAAAGTTTAAGCACGATCTGAGCACTTTTATGTCTGACACATTTTGGGTGGTATGGGAGATCGAACCAAGGGCCCACTGGAATTTTACGGAATTCATCCAAAATGGGCCAAACACGAAAGTTCTGCGGCGTAGCTCAAATTTTGTGTACATGTTTTGTTAACGAAAACTAGCTTACATGCAAAGTTTAAGCACGATCTGAGCACTTTTATGTCTGACACATTTTGGGTGGTATGGAAGATCGAACCAAGGGCCCACTGGAATTTTACGGAATTCATCCAAAATGGGTCAAACACGGAAGTTCTACGGCGTAGCTCAAATTTTGTGTACATGTTTTGTTAACGAAAACTAGCTTACATGCAAAGTTTAAGCACGATCTGAGCACTTTTATGTTTGGCTCATTTTGGGTGGTATGGGAGATCGAACCAAGGGCCCACTGGAATTTTACGGAATTCATCCAAAATGGGCCAAACACGAAAGTTCTGCGGCGTAGCTCAAATTTTGTGTACATGTTTTGTTAACGAAAACTAGCTTACATGCAAAGTTTAAGCACGATCGGAGCACTTTTATGTTTGGCTCATTTTGGGTGGTATGGGAGATCGAACCAAGGGCCCACTGGAATTTTACGGAATTCATCCAAAATGGGCCAAACACGAAAGTTCTGCGGCGTAGCTCAAATTTTGTGTACATGTTTTGTTAACGAAAACTAGCTTACATGCAAAGTTTAAGCACGATCTGAGCACTTTTATGTCTGACACATTTTGGGTGGTATGGGAGATCGAGCGAAGGGCCCACTGGAATTTTACGGAATTCATCCAAAATGGGCCAAACACGAAAGTTCTGCGGCGTAGCTCAAATTTTGTGTACATGTTTTGTTAACGAAAACTAGCTTACATGCAAAGTTTAAGCACGATCGGAGCACTTTTATGTTTGGCTCATTTTGGGTGGTATGGGAGATCGAACCAAGGGCCCACTGGAATTTTACGGAATTCATCCAAAATGGGCCAAACACGAAAGTTCTGCGGCGTAGCTCAAATTTTGTGTACATGTTTTGTTAACGAAAACTAGCTTACATGCAAAGTTTAAGCACGATCGGAGCACTTTTATGTTTGGCTCATTTTGGGTGGTATGGGAGATCGAACCAAGGGCCCACTGGAATTTTACGGAATTCATCCAAAATGGGCCAAACACGAAAGTTCTGCGGCGTAGCTCAAATTTTGTGTACATGTTTTGTTAACGAAAACTAGCTTACATGCAAAGTTTAAGCACGATCTGAGCACTTTTATGTCTGACACATTTTGGGTGGTATGGGAGATCGAGCGAAGGGCCCACTGGAATTTTACGGAATTCATCCAAAATGGGCCAAACACGAAAGTTCTGCGGCGTAGCTCAAATTTTGTGTACATGTTTTGTTAACGAAAACTAGCTTACATGCAAAGTTTAAGCACGATCGGAGCACTTTTATGTTTGGCTCATTTTGGGTGGTATGGGAGATCGAACCAAGGGCCCACTGGAATTTTACGGAATTCATCCAAAATGGGTCAAACACGGAAGTTCTACGGCGTAGCTCAAATTTTGTGTACATGTTTTGTTAACGAAAACTAGCTTACATGCAAAGTTTAAGCACGATCTGAGCACTTTTATGTCTGACACATTTTGGGTGGTATGGGAGATCGAACCAAGGGCCCACTGGAATTTTACGGAATTCATCCAAAATGGGCCAAACACGAAAGTTCTGCGGCGTAGCTCAAATTTTGTGTACATGTTTTGTTAACGAAAACTAGCTTACATGCAAAGTTTAAGCACGATCTGAGCACTTTTATGTCTGACACATTTTGGGTGGTATGGAAGATCGAACCAAGGGCCCACTGGAATTTTACGGAATTCATCCAAAATGGGCCAAACACGAAAGTTCTGCGGCGTAGCTCAAATTTTGTGTACATGTTTTGTTAACGAAAACTAGCTTACATGCAAAGTTTAAGCACGATCTGAGCACTTTTATGTTTGGCACATTTTGGGTGGTATGGGAGATCGAGCCAAGGGCCCACTGGAATTTTACGGAATTCATCCAAAATGGGCCAAACACGAAAGTTCTGCGGCGCTGCTCAAATTTTGTGTACATGTTTTGTTAACGAAAACTAGCTTACATGCAAAGTTTAAGCACGATCTGAGCACTTTTATGTTTGGCTCATTTTGGGTGGTATGAGAGATCGAGCCAAGGGCCCACTGGAATTTCACGGAATTCGTCCAAAATGGGCCAAACACGAAAGTTCTGCGGCGTTGCTCAAATTTTGTGTACATGTTTTGTTAACGAAAACTAGCTTACATGCAAAGTTTAAGCACGATCTGAGCACTTTTATGTCTGACACATTTTGGGTGGTATGGGAGATCGAGCCAAGGGCCCACTGGAATTTTACGGAATTCATCCAAAATGGGCCAAACACGAAAGTTCTGCGGCGTAGCTCAAATTTTGTGTACATGTTTTGTTAACGAAAACTAGCTTACATGCAAAGTTTAAGCACGATCTGAGCACTTTTATGTTTGGCTCATTTTGGGTGGTATGGGAGATCGAGCCAAGGGCCCACTGGAATTTTACGGAATTCATCCAAAATGGGCCAAACACGAAAGTTCTGCGGCGTAGCTCAAATTTTGTGTACATGTTTTGTTAACGAAAACTAGCTTACATGCAAAGTTTAAGCACGATCTGAGCACTTTTATGTTTGGCTCATTTTGGGTGGTATGGGAGATCGAACCAAGGGCCCACTGGAATTTTACGGAATTCATCCAAAATGGGCCAAATACGAAAGTTCTGCGGCGTAGCTCAAATTTTGTGTACATGTTTTGTTAACGAAAACTAGCTTACATGCAAAGTTTAAGCACGATCTGAGCACTTTTATGTCTGACACATTTTGGGTGGTATGGGAGATCGAACCAAGGGCCCACTGGAATTTTACGGAATTCATCCAAAATGGGCCAAACACGAAAGTTCTGCGGCGTAGCTCAAATTTTGTGTACATGTTTTGTTAACGAAAACTAGCTTACATGCAAAGTTTAAGCACGATCTGAGCACTTTTATGTCTGACACATTTTGGGTGGTATGGGAGATCGAACCAAGGGCCCACTGGAATTTTACGGAATTCATCCAAAATGGGCCAAACACGAAAGTTCTACGGCGTAGCTCAAATTTTGTGTACATGTTTTGTTAACGAAAACTAGCTTACATGCAAAGTTTAAGCACGATCTGAGCACTTTTATGTTTGGCTCATTTTGGGTGGTATGGGAGATCGAACCAAGGGCCCACTGGAATTTTACGGAATTCATCCAAAATGGGTCAAACACGGAAGTTCTACGGCGTAGCTCAAATTTTGTGTACATGTTTTGTTAACGAAAACTAGCTTACATGCAAAGTTTAAGCACGATCTGAGCACTTTTATGTTTGGCTCATTTTGGGTGGTATGGGAGATCGAACCAAGGGCCCACTGGAATTTTACGGAATTCATCCAAAATGGGCCAAACACGAAAGTTCTGCGGCGTAGCTCAAATTTTGTGTACATGTTTTGTTAACGAAAACTAGCTTACATGCAAAGTTTAAGCACGATCGGAGCACTTTTATGTTTGGCTCATTTTGGGTGGTATGGGAGATCGAACCAAGGGCCCACTGGAATTTTACGGAATTCATCCAAAATGGGCCAAACACGAAAGTTCTACGGCGTAGCTCAAATTTTGTGTACATGTTTTGTTAACGAAAACTAGCTTACATGCAAAGTTTAAGCACGATCTGAGCACTTTTATGTCTGACACATTTTGGGTGGTATGGGAGATCGAACCAAGGGCCCACTGGAATTTTACGGAATTCATCCAAAATGGGCCAAACACGAAAGTTCTGCGGCGTAGCTCAAATTTTGTGTACATGTTTTGTTAACGAAAACTAGCTTACATGCAAAGTTTAAGCACGATCTGAGCACTTTTATGTCTGACACATTTTGGGTGGTATGGAAGATCGAACCAAGGGCCCACTGGAATTTTACGGAATTCATCCAAAATGGGTCAAACACGGAAGTTCTACGGCGTAGCTCAAATTTTGTGTACATGTTTTGTTAACGAAAACTAGCTTACATGCAAAGTTTAAGCACGATCTGAGCACTTTTATGTTTGGCTCATTTTGGGTGGTATGGGAGATCGAACCAAGGGCCCACTGGAATTTTACGGAATTCATCCAAAATGGGCCAAACACGAAAGTTCTGCGGCGTAGCTCAAATTTTGTGTACATGTTTTGTTAACGAAAACTAGCTTACATGCAAAGTTTAAGCACGATCGGAGCACTTTTATGTTTGGCTCATTTTGGGTGGTATGGGAGATCGAACCAAGGGCCCACTGGAATTTTACGGAATTCATCCAAAATGGGCCAAACACGAAAGTTCTGCGGCGTAGCTCAAATTTTGTGTACATGTTTTGTTAACGAAAACTAGCTTACATGCAAAGTTTAAGCACGATCTGAGCACTTTTATGTCTGACACATTTTGGGTGGTATGGGAGATCGAGCGAAGGGCCCACTGGAATTTTACGGAATTCATCCAAAATGGGCCAAACACGAAAGTTCTGCGGCGTAGCTCAAATTTTGTGTACATGTTTTGTTAACGAAAACTAGCTTACATGCAAAGTTTAAGCACGATCGGAGCACTTTTATGTTTGGCTCATTTTGGGTGGTATGGGAGATCGAACCAAGGGCCCACTGGAATTTTACGGAATTCATCCAAAATGGGCCAAACACGAAAGTTCTGCGGCGTAGCTCAAATTTTGTGTACATGTTTTGTTAACGAAAACTAGCTTACATGCAAAGTTTAAGCACGATCGGAGCACTTTTATGTTTGGCTCATTTTGGGTGGTATGGGAGATCGAACCAAGGGCCCACTGGAATTTTACGGAATTCATCCAAAATGGGCCAAACACGAAAGTTCTGCGGCGTAGCTCAAATTTTGTGTACATGTTTTGTTAACGAAAACTAGCTTACATGCAAAGTTTAAGCACGATCTGAGCACTTTTATGTCTGACACATTTTGGGTGGTATGGGAGATCGAGCGAAGGGCCCACTGGAATTTTACGGAATTCATCCAAAATGGGCCAAACACGAAAGTTCTGCGGCGTAGCTCAAATTTTGTGTACATGTTTTGTTAACGAAAACTAGCTTACATGCAAAGTTTAAGCACGATCGGAGCACTTTTATGTTTGGCTCATTTTGGGTGGTATGGGAGATCGAACCAAGGGCCCACTGGAATTTTACGGAATTCATCCAAAATGGGTCAAACACGGAAGTTCTACGGCGTAGCTCAAATTTTGTGTACATGTTTTGTTAACGAAAACTAGCTTACATGCAAAGTTTAAGCACGATCTGAGCACTTTTATGTCTGACACATTTTGGGTGGTATGGGAGATCGAACCAAGGGCCCACTGGAATTTTACGGAATTCATCCAAAATGGGCCAAACACGAAAGTTCTGCGGCGTAGCTCAAATTTTGTGTACATGTTTTGTTAACGAAAACTAGCTTACATGCAAAGTTTAAGCACGATCTGAGCACTTTTATGTCTGACACATTTTGGGTGGTATGGAAGATCGAACCAAGGGCCCACTGGAATTTTACGGAATTCATCCAAAATGGGTCAAACACGGAAGTTCTACGGCGTAGCTCAAATTTTGTGTACATGTTTTGTTAACGAAAACTAGCTTACATGCAAAGTTTAAGCACGATCTGAGCACTTTTATGTTTGGCTCATTTTGGGTGGTATGGGAGATCGAACCAAGGGCCCACTGGAATTTTACGGAATTCATCCAAAATGGGCCAAACACGAAAGTTCTGCGGCGTAGCTCAAATTTTGTGTACATGTTTTGTTAACGAAAACTAGCTTACATGCAAAGTTTAAGCACGATCTGAGCACTTTTATGTTTGGCACATTTTGGGTGGTATGGGAGATCGAGCCAAGGGCCCACTGGAATTTTACGGAATTCATCCAAAATGGGCCAAACACGAAAGTTCTGCGGCGCTGCTCAAATTTTGTGTACATGTTTTGTTAACGAAAACTAGCTTACATGCAAAGTTTAAGCACGATCTGAGCACTTTTATGTTTGGCTCATTTTGGGTGGTATGAGAGATCGAGCCAAGGGCCCACTGGAATTTCACGGAATTCGTCCAAAATGGGCCAAACACGAAAGTTCTGCGGCGTTGCTCAAATTTTGTGTACATGTTTTGTTAACGAAAACTAGCTTACATGCAAAGTTTAAGCACGATCTGAGCACTTTTATGTCTGACACATTTTGGGTGGTATGGGAGATCGAGCCAAGGGCCCACTGGAATTTTACGGAATTCATCCAAAATGGGCCAAACACGAAAGTTCTGCGGCGTAGCTCAAATTTTGTGTACATGTTTTGTTAACGAAAACTAGCTTACATGCAAAGTTTAAGCACGATCTGAGCACTTTTATGTTTGGCTCATTTTGGGTGGTATGGGAGATCGAACCAAGGGCCCACTGGAATTTTACGGAATTCATCCAAAATGGGTCAAACACGGAAGTTCTACGGCGTAGCTCAAATTTTGTGTACATGTTTTGTTAACGAAAACTAGCTTACATGCAAAGTTTAAGCACGATCTGAGCACTTTTATGTTTGGCTCATTTTGGGTGGTATGGGAGATCGAACCAAGGGCCCACTGGAATTTTACGGAATTCATCCAAAATGGGCCAAACACGAAAGTTCTGCGGCGTAGCTCAAATTTTGTGTACATGTTTTGTTAACGAAAACTAGCTTACATGCAAAGTTTAAGCACGATCGGAGCACTTTTATGTTTGGCTCATTTTGGGTGGTATGGGAGATCGAACCAAGGGCCCACTGGAATTTTACGGAATTCATCCAAAATGGGCCAAACACGAAAGTTCTACGGCGTAGCTCAAATTTTGTGTACATGTTTTGTTAACGAAAACTAGCTTACATGCAAAGTTTAAGCACGATCTGAGCACTTTTATGTCTGACACATTTTGGGTGGTATGGGAGATCGAACCAAGGGCCCACTGGAATTTTACGGAATTCATCCAAAATGGGCCAAACACGAAAGTTCTGCGGCGTAGCTCAAATTTTGTGTACATGTTTTGTTAACGAAAACTAGCTTACATGCAAAGTTTAAGCACGATCTGAGCACTTTTATGTCTGACACATTTTGGGTGGTATGGAAGATCGAACCAAGGGCCCACTGGAATTTTACGGAATTCATCCAAAATGGGTCAAACACGGAAGTTCTACGGCGTAGCTCAAATTTTGTGTACATGTTTTGTTAACGAAAACTAGCTTACATGCAAAGTTTAAGCACGATCTGAGCACTTTTATGTTTGGCTCATTTTGGGTGGTATGGGAGATCGAACCAAGGGCCCACTGGAATTTTACGGAATTCATCCAAAATGGGCCAAACACGAAAGTTCTGCGGCGTAGCTCAAATTTTGTGTACATGTTTTGTTAACGAAAACTAGCTTACATGCAAAGTTTAAGCACGATCGGAGCACTTTTATGTTTGGCTCATTTTGGGTGGTATGGGAGATCGAACCAAGGGCCCACTGGAATTTTACGGAATTCATCCAAAATGGGCCAAACACGAAAGTTCTGCGGCGTAGCTCAAATTTTGTGTACATGTTTTGTTAACGAAAACTAGCTTACATGCAAAGTTTAAGAACGATCTGAGCACTTTTATGTCTGACACATTTTGGGTGGTATGGGAGATCGAGCGAAGGGCCCACTGGAATTTTACGGAATTCATCCAAAATGGGCCAAACACGAAAGTTCTGCGGCGTAGCTCAAATTTTGTGTACATGTTTTGTTAACGAAAACTAGCTTACATGCAAAGTTTAAGCACGATCGGAGCACTTTTATGTTTGGCTCATTTTGGGTGGTATGGGAGATCGAACCAAGGGCCCACTGGAATTTTACGGAATTCATCCAAAATGGGCCAAACACGAAAGTTCTGCGGCGTAGCTCAAATTTTGTGTACATGTTTTGTTAACGAAAACTAGCTTACATGCAAAGTTTAAGCACGATCGGAGCACTTTTATGTTTGGCTCATTTTGGGTGGTATGGGAGATCGAACCAAGGGCCCACTGGAATTTTACGGAATTCATCCAAAATGGGCCAAACACGAAAGTTCTGCGGCGTAGCTCAAATTTTGTGTACATGTTTTGTTAACGAAAACTAGCTTACATGCAAAGTTTAAGCACGATCTGAGCACTTTTATGTCTGACACATTTTGGGTGGTATGGGAGATCGAGCGAAGGGCCCACTGGAATTTTACGGAATTCATCCAAAATGGGCCAAACACGAAAGTTCTGCGGCGTAGCTCAAATTTTGTGTACATGTTTTGTTAACGAAAACTAGCTTACATGCAAAGTTTAAGCACGATCGGAGCACTTTTATGTTTGGCTCATTTTGGGTGGTATGGGAGATCGAACCAAGGGCCCACTGGAATTTTACGGAATTCATCCAAAATGGGTCAAACACGGAAGTTCTACGGCGTAGCTCAAATTTTGTGTACATGTTTTGTTAACGAAAACTAGCTTACATGCAAAGTTTAAGCACGATCTGAGCACTTTTATGTCTGACACATTTTGGGTGGTATGGGAGATCGAACCAAGGGCCCACTGGAATTTTACGGAATTCATCCAAAATGGGCCAAACACGAAAGTTCTGCGGCGTAGCTCAAATTTTGTGTACATGTTTTGTTAACGAAAACTAGCTTACATGCAAAGTTTAAGCACGATCTGAGCACTTTTATGTCTGACACATTTTGGGTGGTATGGAAGATCGAACCAAGGGCCCACTGGAATTTTACGGAATTCATCCAAAATGGGTCAAACACGGAAGTTCTACGGCGTAGCTCAAATTTTGTGTACATGTTTTGTTAACGAAAACTAGCTTACATGCAAAGTTTAAGCACGATCTGAGCACTTTTATGTTTGGCTCATTTTGGGTGGTATGGGAGATCGAACCAAGGGCCCACTGGAATTTTACGGAATTCATCCAAAATGGGCCAAACACGAAAGTTCTGCGGCGTAGCTCAAATTTTGTGTACATGTTTTGTTAACGAAAACTAGCTTACATGCAAAGTTTAAGCACGATCTGAGCACTTTTATGTTTGGCACATTTTGGGTGGTATGGGAGATCGAGCCAAGGGCCCACTGGAATTTTACGGAATTCATCCAAAATGGGCCAAACACGAAAGTTCTGCGGCGCTGCTCAAATTTTGTGTACATGTTTTGTTAACGAAAACTAGCTTACATGCAAAGTTTAAGCACGATCTGAGCACTTTTATGTTTGGCTCATTTTGGGTGGTATGAGAGATCGAGCCAAGGGCCCACTGGAATTTCACGGAATTCGTCCAAAATGGGCCAAACACGAAAGTTCTGCGGCGTTGCTCAAATTTTGTGTACATGTTTTGTTAACGAAAACTAGCTTACATGCAAAGTTTAAGCACGATCTGAGCACTTTTATGTCTGACACATTTTGGGTGGTATGGGAGATCGAGCCAAGGGCCCACTGGAATTTTACGGAATTCATCCAAAATGGGCCAAACACGAAAGTTCTGCGGCGTAGCTCAAATTTTGTGTACATGTTTTGTTAACGAAAACTAGCTTACATGCAAAGTTTAAGCACGATCTGAGCACTTTTATGTTTGGCTCATTTTGGGTGGTATGGGAGATCGAGCCAAGGGCCCACTGGAATTTTACGGAATTCATCCAAAATGGGCCAAACACGAAAGTTCTGCGGCGTAGCTCAAATTTTGTGTACATGTTTTGTTAACGAAAACTAGCTTACATGCAAAGTTTAAGCACGATCTGAGCACTTTTATGTTTGGCTCATTTTGGGTGGTATGGGAGATCGAACCAAGGGCCCACTGGAATTTTACGGAATTCATCCAAAATGGGCCAAATACGAAAGTTCTGCGGCGTAGCTCAAATTTTGTGTACATGTTTTGTTAACGAAAACTAGCTTACATGCAAAGTTTAAGCACGATCTGAGCACTTTTATGTCTGACACATTTTGGGTGGTATGGGAGATCGAACCAAGGGCCCACTGGAATTTTACGGAATTCATCCAAAATGGGCCAAACACGAAAGTTCTGCGGCGTAGCTCAAATTTTGTGTACATGTTTTGTTAACGAAAACTAGCTTACATGCAAAGTTTAAGCACGATCTGAGCACTTTTATGTCTGACACATTTTGGGTGGTATGGGAGATCGAACCAAGGGCCCACTGGAATTTTACGGAATTCATCCAAAATGGGCCAAACACGAAAGTTCTGCGGCGCTGCTCAAATTTTGTGTACATGTTTTGTTAACGAAAACTAGCTTACATGCAAAGTTTAAGCACGATCGGAGCACTTTTATGTTTGGCTCATTTTGGGTGGTATGAGAGATCGAGCCAAGGGCCCACTGGAATTTCACGGAATTCGTCCAAAATGGGCCAAACACGAAAGTTCTGCGGCGTTGCTCAAAATTTGTGTACATGTTTTGTTAACGAAAACTAGCTTACATGCAAAGTTTAAGCACGATCTGAGCACTTTTATGTCTGACACATTTTGGGTGGTATGGGAGATCGAACCAAGGGCCCACTGGAATTTTACGGAATTCATCCAAAATGGGCCAAACACGAAAGTTCTGCGGCGTAGCTCAAATTTTGTGTACATGTTTTGTTAACGAAAACTAGCTTACATGCAAAGTTTAAGCACGATCTGAGCACTTTTATGTTTGGCTCATTTTGGGTGGTATGGGAGATCGAGCCAAGGGCCTACTGGAATTTTACGGAATTCATCCAAAATGGGCCAAACACAAAAGTTCTGCGGCGTAGCTCAAATTTTGTGTACATGTTTTGTTAACGAAAACTAGCTTACATGCAAAGTTTAAGCACGATCTGAGCACTTTTATGTTTGGCTCATTTTGGGTGGTATGGGAGATCGAGCCAAGGGCCCACTGGAATTTTACGGAATTCATCCAAAATGGGCCAAACACGAAAGTTCTGCGGCGTAGCTCAAATTTTGTGTACATGTTTTGTTAACGAAAACTAGCTTACATGCAAAGTTTAAGCACGATCTGAGCACTTTTATGTCTGACACATTTTGGGTGGTATGGGAGATCGAGCGAAGGGCCCACTGGAATTTTACGGAATTCATCCAAAATGGGCCAAACACGAAAGTTCTGCGGCGTAGCTCAAATTTTGTGTACATGTTTTGTTAACGAAAACTAGCTTACATGCAAAGTTTAAGCACGATCGGAGCACTTTTATGTTTGGCTCATTTTGGGTGGTATGGGAGATCGAACCAAGGGCCCACTGGAATTTTACGGAATTCATCCAAAATGGGCCAAACACGAAAGTTCTACGGCGTAGCTCAAATTTTGTGTACATGTTTTGTTAACGAAAACTAGCTTACATGCAAAGTTTAAGCACGATCTGAGCACTTTTATGTCTGACACATTTTGGGTGGTATGGGAGATCGAACCAAGGGCCCACTGGAATTTTACGGAATTCATCCAAAATGGGCCAAACACGAAAGTTCTGCGGCGTAGCTCAAATTTTGTGTACATGTTTTGTTAACGAAAACTAGCTTACATGCAAAGTTTAAGCACGATCTGAGCACTTTTATGTCTGACACATTTTGGGTGGTATGGGAGATCGAACCAAGGGCCCACTGGAATTTTACGGAATTCATCCAAAATGGGCCAAACACGAAAGTTCTGCGGCGTAGCTCAAATTTTGTGTACATGTTTTGTTAACGAAAACTAGCTTACATGCAAAGTTTAAGCACGATCTGAGCACTTTTATGTTTGGCTCATTTTGGGTGGTATGGGAGATCGAGCCAAGGGCCCACTGGAATTTTACGGAATTCATCCAAAATGGGCCAAACACGAAAGTTCTGCGGCGTAGCTCAAATTTTGTGTACATGTTTTGTTAACGAAAACTAGCTTACATGCAAAGTTTAAGCACGATCTGAGCACTTTTATGTTTGGCTCATTTTGGGTGGTATGGGAGATCGAGCCAAGGGCCCACTGGAATTTTACGGAATTCATCCAAAATGGGCCAAATACGAAAGTTCTGCGGCGTAGCTCAAATTTTGTGTACATGTTTTGTTAACGAAAACTAGCTTACATGCAAAGTTTAAGCACGATCTGAGCACTTTTATGTCTGACACATTTTGGGTGGTATGGGAGATCGAACCAAGGGCCCACTGGAATTTTACGGAATTCATCCAAAATGGGCCAAACACGAAAGTTCTGCGGCGTAGCTCAAATTTTGTGTACATGTTTTGTTAACGAAAACTAGCTTACATGCAAAGTTTAAGCACGATCTGAGCACTTTTATGTTTGGCTCATTTTGGGTGGTATGGGAGATCGAGCCAAGGGCCCACTGGAATTTCACGGAATTCATCCAAAATGGGCCAAACACGAAAGTTCTGCGGCGTAGCTCAAATTTTGTGTACATGTTTTGTTAACGAAAACTAGCTTACATGCAAAGTTTAAGCACGATCTGAGCACTTTTATGTTTGGCTCATTTTGGGTGGTATGAGAGATCGAGCCAAGGGCCCACTGGAATTTCACGGAATTCATCCAAAATGGGCCAAACACGAAAGTTCTGCGGCGTAGCTCAAATTTTGTGTACATGTTTTGTTAACGAAAACTAGCTTACATGCAAAGTTTAAGCACGATCTGAGCACTTTTATGTTTGGCTCATTTTGGGTGGTATGGGAGATCGAGCCAAGGGCCCACTGGAATTTCACGGAATTCATCCAAAATGGGCCAAACACGGAAATTCTGCGGCGTTGCTCAAATTTTGTGTACATGTTTTGTTAACGAAAACTAGCTTACATGCAAAGTTTAAGCACGATCTGAGCACTTTTATGTTTGGCTCATTTTGGGTGGTATGGGAGATCGAACCAAGGGCCCACTGGAATTTTACGGAATTCATCCAAAATGGGCCAAACACGAAAGTTCTGCGGCGTAGCTCAAATTTTGTGTACATGTTTTGTTAACGAAAACTAGCTTACATGCAAAGTTTAAGCACGATCTGAGCACTTTTATGTCTGACACATTTTGGGTGGTATGGGAGATCGAACCAAGGGCCCACTGTAATTTTACGGAATTCATCCAAAATGGGTCAAACACGGAAGTTCTGTGGCGTAGCTCAAATTTTGTGTACATGTTTTGTTAACGAAAACTAGCTTACATGCAAAGTTTAAGCACGATCTGAGCACTTTTATGTCTGACACATTTTGGGTGGTATGGGAGATCGAACCAAGGGCCCACTGGAATTTTACGGAATTCATCCAAAATGGGCCAAACACGAAAGTTCTGCGGCGTAGCTCAAATTTTGTGTACATGTTTTGTTAACGAAAACTAGCTTACATGCAAAGTTTAAGCACGATCTGAGCACTTTTATGTCTGACACATTTTGGGTGGTATGGGAGATCGAACCAAGGGCCCACTGGAATTTTACGGAATTCATCCAAAATGGGCCAAACACGAAAGTTCTGCGGCGTAGCTCAAATTTTGTGTACATGTTTTGTTAACGAAAACTAGCTTACATGCAATGTTTAAGCACGATCTGAGCACTTTTATGTTTGGCTCATTTTGAGTGGAATGGGAGATCGAGTCAAGGGCCCACTGGAATTTTACGGAATTCATGCAAAATGGGCCAAACACGAAAGTACTGCGACGTTGCTTAAATTTTGTGTACATGTTTTGTTAACGAAAACTAGCTTACATGCAAAGTTTAAGCACGATCTGAGCACTTTTATGTCTGACACATTTTGGGTGGTATGGGAGATCGAGCGAAGGGCCCACTGGAATTTGACGGAATTCATCCAAAATGGGCCAAACACGAAAGTTCTGCGGCGTAGCTCAAATTTTGTGTACATGTTTTGTTAACGAAAACTAGCTTACATGCAAAGTTTAAGCACGATCTGAGCACTTTTATGTCTGACACATTTTGGGTGGTATGGGAGATCGAACCAAGGGCCCACTGGAATTTTACGGAATTCATCCAAAATGGGCCAAACACGAAAGTTCTGCGGCGTAGCTCAAATTTTGTGTACATGTTTTGTTAACGAAAACTAGCTTACATGCAAAGTTTAAGCACGATCTGAGCACTTTTATGTCTGACACATTTTGGGTGGTATGGGAGATCGAACCAAGGGCCCACTGGAATTTTACGGAATTCATCCAAAATGGGCCAAACACGAAAGTTCTGCGGCGTAGCTCAAATTTTGTGTACATGTTTTGTTAACGAAAACTAGCTTACATGCAAAGTTTAAGCACGATCTGAGCACTTTTATGTCTGACACATTTTGGGTGGTATGGGAGATCGAACCAAGGGCCCACTGGAATTTTACGGAATTCATCCAAAATGGGCCAAACACGAAAGTTCTGCGGCGTAGCTCAAATTTTGTGTACATGTTTTGTTAACGAAAACTAGCTTACATGCAAAGTTTAAGCACGATCTGAGCACTTTTATGTCTGACACATTTTGGGTGGTATGGGAGATCGAACCAAGGGCCCACTGGAATTTTACGGAATTCATCCAAAATGGGCCAAACACGAAAGTTCTGCGGCGTAGCTCAAATTTTGTGTACATGTTTTGTTAACGAAAACTAGCTTACATGCAAAGTTTAAGCACGATCTGAGCACTTTTATGTCTGACACATTTTGGGTGGTATGGGAGATCGAGCGAAGGGCCCACTGGAATTTGACGGAATTCATCCAAAATGGGCCAAACACGAAAACTCTGCGACGTTGCTCAAATTTTGTGTACATGTTTTGTTAACGAAAACTAGCTTACATGCAAAGTTAAAGCACGATCTGAGCACTTTTATGTCTGACACATTTTGGGTGGTATGGAAGATCGAACCAAGGGCCCACTGGAATTTTACGGAATTCATCCAAAATGGGTCAAACACGGAAGTTCTACGGCGTAGCTCAAATTTTGTGTACATGTTTTGTTAACGAAAACTAGCTTACATTCAAAGTTTAAGCACGATCTGAGCACTTTTATGTCTGACACATTTTGGGTGGTATGGGAGATCGAACCAAGGGCCCACTGGAATTTTACGGAATTCATCCAAAATGGGTCAAACACGGAAGTTCTACGGCGTGGCTCAAATTTTGTGTACATGTTTTGTTAACGAAAACTAGCTTACATGCAAAGTTTAAGCACGATCTGAGCACTTTTATGTCTGACACATTTTGGGTGGTATGGGAGATCGAACCAAGGGCCCACTGGAATTTTACGGAATTCATCCAAAATGGGTCAAACACGGAAGTTCTACGGCGTAGCTCAAATTTTGTGTACATGTTTTGTTAACGAAAACTAGCTTACATTCAAAGTTTAAGCACGATCTGAGCACTTTTATGTCTGACACATTTTGGGTGGTATGGGAGATCGAACCAAGGGCCCACTGGAATTTTACGGAATTCATCCAAAATGGGTCAAACACGGAAGTTCTACGGCGTAGCTCAAATTTTGTGTACATGTTTTGTTAACGAAAACTAGCTTACATTCAAAGTTTAAGCACGATCTGAGCACTTTTATGTCTGACACATTTTGGGTGGTATGGGAGATCGAGCGAAGGGCCCACTGGAATTTGACGGAATTCATCCAAAATGGGCCAAACACGAAAACTCTGCGACGTTGCTCAAATTTTGTGTACATGTTTTGTTAACGAAAACTAGCTTACATGCAAAGTTAAAGCACGATCTGAGCACTTTTATGTCTGACACATTTTGGGTGGTATGGAAGATCGAACCAAGGGCCCACTGGAATTTTACGGAATTCATCCAAAATGGGTCAAACACGGAAGTTCTACGGCGTAGCTCAAATTTTGTGTACATGTTTTGTTAACGAAAACTAGCTTACATTCAAAGTTTAAGCACGATCTGAGCACTTTTATGTCTGACACATTTTGGGTGGTATGGGAGATCGAACCAAGGGCCCACTGGAATTTTACGGAATTCATCCAAAATGGGCCAAACACGAAAGTTCTGCGGCGCTGCTCAAATTTTGTGTACATGTTTTGTTAACGAAAACTAGCTTACATGCAAAGTTTAAGCACTGGAATTTGACGGAATTCATCCAAAATGGGCCAAACACGAAAGTTCTGCGGCGTAGCTCAAATTTTGTGTACATGTTTTGTTAACGAAAACTAGCTTACATGCAAAGTTTAAGCACGATCTGAGCACTTTTATGTCTGACACATTTTGGGTGGTATGGAAGATCGAACCAAGGGCCCACTGGAATTTTACGGAATTCATCCAAAATGGGTCAAACACGGAAGTTCTACGGCGTAGCTCAAATTTTGTGTACATGTTTTGTTAACGAAAACTAGCTTACATGCAAAGTTTAAGCACGATCTGAGCACTTTTATGTTTGGCTCATTTTGGGTGGTATGGGAGATCGAACCAAGGGCCCACTGGAATTTTACGGAATTCATCCAAAATGGGCCAAACACGAAAGTTCTGCGGCGTAGCTCAAATTTTGTGTACATGTTTTGTTAACGAAAACTAGCTTACATGCAAAGTTTAAGCACGATCGGAGCACTTTTATGTTTGGCTCATTTTGGGTGGTATGGGAGATCGAACCAAGGGCCCACTGGAATTTTACGGAATTCATCCAAAATGGGCCAAACACGAAAGTTCTGCGGCGTAGCTCAAATTTTGTGTACATGTTTTGTTAACGAAAACTAGCTTACATGCAAAGTTTAAGCACGATCTGAGCACTTTTATGTCTGACACATTTTGGGTGGTATGGGAGATCGAGCGAAGGGCCCACTGGAATTTTACGGAATTCATCCAAAATGGGCCAAACACGAAAGTTCTGCGGCGTAGCTCAAATTTTGTGTACATGTTTTGTTAACGAAAACTAGCTTACATGCAAAGTTTAAGCACGATCGGAGCACTTTTATGTTTGGCTCATTTTGGGTGGTATGGGAGATCGAACCAAGGGCCCACTGGAATTTTACGGAATTCATCCAAAATGGGCCAAACACGAAAGTTCTGCGGCGTAGCTCAAATTTTGTGTACATGTTTTGTTAACGAAAACTAGCTTACATGCAAAGTTTAAGCACGATCGGAGCACTTTTATGTTTGGCTCATTTTGGGTGGTATGGGAGATCGAACCAAGGGCCCACTGGAATTTTACGGAATTCATCCAAAATGGGCCAAACACGAAAGTTCTGCGGCGTAGCTCAAATTTTGTGTACATGTTTTGTTAACGAAAACTAGCTTACATGCAAAGTTTAAGCACGATCTGAGCACTTTTATGTCTGACACATTTTGGGTGGTATGGGAGATCGAGCGAAGGGCCCACTGGAATTTTACGGAATTCATCCAAAATGGGCCAAACACGAAAGTTCTGCGGCGTAGCTCAAATTTTGTGTACATGTTTTGTTAACGAAAACTAGCTTACATGCAAAGTTTAAGCACGATCGGAGCACTTTTATGTTTGGCTCATTTTGGGTGGTATGGGAGATCGAACCAAGGGCCCACTGGAATTTTACGGAATTCATCCAAAATGGGTCAAACACGGAAGTTCTACGGCGTAGCTCAAATTTTGTGTACATGTTTTGTTAACGAAAACTAGCTTACATGCAAAGTTTAAGCACGATCTGAGCACTTTTATGTCTGACACATTTTGGGTGGTATGGGAGATCGAACCAAGGGCCCACTGGAATTTTACGGAATTCATCCAAAATGGGCCAAACACGAAAGTTCTGCGGCGTAGCTCAAATTTTGTGTACATGTTTTGTTAACGAAAACTAGCTTACATGCAAAGTTTAAGCACGATCTGAGCACTTTTATGTCTGACACATTTTGGGTGGTATGGAAGATCGAACCAAGGGCCCACTGGAATTTTACGGAATTCATCCAAAATGGGCCAAACACGAAAGTTCTGCGGCGTAGCTCAAATTTTGTGTACATGTTTTGTTAACGAAAACTAGCTTACATGCAAAGTTTAAGCACGATCTGAGCACTTTTATGTTTGGCACATTTTGGGTGGTATGGGAGATCGAGCCAAGGGCCCACTGGAATTTTACGGAATTCATCCAAAATGGGCCAAACACGAAAGTTCTGCGGCGCTGCTCAAATTTTGTGTACATGTTTTGTTAACGAAAACTAGCTTACATGCAAAGTTTAAGCACGATCTGAGCACTTTTATGTTTGGCTCATTTTGGGTGGTATGAGAGATCGAGCCAAGGGCCCACTGGAATTTCACGGAATTCGTCCAAAATGGGCCAAACACGAAAGTTCTGCGGCGTTGCTCAAATTTTGTGTACATGTTTTGTTAACGAAAACTAGCTTACATGCAAAGTTTAAGCACGATCTGAGCACTTTTATGTCTGACACATTTTGGGTGGTATGGGAGATCGAGCCAAGGGCCCACTGGAATTTTACGGAATTCATCCAAAATGGGCCAAACACGAAAGTTCTGCGGCGTAGCTCAAATTTTGTGTACATGTTTTGTTAACGAAAACTAGCTTACATGCAAAGTTTAAGCACGATCTGAGCACTTTTATGTTTGGCTCATTTTGGGTGGTATGGGAGATCGAGCCAAGGGCCCACTGGAATTTTACGGAATTCATCCAAAATGGGCCAAACACGAAAGTTCTGCGGCGTAGCTCAAATTTTGTGTACATGTTTTGTTAACGAAAACTAGCTTACATGCAAAGTTTAAGCACGATCTGAGCACTTTTATGTTTGGCTCATTTTGGGTGGTATGGGAGATCGAACCAAGGGCCCACTGGAATTTTACGGAATTCATCCAAAATGGGCCAAATACGAAAGTTCTGCGGCGTAGCTCAAATTTTGTGTACATGTTTTGTTAACGAAAACTAGCTTACATGCAAAGTTTAAGCACGATCTGAGCACTTTTATGTCTGACACATTTTGGGTGGTATGGGAGATCGAACCAAGGGCCCACTGGAATTTTACGGAATTCATCCAAAATGGGCCAAACACGAAAGTTCTGCGGCGTAGCTCAAATTTTGTGTACATGTTTTGTTAACGAAAACTAGCTTACATGCAAAGTTTAAGCACGATCTGAGCACTTTTATGTCTGACACATTTTGGGTGGTATGGGAGATCGAACCAAGGGCCCACTGGAATTTTACGGAATTCATCCAAAATGGGCCAAACACGAAAGTTCTACGGCGTAGCTCAAATTTTGTGTACATGTTTTGTTAACGAAAACTAGCTTACATGCAAAGTTTAAGCACGATCTGAGCACTTTTATGTTTGGCTCATTTTGGGTGGTATGGGAGATCGAACCAAGGGCCCACTGGAATTTTACGGAATTCATCCAAAATGGGTCAAACACGGAAGTTCTACGGCGTAGCTCAAATTTTGTGTACATGTTTTGTTAACGAAAACTAGCTTACATGCAAAGTTTAAGCACGATCTGAGCACTTTTATGTTTGGCTCATTTTGGGTGGTATGGGAGATCGAGCCAAGGGCCCACTGGAATTTTACGGAATTCATCCAAAATGGGCCAAACACGAAAGTTCTGCGGCGTAGCTCAAATTTTGTGTACATGTTTTGTTAACGAAAACTAGCTTACATGCAAAGTTTAAGCACGATCTGAGCACTTTTATGTTTGGCTCATTTTGGGTGGTATGGGAGATCGAACCAAGGGCCCACTGGAATTTTACGGAATTCATCCAAAATGGGCCAAATACGAAAGTTCTGCGGCGTAGCTCAAATTTTGTGTACATGTTTTGTTAACGAAAACTAGCTTACATGCAAAGTTTAAGCACGATCTGAGCACTTTTATGTCTGACACATTTTGGGTGGTATGGGAGATCGAACCAAGGGCCCACTGGAATTTTACGGAATTCATCCAAAATGGGCCAAACACGAAAGTTCTGCGGCGTAGCTCAAATTTTGTGTACATGTTTTGTTAACGAAAACTAGCTTACATGCAAAGTTTAAGCACGATCTGAGCACTTTTATGTCTGACACATTTTGGGTGGTATGGGAGATCGAACCAAGGGCCCACTGGAATTTTACGGAATTCATCCAAAATGGGCCAAACACGAAAGTTCTACGGCGTAGCTCAAATTTTGTGTACATGTTTTGTTAACGAAAACTAGCTTACATGCAAAGTTTAAGCACGATCTGAGCACTTTTATGTTTGGCTCATTTTGGGTGGTATGGGAGATCGAACCAAGGGCCCACTGGAATTTTACGGAATTCATCCAAAATGGGTCAAACACGGAAGTTCTACGGCGTAGCTCAAATTTTGTGTACATGTTTTGTTAACGAAAACTAGCTTACATGCAAAGTTTAAGCACGATCTGAGCACTTTTATGTTTGGCTCATTTTGGGTGGTATGGGAGATCGAACCAAGGGCCCACTGGAATTTTACGGAATTCATCCAAAATGGGCCAAACACGAAAGTTCTACGGCGTAGCTCAAATTTTGTGTACATGTTTTGTTAACGAAAACTAGCTTACATGCAAAGTTTAAGCACGATCTGAGCACTTTTATGTTTGGCTCATTTTGGGTGGTATGGGAGATCGAACCAAGGGCCCACTGGAATTTTACGGAATTCATCCAAAATGGGTCAAACACGGAAGTTCTACGGCGTAGCTCAAATTTTGTGTACATGTTTTGTTAACGAAAACTAGCTTACATGCAAAGTTTAAGCACGATCTGAGCACTTTTATGTTTGGCTCATTTTGGGTGGTATGGGAGATCGAACCAAGGGCCCACTGGAATTTTACGGAATTCATCCAAAATGGGCCAAACACGAAAGTTCTGCGGCGTAGCTCAAATTTTGTGTACATGTTTTGTTAACGAAAACTAGCTTACATTCAAAGTTTAAGCACGATCTGAGCACTTTTATGTCTGACACATTTTGGGTGGTATGGGAGATCGAGCGAAGGGCCCACTGGAATTTTACGGAATTCATCCAAAATGGGTCAAACACGGAAGTTCTACGGCGTAGCTCAAATTTTGTGTACATGTTTTGTTAACGAAAACTAGCTTACATGCAAAGTTTAAGCACGATCTGAGCACTTTTATGTTTGGCTCATTTTGGGTGGTATGGGAGATCGAACCAAGGGCCCACTGGAATTTTACGGAATTCATCCAAAATGGGCCAAACACGAAAACTCTGCGACGTTGCTCAAATTTTGTGTACATGTTTTGTTAACGAAAACTAGCTTACATGCAAAGTTAAAGCACGATCTGAGCACTTTTATGTCTGACACATTTTGGGTGGTATGGAAGATCGAACCAAGGGCCCACTGGAATTTTACGGAATTCATCCAAAATGGGTCAAACACGGAAGTTCTACGGCGTAGCTCAAATTTTGTGTACATGTTTTGTTAACGAAAACTAGCTTACATTCAAAGTTTAAGCACGATCTGAGCACTTTTATGTCTGACACATTTTGGGTGGTATGGGAGATCGAACCAAGGGCCCACTGGAATTTTACGGAATTCATCCAAAATGGGCCAAACACGAAAGTTCTGCGGCGCTGCTCAAATTTTGTGTACATGTTTTGTTAACGAAAACTAGCTTACATGCAAAGTTTAAGCACTGGAATTTGACGGAATTCATCCAAAATGGGCCAAACACGAAAGTTCTGCGGCGTAGCTCAAATTTTGTGTACATGTTTTGTTAACGAAAACTAGCTTACATGCAAAGTTTAAGCACGATCTGAGCACTTTTATGTCTGACACATTTTGGGTGGTATGGAAGATCGAACCAAGGGCCCACTGGAATTTTACGGAATTCATCCAAAATGGGTCAAACACGGAAGTTCTACGGCGTAGCTCAAATTTTGTGTACATGTTTTGTTAACGAAAACTAGCTTACATGCAAAGTTTAAGCACGATCTGAGCACTTTTATGTTTGGCTCATTTTGGGTGGTATGGGAGATCGAACCAAGGGCCCACTGGAATTTTACGGAATTCATCCAAAATGGGCCAAACACGAAAGTTCTGCGGCGTAGCTCAAATTTTGTGTACATGTTTTGTTAACGAAAACTAGCTTACATGCAAAGTTTAAGCACGATCGGAGCACTTTTATGTTTGGCTCATTTTGGGTGGTATGGGAGATCGAACCAAGGGCCCACTGGAATTTTACGGAATTCATCCAAAATGGGCCAAACACGAAAGTTCTGCGGCGTAGCTCAAATTTTGTGTACATGTTTTGTTAACGAAAACTAGCTTACATGCAAAGTTTAAGCACGATCTGAGCACTTTTATGTCTGACACATTTTGGGTGGTATGGGAGATCGAGCGAAGGGCCCACTGGAATTTTACGGAATTCATCCAAAATGGGCCAAACACGAAAGTTCTGCGGCGTAGCTCAAATTTTGTGTACATGTTTTGTTAACGAAAACTAGCTTACATGCAAAGTTTAAGCACGATCGGAGCACTTTTATGTTTGGCTCATTTTGGGTGGTATGGGAGATCGAACCAAGGGCCCACTGGAATTTTACGGAATTCATCCAAAATGGGCCAAACACGAAAGTTCTGCGGCGTAGCTCAAATTTTGTGTACATGTTTTGTTAACGAAAACTAGCTTACATGCAAAGTTTAAGCACGATCGGAGCACTTTTATGTTTGGCTCATTTTGGGTGGTATGGGAGATCGAACCAAGGGCCCACTGGAATTTTACGGAATTCATCCAAAATGGGCCAAACACGAAAGTTCTGCGGCGTAGCTCAAATTTTGTGTACATGTTTTGTTAACGAAAACTAGCTTACATGCAAAGTTTAAGCACGATCTGAGCACTTTTATGTCTGACACATTTTGGGTGGTATGGGAGATCGAGCGAAGGGCCCACTGGAATTTTACGGAATTCATCCAAAATGGGCCAAACACGAAAGTTCTGCGGCGTAGCTCAAATTTTGTGTACATGTTTTGTTAACGAAAACTAGCTTACATGCAAAGTTTAAGCACGATCGGAGCACTTTTATGTTTGGCTCATTTTGGGTGGTATGGGAGATCGAACCAAGGGCCCACTGGAATTTTACGGAATTCATCCAAAATGGGTCAAACACGGAAGTTCTACGGCGTAGCTCAAATTTTGTGTACATGTTTTGTTAACGAAAACTAGCTTACATGCAAAGTTTAAGCACGATCTGAGCACTTTTATGTCTGACACATTTTGGGTGGTATGGGAGATCGAACCAAGGGCCCACTGGAATTTTACGGAATTCATCCAAAATGGGCCAAACACGAAAGTTCTGCGGCGTAGCTCAAATTTTGTGTACATGTTTTGTTAACGAAAACTAGCTTACATGCAAAGTTTAAGCACGATCTGAGCACTTTTATGTCTGACACATTTTGGGTGGTATGGAAGATCGAACCAAGGGCCCACTGGAATTTTACGGAATTCATCCAAAATGGGCCAAACACGAAAGTTCTGCGGCGTAGCTCAAATTTTGTGTACATGTTTTGTTAACGAAAACTAGCTTACATGCAAAGTTTAAGCACGATCTGAGCACTTTTATGTTTGGCACATTTTGGGTGGTATGGGAGATCGAGCCAAGGGCCCACTGGAATTTTACGGAATTCATCCAAAATGGGCCAAACACGAAAGTTCTGCGGCGCTGCTCAAATTTTGTGTACATGTTTTGTTAACGAAAACTAGCTTACATGCAAAGTTTAAGCACGATCTGAGCACTTTTATGTTTGGCTCATTTTGGGTGGTATGAGAGATCGAGCCAAGGGCCCACTGGAATTTCACGGAATTCGTCCAAAATGGGCCAAACACGAAAGTTCTGCGGCGTTGCTCAAATTTTGTGTACATGTTTTGTTAACGAAAACTAGCTTACATGCAAAGTTTAAGCACGATCTGAGCACTTTTATGTCTGACACATTTTGGGTGGTATGGGAGATCGAGCCAAGGGCCCACTGGAATTTTACGGAATTCATCCAAAATGGGCCAAACACGAAAGTTCTGCGGCGTAGCTCAAATTTTGTGTACATGTTTTGTTAACGAAAACTAGCTTACATGCAAAGTTTAAGCACGATCTGAGCACTTTTATGTTTGGCTCATTTTGGGTGGTATGGGAGATCGAGCCAAGGGCCCACTGGAATTTTACGGAATTCATCCAAAATGGGCCAAACACGAAAGTTCTGCGGCGTAGCTCAAATTTTGTGTACATGTTTTGTTAACGAAAACTAGCTTACATGCAAAGTTTAAGCACGATCTGAGCACTTTTATGTTTGGCTCATTTTGGGTGGTATGGGAGATCGAACCAAGGGCCCACTGGAATTTTACGGAATTCATCCAAAATGGGCCAAATACGAAAGTTCTGCGGCGTAGCTCAAATTTTGTGTACATGTTTTGTTAACGAAAACTAGCTTACATGCAAAGTTTAAGCACGATCTGAGCACTTTTATGTCTGACACATTTTGGGTGGTATGGGAGATCGAACCAAGGGCCCACTGGAATTTTACGGAATTCATCCAAAATGGGCCAAACACGAAAGTTCTGCGGCGTAGCTCAAATTTTGTGTACATGTTTTGTTAACGAAAACTAGCTTACATGCAAAGTTTAAGCACGATCTGAGCACTTTTATGTCTGACACATTTTGGGTGGTATGGGAGATCGAACCAAGGGCCCACTGGAATTTTACGGAATTCATCCAAAATGGGCCAAACACGAAAGTTCTACGGCGTAGCTCAAATTTTGTGTACATGTTTTGTTAACGAAAACTAGCTTACATGCAAAGTTTAAGCACGATCTGAGCACTTTTATGTTTGGCTCATTTTGGGTGGTATGGGAGATCGAACCAAGGGCCCACTGGAATTTTACGGAATTCATCCAAAATGGGTCAAACACGGAAGTTCTACGGCGTAGCTCAAATTTTGTGTACATGTTTTGTTAACGAAAACTAGCTTACATGCAAAGTTTAAGCACGATCTGAGCACTTTTATGTTTGGCTCATTTTGGGTGGTATGGGAGATCGAACCAAGGGCCCACTGGAATTTTACGGAATTCATCCAAAATGGGCCAAACACGAAAGTTCTGCGGCGTAGCTCAAATTTTGTGTACATGTTTTGTTAACGAAAACTAGCTTACATGCAAAGTTTAAGCACGATCGGAGCACTTTTATGTTTGGCTCATTTTGGGTGGTATGGGAGATCGAACCAAGGGCCCACTGGAATTTTACGGAATTCATCCAAAATGGGCCAAACACGAAAGTTCTACGGCGTAGCTCAAATTTTGTGTACATGTTTTGTTAACGAAAACTAGCTTACATGCAAAGTTTAAGCACGATCTGAGCACTTTTATGTCTGACACATTTTGGGTGGTATGGGAGATCGAACCAAGGGCCCACTGGAATTTTACGGAATTCATCCAAAATGGGCCAAACACGAAAGTTCTGCGGCGTAGCTCAAATTTTGTGTACATGTTTTGTTAACGAAAACTAGCTTACATGCAAAGTTTAAGCACGATCTGAGCACTTTTATGTCTGACACATTTTGGGTGGTATGGAAGATCGAACCAAGGGCCCACTGGAATTTTACGGAATTCATCCAAAATGGGTCAAACACGGAAGTTCTACGGCGTAGCTCAAATTTTGTGTACATGTTTTGTTAACGAAAACTAGCTTACATGCAAAGTTTAAGCACGATCTGAGCACTTTTATGTTTGGCTCATTTTGGGTGGTATGGGAGATCGAACCAAGGGCCCACTGGAATTTTACGGAATTCATCCAAAATGGGCCAAACACGAAAGTTCTGCGGCGTAGCTCAAATTTTGTGTACATGTTTTGTTAACGAAAACTAGCTTACATGCAAAGTTTAAGCACGATCGGAGCACTTTTATGTTTGGCTCATTTTGGGTGGTATGGGAGATCGAACCAAGGGCCCACTGGAATTTTACGGAATTCATCCAAAATGGGCCAAACACGAAAGTTCTGCGGCGTAGCTCAAATTTTGTGTACATGTTTTGTTAACGAAAACTAGCTTACATGCAAAGTTTAAGCACGATCTGAGCACTTTTATGTCTGACACATTTTGGGTGGTATGGGAGATCGAGCGAAGGGCCCACTGGAATTTTACGGAATTCATCCAAAATGGGCCAAACACGAAAGTTCTGCGGCGTAGCTCAAATTTTGTGTACATGTTTTGTTAACGAAAACTAGCTTACATGCAAAGTTTAAGCACGATCGGAGCACTTTTATGTTTGGCTCATTTTGGGTGGTATGGGAGATCGAACCAAGGGCCCACTGGAATTTTACGGAATTCATCCAAAATGGGCCAAACACGAAAGTTCTGCGGCGTAGCTCAAATTTTGTGTACATGTTTTGTTAACGAAAACTAGCTTACATGCAAAGTTTAAGCACGATCGGAGCACTTTTATGTTTGGCTCATTTTGGGTGGTATGGGAGATCGAACCAAGGGCCCACTGGAATTTTACGGAATTCATCCAAAATGGGCCAAACACGAAAGTTCTGCGGCGTAGCTCAAATTTTGTGTACATGTTTTGTTAACGAAAACTAGCTTACATGCAAAGTTTAAGCACGATCTGAGCACTTTTATGTCTGACACATTTTGGGTGGTATGGGAGATCGAGCGAAGGGCCCACTGGAATTTTACGGAATTCATCCAAAATGGGCCAAACACGAAAGTTCTGCGGCGTAGCTCAAATTTTGTGTACATGTTTTGTTAACGAAAACTAGCTTACATGCAAAGTTTAAGCACGATCGGAGCACTTTTATGTTTGGCTCATTTTGGGTGGTATGGGAGATCGAACCAAGGGCCCACTGGAATTTTACGGAATTCATCCAAAATGGGTCAAACACGGAAGTTCTACGGCGTAGCTCAAATTTTGTGTACATGTTTTGTTAACGAAAACTAGCTTACATGCAAAGTTTAAGCACGATCTGAGCACTTTTATGTCTGACACATTTTGGGTGGTATGGGAGATCGAACCAAGGGCCCACTGGAATTTTACGGAATTCATCCAAAATGGGCCAAACACGAAAGTTCTGCGGCGTAGCTCAAATTTTGTGTACATGTTTTGTTAACGAAAACTAGCTTACATGCAAAGTTTAAGCACGATCTGAGCACTTTTATGTCTGACACATTTTGGGTGGTATGGAAGATCGAACCAAGGGCCCACTGGAATTTTACGGAATTCATCCAAAATGGGTCAAACACGGAAGTTCTACGGCGTAGCTCAAATTTTGTGTACATGTTTTGTTAACGAAAACTAGCTTACATGCAAAGTTTAAGCACGATCTGAGCACTTTTATGTTTGGCTCATTTTGGGTGGTATGGGAGATCGAACCAAGGGCCCACTGGAATTTTACGGAATTCATCCAAAATGGGCCAAACACGAAAGTTCTGCGGCGTAGCTCAAATTTTGTGTACATGTTTTGTTAACGAAAACTAGCTTACATGCAAAGTTTAAGCACGATCTGAGCACTTTTATGTTTGGCACATTTTGGGTGGTATGGGAGATCGAGCCAAGGGCCCACTGGAATTTTACGGAATTCATCCAAAATGGGCCAAACACGAAAGTTCTGCGGCGCTGCTCAAATTTTGTGTACATGTTTTGTTAACGAAAACTAGCTTACATGCAAAGTTTAAGCACGATCTGAGCACTTTTATGTTTGGCTCATTTTGGGTGGTATGAGAGATCGAGCCAAGGGCCCACTGGAATTTCACGGAATTCGTCCAAAATGGGCCAAACACGAAAGTTCTGCGGCGTTGCTCAAATTTTGTGTACATGTTTTGTTAACGAAAACTAGCTTACATGCAAAGTTTAAGCACGATCTGAGCACTTTTATGTCTGACACATTTTGGGTGGTATGGGAGATCGAGCCAAGGGCCCACTGGAATTTTACGGAATTCATCCAAAATGGGCCAAACACGAAAGTTCTGCGGCGTAGCTCAAATTTTGTGTACATGTTTTGTTAACGAAAACTAGCTTACATGCAAAGTTTAAGCACGATCTGAGCACTTTTATGTTTGGCTCATTTTGGGTGGTATGGGAGATCGAACCAAGGGCCCACTGGAATTTTACGGAATTCATCCAAAATGGGTCAAACACGGAAGTTCTACGGCGTAGCTCAAATTTTGTGTACATGTTTTGTTAACGAAAACTAGCTTACATGCAAAGTTTAAGCACGATCTGAGCACTTTTATGTTTGGCTCATTTTGGGTGGTATGGGAGATCGAACCAAGGGCCCACTGGAATTTTACGGAATTCATCCAAAATGGGCCAAACACGAAAGTTCTGCGGCGTAGCTCAAATTTTGTGTACATGTTTTGTTAACGAAAACTAGCTTACATGCAAAGTTTAAGCACGATCGGAGCACTTTTATGTTTGGCTCATTTTGGGTGGTATGGGAGATCGAACCAAGGGCCCACTGGAATTTTACGGAATTCATCCAAAATGGGCCAAACACGAAAGTTCTACGGCGTAGCTCAAATTTTGTGTACATGTTTTGTTAACGAAAACTAGCTTACATGCAAAGTTTAAGCACGATCTGAGCACTTTTATGTCTGACACATTTTGGGTGGTATGGGAGATCGAACCAAGGGCCCACTGGAATTTTACGGAATTCATCCAAAATGGGCCAAACACGAAAGTTCTGCGGCGTAGCTCAAATTTTGTGTACATGTTTTGTTAACGAAAACTAGCTTACATGCAAAGTTTAAGCACGATCTGAGCACTTTTATGTCTGACACATTTTGGGTGGTATGGAAGATCGAACCAAGGGCCCACTGGAATTTTACGGAATTCATCCAAAATGGGTCAAACACGGAAGTTCTACGGCGTAGCTCAAATTTTGTGTACATGTTTTGTTAACGAAAACTAGCTTACATGCAAAGTTTAAGCACGATCTGAGCACTTTTATGTTTGGCTCATTTTGGGTGGTATGGGAGATCGAACCAAGGGCCCACTGGAATTTTACGGAATTCATCCAAAATGGGCCAAACACGAAAGTTCTGCGGCGTAGCTCAAATTTTGTGTACATGTTTTGTTAACGAAAACTAGCTTACATGCAAAGTTTAAGCACGATCGGAGCACTTTTATGTTTGGCTCATTTTGGGTGGTATGGGAGATCGAACCAAGGGCCCACTGGAATTTTACGGAATTCATCCAAAATGGGCCAAACACGAAAGTTCTGCGGCGTAGCTCAAATTTTGTGTACATGTTTTGTTAACGAAAACTAGCTTACATGCAAAGTTTAAGCACGATCTGAGCACTTTTATGTCTGACACATTTTGGGTGGTATGGGAGATCGAGCGAAGGGCCCACTGGAATTTTACGGAATTCATCCAAAATGGGCCAAACACGAAAGTTCTGCGGCGTAGCTCAAATTTTGTGTACATGTTTTGTTAACGAAAACTAGCTTACATGCAAAGTTTAAGCACGATCGGAGCACTTTTATGTTTGGCTCATTTTGGGTGGTATGGGAGATCGAACCAAGGGCCCACTGGAATTTTACGGAATTCATCCAAAATGGGCCAAACACGAAAGTTCTGCGGCGTAGCTCAAATTTTGTGTACATGTTTTGTTAACGAAAACTAGCTTACATGCAAAGTTTAAGCACGATCGGAGCACTTTTATGTTTGGCTCATTTTGGGTGGTATGGGAGATCGAACCAAGGGCCCACTGGAATTTTACGGAATTCATCCAAAA
Source organism: Sabethes cyaneus (assembly GCF_943734655.1). Taxonomy (NCBI): domain Eukaryota; kingdom Metazoa; phylum Arthropoda; class Insecta; order Diptera; family Culicidae; genus Sabethes; species Sabethes cyaneus. Next base: position 100,513,471 of record NC_071354.1, on the reverse strand, counting down.
TGGGCCAAACACGAAAGTTCTGCGGCGTAGCTCAAATTTTGTGTACATGTTTTGTTAACGAAAACTAGCTTACATGCAAAGTTTAAGCACGATCTGAGCACTTTTATGTCTGACACATTTTGGGTGGTATGGGAGATCGAGCGAAGGGCCCACTGGAATTTTACGGAATTCATCCAAAATGGGCCAAACACGAAAGTTCTGCGGCGTAGCTCAAATTTTGTGTACATGTTTTGTTAACGAAAACTAGCTTACATGCAAAGTTTAAGCACGATCGGAGCACTTTTATGTTTGGCTCATTTTGGGTGGTATGGGAGATCGAACCAAGGGCCCACTGGAATTTTACGGAATTCATCCAAAATGGGTCAAACACGGAAGTTCTACGGCGTAGCTCAAATTTTGTGTACATGTTTTGTTAACGAAAACTAGCTTACATGCAAAGTTTAAGCACGATCTGAGCACTTTTATGTCTGACACATTTTGGGTGGTATGGGAGATCGAACCAAGGGCCCACTGGAATTTTACGGAATTCATCCAAAATGGGCCAAACACGAAAGTTCTGCGGCGTAGCTCAAATTTTGTGTACATGTTTTGTTAACGAAAACTAGCTTACATGCAAAGTTTAAGCACGATCTGAGCACTTTTATGTCTGACACATTTTGGGTGGTATGGAAGATCGAACCAAGGGCCCACTGGAATTTTACGGAATTCATCCAAAATGGGTCAAACACGGAAGTTCTACGGCGTAGCTCAAATTTTGTGTACATGTTTTGTTAACGAAAACTAGCTTACATGCAAAGTTTAAGCACGATCTGAGCACTTTTATGTTTGGCTCATTTTGGGTGGTATGGGAGATCGAACCAAGGGCCCACTGGAATTTTACGGAATTCATCCAAAATGGGCCAAACACGAAAGTTCTGCGGCGTAGCTCAAATTTTGTGTACATGTTTTGTTAACGAAAACTAGCTTACATGCAAAGTTTAAGCACGATCTGAGCACTTTTATGTTTGGCACATTTTGGGTGGTATGGGAGATCGAGCCAAGGGCCCACTGGAATTTTACGGAATTCATCCAAAATGGGCCAAACACGAAAGTTCTGCGGCGCTGCTCAAATTTTGTGTACATGTTTTGTTAACGAAAACTAGCTTACATGCAAAGTTTAAGCACGATCTGAGCACTTTTATGTTTGGCTCATTTTGGGTGGTATGAGAGATCGAGCCAAGGGCCCACTGGAATTTCACGGAATTCGTCCAAAATGGGCCAAACACGAAAGTTCTGCGGCGTTGCTCAAATTTTGTGTACATGTTTTGTTAACGAAAACTAGCTTACATGCAAAGTTTAAGCACGATCTGAGCACTTTTATGTCTGACACATTTTGGGTGGTATGGGAGATCGAGCCAAGGGCCCACTGGAATTTTACGGAATTCATCCAAAATGGGCCAAACACGAAAGTTCTGCGGCGTAGCTCAAATTTTGTGTACATGTTTTGTTAACGAAAACTAGCTTACATGCAAAGTTTAAGCACGATCTGAGCACTTTTATGTTTGGCTCATTTTGGGTGGTATGGGAGATCGAGCCAAGGGCCCACTGGAATTTTACGGAATTCATCCAAAATGGGCCAAACACGAAAGTTCTGCGGCGTAGCTCAAATTTTGTGTACATGTTTTGTTAACGAAAACTAGCTTACATGCAAAGTTTAAGCACGATCTGAGCACTTTTATGTTTGGCTCATTTTGGGTGGTATGGGAGATCGAACCAAGGGCCCACTGGAATTTTACGGAATTCATCCAAAATGGGCCAAATACGAAAGTTCTGCGGCGTAGCTCAAATTTTGTGTACATGTTTTGTTAACGAAAACTAGCTTACATGCAAAGTTTAAGCACGATCTGAGCACTTTTATGTCTGACACATTTTGGGTGGTATGGGAGATCGAACCAAGGGCCCACTGGAATTTTACGGAATTCATCCAAAATGGGCCAAACACGAAAGTTCTGCGGCGTAGCTCAAATTTTGTGTACATGTTTTGTTAACGAAAACTAGCTTACATGCAAAGTTTAAGCACGATCTGAGCACTTTTATGTCTGACACATTTTGGGTGGTATGGGAGATCGAACCAAGGGCCCACTGGAATTTTACGGAATTCATCCAAAATGGGCCAAACACGAAAGTTCTGCGGCGCTGCTCAAATTTTGTGTACATGTTTTGTTAACGAAAACTAGCTTACATGCAAAGTTTAAGCACGATCTGAGCACTTTTATGTTTGGCTCATTTTGGGTGGTATGAGAGATCGAGCCAAGGGCCCACTGGAATTTCACGGAATTCGTCCAAAATGGGCCAAACACGAAAGTTCTGCGGCGTTGCTCAAATTTTGTGTACATGTTTTGTTAACGAAAACTAGCTTACATGCAAAGTTTAAGCACGATCTGAGCACTTTTATGTCTGACACATTTTGGGTGGTATGGGAGATCGAACCAAGGGCCCACTGGAATTTTACGGAATTCATCCAAAATGGGCCAAACACGAAAGTTCTGCGGCGTAGCTCAAATTTTGTGTACATGTTTTGTTAACGAAAACTAGCTTACATGCAAAGTTTAAGCACGATCTGAGCACTTTTATGTTTGGCTCATTTTGGGTGGTATGGGAGATCGAGCCAAGGGCCTACTGGAATTTTACGGAATTCATCCAAAATGGGCCAAACACAAAAGTTCTGCGGCGTAGCTCAAATTTTGTGTACATGTTTTGTTAACGAAAACTAGCTTACATGCAAAGTTTAAGCACGATCTGAGCACTTTTATGTTTGGCTCATTTTGGGTGGTATGGGAGATCGAGCCAAGGGCCCACTGGAATTTTACGGAATTCATCCAAAATGGGCCAAACACGAAAGTTCTGCGGCGTAGCTCAAATTTTGTGTACATGTTTTGTTAACGAAAACTAGCTTACATGCAAAGTTTAAGCACGATCTGAGCACTTTTATGTCTGACACATTTTGGGTGGTATGGGAGATCGAGCGAAGGGCCCACTGGAATTTTACGGAATTCATCCAAAATGGGCCAAACACGAAAGTTCTGCGGCGTAGCTCAAATTTTGTGTACATGTTTTGTTAACGAAAACTAGCTTACATGCAAAGTTTAAGCACGATCGGAGCACTTTTATGTTTGGCTCATTTTGGGTGGTATGGGAGATCGAACCAAGGGCCCACTGGAATTTTACGGAATTCATCCAAAATGGGCCAAACACGAAAGTTCTACGGCGTAGCTCAAATTTTGTGTACATGTTTTGTTAACGAAAACTAGCTTACATGCAAAGTTTAAGCACGATCTGAGCACTTTTATGTCTGACACATTTTGGGTGGTATGGGAGATCGAACCAAGGGCCCACTGGAATTTTACGGAATTCATCCAAAATGGGCCAAACACGAAAGTTCTGCGGCGTAGCTCAAATTTTGTGTACATGTTTTGTTAACGAAAACTAGCTTACATGCAAAGTTTAAGCACGATCTGAGCACTTTTATGTTTGGCTCATTTTGGGTGGTATGGGAGATCGAGCCAAGGGCCCACTGGAATTTTACGGAATTCATCCAAAATGGGCCAAACACGAAAGTTCTGCGGCGTAGCTCAAATTTTGTGTACATGTTTTGTTAACGAAAACTAGCTTACATGCAAAGTTTAAGCACGATCTGAGCACTTTTATGTTTGGCTCATTTTGGGTGGTATGGGAGATCGAGCCAAGGGCCCACTGGAATTTTACGGAATTCATCCAAAATGGGCCAAATACGAAAGTTCTGCGGCGTAGCTCAAATTTTGTGTACATGTTTTGTTAACGAAAACTAGCTTACATGCAAAGTTTAAGCACGATCTGAGCACTTTTATGTCTGACACATTTTGGGTGGTATGGGAGATCGAACCAAGGGCCCACTGGAATTTTACGGAATTCATCCAAAATGGGCCAAACACGAAAGTTCTGCGGCGTAGCTCAAATTTTGTGTACATGTTTTGTTAACGAAAACTAGCTTACATGCAAAGTTTAAGCACGATCTGAGCACTTTTATGTTTGGCTCATTTTGGGTGGTATGGGAGATCGAGCCAAGGGCCCACTGGAATTTCACGGAATTCATCCAAAATGGGCCAAACACGAAAGTTCTGCGGCGTAGCTCAAATTTTGTGTACATGTTTTGTTAACGAAAACTAGCTTACATGCAAAGTTTAAGCACGATCTGAGCACTTTTATGTTTGGCTCATTTTGGGTGGTATGAGAGATCGAGCCAAGGGCCCACTGGAATTTCACGGAATTCATCCAAAATGGGCCAAACACGAAAGTTCTGCGGCGTAGCTCAAATTTTGTGTACATGTTTTGTTAACGAAAACTAGCTTACATGCAAAGTTTAAGCACGATCTGAGCACTTTTATGTTTGGCTCATTTTGGGTGGTATGGGAGATCGAGCCAAGGGCCCACTGGAATTTCACGGAATTCATCCAAAATGGGCCAAACACGGAAATTCTGCGGCGTTGCTCAAATTTTGTGTACATGTTTTGTTAACGAAAACTAGCTTACATGCAAAGTTTAAGCACGATCTGAGCACTTTTATGTTTGGCTCATTTTGGGTGGTATGGGAGATCGAACCAAGGGCCCACTGGAATTTTACGGAATTCATCCAAAATGGGCCAAACACGAAAGTTCTGCGGCGTAGCTCAAATTTTGTGTACATGTTTTGTTAACGAAAACTAGCTTACATGCAAAGTTTAAGCACGATCTGAGCACTTTTATGTCTGACACATTTTGGGTGGTATGGGAGATCGAACCAAGGGCCCACTGTAATTTTACGGAATTCATCCAAAATGGGTCAAACACGGAAGTTCTGTGGCGTAGCTCAAATTTTGTGTACATGTTTTGTTAACGAAAACTAGCTTACATGCAAAGTTTAAGCACGATCTGAGCACTTTTATGTCTGACACATTTTGGGTGGTATGGGAGATCGAACCAAGGGCCCACTGGAATTTTACGGAATTCATCCAAAATGGGCCAAACACGAAAGTTCTGCGGCGTAGCTCAAATTTTGTGTACATGTTTTGTTAACGAAAACTAGCTTACATGCAAAGTTTAAGCACGATCTGAGCACTTTTATGTCTGACACATTTTGGGTGGTATGGGAGATCGAACCAAGGGCCCACTGGAATTTTACGGAATTCATCCAAAATGGGCCAAACACGAAAGTTCTGCGGCGTAGCTCAAATTTTGTGTACATGTTTTGTTAACGAAAACTAGCTTACATGCAATGTTTAAGCACGATCTGAGCACTTTTATGTTTGGCTCATTTTGAGTGGAATGGGAGATCGAGTCAAGGGCCCACTGGAATTTTACGGAATTCATGCAAAATGGGCCAAACACGAAAGTACTGCGACGTTGCTTAAATTTTGTGTACATGTTTTGTTAACGAAAACTAGCTTACATGCAAAGTTTAAGCACGATCTGAGCACTTTTATGTCTGACACATTTTGGGTGGTATGGGAGATCGAGCGAAGGGCCCACTGGAATTTGACGGAATTCATCCAAAATGGGCCAAACACGAAAGTTCTGCGGCGTAGCTCAAATTTTGTGTACATGTTTTGTTAACGAAAACTAGCTTACATGCAAAGTTTAAGCACGATCTGAGCACTTTTATGTCTGACACATTTTGGGTGGTATGGGAGATCGAACCAAGGGCCCACTGGAATTTTACGGAATTCATCCAAAATGGGCCAAACACGAAAGTTCTGCGGCGTAGCTCAAATTTTGTGTACATGTTTTGTTAACGAAAACTAGCTTACATGCAAAGTTTAAGCACGATCTGAGCACTTTTATGTCTGACACATTTTGGGTGGTATGGGAGATCGAACCAAGGGCCCACTGGAATTTTACGGAATTCATCCAAAATGGGCCAAACACGAAAGTTCTGCGGCGTAGCTCAAATTTTGTGTACATGTTTTGTTAACGAAAACTAGCTTACATGCAAAGTTTAAGCACGATCTGAGCACTTTTATGTCTGACACATTTTGGGTGGTATGGGAGATCGAACCAAGGGCCCACTGGAATTTTACGGAATTCATCCAAAATGGGCCAAACACGAAAGTTCTGCGGCGTAGCTCAAATTTTGTGTACATGTTTTGTTAACGAAAACTAGCTTACATGCAAAGTTTAAGCACGATCTGAGCACTTTTATGTCTGACACATTTTGGGTGGTATGGGAGATCGAACCAAGGGCCCACTGGAATTTTACGGAATTCATCCAAAATGGGCCAAACACGAAAGTTCTGCGGCGTAGCTCAAATTTTGTGTACATGTTTTGTTAACGAAAACTAGCTTACATGCAAAGTTTAAGCACGATCTGAGCACTTTTATGTCTGACACATTTTGGGTGGTATGGGAGATCGAGCGAAGGGCCCACTGGAATTTGACGGAATTCATCCAAAATGGGCCAAACACGAAAACTCTGCGACGTTGCTCAAATTTTGTGTACATGTTTTGTTAACGAAAACTAGCTTACATGCAAAGTTAAAGCACGATCTGAGCACTTTTATGTCTGACACATTTTGGGTGGTATGGAAGATCGAACCAAGGGCCCACTGGAATTTTACGGAATTCATCCAAAATGGGTCAAACACGGAAGTTCTACGGCGTAGCTCAAATTTTGTGTACATGTTTTGTTAACGAAAACTAGCTTACATTCAAAGTTTAAGCACGATCTGAGCACTTTTATGTCTGACACATTTTGGGTGGTATGGGAGATCGAACCAAGGGCCCACTGGAATTTTACGGAATTCATCCAAAATGGGTCAAACACGGAAGTTCTACGGCGTGGCTCAAATTTTGTGTACATGTTTTGTTAACGAAAACTAGCTTACATGCAAAGTTTATGCACGATCTGAGCACTTTTATGTCTGACACATTTTGGGTGGTATGGGAGATCGAACCAAGGGCCCACTGGAATTTTACGGAATTCATCCAAAATGGGTCAAACACGGAAGTTCTACGGCGTAGCTCAAATTTTGTGTACATGTTTTGTTAACGAAAACTAGCTTACATTCAAAGTTTAAGCACGATCTGAGCACTTTTATGTCTGACACATTTTGGGTGGTATGGGAGATCGAACCAAGGGCCCACTGGAATTTTACGGAATTCATCCAAAATGGGTCAAACACGGAAGTTCTACGGCGTAGCTCAAATTTTGTGTACATGTTTTGTTAACGAAAACTAGCTTACATTCAAAGTTTAAGCACGATCTGAGCACTTTTATGTCTGACACATTTTGGGTGGTATGGGAGATCGAGCGAAGGGCCCACTGGAATTTGACGGAATTCATCCAAAATGGGCCAAACACGAAAACTCTGCGACGTTGCTCAAATTTTGTGTACATGTTTTGTTAACGAAAACTAGCTTACATGCAAAGTTAAAGCACGATCTGAGCACTTTTATGTCTGACACATTTTGGGTGGTATGGAAGATCGAACCAAGGGCCCACTGGAATTTTACGGAATTCATCCAAAATGGGCCAAACACGAAAGTTCTGCGGCGCTGCTCAAATTTTGTGTACATGTTTTGTTAACGAAAACTAGCTTACATGCAAAGTTTAAGCACTGGAATTTCACGGAATTCGTCCAAAATGAGCCAAACACGAAAGTTCTGCGGCGTTGCTCAAATTTTGTGTACATGTTTTGTTAACGAAAACTAGCTTACATGCAATGTTTAAGCACGATCTGAGCACTTTTATGTTTGGCTCATTTTGAGTGGAATGGGAGATCGAGTCAAGGGCCCACTGGAATTTTACGGAATTCATGCAAAATGGGCCAAACACGAAAGTACTGCGACGTTGCTTAAATTTTGTGTACATGTTTTGTTAACGAAAACTAGCTTACATGCAAAGTTTAAGCACGATCTGAGCACTTTTATGTCTGACACATTTTGGGTGGTATGGGAGATCGAGCGAAGGGCCCACTGGAATTTTACGGAATTCATCCAAAATGGGCCAAACACGAAAATTCTGCGGCATTGCTCAAATTTTGTGTACATGTTTTGTTAACGAAAACTAGCTTACATGCAATGTTTAAGCACGATCTGAGCACTTTTATGTTTTGCTCATTTTGAGTGGAATGGGAGATCGAGTCAAGGGCCCACTGGAATTTTACGGAATTCATGCAAAATGGGCCAAACACGAAAGTACTGCGACGTTGCTTAAATTTTGTGTACATGTTTGTTAACCAAAACTAGCTTACATGCAAAGTTTAAGCACGATCTGAGCACTTTTATGTTTGGCTCATTTTGGGTGGTATGAGAGATCGAGCCAAGGGCCCACTGGAATTTCACGGAATTCATCCAAAATGGGCCAAACACGAAAGTTCTGCGGCGTAGCTCAAATTTTGTGTACATGTTTTGTTAACGAAAACTAGCTTACATGCAAAGTTTAAGCACGATCTGAGCACTTTTATGTTTGGCTCATTTTGGGTGGTATGGGAGATCGAGCCAAGGGCCCACTGGAATTTCACGGAATTCATCCAAAATGGGCCAAACACGGAAGTTCTGCGGCGTTGCTCAAATTTTGTGTACATGTTTTGTTAACGAAAACTAGCTTACATGCAAAGTTTAAGCACGATCTGAGCACTTTTATGTTTGGCTCATTTTGGGTGGTATGGGAGATCGAACCAAGGGCCCACTGGAATTTTACGGAATTCATCCAAAATGGGCCAAACACGAAAACTCTGCGACGTTGCTCAAATTTTGTGTACATGTTTTGTTAACGAAAACTAGCTTACATGCAAAGTTAAAGCACGATCTGAGCACTTTTATGTCTGACACATTTTGGGTGGTATGGAAGATCGAACCAAGGGCCCACTGGAATTTTACGGAATTCATCCAAAATGGGTCAAACACGGAAGTTCTGTGGCGTAGCTCAAATTTTGTGTACATGTTTTGTTAACGAAAACTAGCTTACATGCAAAGTTTAAGCACGATCTGAGCACTTTTATGTCTGACACATTTTGGGTGGTATGGGAGATCGAGCGAAGGGCCCACTGGAATTTGACGGAATTCATCCAAAATGGGCCAAACACGAAAACTCTGCGACGTTGCTCAAATTTTGTGTACATGTTTTGTTAACGAAAACTAGCTTACATGCAAAGTTAAAGCACGATCTGAGCACTTTTATGTCTGACACATTTTGGGTGGTATGGAAGATCGAACCAAGGGCCCACTGGAATTTTACGGAATTCATCCAAAATGGGTCAAACACGGAAGTTCTACGGCGTAGCTCAAATTTTGTGTACATGTTTTGTTAACGAAAACTAGCTTACATTCAAAGTTTAAGCACGATCTGAGCACTTTTATGTCTGACACATTTTGGGTGGTATGGGAGATCGAACCAAGGGCCCACTGGAATTTTACGGAATTCATCCAAAATGGGTCAAACACGGAAGTTCTACGGCGTAGCTCAAATTTTGTGTACATGTTTTGTTAACGAAAACTAGCTTACATGCAAAGTTTAAGCACGATCTGAGCACTTTTATGTCTGACACATTTTGGGTGGTATGGGAGATCGAACCAAGGGCCCACTGGAATTTTACGGAATTCATCCAAAATGGGTCAAACACGGAAGTTCTACGGCGTAGCTCAAATTTTGTGTACATGTTTTGTTAACGAAAACTAGCTTACATTCAAAGTTTAAGCACGATCTGAGCACTTTTATGTCTGACACATTTTGGGTGGTATGGGAGATCGAACCAAGGGCCCACTGGAATTTTACGGAATTCATCCAAAATGGGTCAAACACGGAAGTTCTACGGCGTAGCTCAAATTTTGTGTACATGTTTTGTTAACGAAAACTAGCTTACATTCAAAGTTTAAGCACGATCTGAGCACTTTTATGTCTGACACATTTTGGGTGGTATGGGAGATCGAGCGAAGGGCCCACTGGAATTTGACGGAATTCATCCAAAATGGGCCAAACACGAAAACTCTGCGACGTTGCTCAAATTTTGTGTACATGTTTTGTTAACGAAAACTAGCTTACATGCAAAGTTAAAGCACGATCTGAGCACTTTTATGTCTGACACATTTTGGGTGGTATGGAAGATCGAACCAAGGGCCCACTGGAATTTTACGGAATTCATCCAAAATGGGTCAAACACGGAAGTTCTACGGCGTAGCTCAAATTTTGTGTACATGTTTTGTTAACGAAAACTAGCTTACATTCAAAGTTTAAGCACGATCTGAGCACTTTTATGTCTGACACATTTTGGGTGGTATGGGAGATCGAACCAAGGGCCCACTGGAATTTTACGGAATTCATCCAAAATGGGTCAAACACGGAAGTTCTACGGCGTAGCTCAAATTTTGTGTACATGTTTTGTTAACGAAAACTAGCTTACATGCAAAGTTTAAGCACGATCTGAGCACTTTTATGTCTGACACATTTTGGGTGGTATGGGAGATCGAACCAAGGGCCCACTGGAATTTTACGGAATTCATCCAAAATGGGTCAAACACGGAAGTTCTACGGCGTAGCTCAAATTTTGTGTACATGTTTTGTTAACGAAAACTAGCTTACATGCAAAGTTTAAGCACGATCTGAGCACTTTTATGTCTGACACATTTTGGGTGGTATGGGAGATCGAACCAAGGGCCCACTGGAATTTTACGGAATTCATCCAAAATGGGTCAAACACGGAAGTTCTACGGCGTAGCTCAAATTTTGTGTACATGTTTTGTTAACGAAAACTAGCTTACATTCAAAGTTTAAGCACGATCTGAGCACTTTTATGTCTGACACATTTTGGGTGGTATGGAAGATCGAACCAAGGGCCCACTGGAATTTTACGGAATTCATCCAAAATGGGCCAAACACGAAAGTTCTGCGGCGCTGCTCAAATTTTGTGTACATGTTTTGTTAACGAAAACTAGCTTACATGCAAAGTTTAAGCACTGGAATTTCACGGAATTCGTCCAAAATGAGCCAAACACGAAAGTTCTGCGGCGTTGCTCAAATTTTGTGTACATGTTTTGTTAACGAAAACTAGCTTACATGCAATGTTTAAGCACGATCTGAGCACTTTTATGTTTGGCTCATTTTGAGTGGAATGGGAGATCGAGTCAAGGGCCCACTGGAATTTTACGGAATTCATGCAAAATGGGCCAAACACGAAAGTACTGCGACGTTGCTTAAATTTTGTGTACATGTTTTGTTAACGAAAACTAGCTTACATGCAAAGTTTAAGCACGATCTGAGCACTTTTATGTCTGACGCATTTTGGGTGGTATGGGAGATCGAGCGAAGGGCCCACTGGAATTTTACGGAATTCATCCAAAATGGGCCAAACACGAAAATTCTGCGGCATTGCTCAAATTTTGTGTACATGTTTTGTTAACGAAAACTAGCTTACATGCAATGTTTAAGCACGATCTGAGCACTTTTATGTTTGGCTCATTTTGAGTGGAATGGGAGATCGAGTCAAGGGCCCACTGGAATTTTACGGAATTCATGCAAAATGGGCCAAACACGAAAGTACTGCGACGTTGCTTAAATTTTGTGTACATGTTTGTTAACCAAAACTAGCTTACATGCAAAGTTTAAGCACGATCTGAGCACTTTTATGTTTGGCTCATTTTGGGTGGTATGAGAGATCGAGCCAAGGGCCCACTGGAATTTCACGGAATTCATCCAAAATGGGCCAAACACGAAAGTTCTGCGGCGTAGCTCAAATTTTGTGTACATGTTTTGTTAACGAAAACTAGCTTACATGCAAAGTTTAAGCACGATCTGAGCACTTTTATGTTTGGCTCATTTTGGGTGGTATGGGAGATCGAGCCAAGGGCCCACTGGAATTTCACGGAATTCATCCAAAATGGGCCAAACACGGAAGTTCTGCGGCGTTGCTCAAATTTTGTGTACATGTTTTGTTAACGAAAACTAGCTTACATGCAAAGTTTAAGCACGATCTGAGCACTTTTATGTTTGGCTCATTTTGGGTGGTATGGGAGATCGAACCAAGGGCCCACTGGAATTTTACGGAATTCATCCAAAATGGGCCAAACACGAAAACTCTGCGACGTTGCTCAAATTTTGTGTACATGTTTTGTTAACGAAAACTAGCTTACATGCAAAGTTTAAGCACGATCTGAGCACTTTTATGTCTGACACATTTTGGGTGGTATGGGAGATCGAGCGAAGGGCCCACTGGAATTTCACGGAATTCATCCAAAATGGGCCAAACACGAAAGTTCTGCGGCGTAGCTCAAATTTTGTGTACATGTTTTGTTAACGAAAACTAGCTTACATGCAAAGTTTAAGCACGATCTGAGCACTTTTATGTCTGACACATTTTGGGTGGTATGGGAGATCGAATCAAGGGCCCACTGGAATTTTACGGAATTCATCCAAAATGGGCCAAACACGAAAGTTCTGCGGCGTAGCTCAAATTTTGTGTACATGTTTTGTTAACGAAAACTAGCTTACATGCAAAGTTTAAGCACGATCTGAGCACTTTTATGTCTGACACATTTTGGGTGGTATGGGAGATCGAGCGAAGGGCCCACTGGAATTTTACGGAATTCATCCAAAATGGGCCAAACACGAAAGTTCTGCGGCGTAGCTCAAATTTTGTGTACATGTTTTGTTAACGAAAACTAGCTTACATGCAAAGTTTAAGCACGATCTGAGCACTTTTATGTTTGGCTCATTTTGGGTGGTATGGGAGATCGAACCAAGGGCCCACTGGAATTTTACGGAATTCATCCAAAATGGGCCAAACACGAAAGTTCTGCGGCGTAGCTCAAATTTTGTGTACATGTTTTGTTAACGAAAACTAGCTTACATGCAAAGTTTAAGCACGATCTGAGCACTTTTATGTTTGGCTCATTTTGGGTGGTATGAGAGATCGAGCCAAGGGCCCACTGGAATTTCACGGAATTCATCCAAAATGGGCCAAAAACGAAAGTACTGCGACGTTGCTTAAATTTTGTGTACATGTTTGTTAACCAAAACTAGCTTACATGCAAAGTTTAAGCACGATCTGAGCACTTTTATGTTTGGCTCATTTTGGGTGGTATGGGAGATCGAGCCAAGGGCCCACTGGAATTTCACGGAATTCGTCCAAAATGGGCCAAACACGAAAGTTCTGCGGCGTTGCTCAAATTTTGTGTACATGTTTTGTTAACGAAAACTAGCTTACATGCAAAGTTTAAGCACGATCTGAGCACTTTTATGTTTGGCTCATTTTGGGTGGTATGGGAGATCGAACCAAGGGCCCACTGGAATTTTACGGAATTCATCCAAAATGGGCCAAACACGAAAGTTCTGCGGCGTAGCTCAAATTTTGTGTACATGTTTTGTTAACGAAAACTAGCTTACATGCAAAGTTTAAGCACGATCTGAGCACTTTTATGTCTGACACATTTTGGGTGGTATGGGAGATCGAACCAAGGGCCCACTGGAATTTTACGGAATTCATCCAAAATGGGCCAAACACGAAAGTTCTGCGGCGTAGCTCAAATTTTGTGTACATGTTTTGTTAACGAAAACTAGCTTACATGCAAAGTTTAAGCACGATCTGAGCACTTTTATGTTTGGCTCATTTTGGGTGGTATGGGAGATCGAACCAAGGGCCCACTGGAATTTTACGGAATTCATCCAAAATGGGCCAAACACGAAAGTTCTGCGGCGTAGCTCAAATTTTGTGTACATGTTTTGTTAACGAAAACTAGCTTACATGCAAAGTTTAAGCACGATCTGAGCACTTTTATGTCTGACACATTTTGGGTGGTATGGGAGATCGAACCAAGGGCCCACTGGAATTTTACGGAATTCATCCAAAATGGGCCAAACACGAAAGTTCTGCGGCGTAGCTCAAATTTTGTGTACATGTTTTGTTAACGAAAACTAGCTTACATGCAAAGTTTAAGCACGATCTGAGCACTTTTATGTTTGGCTCATTTTGGGTGGTATGAGAGATCGAGCCAAGGGCCCACTGGAATTTCACGGAATTCATCCAAAATGGGCCAAACACGAAAGTTCTGCGGCGTAGCTCAAATTTTGTGTACATGTTTTGTTAACGAAAACTAGCTTACATGCAAAGTTTAAGCACGATCTGAGCACTTTTATGTCTGACACATTTTGGGTGGTATGGGAGATCGAGCGAAGGGCCCACTGGAATTTTACGGAATTCATCCAAAATGGGCCAAACACGAAAGTTCTGCGGCGTAGCTCAAATTTTGTGTACATGTTTTGTTAACGAAAACTAGCTTACATGCAAAGTTTAAGCACGATCTGAGCACTTTTATGTTTGGCTCATTTTGGGTGGTATGAGAGATCGAGCCAAGGGCCCACTGGAATTTGACGGAATTCGTCCAAAATGGGCCAAACACGAAAGTTCTGCGGCGTTGCTCAAATTTTGTGTACATGTTTTGTTAACGAAAACTAGCTTACATGCAAAGTTTAAGCACGATCTGAGCACTTTTATGTCTGACACATTTTGGGTGGTATGGGAGATCGAACCAAGGGCCCACTGGAATTTTACGGAATTCATCCAAAATGGGCCAAACACGAAAGTTCTGCGGCGTAGCTCAAATTTTGTGTACATGTTTTGTTAACGAAAACTAGCTTACATGCAAAGTTTAAGCACGATCTGAGCACTTTTATGTCTGACACATTTTGGGTGGTATGGGAGATCGAACCAAGGGCCCACTGGAATTTTACGGAATTCATCCAAAATGGGCCAAACACGAAAGTTCTGCGGCGTAGCTCAAATTTTGTGTACATGTTTTGTTAACGAAAACTAGCTTACATGCAAAGTTTAAGCACGATCTGAGCACTTTTATGTTTGGCTCATTTTGGGTGGTATGGGAGATCGAACCAAGGGCCCACTGGAATTTTACGGAATTCATCCAAAATGGGCCAAACACGAAAGTTCTGCGGCGTAGCTCAAATTTTGTGTACATGTTTTGTTAACGAAAACTAGCTTACATGCAAAGTTTAAGCACGATCTGAGCACTTTTATGTTTGTCTCATTTTGGGTGGTATGGGAGATCGAGCCAAGGGCCCACTGGAATTTTACGGAATTCATCCAAAATGGGCCAAACACGAAAGTTCTGCGGCGTAGCTCAAATTTTGTGTACATGTTTTGTTAACGAAAACTAGCTTACATGCAAAGTTTAAGCACGATCTGAGCACTTTTATGTTTGGCTCATTTTGGGTGGTATGGGAGATCGAGCCAAGGGCCCACTGGAATTTTACGGAATTCATCCAAAATGGGCCAAACACGAAAGTTCTGCGGCGTAGCTCAAATTTTGTGTACATGTTTTGTTAACGAAAACTAGCTTACATGCAAAGTTTAAGCATGATCTGAGCACTTTTATGTTTGGCTCATTTTGGGTGGTATGGGAGATCGAACCAAGGGCCCACTGGAATTTCACGGAATTCATCCAAAATGGGCCAAACACGAAAGTTCTGCGGCGTAGCTCAAATTTTGTGTACATGTTTTGTTAACGAAAACTAGCTTACATGCAAAGTTTAAGCACGATATGAGCACTTTTATGTCTGACACATTTTGGGTGGTATGGGAGATCGAACCAAGGGCCCACTGGAATTTTACGGAATTCATCCAAAATGGGCCAAACACGAAAGTTCTGCGGCGTAGCTCAAATTTTGTGTACATGTTTTGTTAACGAAAACTAGCTTACATGCAAAGTTTAAGCACGATCTGAGCACTTTTATGTTTGGCTCATTTTGGGTGGTATGGGAGATCGAACCAAGGGCCCACTGGAATTTTACGGAATTCATCCAAAATGGGCCAAACACGAAAGTTCTGCGGCGTAGCTCAAATTTTGTGTACATGTTTTGTTAACGAAAACTAGCTTACATGCAAAGTTTAAGCACGATCTGAGCACTTTTATGTTTGGCTCATTTTGGGTGGTATGAGAGATCGAGCCAAGGGCCCACTGGAATTTCACGGAATTCATCCAAAATGGGCCAAACACGAAAGTTCTGCGGCGTAGCTCAAATTTTGTGTACATGTTTTGTTAACGAAAACTAGCTTACATGCAAAGTTTAAGCACGATCTGAGCACTTTTATGTCTGACACATTTTGGGTGGTATGGGAGATCGAGCGAAGGGCCCACTGGAATTTTACGGAATTCATCCAAAATGGGCCAAACACGAAAGTTCTGCGGCGTAGCTCAAATTTTGTGTACATGTTTTGTTAACGAAAACTAGCTTACATGCAAAGTTTAAGCACGATCTGAGCACTTTTATGTTTGGCTCATTTTGGGTGGTATGAGAGATCGAGCCAAGGGCCCACTGGAATTTGACGGAATTCGTCCAAAATGGGCCAAACACGAAAGTTCTGCGGCGTTGCTCAAATTTTGTGTACATGTTTTGTTAACGAAAACTAGCTTACATGCAAAGTTTAAGCATGATCTGAGCACTTTTATGTTTGGCTCATTTTGGGTGGTATGGGAGATCGAGCCAAGGGCCCACTGGAATTTCACGGAATTCGTCCAAAATGGGCCAAACACGAAAGTTCTGCGGCGTTGCTCAAATTTTGTGTACATGTTTTGTTAACGAAAACTAGCTTACATGCAAAGTTTAAGCACGATCTGAGCACTTTTATGTCTGACACATTTTGGGTGGTATGGGAGATCGAACCAAGGGCCCACTGGAATTTTACGGAATTCATCCAAAATGGGCCAAACACGAAAGTTCTGCGGCGTAGCTCAAATTTTGTGTACATGTTTTGTTAACGAAAACTAGCTTACATGCAAAGTTTAAGCACGATCTGAGCACTTTTATGTTTGGCTCATTTTGGGTGGTATGGGAGATCGAACCAAGGGCCCACTGGAATTTTACGGAATTCATCCAAAATGGGCCAAACACGAAAGTTCTGCGGCGTAGCTCAAATTTTGTGTACATGTTTTGTTAACGAAAACTAGCTTACATGCAAAGTTTAAGCACGATCTGAGCACTTTTATGTTTGTCTCATTTTGGGTGGTATGGGAGATCGAGCCAAGGGCCCACTGGAATTTTACGGAATTCATCCAAAATGGGCCAAACACGAAAGTTCTGCGGCGTAGCTCAAATTTTGTGTACATGTTTTGTTAACGAAAACTAGCTTACATGCAAAGTTTAAGCACGATCTGAGCACTTTTATGTTTGGCTCATTTTGGGTGGTATGGGAGATCGAGCCAAGGGCCCACTGGAATTTTACGGAATTCATCCAAAATGGGCCAAACACGAAAGTTCTGCGGCGTAGCTCAAATTTTGTGTACATGTTTTGTTAACGAAAACTAGCTTACATGCAAAGTTTAAGCATGATCTGAGCACTTTTATGTTTGGCTCATTTTGGGTGGTATGGGAGATCGAACCAAGGGCCCACTGGAATTTTACGGAATTCATCCAAAATGGGCCAAACACGAAAGTTCTGCGGCGTAGCTCAAATTTTGTGTACATGTTTTGTTAACGAAAACT
The DNA here is from genome assembly GCF_943734655.1 of Sabethes cyaneus. Classification (NCBI taxonomy): domain Eukaryota; kingdom Metazoa; phylum Arthropoda; class Insecta; order Diptera; family Culicidae; genus Sabethes; species Sabethes cyaneus. Next base: position 100,495,992 of record NC_071354.1, on the reverse strand, counting down.
AGCTTACATGCAAAGTTTAAGCACGATATGAGCACTTTTATGTCTGACACATTTTGGGTGGTATGGGAGATCGAGCGAAGGGCCCACTGGAATTTTACGGAATTCATCCAAAATGGGCCAAACACGAAAATTCTGCGGCATTGCTCAAATTTTGTGTACATGTTTTGTTAACGAAAACTAGCTTACATGCAATGTTTAAGCACGATCTGAGCACTTTTATGTTTGGCTCATTTTGAGTGGAATGGGAGATCGAGTCAAGGGCCCACTGGAATTTTACGGAATTCATGCAAAATGGGCCAAACACGAAAGTACTGCGACGTTGCTTAAATTTTGTGTACATGTTTGTTAACCAAAACTAGCTTACATGCAAAGTTTAAGCACGATCTGAGCACTTTTATGTTTGGCTCATTTTGGGTGGTATGAGAGATCGAGCCAAGGGCCCACTGGAATTTCACGGAATTCATCCAAAATGGGCCAAACACGAAAGTTCTGCGGCGTAGCTCAAATTTTGTGTACATGTTTTGTTAACGAAAACTAGCTTACATGCAAAGTTTAAGCACGATCTGAGCACTTTTATGTTTGGCTCATTTTGGGTGGTATGGGAGATCGAGCCAAGGGCCCACTGGAATTTCACGGAATTCATCCAAAATGGGCCAAACACGGAAGTTCTGCGGCGTTGCTCAAATTTTGTGTACATGTTTTGTTAACGAAAACTAGCTTACATGCAAAGTTTAAGCACGATCTGAGCACTTTTATGTTTGGCTCATTTTGGGTGGTATGGGAGATCGAACCAAGGGCCCACTGGAATTTTACGGAATTCATCCAAAATGGGCCAAACACGAAAGTTCTGCGGCGTAGCTCAAATTTTGTGTACATGTTTTGTTAACGAAAACTAGCTTACATGCAAAGTTTAAGCACGATCTGAGCACTTTTATGTCTGACACATTTTGGGTGGTATGGGAGATCGAACCAAGGGCCCACTGGAATTTTACGGAATTCATCCAAAATGGGTCAAACACGGAAGTTCTGTGGCGTAGCTCAAATTTTGTGTACATGTTTTGTTAACGAAAACTAGCTTACATGCAAAGTTTAAGCACGATCTGAGCACTTTTATGTTTGGCTCATTTTGGGTGGTATGGGAGATCGAACCAAGGGCCCACTGGAATTTTACGGAATTCATCCAAAATGGGCCAAACACGAAAGTTCTGCGGCGTAGCTCAAATTTTGTGTACATGTTTTGTTAACGAAAACTAGCTTACATGCAAAGTTTAAGCACGATCTGAGCACTTTTATGTCTGACACATTTTGGGTGGTATGGGAGATCGAACCAAGGGCCCACTGGAATTTTACGGAATTCATCCAAAATGGGCCAAACACGAAAGTTCTGCGGCGTAGCTCAAATTTTGTGTACATGTTTTGTTAACGAAAACTAGCTTACATGCAAAGTTTAAGCACGATCTGAGCACTTTTATGTCTGACACATTTTGGGTGGTATGGGAGATCGAGCGAAGGGCCCACTGGAATTTGACGGAATTCATCCAAAATGGGCCAAACACGAAAACTCTGCGACGTTGCTCAAATTTTGTGTACATGTTTTGTTAACGAAAACTAGCTTACATGCAAAGTTAAAGCACGATCTGAGCACTTTTATGTCTGACACATTTTGGGTGGTATGGAAGATCGAACCAAGGGCCCACTGGAATTTTACGGAATTCATCCAAAATGGGTCAAACACGGAAGTTCTACGGCGTAGCTCAAATTTTGTGTACATGTTTTGTTAACGAAAACTAGCTTACATTCAAAGTTTAAGCACGATCTGAGCACTTTTATGTCTGACACATTTTGGGTGGTATGGGAGATCGAACCAAGGGCCCACTGGAATTTTACGGAATTCATCCAAAATGGGTCAAACACGGAAGTTCTACGGCGTAGCTCAAATTTTGTGTACATGTTTTGTTAACGAAAACTAGCTTACATGCAAAGTTTAAGCACGATCTGAGCACTTTTATGTCTGACACATTTTGGGTGGTATGGGAGATCGAACCAAGGGCCCACTGGAATTTTACGGAATTCATCCAAAATGGGTCAAACACGGAAGTTCTACGGCGTAGCTCAAATTTTGTGTACATGTTTTGTTAACGAAAACTAGCTTACATTCAAAGTTTAAGCACGATCTGAGCACTTTTATGTCTGACACATTTTGGGTGGTATGGGAGATCGAGCGAAGGGCCCACTGGAATTTGACGGAATTCATCCAAAATGGGCCAAACACGAAAACTCTGCGACGTTGCTCAAATTTTGTGTACATGTTTTGTTAACGAAAACTAGCTTACATGCAAAGTTAAAGCACGATCTGAGCACTTTTATGTCTGACACATTTTGGGTGGTATGGAAGATCGAACCAAGGGCCCACTGGAATTTTACGGAATTCATCCAAAATGGGTCAAACACGGAAGTTCTACGGCGTAGCTCAAATTTTGTGTACATGTTTTGTTAACGAAAACTAGCTTACATTCAAAGTTTAAGCACGATCTGAGCACTTTTATGTCTGACACATTTTGGGTGGTATGGGAGATCGAACCAAGGGCCCACTGGAATTTTACGGAATTCATCCAAAATGGGCCAAACACGAAAGTTCTGCGGCGCTGCTCAAATTTTGTGTACATGTTTTGTTAACGAAAACTAGCTTACATGCAAAGTTTAAGCACGATCTGAGCACTTTTATGTTTGGCTCATTTTGGGTGGTATGAGAGATCGAGCCAAGGGCCCACTGGAATTTCACGGAATTCGTCCAAAATGAGCCAAACACGAAAGTTCTGCGGCGTTGCTCAAATTTTGTGTACATGTTTTGTTAACGAAAACTAGCTTACATGCAAAGTTTAAGCACGATCTGAGCACTTTTATGTCTGACACATTTTGGGTGGTATGGGAGATCGAACCAAGGGCCCACTGGAATTTTACGGAATTCATCCAAAATGGGCCAAACACGAAAGTTCTGCGGCGTAGCTCAAATTTTGTGTACATGTTTTGTTAACGAAAACTAGCTTACATGCAAAGTTTAAGCACGATCTGAGCACTTTTATGTCTGACACATTTTGGGTGGTATGGGAGATCGAACCAAGGGCCCACTGGAATTTTACGGAATTCATCCAAAATGGGCCAAACACGAAAGTTCTGCGGCGTAGCTCAAATTTTGTGTACATGTTTTGTTAACGAAAACTAGCTTACATGCAATGTTTAAGCACGATCTGAGCACTTTTATGTTTGGCTCATTTTGAGTGGAATGGGAGATCGAGTCAAGGGCCCACTGGAATTTTACGGAATTCATGCAAAATGGGCCAAACACGAAAGTACTGCGACGTTGCTTAAATTTTGTGTACATGTTTGTTAACCAAAACTAGCTTACATGCAAAGTTTAAGCACGATCTGAGCACTTTTATGTTTGGCTCATTTTGGGTGGTATGGGAGATCGAACCAAGGGCCCACTGGAATTTTACGGAATTCATCCAAAATGGGCCAAACACGAAAGTTCTGCGGCGTAGCTCAAATTTTGTGTACATGTTTTGTTAACGAAAACTAGCTTACATGCAAAGTTTAAGCACGATCTGAGCACTTTTATGTCTGACACATTTTGGGTGGTATGGGAGATCGAACCAAGGGCCCACTGGAATTTTACGGAATTCATTCAAAATGGGCCAAAAACGAAAGTACTGCGACGTTGCTCAAATTTTGTGTACACGTTTTGTTAACGAAAACTAGCTTACATGCAAAGTTTAAGCACGATCTGAGCACTTTTATGTTTGGCTCATTTTGGGTGGTATGAGAGATCGAACCAAGGGCCCACTGGAATTTTACGGAATTCATCCAAAATGGGCCAAGCACGAAAGTTCTGCGGCGTAGCTCAAATTTTGTGTACATGTTTTGTTAACGAAAACTAGCTTACATGCAAAGTTTAAGCACGATCTGAGCACTTTTATGTCTGACACATTTTGGGTGGTATGGGAGATCGAGCGAAGGGCCCACTGGAATTTTACGGAATTCATCCAAAATGGGCCAAACACGAAAACTCTGCGACGTTGCTCAAATTTTGTGTACATGTTTTGTTAACGAAAACTAGCTTACATGCAAAGTTTAAGCACGATCTGAGCACTTTTATGTCTGACACATTTTGGGTGGTATGGGAGATCGAGCGAAGGGCCCACTGGAATTTCACGGAATTCATCCAAAATGGGCCAAACACGAAAGTTCTGCGGCGTAGCTCAAATTTTGTGTACATGTTTTGTTAACGAAAACTAGCTTACATGCAAAGTTTAAGCACGATCTGAGCACTTTTATGTCTGACACATTTTGGGTGGTATGGGAGATCGAGCGAAGGGCCCACTGGAATTTTACGGAATTCATCCAAAATGGGCCAAACACGAAAGTTCTGCGGCGTAGCTCAAATTTTGTGTACATGTTTTGTTAACGAAAACTAGCTTACATGCAAAGTTTAAGCACGATCTGAGCACTTTTATGTTTGGCTCATTTTGGGTGGTATGGGAGATCGAACCAAGGGCCCACTGGAATTTTACGGAATTCATCCAAAATGGGCCAAACACGAAAGTTCTGCGGCGTAGCTCAAATTTTGTGTACATGTTTTGTTAACGAAAACTAGCTTACATGCAAAGTTTAAGCACGATCTGAGCACTTTTATGTTTGGCTCATTTTGGGTGGTATGAGAGATCGAGCCAAGGGCCCACTGGAATTTCACGGAATTCATCCAAAATGGGCCAAAAACGAAAGTACTGCGACGTTGCTTAAATTTTGTGTACATGTTTGTTAACCAAAACTAGCTTACATGCAAAGTTTAAGCACGATCTGAGCACTTTTATGTTTGGCTCATTTTGGGTGGTATGGGAGATCGAGCCAAGGGCCCACTGGAATTTCACGGAATTCGTCCAAAATGGGCCAAACACGAAAGTTCTGCGGCGTTGCTCAAATTTTGTGTACATGTTTTGTTAACGAAAACTAGCTTACATGCAAAGTTTAAGCACGATCTGAGCACTTTTATGTTTGGCTCATTTTGGGTGGTATGGGAGATCGAACCAAGGGCCCACTGGAATTTTACGGAATTCATCCAAAATGGGCCAAACACGAAAGTTCTGCGGCGTAGCTCAAATTTTGTGTACATGTTTTGTTAACGAAAACTAGCTTACATGCAAAGTTTAAGCACGATCTGAGCACTTTTATGTCTGACACATTTTGGGTGGTATGGGAGATCGAACCAAGGGCCCACTGGAATTTTACGGAATTCATCCAAAATGGGCCAAACACGAAAGTTCTGCGGCGTAGCTCAAATTTTGTGTACATGTTTTGTTAACGAAAACTAGCTTACATGCAAAGTTTAAGCACGATCTGAGCACTTTTATGTTTGGCTCATTTTGGGTGGTATGGGAGATCGAACCAAGGGCCCACTGGAATTTTACGGAATTCATCCAAAATGGGCCAAACACGAAAGTTCTGCGGCGTAGCTCAAATTTTGTGTACATGTTTTGTTAACGAAAACTAGCTTACATGCAAAGTTTAAGCACGATCTGAGCACTTTTATGTCTGACACATTTTGGGTGGTATGGGAGATCGAACCAAGGGCCCACTGGAATTTTACGGAATTCATCCAAAATGGGCCAAACACGAAAGTTCTGCGGCGTAGCTCAAATTTTGTGTACATGTTTTGTTAACGAAAACTAGCTTACATGCAAAGTTTAAGCACGATCTGAGCACTTTTATGTTTGGCTCATTTTGGGTGGTATGAGAGATCGAGCCAAGGGCCCACTGGAATTTCACGGAATTCATCCAAAATGGGCCAAACACGAAAGTTCTGCGGCGTAGCTCAAATTTTGTGTACATGTTTTGTTAACGAAAACTAGCTTACATGCAAAGTTTAAGCACGATCTGAGCACTTTTATGTTTGGCTCATTTTGGGTGGTATGGGAGATCGAGCCAAGGGCCCACTGGAATTTTACGGAATTCATCCAAAATGGGCCAAACACGAAAGTTCTGCGGCGTAGCTCAAATTTTGTGTACATGTTTTGTTAACGAAAACTAGCTTACATGCAAAGTTTAAGCACGATCTGAGCACTTTTATGTTTGGCTCATTTTGGGTGGTATGGGAGATCGAACCAAGAGCTCACTGGAATTTTACGGAATTCATCCAAAATGGGCCAAACACGAAAGTTCTGCGGCGTAGCTCAAATTTTGTGTACATGTTTTGTTAACGAAAACTAGCTTACATGCAAAGTTTAAGCACGATCTGAGCACTTTTATGTCTGACACATTTTGGGTGGTATGGGAGATCGAGCGAAGGGCCCACTGGAATTTTACGGAATTCATCCAAAATGGGCCAAACACGAAAGTTCTGCGGCGTTGCTCAAATTTTGTGTACATGTTTTGTTAACGAAAACTAGCTTGCATGCAAAGTTTAAGCACGATCTGAGCACTTTTATGTTTGGCTCATTTTGGGTGGTATGGGAGATCGAACCAAGGGCCCACTGGAATTTTACGGAATTCATCCAAAATGGGCCAAACACGAAAGTTCTGCGGCGTAGCTCAAATTTTATGTACATGTTTTGTTAACGAAAACTAGCTTACATGCAAAGTTTAAGCACGATCTGAGCACTTTTATGTTTGGCTCATTTTGGGTGGTATGGGAGATCGAACCAAGAGCTCACTGGAATTTTACGGAATTCATCCAAAATGGGCCAAACACGAAAGTTCTGCGGCGTAGCTCAAATTTTGTGTACATGTTTTGTTAACGAAAACTAGCTTACATGCAAAGTTTAAGCACGATCTGAGCACTTTTATGTTTGGCTCATTTTGGGTGGTATGGGAGATCGAACCAAGAGCTCACTGGAATTTTACGGAATTCATCCAAAATGGGCCAAACACGAAAGTTCTGCGGCGTAGCTCAAATTTTGTGTACATGTTTTGTTAACGAAAACTAGCTTACATGCAAAGTTTAAGCACGATCTGAGCACTTTTATGTTTGGCTCATTTTGGGTGGTATGGGAGATCGAGCCAAGGGCCCACTGGAATTTTACGGAATTCATCCAAAATGGGCCAAACACGAAAGTTCTGCGGCGTAGCTCAAATTTTGTGTACATGTTTTGTTAACGAAAACTAGCTTACATGCAAAGTTTAAGCACGATCTGAGCACTTTTATGTTTGGCTCATTTTGGGTGGTATGGGAGATCGAACCAAGGGCCCACTGGAATTTTACGGAATTCATCCAAAATGGGCCAAACACGAAAGTTCTGCGGCGTTGCTCAAATTTTGTGTACATGTTTTGTTAACGAAAACTAGCTTACATGCAAAGTTTAAGCACGATCTGAGCACTTTTATGTCTGACACATTTTGGGTGGTATGGGAGATCGAACCAAGGGCCCACTGGAATTTTACGGAATTCATCCAAAATGGGCCAAACACGAAAGTTCTGCGGCGTAGCTCAAATTTTGTGTACATGTTTTGTTAACGAAAACTAGCTTACATGCAAAGTTTAAGCACGATCTGAGCACTTTTATGTTTGGCTCATTTTGGGTGGTATGGGAGATCGAGCCAAGGGCCCACTGGAATTTTACGGAATTCATCCAAAATGGGCCAAACACGAAAACTCTGCGACGTTGCTCAAATTTTGTGTACATGTTTTGTTAACGAAAACTAGCTTACAGGCAAAGTTTAAGCACGATCTGAGCACTTTTATGTCTGACACATTTTGGGTGGTATGGGAGATCGAACCAAGGGCCCACTGGAATTTTACGGAATTCATCCAAAATGGGCCAAACACGAAAGTTCTGCGGCGTAGCTCAAATTTTGTGTACATGTTTTGTTAACGAAAACTAGCTTGCATGCAAAGTTTAAGCACGATCTGAGCACTTTTATGTCTGACACATTTTGGGTGGTATGGGAGATCGAACCAAGGGCCCACTGGAATTTTACGGAATTCATCCAAAATGGGCCAAACACGAAAGTTCTGCGGCGTAGCTCAAATTTTGTGTACATGTTTTGTTAACGAAAACTAGCTTACATGCAAAGTTTAAGCACGATCTGAGCACTTTTATGTCTGACACATTTTGGGTGGTATGGGAGATCGAACCAAGGGCCCACTGGAATTTTACGGAATTCATCCAAAATGGGCCAAACACGAAAGTTCTGCGGCGTAGCTCAAATTTTGTGTACATGTTTTGTTAACGAAAACTAGCTTACATGCAAAGTTTAAGCACGATCTGAGCACTTTTATGTTTGGCTCATTTTGGGTGGTATGGGAGATCGAGCCAAGGGCCCACTGGAATTTTACGGAATTCATCCAAAATGGGCCAAACACGAAAACTCTGCGACGTTGCTCAAATTTTGTGTACATGTTTTGTTAACGAAAACTAGCTTACATGCAAAGTTTAAGCACGATCTGAGCACTTTTATGTCTGACACATTTTGGGTGGTATGGGAGATCGAGCCAAGGGCCCACTGGAATTTTACGGAATTCATCCAAAATGGGCCAAACACGAAAACTCTGCGACGTTGCTCAAATTTTGTGTACATGTTTTGTTAACGAAAACTAGCTTACATGCAAAGTTTAAGCACGATCTGAGCACTTTTATGTCTGACACATTTTGGGTGGTATGGGAGATCGAACCAAGAGCTCACTGGAATTTTACGGAATTCATCCAAAATGGGCCAAACACGAAAGTTCTGCGGCGTAGCTCAAATTTTGTGTACATGTTTTGTTAACGAAAACTAGCTTGCATGCAAAGTTTAAGCACGATCTGAGCACTTTTATGTTTGGCTCATTTTGGGTGGTATGGGAGATCGAACCAAGAGCTCACTGGAATTTTACGGAATTCATCCAAAATGGGCCAAACACGAAAGTTCTGCGGCGTAGCTCAAATTTTGTGTACATGTTTTGTTAACGAAAACTAGCTTACATGCAAAGTTTAAGCACGATCTGAGCACTTTTATGTCTGACACATTTTGGGTGGTATGGGAGATCGAGCGAAGGGCCCACTGGAATTTTACGGAATTCGTCCAAAATGGGCCAAACACGAAAGTTCTGCGGCGTAGCTCAAATTTTGTGTACATGTTTTGTTAACGAAAACTAGCTTACATGCAAAGTTTAAGCACGATCTGAGCACTTTTATGTTTGGCTCATTTTGGGTGGTATGGGAGATCGAACCAAGAGCTCACTGGAATTTTACGGAATTCATCCAAAATGGGCCAAACACGAAAGTTCTGCGGCGTTGCTTAAATTTTGTGTACATGTTTTGTTAACGAAAACTAGCTTACATGCAAAGTTTAAGCACGATCTGAGCACTTTTATGTCTGACACATTTTGGGTGGTATGGGAGATCGAACCAAGGGCCCACTGGAATTTTACGGAATTCATCCAAAATGGGCCAAACACGAAAGTTCTGCGGCGTAGCTCAAATTTTGTGTACATGTTTTGTTAACGAAAACTAGCTTGCATGCAAAGTTTAAGCACGATCTGAGCACTTTTATGTCTGACACATTTTGGGTGGTATGGGAGATCGAACCAAGAGCTCACTGGAATTTTACGGAATTCATCCAAAATGGGCCAAACACGAAAGTTCTGCGGCGTAGCTCAAATTTTGTGTACATGTTTTGTTAACGAAAACTAGCTTACATGCAAAGTTTAAGCACGATCTGAGCACTTTTATGTTTGGCTCATTTTGGGTGGTATGGGAGATCGAACCAAGAGCTCACTGGAATTTTACGGAATTCATCCAAAATGGGCCAAACACGAAAGTTCTGCGGCGTAGCTCAAATTTTGTGTACATGTTTTGTTAACGAAAACTAGCTTACATGCAAAGTTTAAGCACGATCTGAGCACTTTTATGTTTGGCTCATTTTGGGTGGTATGGGAGATCGAGCCAAGGGCCCACTGGAATTTTACGGAATTCATCCAAAATGGGCCAAACACGAAAGTTCTGCGGCGTAGCTCAAATTTTGTGTACATGTTTTGTTAACGAAAACTAGCTTGCATGCAAAGTTTAAGCACGATCTGAGCACTTTTATGTTTGGCTCATTTTGGGTGGTATGGGAGATCGAACCAAGGGCCCACTGGAATTTTACGGAATTCATCCAAAATGGGCCAAACACGAAAGTTCTGCGGCGTTGCTCAAATTTTGTGTACATGTTTTGTTAACGAAAACTAGCTTACATGCAAAGTTTAAGCACGATCTGAGCACTTTTATGTCTGACACATTTTGGGTGGTATGGGAGATCGAACCAAGGGCCCACTGGAATTTTACGGAATTCATCCAAAATGGGCCAAACACGAAAGTTCTGCGGCGTAGCTCAAATTTTGTGTACATGTTTTGTTAACGAAAACTAGCTTACATGCAAAGTTTAAGCACGATCTGAGCACTTTTATGTTTGGCTCATTTTGGGTGGTATGGGAGATCGAGCCAAGGGCCCACTGGAATTTTACGGAATTCATCCAAAATGGGCCAAACACGAAAACTCTGCGACGTTGCTCAAATTTTGTGTACATGTTTTGTTAACGAAAACTAGCTTACATGCAAAGTTTAAGCACGATCTGAGCACTTTTATGTCTGACACATTTTGGGTGGTATGGGAGATCGAACCAAGGGCCCACTGGAATTTTACGGAATTCATCCAAAATGGGCCAAACACGAAAGTTCTGCGGCGTAGCTCAAATTTTGTGTACATGTTTTGTTAACGAAAACTAGCTTGCATGCAAAGTTTAAGCACGATCTGAGCACTTTTATGTTTGGCTCATTTTGGGTGGTATGGGAGATCGAACCAAGGGCCCACTGGAATTTTACGGAATTCATCCAAAATGGGCCAAACACGAAAGTTCTGCGGCGTAGCTCAAATTTTGTGTACATGTTTTGTTAACGAAAACTAGCTTACATGCAAAGTTTAAGCACGATCTGAGCACTTTTATGTCTGACACATTTTGGGTGGTATGGGAGATCGAACCAAGGGCCCACTGGAATTTTACGGAATTCATCCAAAATGGGCCAAACACGAAAGTTCTGCGGCGTAGCTCAAATTTTGTGTACATGTTTTGTTAACGAAAACTAGCTTGCATGCAAAGTTTAAGCACGATCTGAGCACTTTTATGTTTGGCTCATTTTGGGTGGTATGGGAGATCGAACCAAGAGCTCACTGGAATTTTACGGAATTCATCCAAAATGGGCCAAACACGAAAGTTCTGCGGCGTAGCTCAAATTTTGTGTACATGTTTTGTTAACGAAAACTAGCTTACATGCAAAGTTTAAGCACGATCTGAGCACTTTTATGTTTGGCTCATTTTGGGTGGTATGGGAGATCGAACCAAGAGCTCACTGGAATTTTACGGAATTCATCCAAAATGGGCCAAACACGAAAGTTCTGCGGCGTAGCTCAAATTTTGTGTACATGTTTTGTTAACGAAAACTAGCTTACATGCAAAGTTTAAGCACGATCTGAGCACTTTTATGTTTGGCTCATTTTGGGTGGTATGGGAGATCGAGCCAAGGGCCCACTGGAATTTTACGGAATTCATCCAAAATGGGCCAAACACGAAAGTTCTGCGGCGTAGCTCAAATTTTGTGTACATGTTTTGTTAACGAAAACTAGCTTGCATGCAAAGTTTAAGCACGATCTGAGCACTTTTATGTTTGGCTCATTTTGGGTGGTATGGGAGATCGAACCAAGGGCCCACTGGAATTTTACGGAATTCATCCAAAATGGGCCAAACACGAAAGTTCTGCGGCGTTGCTCAAATTTTGTGTACATGTTTTGTTAACGAAAACTAGCTTACATGCAAAGTTTAAGCACGATCTGAGCACTTTTATGTCTGACACATTTTGGGTGGTATGGGAGATCGAACCAAGGGCCCACTGGAATTTTACGGAATTCATCCAAAATGGGCCAAACACGAAAGTTCTGCGGCGTAGCTCAAATTTTGTGTACATGTTTTGTTAACGAAAACTAGCTTACATGCAAAGTTTAAGCACGATCTGAGCACTTTTATGTTTGGCTCATTTTGGGTGGTATGGGAGATCGAACCAAGAGCTCACTGGAATTTTACGGAATTCATCCAAAATGGGCCAAACACGAAAGTTCTGCGGCGTAGCTCAAATTTTGTGTACATGTTTTGTTAACGAAAACTAGCTTACATGCAAAGTTTAAGCACGATCTGAGCACTTTTATGTCTGACACATTTTGGGTGGTATGGGAGATCGAACCAAGGGCCCACTGGAATTTTACGGAATTCATCCAAAATGGGCCAAACACGAAAGTTCTGCGGCGTAGCTCAAATTTTGTGTACATGTTTTGTTAACGAAAACTAGCTTACATGCAAAGTTTAAGCACGATCTGAGCACTTTTATGTTTGGCTCATTTTGGGTGGTATGGGAGATCGAGCGAAGGGCCCACTGGAATTTTACGGAATTCGTCCAAAATGTTCTGCGGCGTTGCTCAAATTTTGTGTACATGTTTTGTTAACGAAAACTAGCTTACATGCAAAGTTTAAGCACGATCTGAGCACTTTTATGTCTGACACATTTTGGGTGGCATGGGAGATCGAGCGAAGGGCCCACTGGAATTTTACGGAATTCGTCCAAAATGGGCCAAACACGAAAGTTCTGCGGCGTAGCTCAAATTTTGTGTACATGTTTTGTTAACGAAAACTAGCTTACATGCAAAGTTTAAGCACGATCTGAGCACTTTTATGTCTGACACATTTTGGGTGGTATGGGAGATCGAGCGAAGGGCCCACTGGAATTTTACGGAATTCGTCCAAAATGGGCCAAACACGAAAGTTCTGCGGCGTAGCTCAAATTTTGTGTACATGTTTTGTTAACGAAAACTAGCTTACATGCAAAGTTTAAGCACGATCTGAGCACTTTTATGTCTGACACATTTTGGGTGGTATGGGAGATCGAACCAAGGGCCCACTGGAATTTTACGGAATTCATCCAAAATGGGCCAAACACGAAAGTTCTGCGGCGTAGCTCAAATTTTGTGTACATGTTTTGTTAACGAAAACTAGCTTACATGCAAAGTTTAAGCACGATCTGAGCACTTTTATGTTTGGCTCATTTTGGGTGGTATGGGAGATCGAGCGAAGGGCCCACTGGAATTTTACGGAATTCGTCCAAAATGTTCTGCGGCGTTGCTCAAATTTTGTGTACATGTTTTGTTAACGAAAACTAGCTTGCATGCAAAGTTTAAGCACGATCTGAGCACTTTTATGTTTGGCTCATTTTGGGCGGTATGGGAGATCGAACCAAGGGCCCACTGGAATTTTACGGAATTCATCCAAAATGGGCCAAACACGAAAGTTCTGCGGCGTAGCTCAAATTTTGTGTACATGTTTTGTTAACGAAAACTAGCTTACATGCAAAGTTTAAGCACGATCTGAGCACTTTTATGTTTGTCTCATTTTGGGTGGTATGGGAGATCGAACCAAGGGCCCACTGGAATTTTACGGAATTCATCCAAAATGGGCCAAACACGAAAGTTCTGCGGCGTTGCTCAAATTTTGTGTACATGTTTTGTTAACGAAAACTAGCTTGCATGCAAAGTTTAAGCACGATCTGAGCACTTTTATGTCTGACACATTTTGGGTGGTATGGGAGATCGAGCGAAGGGCCCACTGGAATTTTACGGAATTCATCCAAAATGGGCCAAACACGAAAGTTCTGCGGCGTAGCTCAAATTTTGTGTACATGTTTTGTTAACGAAAACTAGCTTACATGCAAAGTTTAAGCACGATCTGAGCACTTTTATGTTTGGCTCATTTTGGGTGGTATGGGAGATCGAACCAAGGGCCCACTGGAATTTTACGGAATTCATCCAAAATGGGCCAAACACGAAAGTTCTGCGGCGTAGCTCAAATTTTGTGTACATGTTTTGTTAACGAAAACTAGCTTACATGCAAAGTTTAAGCACGATCTGAGCACTTTTATGTCTGACACATTTTGGGTGGTATGGGAGATCGAACCAAGGGCCCACTGGAATTTTACGGAATTCATCCAAAATGGGCCAAACACGAAAGTTCTGCGGCGTAGCTCAAATTTTGTGTACATGTTTTGTTAACGAAAACTAGCTTACATGCAAAGTTTAAGCACGATCTGAGCACTTTTATGTTTGGCTCATTTTGGGTGGTATGGGAGATCGAACCAAGAGCTCACTGGAATTTTACGGAATTCATCCAAAATGGGCCAAACACGAAAGTTCTGCGGCGTAGCTCAAATTTTGTGTACATGTTTTGTTAACGAAAACTAGCTTACATGCAAAGTTTAAGCACGATCTGAGCACTTTTATGTCTGACACATTTTGGGTGGTATGGGAGATCGAACCAAGGGCCCACTGGAATTTTACGGAATTCATCCAAAATGGGCCAAACACGAAAGTTCTGCGGCGTAGCTCAAATTTTGTGTACATGTTTTGTTAACGAAAACTAGCTTACATGCAAAGTTTAAGCACGATCTGAGCACTTTTATGTCTGACACATTTTGGGTGGTATGGGAGATCGAGCGAAGGGCCCACTGGAATTTTACGGAATTCGTCCAAAATGGGCCAAACACGAAAGTTCTGCGGCGTAGCTCAAATTTTGTGTACATGTTTTGTTAACGAAAACTAGCTTACATGCAAAGTTTAAGCACGATCTGAGCACTTTTATGTCTGACACATTTTGGGTGGTATGGGAGATCGAACCAAGGGCCCACTGGAATTTTACGGAATTCATCCAAAATGGGCCAAACACGAAAGTTCTGCGGCGTAGCTCAAATTTTGTGTACATGTTTTGTTAACGAAAACTAGCTTACATGCAAAGTTTAAGCACGATCTGAGCACTTTTATGTTTGGCTCATTTTGGGTGGTATGGGAGATCGAGCGAAGGGCCCACTGGAATTTTACGGAATTCGTCCAAAATGGGCCAAACACGAAAGTTCTGCGGCGTTGCTCAAATTTTGTGTACATGTTTTGTTAACGAAAACTAGCTTACATGCAAAGTTTAAGCACGATCTGAGCACTTTTATGTTTGGCTCATTTTGGGTGGTATGGGAGATCGAACCAAGAGCTCACTGGAATTTTACGGAATTCATCCAAAATGGGCCAAACACGAAAGTTCTGCGGCGTAGCTCAAATTTTGTGTACATGTTTTGTTAACGAAAACTAGCTTACATGCAAAGTTTAAGCACGATCTGAGCACTTTTATGTTTGGCTCATTTTGGGTGGTATGGGAGATCGAACCAAGAGCTCACTGGAATTTTACGGAATTCATCCAAAATGGGCCAAACACGAAAGTTCTGCGGCGTAGCTCAAATTTTGTGTACATGTTTTGTTAACGAAAACTAGCTTACATGCAAAGTTTAAGCACGATCTGAGCACTTTTATGTTTGGCTCATTTTGGGTGGTATGGGAGATCGAGCCAAGGGCCCACTGGAATTTTACGGAATTCATCCAAAATGGGCCAAACACGAAAGTTCTGCGGCGTTGCTCAAATTTTGTGTACATGTTTTGTTAACGAAAACTAGCTTACATGCAAAGTTTAAGCACGATCTGAGCACTTTTATGTTTGGCTCATTTTGGGTGGTATGGGAGATCGAACCAAGAGCTCACTGGAATTTTACGGAATTCATCCAAAATGGGCCAAACACGAAAGTTCTGCGGCGTAGCTCAAATTTTGTGTACATGTTTTGTTAACGAAAACTAGCTTACATGCAAAGTTTAAGCACGATCTGAGCACTTTTATGTTTGGCTCATTTTGGGTGGTATGGGAGATCGAACCAAGAGCTCACTGGAATTTTACGGAATTCATCCAAAATGGGCCAAACACGAAAGTTCTGCGGCGTAGCTCAAATTTTGTGTACATGTTTTGTTAACGAAAACTAGCTTACATGCAAAGTTTAAGCACGATCTGAGCACTTTTATGTTTGGCTCATTTTGGGTGGTATGGGAGATCGAGCCAAGGGCCCACTGGAATTTTACGGAATTCATCCAAAATGGGCCAAACACGAAAGTTCTGCGGCGTAGCTCAAATTTTGTGTACATGTTTTGTTAACGAAAACTAGCTTGCATGCAAAGTTTAAGCACGATCTGAGCACTTTTATGTTTGGCTCATTTTGGGTGGTATGGGAGATCGAACCAAGGGCCCACTGGAATTTTACGGAATTCATCCAAAATGGGCCAAACACGAAAGTTCTGCGGCGTTGCTCAAATTTTGTGTACATGTTTTGTTAACGAAAACTAGCTTGCATGCAAAGTTTAAGCACGATCTGAGCACTTTTATGTTTGGCTCATTTTGGGCGGTATGGGAGATCGAACCAAGGGCCCACTGGAATTTTACGGAATTCATCCAAAATGGGCCAAACACGAAAGTTCTGCGGCGTAGCTCAAATTTTGTGTACATGTTTTGTTAACGAAAACTAGCTTACATGCAAAGTTTAAGCACGATCTGAGCACTTTTATGTTTGTCTCATTTTGGGTGGTATGGGAGATCGAACCAAGGGCCCACTGGAATTTTACGGAATTCATCCAAAATGGGCCAAACACGAAAGTTCTGCGGCGTTGCTCAAATTTTGTGTACATGTTTTGTTAACGAAAACTAGCTTGCATGCAAAGTTTAAGCACGATCTGAGCACTTTTATGTCTGACACATTTTGGGTGGTATGGGAGATCGAGCGAAGGGCCCACTGGAATTTTACGGAATTCATCCAAAATGGGCCAAACACGAAAGTTCTGCGGCGTAGCTCAAATTTTGTGTACATGTTTTGTTAACGAAAACTAGCTTACATGCAAAGTTTAAGCACGATCTGAGCACTTTTATGTTTGGCTCATTTTGGGTGGTATGGGAGATCGAACCAAGGGCCCACTGGAATTTTACGGAATTCATCAAAAATGGGCCAAACACGAAAGTTCTGCGGCGTAGCTCAAATTTTGTGTACATGTTTTGTTAACGAAAACTAGCTTACATGCAAAGTTTAAGCACGATCTGAGCACTTTTATGTCTGACACATTTTGGGTGGTATGGGAGATCGAACCAAGGGCCCACTGGAATTTTACGGAATTCATCCAAAATGGGCCAAACACGAAAGTTCTGCGGCGTAGCTCAAATTTTGTGTACATGTTTTGTTAACGAAAACTAGCTTACATGCAAAGTTTAAGCACGATCTGAGCACTTTTATGTTTGGCTCATTTTGGGTGGTATGGGAGATCGAACCAAGAGCTCACTGGAATTTTACGGAATTCATCCAAAATGGGCCAAACACGAAAGTTCTGCGGCGTAGCTCAAATTTTGTGTACATGTTTTGTTAACGAAAACTAGCTTACATGCAAAGTTTAAGCACGATCTGAGCACTTTTATGTCTGACACATTTTGGGTGGTATGGGAGATCGAACCAAGGGCCCACTGGAATTTTACGGAATTCATCCAAAATGGGCCAAACACGAAAGTTCTGCGGCGTAGCTCAAATTTTGTGTACATGTTTTGTTAACGAAAACTAGCTTACATGCAAAGTTTAAGCACGATCTGAGCACTTTTATGTCTGACACATTTTGGGTGGTATGGGAGATCGAGCGAAGGGCCCACTGGAATTTTACGGAATTCGTCCAAAATGGGCCAAACACGAAAGTTCTGCGGCGTAGCTCAAATTTTGTGTACATGTTTTGTTAACGAAAACTAGCTTACATGCAAAGTTTAAGCACGATCTGAGCACTTTTATGTTTGGCTCATTTTGGGTGGTATGGGAGATCGAACCAAGAGCTCACTGGAATTTTACGGAATTCATCCAAAATGGGCCAAACACGAAAGTTCTGCGGCGTAGCTCAAATTTTGTGTACATGTTTTGTTAACGAAAACTAGCTTACATGCAAAGTTTAAGCACGATCTGAGCACTTTTATGTCTGACACATTTTGGGTGGTATGGGAGATCGAACCAAGAGCTCACTGGAATTTTACGGAATTCATCCAAAATGGGCCAAACACGAAAGTTCTGCGGCGTAGCTCAAATTTTGTGTACATGTTTTGTTAACGAAAACTAGCTTACATGCAAAGTTTAAGCACGATCTGAGCACTTTTATGTTTGGCTCATTTTGGGTGGTATGGGAGATCGAGCGAAGGGCCCACTGGAATTTTACGGAATTCGTCCAAAATGGGCCAAACACGAAAGTTCTGCGGCGTTGCTCAAATTTTGTGTACATGTTTTGTTAACGAAAACTAGCTTACATGCAAAGTTTAAGCACGATCTGAGCACTTTTATGTCTGACACATTTTGGGTGGTATGGGAGATCGAACCAAGGGCCCACTGGAATTTTACGGAATTCATCCAAAATGGGCCAAACACGAAAGTTCTGCGGCGTAGCTCAAATTTTGTGTACATGTTTTGTTAACGAAAACTAGCTTACATGCAAAGTTTAAGCACGATCTGAGCACTTTTATGTTTGGCTCATTTTGGGTGGTATGGGAGATCGAGCGAAGGGCCCACTGGAATTTTACGGAATTCGTCCAAAATGGGCCAAACACGAAAGTTCTGCGGCGTTGCTCAAATTTTGTGTACATGTTTTGTTAACGAAAACTAGCTTACATGCAAAGTTTAAGCACGATCTGAGCACTTTTATGTCTGACACATTTTGGGTGGTATGGGAGATCGAACCAAGGGCCCACTGGAATTTTACGGAATTCATCCAAAATGGGCCAAACACGAAAGTTCTGCGGCGTAGCTCAAATTTTGTGTACATGTTTTGTTAACGAAAACTAGCTTACATGCAAAGTTTAAGCACGATCTGAGCACTTTTATGTCTGACACATTTTGGGTGGTATGGGAGATCGAACCAAGGGCCCACTGGAATTTTACGGAATTCATCCAAAATGGGCCAAACACGAAAGTTCTGCGGCGTAGCTCAAATTTTGTGTACATGTTTTGTTAACGAAAACTAGCTTACATGCAAAGTTTAAGCACGATCTGAGCACTTTTATGTCTGACACATTTTGGGTGGTATGGGAGATCGAACCAAGGGCCCACTGGAATTTTACGGAATTCATCCAAAATGGGCCAAACACGAAAGTTCTGCGGCGTAGCTCAAATTTTGTGTACATGTTTTGTTAACGAAAACTAGCTTACATGCAAAGTTTAAGCACGATCTGAGCACTTTTATGTTTGGCTCATTTTGGGTGGTATGGGAGATCGAACCAAGAGCTCACTGGAATTTTACGGAATTCATCCAAAATGGGCCAAACACGAAAGTTCTGCGGCGTAGCTCAAATTTTGTGTACATGTTTTGTTAACGAAAACTAGCTTACATGCAAAGTTTAAGCACGATCTGAGCACTTTTATGTCTGACACATTTTGGGTGGTATGGGAGATCGAACCAAGGGCCCACTGGAATTTTACGGAATTCATCCAAAATGGGCCAAACACGAAAGTTCTGCGGCGTAGCTCAAATTTTGTGTACATGTTTTGTTAACGAAAACTAGCTTACATGCAAAGTTTAAGCACGATCTGAGCACTTTTATGTTTGGCTCATTTTGGGTGGTATGGGAGATCGAACCAAGAGCTCACTGGAATTTTACGGAATTCATCCAAAATGGGCCAAACACGAAAGTTCTGCGGCGTAGCTCAAATTTTGTGTACATGTTTTGTTAACGAAAACTAGCTTACATGCAAAGTTTAAGCACGATCTGAGCACTTTTATGTCTGACACATTTTGGGTGGTATGGGAGATCGAGCGAAGGGCCCACTGGAATTTTACGGAATTCATCCAAAATGGGCCAAACACGAAAACTCTGCGACGTTGCTCAAATTTTGTGTACATGTTTTGTTAACGAAAACTAGCTTACATGCAAAGTTTAAGCACGATCTGAGCACTTTTATGTCTGACACATTTTGGGTGGTATGGGAGATCGAACCAAGGGCCCACTGGAATTTTACGGAATTCATCCAAAATGGGCCAAACACGAAAGTTCTGCGGCGTAGCTCAAATTTTGTGTACATGTTTTGTTAACGAAAACTAGCTTACATGCAAAGTTTAAGCACGATCTGAGCACTTTTATGTCTGACACATTTTGGGTGGTATGGGAGATCGAGCGAAGGGCCCACTGGAATTTTACGGAATTCGTCCAAAATGGGCCAAACACGAAAGTTCTGCGGCGTTGCTCAAATTTTGTGTACATGTTTTGTTAACGAAAACTAGCTTACATGCAAAGTTTAAGCACGATCTGAGCACTTTTATGTCTGACACATTTTGGGTGGTATGGGAGATCGAACCAAGGGCCCACTGGAATTTTACGGAATTCATCCAAAATGGGCCAAACACGAAAGTTCTGCGGCGTAGCTCAAATTTTGTGTACATGTTTTGTTAACGAAAACTAGCTTACATGCAAAGTTTAAGCACGATCTGAGCACTTTTATGTTTGGCTCATTTTGGGTGGTATGGGAGATCGAGCGAAGGGCCCACTGGAATTTTACGGAATTCGTCCAAAATGGGCCAAACACGAAAGTTCTGCGGCGTTGCTCAAATTTTGTGTACATGTTTTGTTAACGAAAACTAGCTTACATGCAAAGTTTAAGCACGATCTGAGCACTTTTATGTTTGGCTCATTTTGGGTGGTATGGGAGATCGAACCAAGAGCTCACTGGAATTTTACGGAATTCATCCAAAATGGGCCAAACACGAAAGTTCTGCGGCGTAGCTCAAATTTTGTGTACATGTTTTGTTAACGAAAACTAGCTTACATGCAAAGTTTAAGCACGATCTGAGCACTTTTATGTTTGGCTCATTTTGGGTGGTATGGGAGATCGAACCAAGAGCTCACTGGAATTTTACGGAATTCATCCAAAATGGGCCAAACACGAAAGTTCTGCGGCGTAGCTCAAATTTTGTGTACATGTTTTGTTAACGAAAACTAGCTTACATGCAAAGTTTAAGCACGATCTGAGCACTTTTATGTTTGGCTCATTTTGGGTGGTATGGGAGATCGAACCAAGAGCTCACTGGAATTTTACGGAATTCATCCAAAATGGGCCAAACACGAAAACTCTGCGACGTTGCTCAAATTTTGTGTACATGTTTTGTTAACGAAAACTAGCTTACATGCAAAGTTTAAGCACGATCTGAGCACTTTTATGTCTGACACATTTTGGGTGGTATGGGAGATCGAACCAAGGGCCCACTGGAATTTTACGGAATTCATCCAAAATGGGCCAAACACGAAAGTTCTGCGGCGTAGCTCAAATTTTGTGTACATGTTTTGTTAACGAAAACTAGCTTACATGCAAAGTTTAAGCACGATCTGAGCACTTTTATGTTTGGCTCATTTTGGGTGGTATGGGAGATCGAACCAAGAGCTCACTGGAATTTTACGGAATTCATCCAAAATGGGCCAAACACGAAAGTTCTGCGGCGTAGCTCAAATTTTGTGTACATGTTTTGTTAACGAAAACTAGCTTACATGCAAAGTTTAAGCACGATCTGAGCACTTTTATGTCTGACACATTTTGGGTGGTATGGGAGATCGAACCAAGGGCCCACTGGAATTTTACGGAATTCATCCAAAATGGGCCAAACACGAAAGTTCTGCGGCGTAGCTCAAATTTTGTGTACATGTTTTGTTAACGAAAACTAGCTTACATGCAAAGTTTAAGCACGATCTGAGCACTTTTATGTCTGACACATTTTGGGTGGTATGGGAGATCGAACCAAGAGCTCACTGGAATTTTACGGAATTCATCCAAAATGGGCCAAACACGAAAGTTCTGCGGCGTAGCTCAAATTTTGTGTACATGTTTTGTTAACGAAAACTAGCTTACATGCAAAGTTTAAGCACGATCTGAGCACTTTTATGTCTGACACATTTTGGGTGGTATGGGAGATCGAGCGAAGGGCCCACTGGAATTTTACGGAATTCATCCAAAATGGGCCAAACACGAAAACTCTGCGACGTTGCTCAAATTTTGTGTACATGTTTTGTTAACGAAAACTAGCTTGCATGCAAAGTTTAAGCACGATCTGAGCACTTTTATGTTTGGCTCATTTTGGGTGGTATGGGAGATCGAGCGAAGGGCCCACTGGAATTTTACGGAATTCGTCCAAAATGGGCCAAACACGAAAGTTCTGCGGCGTTGCTCAAATTTTGTGTACATGTTTTGTTAACGAAAACTAGCTTACATGCAAAGTTTAAGCACGATCTGAGCACTTTTATGTCTGACACATTTTGGATGGTATGGGAGATCGAACCAAGGGCCCACTGGAATTTTACGGAATTCATCCAAAATGGGCCAAACACGAAAGTTCTGCGGCGTAGCTCAAATTTTGTGTACATGTTTTGTTAACGAAAACTAGCTTACATGCAAAGTTTAAGCACGATCTGAGCACTTTTATGTTTGGCTCATTTTGGGTGGTATGGGAGATCGAGCGAAGGGCCCACTGGAATTTTACGGAATTCGTCCAAAATGGGCCAAACACGAAAGTTCTGCGGCGTTGCTCAAATTTTGTGTACATGTTTTGTTAACGAAAACTAGCTTACATGCAAAGTTTAAGCACGATCTGAGCACTTTTATGTTTGGCTCATTTTGGGTGGTATGGGAGATCGAACCAAGAGCTCACTGGAATTTTACGGAATTCATCCAAAATGGGCCAAACACGAAAGTTCTGCGGCGTAGCTCAAATTTTGTGTACATGTTTTGTTAACGAAAACTAGCTTACATGCAAAGTTTAAGCACGATCTGAGCACTTTTATGTTTGGCTCATTTTGGGTGGTATGGGAGATCGAACCAAGAGCTCACTGGAATTTTACGGAATTCATCCAAAATGGGCCAAACACGAAAGTTCTGCGGCGTAGCTCAAATTTTGTGTACATGTTTTGTTAACGAAAACTAGCTTACATGCAAAGTTTAAGCACGATCTGAGCACTTTTATGTTTGGCTCATTTTGGGTGGTATGGGAGATCGAGCGAAGGGCCCACTGGAATTTTACGGAATTCATCCAAAATGGGCCAAACACGAAAGTTCTGCGGCGTTGCTCAAATTTTGTGTACATGTTTTGTTAACGAAAACTAGCTTACATGCAAAGTTTAAGCACGATCTGAGCACTTTTATGTCTGACACATTTTGGGTGGTATGGGAGATCGAACCAAGGGCCCACTGGAATTTTACGGAATTCATCCAAAATGGGCCAAACACGAAAGTTCTGCGGCGTAGCTCAAATTTTGTGTACATGTTTTGTTAACGAAAACTAGCTTACATGCAAAGTTTAAGCACGATCTGAGCACTTTTATGTCTGACACATTTTGGGTGGTATGGGAGATCGAACCAAGAGCTCACTGGAATTTTACGGAATTCATCCAAAATGGGCCAAACACGAAAGTTCTGCGGCGTAGCTCAAATTTTGTGTACATGTTTTGTTAACGAAAACTAGCTTACATGCAAAGTTTAAGCACGATCTGAGCACTTTTATGTTTGGCTCATTTTGGGTGGTATGGGAGATCGAGCGAAGGGCCCACTGGAATTTTACGGAATTCGTCCAAAATGGGCCAAACACGAAAGTTCTGCGGCGTTGCTCAAATTTTGTGTACATGTTTTGTTAACGAAAACTAGCTTACATGCAAAGTTTAAGCACGATCTGAGCACTTTTATGTCTGACACATTTTGGGTGGTATGGGAGATCGAACCAAGGGCCCACTGGAATTTTACGGAATTCATCCAAAATGGGCCAAACACGAAAGTTCTGCGGCGTAGCTCAAATTTTGTGTACATGTTTTGTTAACGAAAACTAGCTTACATGCAAAGTTTAAGCACGATCTGAGCACTTTTATGTTTGGCTCATTTTGGGTGGTATGGGAGATCGAGCGAAGGGCCCACTGGAATTTTACGGAATTCGTCCAAAATGGGCCAAACACGAAAGTTCTGCGGCGTTGCTCAAATTTTGTGTACATGTTTTGTTAACGAAAACTAGCTTACATGCAAAGTTTAAGCACGATCTGAGCACTTTTATGTCTGACACATTTTGGGTGGTATGGGAGATCGAACCAAGGGCCCACTGGAATTTTACGGAATTCATCCAAAATGGGCCAAACACGAAAGTTCTGCGGCGTAGCTCAAATTTTGTGTACATGTTTTGTTAACGAAAACTAGCTTACATGCAAAGTTTAAGCACGATCTGAGCACTTTTATGTCTGACACATTTTGGGTGGTATGGGAGATCGAACCAAGAGCTCACTGGAATTTTACGGAATTCATCCAAAATGGGCCAAACACGAAAGTTCTGCGGCGTAGCTCAAATTTTGTGTACATGTTTTGTTAACGAAAACTAGCTTACATGCAAAGTTTAAGCACGATCTGAGCACTTTTATGTCTGACACATTTTGGGTGGTATGGGAGATCGAACCAAGGGCCCACTGGAATTTTACGGAATTCATCCAAAATGGGCCAAACACGAAAGTTCTGCGGCGTAGCTCAAATTTTGTGTACATGTTTTGTTAACGAAAACTAGCTTACATGCAAAGTTTAAGCACGATCTGAGCACTTTTATGTTTGGCTCATTTTGGGTGGTATGGGAGATCGAACCAAGAGCTCACTGGAATTTTACGGAATTCATCCAAAATGGGCCAAACACGAAAGTTCTGCGGCGTAGCTCAAATTTTGTGTACATGTTTTGTTAACGAAAACTAGCTTACATGCAAAGTTTAAGCACGATCTGAGCACTTTTATGTCTGACACATTTTGGGTGGTATGGGAGATCGAGCGAAGGGCCCACTGGAATTTTACGGAATTCATCCAAAATGGGCCAAACACGAAAACTCTGCGACGTTGCTCAAATTTTGTGTACATGTTTTGTTAACGAAAACTAGCTTACATGCAAAGTTTAAGCACGATCTGAGCACTTTTATGTCTGACACATTTTGGGTGGTATGGGAGATCGAACCAAGGGCCCACTGGAATTTTACGGAATTCATCCAAAATGGGCCAAACACGAAAGTTCTGCGGCGTAGCTCAAATTTTGTGTACATGTTTTGTTAACGAAAACTAGCTTACATGCAAAGTTTAAGCACGATCTGAGCACTTTTATGTCTGACACATTTTGGGTGGTATGGGAGATCGAACCAAGAGCTCACTGGAATTTTACGGAATTCATCCAAAATGGGCCAAACACGAAAGTTCTGCGGCGTAGCTCAAATTTTGTGTACATGTTTTGTTAACGAAAACTAGCTTACATGCAAAGTTTAAGCACGATCTGAGCACTTTTATGTTTGGCTCATTTTGGGTGGTATGGGAGATCGAGCGAAGGGCCCACTGGAATTTTACGGAATTCGTCCAAAATGGGCCAAACACGAAAGTTCTGCGGCGTTGCTCAAATTTTGTGTACATGTTTTGTTAACGAAAACTAGCTTACATGCAAAGTTTAAGCACGATCTGAGCACTTTTATGTTTGGCTCATTTTGGGTGGTATGGGAGATCGAACCAAGAGCTCACTGGAATTTTACGGAATTCATCCAAAATGGGCCAAACACGAAAGTTCTGCGGCGTAGCTCAAATTTTGTGTACATGTTTTGTTAACGAAAACTAGCTTACATGCAAAGTTTAAGCACGATCTGAGCACTTTTATGTCTGACACATTTTGGGTGGTATGGGAGATCGAGCGAAGGGCCCACTGGAATTTTACGGAATTCGTCCAAAATGGGCCAAACACGAAAGTTCTGCGGCGTTGCTCAAATTTTGTGTACATGTTTTGTTAACGAAAACTAGCTTACATGCAAAGTTTAAGCACGATCTGAGCACTTTTATGTTTGGCTCATTTTGGGTGGTATGGGAGATCGAGCCAAGGGCCCACTGGAATTTTACGGAATTCATCCAAAATGGGCCAAACACGAAAGTTCTGCGGCGTAGCTCAAATTTTGTGTACATGTTTTGTTAACGAAAACTAGCTTACATGCAAAGTTTAAGCACGATCTGAGCACTTTTATGTCTGACACATTTTGGGTGGTATGGGAGATCGAGCGAAGGGCCCACTGGAATTTTACGGAATTCATCCAAAATGGGCCAAACACGAAAACTCTGCGACGTTGCTCAAATTTTGTGTACATGTTTTGTTAACGAAAACTAGCTTACATGCAAAGTTTAAGCACGATCTGAGCACTTTTATGTTTGGCTCATTTTGGGTGGTATGGGAGATCGAACCAAGGGCCCACTGGAATTTTACGGAATTCATCCAAAATGGGCCAAACACGAAAGTTCTGCGGCGTAGCTCAAATTTTGTGTACATGTTTTGTTAACGAAAACTAGCTTACATGCAAAGTTTAAGCACGATCTGAGCACTTTTATGTCTGACACATTTTGGGTGGTATGGGAGATCGAACCAAGAGCTCACTGGAATTTTACGGAATTCATCCAAAATGGGCCAAACACGAAAGTTCTGCGGCGTAGCTCAAATTTTGTGTACATGTTTTGTTAACGAAAACTAGCTTACATGCAAAGTTTAAGCACGATCTGAGCACTTTTATGTTTGGCTCATTTTGGGTGGTATGGGAGATCGAGCCAAGGGCCCACTGGAATTTTACGGAATTCATCCAAAATGGGCCAAACACGAAAGTTCTGCGGCGTAGCTCAAATTTTGTGTACATGTTTTGTTAACGAAAACTAGCTTACATGCAAAGTTTAAGCACGATCTGAGCACTTTTATGTCTGACACATTTTGGGTGGTATGGGAGATCGAACCAAGGGCCCACTGGAATTTCACGGAATTCGTCCAAAATGGGCCAAACACGAAAGTTCTGCGGCGTAGCTCAAATTTTGTGTACATGTTTTGTTAACGAAAACTAGCTTACATGCAAAGTTTAAGCACGATCTGAGCACTTTTATGTCTGACACATTTTGGGTGGTATGGGAGATCGAACCAAGAGCTCACTGGAATTTTACGGAATTCATCCAAAATGGGCCAAACACGAAAGTTCTGCGGCGTAGCTCAAATTTTGTGTACATGTTTTGTTAACGAAAACTAGCTTACATGCAAAGTTTAAGCACGATCTGAGCACTTTTATGTCTGACACATTTTGGGTGGTATGGGAGATCGAGCGAAGGGCCCACTGGAATTTTACGGAATTCATCCAAAATGGGCCAAACACGAAAACTCTGCGACGTTGCTCAAATTTTGTGTACATGTTTTGTTAACGAAAACTAGCTTACATGCAAAGTTTAAGCACGATCTGAGCACTTTTATGTCTGACACATTTTGGGTGGTATGGGAGATCGAACCAAGGGCCCACTGGAATTTTACGGAATTCATCCAAAATGGGCCAAACACGAAAGTTCTGCGGCGTAGCTCAAATTTTGTGTACATGTTTTGTTAACGAAAACTAGCTTACATGCAAAGTTTAAGCACGATCTGAGCACTTTTATGTCTGACACATTTTGGGTGGTATGGGAGATCGAGCGAAGGGCCCACTGGAATTTTACGGAATTCATCCAAAATGGGCCAAACACGAAAACTCTGCGACGTTGCTCAAATTTTGTGTACATGTTTTGTTAACGAAAACTAGCTTACATGCAAAGTTTAAGCACGATCTGAGCACTTTTATGTCTGACACATTTTGGGTGGTATGGGAGATCGAACCAAGGGCCCACTGGAATTTTACGGAATTCATCCAAAATGGGCCAAACACGAAAGTTCTGCGGCGTAGCTCAAATTTTGTGTACATGTTTTGTTAACGAAAACTAGCTTACATGCAAAGTTTAAGCACGATCTGAGCACTTTTATGTTTGGCTCATTTTGGGTGGTATGGGAGATCGAGCGAAGGGCCCACTGGAATTTTACGGAATTCATCCAAAATGGGCCAAACACGAAAGTTCTGCGGCGTAGCTCAAATTTTGTGTACATGTTTTGTTAACGAAAACTAGCTTGCATGCAAAGTTTAAGCACGATCTGAGCACTTTTATGTTTGGCTCATTTTGGGTGGTATGGGAGATCGAACCAAGGGCCCACTGGAATTTTACGGAATTCATCCAAAATGGGCCAAACACGAAAGTTCTGCGGCGTAGCTCAAATTTTGTGTACATGTTTTGTTAACGAAAACTAGCTTACATGCAAAGTTTAAGCACGATCTGAGCACTTTTATGTCTGACACATTTTGGGTGGTATGGGAGATCGAACCAAGGGCCCACTGGAATTTTACGGAATTCATCCAAAATGGGCCAAACACGAAAGTTCTGCGGCGTAGCTCAAATTTTGTGTACATGTTTTGTTAACGAAAACTAGCTTGCATGCAAAGTTTAAAGCACGATCTGAGCACTTTTATGTTTGGCTCATTTTGGGTGTATGGGAGATCGAACCAAGAGCTCACTGGAATTTTACGGAATTCATCCAAAATGGGCCAAACACGAAAGTTCTGCGGCGTAGCTCAAATTTTGTGTACATGTTTTGTTAACGAAAACTAGCTTACATGCAAAGTTTAAGCACGATCTGAGCACTTTTATGTTTGGCTCATTTTGGGTGGTATGGGAGATCGAACCAAGAGCTCACTGGAATTTTACGGAATTCATCCAAAATGGGCCAAACACGAAAGTTCTGCGGCGTAGCTCAAATTTTGTGTACATGTTTTGTTAACGAAAACTAGCTTACATGCAAAGTTTAAGCACGATCTGAGCACTTTTATGTTTGGCTCATTTGGGTGGTATGGGAGATCGAGCCAAGGGCCCACTGGAATTTTACGGAATTCATCCAAAATGGGCCAAACACGAAAGTTCTGCGGCGTAGCTCAAATTTTGTGTACATGTTTTGTTAACGAAAACTAGCTTGCATGCAAAGTTTAAGCACGATCTGAGCACTTTTATGTTTGGCTCATTTTGGGTGGTATGGGAGATCGAACCAAGGGCCCACTGAAATTTTACGGAATTCATCCAAAATGGGCCAAACACGAAAGTTCTGCGGCGTTGCTCAAATTTTGTGTACATGTTTTGTTAACGAAAACTAGCTTACATGCAAAGTTTAAGCACGATCTGAGCACTTTTATGTCTGACACATTTTGGGTGGTATGGGAGATCGAACCAAGGGCCCACTGGAATTTTACGGAATTCATCCAAAATGGGCCAAACACGAAAGTTCTGCGGCGTAGCTCAAATTTTGTGTACATGTTTTGTTAACGAAAACTAGCTTACATGCAAAGTTTAAGCACGATCTGAGCACTTTTATGTTTGGCTCATTTTGGGTGGTATGGGAGATCGAACCAAGAGCTCACTGGAATTTTACGGAATTCATCCAAAATGGGCCAAACACGAAAGTTCTGCGGCGTAGCTCAAATTTTGTGTACATGTTTTGTTAACGAAAACTAGCTTACATGCAAAGTTTAAGCACGATCTGAGCACTTTTATGTCTGACACATTTTGGGTGGTATGGGAGATCGAACCAAGGGCCCACTGGAATTTTACGGAATTCATCCAAAATGGGCCAAACACGAAAGTTCTGCGGCGTAGCTCAAATTTTGTGTACATGTTTTGTTAACGAAAACTAGCTTACATGCAAAGTTTAAGCACGATCTGAGCACTTTTATGTCTGACACATTTTGGGTGGTATGGGAGATCGAGCGAAGGGCCCACTGGAATTTTACGGAATTCGTCCAAAATGGGCCAAACACGAAAGTTCTGCGGCGTTGCTCAAATTTTGTGTACATGTTTTGTTAACGAAAACTAGCTTACATGCAAAGTTTAAGCACGATCTGAGCACTTTTATGTCTGACACATTTTGGGTGGTATGGGAGATCGAACCAAGGGCCCACTGGAATTTTACGGAATTCATCCAAAATGGGCCAAACACGAAAGTTCTGCGGCGTAGCTCAAATTTTGTGTACATGTTTTGTTAACGAAAACTAGCTTACATGCAAAGTTTAAGCACGATCTGAGCACTTTTATGTTTGGCTCATTTTGGGTGGTATGGGAGATCGAACCAAGGGCCCACTGGAATTTTACGGAATTCATCCCAAAATGGGCCAAACACGAAAGTTCTGCGGCGTAGCTCAAATTTTGTGTACATGTTTTGTTAACGAAAACTAGCTTACATGCAAAGTTTAAGCACGATCTGAGCACTTTTATGTCTGACACATTTTGGGTGGTATGGGAGATCGAACCAAGGGCCCACTGGAATTTTACGGAATTCATCCAAAATGGGCCAAACACGAAAACTCTGCGACGTTGCTCAAATTTTGTGTACATGTTTTGTTAACGAAAACTAGCTTACATGCAAAGTTTAAGCACGATCTGAGCACTTTTATGTCTGACACATTTTGGGTGGTATGGGAGATCGAACCAAGGCCCACTGGAATTTTACGGAATTCATCCAAAATGGGCCAAACACGAAAGTTCTGCGGCGTAGCTCAAATTTTGTGTACATGTTTTGTTAACGAAAACTAGCTTGCATGCAAAGTTTAAGCACGATCTGAGCACTTTTATGTTTGGCTCATTTTGGGTGGTATGGGAGATCGAACCAAGGGCCCACTGGAATTTTACGGAATTCATCCAAAATGGGCCAAACACGAAAGTTCTGCGGCGTAGCTCAAATTTTGTGTACATGTTTTGTTAACGAAAACTAGCTTACATGCAAAGTTTAAGCACGATCTGAGCACTTTTATGTCTGACACATTTTGGGTGGTATGGGAGATCGAACCAAGGGCCCACTGGAATTTTACGGAATTCATCCAAAATGGGCCAAACACGAAAGTTCTGCGGCGTAGCTCAAATTTTGTGTACATGTTTTGTTAACGAAAACTAGCTTGCATGCAAAGTTTAAGCACGATCTGAGCACTTTTATGTTTGGCTCATTTTGGGTGGTATGGGAGATCGAACCAAGAGCTCACTGGAAATTTTACGGAATTCATCCAAAATGGGCCAAACACGAAAGTTCTGCGGCGTAGCTCAAATTTTGTGTACATGTTTTGTTAACGAAAACTAGCTTACATGCAAAGTTTAAGCACGATCTGAGCACTTTTATGTTTGGCTCATTTTGGGTGGTATGGGAGATCGAACCAAGAGCTCACTGGAATTTTACGGAATTCATCCAAAATGGGCCAAACACGAAAGTTCTGCGGCGTAGCTCAAATTTTGTGTACATGTTTTGTTAACGAAAACTAGCTTACATGCAAAGTTTAAGCACGATCTGAGCACTTTTATGTTTGGCTCATTTTGGGTGGTATGGGAGATCGAGCCAAGGGCCCACTGGAATTTTACGGAATTCATCCAAAATGGGCCAAACACGAAAGTTCTGCGGCGTAGCTCAAATTTTGTGTACATGTTTTGTTAACGAAAACTAGCTTGCATGCAAAGTTTAAGCACGATCTGAGCACTTTTATGTTTGGCTCATTTTGGGTGGTATGGGAGATCGAACCAAGGGCCCACTGGAATTTTACGGAATTCATCCAAAATGGGCCAAACACGAAAGTTCTGCGGCGTTGCTCAAATTTTGTGTACATGTTTTGTTAACGAAAACTAGCTTACATGCAAAGTTTAAGCACGATCTGAGCACTTTTATGTCTGACACATTTTGGGTGGTATGGGAGATCGAACCAAGGGCCCACTGGAATTTTACGGAATTCATCCAAAATGGGCCAAACACGAAAGTTCTGCGGCGTAGCTCAAATTTTGTGTACATGTTTTGTTAACGAAAACTAGCTTACATGCAAAGTTTAAGCACGATCTGAGCACTTTTATGTTTGGCTCATTTTGGGTGGTATGGGAGATCGAACCAAGAGCTCACTGGAATTTTACGGAATTCATCCAAAATGGGCCAAACACGAAAGTTCTGCGGCGTAGCTCAAATTTTGTGTACATGTTTTGTTAACGAAAACTAGCTTACATGCAAAGTTTAAGCACGATCTGAGCACTTTTATGTTTGGCTCATTTTGGGTGGTATGGGAGATCGAGCCAAGGGCCCACTGGAATTTTACGGAATTCATCCAAAATGGGCCAAACACGAAAGTTCTGCGGCGTAGCTCAAATTTTGTGTACATGTTTTGTTAACGAAAACTAGCTTGCATGCAAAGTTTAAGCACGATCTGAGCACTTTTATGTTTGGCTCATTTTGGGTGGTATGGGAGATCGAACCAAGGGCCCACTGGAATTTTACGGAATTCATCCAAAATGGGCCAAACACGAAAGTTCTGCGGCGTTGCTCAAATTTTGTGTACATGTTTTGTTAACGAAAACTAGCTTACATGCAAAGTTTAAGCACGATCTGAGCACTTTTATGTCTGACACATTTTGGGTGGTATGGGAGATCGAACCAAGGGCCCACTGGAATTTTACGGAATTCATCCAAAATGGGCCAAACACGAAAGTTCTGCGGCGTAGCTCAAATTTTGTGTACATGTTTTGTTAACGAAAACTAGCTTACATGCAAAGTTTAAGCACGATCTGAGCACTTTTATGTCTGACACATTTTGGGTGGTATGGGAGATCGAGCGAAGGGCCCACTGGAATTTTACGGAATTCGTCCAAAATGGGCCAAACACGAAAGTTCTGCGGCGTTGCTCAAATTTTGTGTACATGTTTTGTTAACGAAAACTAGCTTACATGCAAAGTTTAAGCACGATCTGAGCACTTTTATGTCTGACACATTTTGGGTGGTATGGGAGATCGAACCAAGGGCCCACTGGAATTTTACGGAATTCATCCAAAATGGGCCAAACACGAAAGTTCTGCGGCGTAGCTCAAATTTTGTGTACATGTTTTGTTAACGAAAACTAGCTTACATGCAAAGTTTAAGCACGATCTGAGCACTTTTATGTTTGGCTCATTTTGGGTGGTATGGGAGATCGAGCGAAGGGCCCACTGGAATTTTACGGAATTCATCCAAAATGGGCCAAACACGAAAGTTCTGCGGCGTTGCTCAAATTTTGTGTACATGTTTTGTTAACGAAAACTAGCTTACATGCAAAGTTTAAGCACGATCTGAGCACTTTTATGTTTGGCTCATTTTGGGTGGTATGGGAGATCGAACCAAGA